>NC_091285.1:135242895-135926337 GCF_032444005.1 Ranitomeya imitator | reverse complement strand
GAGAGAAGACATGACAATGAATTGAGGCAGAAGGGGAATATAAATATAATGATTCAGGGTAAGGGTTAAAGCGTGAGGCACATAGTGGGGGCGTTGAGGATAAAGTGACTGGTAATGAATTGGGGGAAAGAATACAGGGCCTAATTAATTTATATATATTAAATGGGGAAAGTGGCTATGTATAGATAGTGGGGGCACAGTGGCGGATTATCATTTATATTTGGAATGGTGGGTTGCATAATAACCAATTATATATTAATGGTGGGTACACATCTGTATTCAGATGTGTAGTGTAGAAAGAAAAAAGAGGGGAATGTGCTCTGGAAACCGTGCTCTAGATAGCTGTGTTATTTTATGCAGAGACGAGTCCTGGCTGACAAAAGTGATGGCGGTCTGTGCTGGATTAAAAAGAAATGCAAAGATGAAGGAATTCAGCTAGAGATGTCACTGGTGAGTCAGTGTGTTACCTGTACACTGACACTATACACTATGTACTGTATACAGAGCTTCTGTGTATAATGTCTCTGGTGATCACTGTATTACCTGTACACTAACACTATATACAGAGCTCCTGTGTATAATGGCATCAGTGATCACTGTATTAACTGTACACAGACACTGCATTATACATACTTCTGTGTATAATGGCACTTATGGTGATAGTTTTTTTTTTGTTTTATTAATGATCAGTATTGTAGTATTCAGTCACAATGTGGTGGTAATATGTTGTCCGGCGGTATTTGTTCCTTGTATGTGCTATTATTTGGTCACTATATGGTGGTAATATGTGGTCTGGTCATGGTGTGGTGGTATTTGTTCCTTGTATGTGTTAATATTTGTCACCATGTGGTGGTAAGATGTGGTCTGGACATGGAGGGGTGGTAGTTGTCCGTTGTTTGTGATATTGTTCTGTCACTGCGGTGGTAATATGTGGTCTGGACATGGTGTGGTGGTATTTGCTCCTTCAATGTGCTATTATTGGTCATTTTAAAAATTAATAAAAATATACCTAAATTGTATTGCATATTTTACCAAATGTTTAATAGGTTAGAGTAGAGCCTGGCCAAAAGAGTTTACATTGTCGTCGTGGCAGATTAAAAAAAAATCTTTTGGCTTAAACAAAATCTGCTGGCTATGTGTGTGATCTGGTGATGGGAACTGTTAATGTGTGATTGGTGCGAAGAGAGAGTGGTGGGACTGTGGACAGTTCGAGGGGTGGAGCCTGGGCGGAGTCTCAAGGGGGCCCTGAAAGTTTTGCCAGTATGGGGCCCCAAAAATTCCTAGTGGCAGCCCTGCATATTCTAGTTAGATTCACTCTAAGTGAACTGGTGGGAGTTTCAGTGCCCTTGCAGTCTACGGATCCTTTCAGATTCTCCGTTCCAGTGCTGCCCCCACTTTTTGATTGACAGTTTAGAGCAGATGTGACATTATGCAGAAGAGTCTCTGTCTCTGCCGTCAATCATAAAGCAGAGATGGCACCAGCTGGGAGAAGAGAAGCCAAAAGGACTGCAAGTTTGCCCAACCATGCACTCGCATAGCGAATTTACATACGAATAAAAGATGAATTTCAGAGCAAGGGAGCACCACAGTGACAAAACCGGTATCACAGGAAAGTTTTCACACTGCCCTATCCTGCCCTACCTCAAATGTTACTGACAGATTATCTTTAAAGAGAACCAGTCAGTAATTCTATTTTAGTAACCATTGCATTCGCCACAAAGTAGCAATCCTGTAAAATCTTCCTTAAAGGAAGTTGCCAGCCAATAATAGTCAGTCCAGTATAATCTAAGCACATGGAGTTATTTTGTGACAATTCTATTTTTCTTTTGTGTTAATTGTTGCTGGGGTTTTTTGTGCCAAATACATCAGACACCGCTTGATGAATTTTGCACAAAAAAAAAAAAAAAAAAGTCTCATGATCTTTTAAAATGTCATACTTTTTACTAAATTACATCTTGGACCTAACTGGGCTATTGGCGTACAACTGTACAAATTTTGTTTAGTCTCAAATTATGAATTAGTCTCAAGATCTGGATAAAGAAAACCATGCACACACTGTTTAGGCACAAACTAAAAAGGGAAATGGGAGCAAATAAAAATCTCACTACTAGACTAAGTTCACACAAACGTATTAAAAAGAAAAAAAGGCTGATTTTTTTTTTATCCAGAATAAAAACCAGATTATTATTCATCTGTATTGCAATCCATATGCAGTGCAGATGGCATCTGTTTTATACATTAGCAATATAGTGAATAAAAGTTACAAGACCAATAACAGTTCCCTATATTAAGAATTGCAATGTATTCGTAAAATTTGGATGCAGTACAAATGATCAGTATGGGATCTGATTTTTGGGGGGTGGATCACCTATAGACTTGATAGTGTATAGTTCAATTTTTAATATACAGCCATTCGGTCCGTGTGCAAATACTCATCTGAACAGCCATATTCATACTGGATAACATTGTCTGTGCGCTGTCCATGTGATGTCCATTTTTTCCCACAGACAGCACTCTGACCAAAAATACAGTTGTGTGAATGTTGCCTCAACATTACTCCAAAGAAGATGCAAAAAGAACGATGAATCAAGACGCTTGTGTCTCAATTGCTGCATCTCTGCAGAAACGGAAATGTAGTCATACCTGCTGATGAGGGTGCTTGGTGCGCCCTTCGTGTGGCACTATTCTTCCCTCACTGCCGGGTGACAGCGCTGGCTTCCCTGAGGTTTCTCTGCACAGTGCTGTCAGTCATCAGTGACGGAGGTTGGGGTAATTAGTATCAGCAATTAAACCATTGTCTGCACAACAGACGCAGAAGTTGGAACGCTAAAGATGAGGCTTTTAAAAGGGCTACATCCCCTAGAAGGCGGTATGCTTAGTTTATACTGTCAATTTATAAATTCTGCTTTATAACATTCCTTCGGAGTTGTAAAAAAAATACAACAAATAGATAATAGATTTTACCTCCCGCTTAGAAATTCAAAAGGTCATATTAATCCTGACAGTGTCAGACTGTAGAGACACACAAGCAATTGATAAGGGCAATTATAATGAATGGTATTAGATTTCCAGTAGAAATAACATTTAAGAAAACTGAAACCTGGAATGTTATGGGTAATACCAGTATTAGTCAGGAGAGATGGCGGGTCTTCTGTGGAATTGTGGGCATCTATTAGGCTGCCGTCACACTAGCAGTATTTGGTCAGTATTTTACCTCAGTATTTGTAAGCCAAAACCAGGAGTGGGTGATAAATACAGAAGTGGTGCATATGTTTCCGTTGTATTTTTCCTCTATTTGTTCCACTCCTGGTTTTGGCTTACAAATACTGAGGTAAAATACTGACCAAATACTGGTAGTGTGATGGGGCCTTACACTAACTACAAACTGGTCAAAGGAAAAAAATAATCTAGGTATGTCCTAATGGAGAAGAGCAGTTCCTCCCCTAGTTCTGCCACAGTGCTCCTTGCTCACTCCTTTCTCCGAAAATAGGCTGCTATAAGCCATGGATGTAATCTGTCCGAGGGGCAGGGAATTCACACGTGCCAGCTTTCACGTCATTTTTGTTTTAAATTTTGCAGCAGAGCAAAAAACTGTGTAAATACATATATTGCAATTAATTAAGAATAATACACACACATACATAGATGTAATAGAAATAATCTATAAAATGAATATAAAACAGCAGGTAAATAGACGACACTCTGATAAAGGCGGTGGTGTAGCTCTCCCTCTAGTGGTAATGGTTTAAAATGAATCATGCTGAGCTAGAAAGGATCTGTGCAAATCGTACTGATGATTTCAAGGGAATCGGTCAGCAGGTATTTGGTAAGTGAACTGATGTAGAGACAGAGACACTGATTCCGGCACAGTGCAGCAGCTGTGTTAGAATCAGTTTGCTCTGCCGCAGTTCAAGCAGAGCTCAGACTGATGAGCCCTGTATAAACCTCACCCACACCACTCACTACCAGCTTACTGTGTATATTGTATAGGGACATAAAGCTGATACTCAGTGGTAGGGCGTGCTTGTACTAGGATGCATGAGAGACCAGTTGTTCTGAAGTAATCTCCTGCTGATAAAACACGGATTGTATTGAAACAACAAAACACTACCTAGTAAGTGAAACATCACTGGGATCAGGGTCTCTTTCACTACATCATTGTGCTCTCAGATTAAACGACACAAACTTGTTGACAGATTCCCTTTGATCAGAAGCATTTAGTTGTGACACAGCTCTAACAGTAATGTGACTTGAAGAGATGTCTGTTATGTACATAGTAGATTTAATGCACAAGAATAAATGGAACCACAAGGTGGCGATGGTGAGCTGCAGCGCCTCCACAAGTAGTAATGGTACAGTAATACAATGCCTGCAAGGAGATCATGGGTCCTTACAGGAGTGCTGCACTAATGCGCTGAATATAAATTGTTATGCATAACCAAAAATGGATTCTTGAAATATCGTGTAATCAAAAAAAATGAATAAACCCAGATACATGCATTAAAGTATCAAAAGAAGGCAATTAAGAATGTTAAGAAGGGAAGTGACTAAGAATATAAAAGGAGCAAAATACATTCTTAAATGAACTTACCCTGGAAAAATCAAAATGTGGCTCATACTGGCCTCCCATGCCATAGTTTGCTACCTGTCAGCAGGAAATGTATAATCAGACGTCAGTTATCATTACACCATTTTATGGCATTAATAAAAGTAAATTATCCTTACAGAACTTTCTTATAATGATTATCAAAGAGGCTGACAGAAGTTATAAGTCAAAAAGAATCTGCCACCAGGTTTCCACCGCCATAGCGGAGGCCAGGATAAAGTAATGACTGATACCATTGTTCCAACTCTATCAGTCGCTTTCATAAAGGTACCTTCACACATAACGATATCGTTAAGGAAAATATGCTTTTTGTGACGTAGCAACGATATCGTTAAGGAAATCGTTATGTGTGACAGCGACCAACGATCAGGCCCCTGCTGGGAGATTGTTGGTCGCTGAGTAAAGTCCAGAACTTTATTTCGTCGCTGGACTCCTGCTGACATCGCTGGATCGGCGTGTGTGACACCGATCCAGCGATGTCTTCACTGGTAACCAGGGTAAACATCGGGTAACTAGGCGCAGGGCCGTGCTTAGTAACCCGATGTTTACCCTGGTTACCATCGTAAAAGTAAAAAAAAACAAACACTACATACTTACATTCACTGTGAGCACTCTGTGCTCACAGAGAAGCATAGCGCCGGGGACAGACAGCGGAAGGTAAGTATGTAGTGGTTGTTTTTTTTACTTTTACGATGGTAACCAGGGTAAACATCGGGTTACTAAGCGCGGCCCTGCGCTTAGTAACCCGATGTTTACCCTGGTTACCGGCATCGTTGGTCGCTGAAGAGCTGTCTGTGTGACAGCTCTCCAGCGACCAAACAACGACGCTGCAGCGATCGACATCGTTGTCGGTATCGCTGCAGCGTCGCTGAGTGTGAAGGGGCCTTAAGTCACTGTTCATCTCCTGCAGCCAGAGCCAAGGGCTCAAATCCTTCCCATGACATGGAGCCTGGTGACAGACTCCCGTCAATTTCACTTATCCTCCTGCCATACATCGAAGGGTCAGTAACAAGCCTAAAGATACAGTATATACGGTTAGGTCCATATATATTTGGACAGAGACAACATTTTTCTAATTTTGGTTATAGACATTACCACAATGAATTTTAAACAAAACAATTCAGATGCAGTTGAAGTTCAGACTTTTAGCTTTCATTTGAGGGTATCCACATTAAAATTGGATGAAGGGTTTAGGAGTTTCAGCTCCTTAACATGTGCCACCCTGTTTTTAAAGGGACCAAAAGTAATTGGACAATTGACTCCAAGGCTATTTCATGGACAGGTGTGGGCAATCCCTTCGTTATGTCATTCTCAATTAAGCAGATAAAAGGCCTGGAGTTGATTTGAGGTGTGGTGCTTGCATTTGGAAGGTTTTGCTGTGAAGTAAACATGCGGTCAAAGGAGCTCTCCATGCAGGTGAAACAAGCCATCCTTATGCTGCGAAAACAGAAAAAACCCTTCTGAGAAATTGCTACAATATTAGGAGTGGCAAAATCTACAGTTTGGTACATCCCGAGAAAGAAAGAAAGCACTGGTGAATTCATCAATGCAAAAAGACCTGGGCGCCCACGGAAGACAACAGTGGTGGATGATGGCAGAATAACCTCCATGGTGAAGAGAAACCCCTTCACAACAGCCAACCAAGTGAACAACACTCTCCAGGAGGTCGGCGTATCAATATCCAAATCTACCTAAAGAGAAGACTGCATGAAAGTAAATACAGAGGGTTCACTGCACAGTGCAAGCCACTCATAAGTATCAAGAATAAAAAGGCTAGACTGGACTTTGCTAAAAAAAACATCTAAAAAAGCCAGCACAGTTCTGGAAGAACATTCTTTGGACAGATGAAACCAAGATCAACCTCTACCAGAAAGATGGAAAGAGAAAAGTATGGCGAAGGCATGGTACAGCTCATGATCCAAAGCATACCACATCATCTGTAAAACACGGCAGAGGCAGTGTGATGGCGCGGGCATGCATGGCTGCCAGTGGCACTGGGTCACTAGTGTTTATTGATGATGTGACACAGGACAGAAGCAGCCGAATGAATTCTGAGGTATTCAGAGCCATACTGTGTGCTCAGATCCAGCCAAATGCAGCCAAACTGATTGGTCATCATTTCATACTACAGATGGACAATGACCCAAAACATAAAGCCAAAGCAACCCAGGAGTTTATTAAAGCAAAGAAGTGGAATATTTTTGAATGGCCAAGTCAGTCATCTGATCTCAACCCAATTGAGCATGCATTTCACTTGTTAAAGACTAAACTTCAGACAGAAAGGCCCACAAACAAACAGCAACTGAAAACCACCGCAATGAAGGCCTGGCAGAGCATCAAAAAGGAGGAAACGCAGCGGCTGGTGATGTCCATGAGTTCAAGACTTCAGGCAGTCATTGACAACAAAGGGTTTTCAACCAAGTACTAAAAATGAATATTTTATTTAAAATTATTGAATCTGTCCAATTACTTTTGGTCCCTTTTAAAACAGGGTGGCACATGTTAAGAAGCTGAAACTCCTAAACCCTTCATCCAATTTTAATGTGGATACCCTCAAATGAAAGCTGAAAGTCTGAACTTCAACTGCACCAGAATTGTTTTGTTTAAAATTCATTGTGGTAATGTCTATAACCAAAATTAGAAAAATGTTGTCTCTGTCCAAATATATATGGACCTAACTGTAATATCCTGCACACAAAAGCAGAGTCTGCTGCACTTTCTCTTACATACCTGCCTACTCTTCGCTTTCAGAAATTTGATTAAGGACTCAAATTTAAAAAATAAACAGTTCAAAACAAATTTTGCAAAAGGCCTTCATGCTTTTTTGGCTCAAAAAGAGCACCACACAAAGACCCCCACAGGCCCCCCGGAGCACAAGCATATCATTAACTGAATACTGAAAATACAGATTAAACAACAACCACAAGACAGATTTCATCAACCAAGGTATCATTTTAATCAGTATAACGGCACCTATAGGACTAGTTGTCTGGTGCCATGTGATCCTCCTGCTCTTTATAACCCTGCCCCCACGACTAATTTGCAGCTTTCAGCCTATGCACAGTGTACACAAATCGCTGCGAAACAGTGGTAAGGATGGGGTTATATAGGGATCAGCATTTTGGGCACTGCTAAATCTGCAACAGAGAAAACAGTGATCAAAATGACAGGATGCAGACTAGTAAGTGACAAATCAATGGAATCCTGGTCTCAGCCCATATATCATGCTGCTCTCAGATGGGGTAACAAAAACCTGGTGACAGATCCCCTTAATAATTCAACTGTAATGATTGTTGCCTGTTATGTCTGCAAATAAATAAATAAATGAACGTCCTCTAAAATGATTGTTTCCAGTAGATTTATTGTACCTGCAGCAGTTCTGCTGTGTCAGCGGTTAGGCCCGTAATATCTTGCATGCGGCGATTCACCCGAGCAACCACAGGATCATCGTATTCCTCCAACCAGGCACTAGATATGAACAAGTGGTACACTTCTGCATGAAATCCATTTATGTACATATAATAGCAAATATTAGTCTTTTCCAGAAAGAAAACTTGGCAACCCCAAAGATGGCACAACTAGGGACTAAATTCAGCATCTCCATGACAACTACCACCTGCCTCCAGAATTTCACAGCATTTTAAAGAATATCTAGGCTATGTGCACACATTGCAGAATTGCCGCGGAAATTTTTGCGGCAATTCTGCAACTCCCTTCCGCGGGAAATACGCATGCAGAATTGGCATGCATATTCCCGCTAAACACTAGCGTTTTCCAAGAGATTTGAAGCATCGCTTGGAAAACTGATTGACAGGTTGGTCACACTTGTCAAACATAGTGTTTGACAAGTGTGAACAACGTTTACTATTGATGCTGCCTATACAGCATCAATAGTAAAAAGATATAATGTTAAAAATAAAAAAAATAAACAATTGTGATATTCTCACCTTCCGACGGGCCCCGCAGCCTTCCCGCTCCTCGCGATGCTCCGGGCATCTCCCGTTCCCAGTAATGCCTGGCGGCAATGACCCCAGATGAGGTAGCATCACACGAGACCGCACGTCATCACAGGTCATTGTCGCGAGGCATTACTGGGAACGGGAGCCGCCGGAAGGTGAGAATATCACAATTTTTTATTTTAGTTTTCTTTTTTTTTTTTTAAACACAGGTATATGGTTCCCAGGGCCTGGAGGAGAGTCTTCTCTCCTCCACACTGGGTACCAACCGCACATGATCCACTTACTTCCAGCATGGTGGGCATAGCCCCATGTGGGAAGTAAGCGGATCAATGCATTTCTATGTGTGTGGAATCGCCGTGATTCCGCACAAAGAATGAACATGCTGCGTGTTCTGCCAGAATGCGATTCCGCAGTGCACAAAAAATGTGGAATGCATTAAAAATGATGGGATGCTTATGTAAGCGTTTTTTAAGCGGAAAACAGCTGAAAAAACACTAAAAATCCTGAACGTGTGCACATAGCCTAAAGCTGTATGCTCGTGTGGTACATTTGAGGTCTATCCACATTGAAGAGCAATAGGTGGGACGTGTATCATGTCATATCCTGTGAATATACCATAGAAGTACAAGATGGGAAAACTATTTCAAGTTGCTGGAAACCAGCTCTGACTTGGCAGTCCCAGACGACCGAGTGGGGTGACTGCTTTGCACAACTCATCAAATATGGCGTGTACTGTTGTACTGTAACAGATCACCGTCTCAATAATACTAGAAGGGGTGATGAGGTTTGAATGCTAAAATTAAACTTTCAATAATCAAGAGAACAAAAATCTGCAAACTTTATGGGATAGAAAACAAAAAGTATACTAACTAAAACGTATCTATATGGAATCGCAGATATACAGTACAGACCAAAAGTTTGGACACACCTTCTCATTTACAGATTTTTATGTATTTTCATGATTATAAAATTGTACATTCACACTGAAGGCATCAAAACTATGAATTAACACATGTGGAATTATATACTTAAAAAAGTGTGAAGCAACTGAAAATATGTAGCCACTTTTTACTTTGATGACTGCTTTGCACACTCTTGGCATTCTCTTGATGAACTTCAAGAGGTAGTCACCGGGAATGGTCTTCCAACAATCTTGAAGGAGTTCCCAGAGGTGCTTAGCACTTGTTGTTCCTTTTGCCTTCACTGTGCAGTTCTGATCACCCCACACCATCTCAATTGGGTTCAGATCTGGTGACTGTGGAGGCCAGGTCATCTGGCGTAGCACCCCATCACTCTCGTACTTGGTCAAAAAGCCCTTACACAGCCTGGAGGTGTGTTTGGGGTCATTGTCCTGTTGAAAAATAAATGATGGTCCAACTAAACGCAAACCGGATGGAATAGCATGCCACTGCAAGATGCTGTGGTAGCCATGCTGGCTCAGTATGCCTTCAATTTTGAATAAATCCCCAACAGTGTCACCAGCAAAGCACCCCCACACCATCACACCTCCTCCTCCATGCTTCACAGTGGGAACCAGGCATGTAGAGTCCATCCGTTCACTTTTCTGCATCGCACAAAGACACGGTGGTTGGAACCAAAGATCTCAAATTTGGACTCATCAGACCAAAGCACAGATTTCCACTGATCTAATGTCCATTTCTTGTGTTCTTTAGCCCAAACAAGTCTCTTCTGCTTGTTGCCTGTCCTTAGCAGTGGTTTCCTAGCAGCTATTTTACCATGAAGGCCTGCTGCACAAAGTCTCCTCTTAGCAGTTGTTGTAGAGATGTGTCTGCTGCTAGAGCTCTGTGTGGCATTGACCTGGTCTCTAATCTCAGCTGCTGTTAACCTGCGATTTCTGAGGCTGGTGACTCTGATAAACTTATCCTCAGAAGCAGAGGTGACTCTTGGTCTTCCTTTCCTGGGGCGGTCCTCATGTGAGCCAGTTTCTTTGTAGCGCTTGATGGTTTTTGCCACTGCACTTAGGGACAAAGTTTGCCCAATTTTTCAGACTGACTGACCTTCAGTTCTTAAAGTAATGATGGCCACTCGTTTTTCTTTACTTGGCTGCTTTTTTTCTTGCCATAATACAAATTCTAACAGTCTATTCAGTAGGACTATCAGCTGTGTATCCACCAGACTTCTGCACAACACAACTGATGGTCCCAACAGCATTTATAAGGCAAGAAATCCCACTTATTAAACCTAACAGGGCACACCTGTGAATTGAAACCATTCCCAGTGACTACCTCTTGAAGCTCATCAAGAGAATGCCAAGAGTGTGCAAAGCAGTCATCAAAGCAAAAGGTGGCTACTTTGAAGAACCTAGAATATAAGGCATAATTTCAGTTGTTTCACACTTTTTTGTTAAATATATAATTCCACATGTGTTAATTCATAGTTTTGATGCCTTCAGTGTGAATGTACAATTTTCATAGTCCTGAAAATACAGAAAAATCTTTAAATAAGAATGTGTGTCCAAACTTTTGGTCTGTACTGTACATAAATCTGGGCACCTCAGACATTTCTTACAAATAATACAGTGTGGGTTTATTGGCTGGCTAGAAAATTAATCAATAAAAATCATGAGTTTAACAAACACTGTTTTGCAAATAATAAACACACACACACACACACACACTAAACTGTTAAAGGAGAATGAATCATTAAAGTACTTTGCAACAACTGAAACAAGTCAGTGATGCATTTTTTTTCGGATCTGTTTTTATTTTCCAGTTATGAATTGTTTATTTTCTTCTCTGTACATTATCATGGGGACTGCAATCTCACCTGAGCTTCTGTTAACCGCATTTCAGGATATGCAGCAACATTAAATTAATTCTCTGGATGTGTCCATTGACTTCTATGGGACACTGGTATAGCATGCTCTACAGCCTGTGCAGAGATCACTACAGGGGGCCAGCATTCACAATGGGTCAGAAGAGATTGTATTTGGTTTGAAATAAGCAGCATTTTATTAGCCTGGCATAATAGAACAAAAGGCAATACAGAGAGATTGTACGACATATAAAAAATATTGCACTGCTCCTATTTGTTGGGGGTTATTTTGTAGGATACAGGTGGATTCCATGTAGCGTTCAGAAAGCCTTTATTTCTTACCTTTTAGATACCCTATAGTTTGCAGTGGTTAATATGCCAGTTTTAGGGTCGCGAACTGTAGCTCTGGCCAGCTGCAAAAAATAAAAAACTATGTTAATTGATAAAATATGAGGCATATTATAGTTAGAAAACTTCATCAAGAGTTATCTTACATGGCAAAAAAACCATGGCAATGGATTCAAAGTCTAACAGAACCCAACACGGTCTCTGAAAATGTGGTAGGCGAACTACCCCTGTAATCCAATGACGCATACACCTGCTCCAAAACAGACATTGCTTTGTTCACAGCCAAAGTTACATCCCCTCTTACCACAAGAGTTACCAGCAAATCCAGAGACCGATTGCTTCCAAGGCACCAGAGATCATTTCATTCCGTTATTTATCCACATGCATCATAAAAGCAACGTTTCAGCCAGATAGGGGCCTTTTTCAAGCATAAGCGTCATCTGCGGTTTTGCTTATGCAATGTTAAAGGCCGCTTTCTAGCCGAACTGTTGCTTTTATGATGTATTTGGATAAATAAGGGAAGGAAGTTATCTCTCTGGCACCTTGGAAACAAACTATTCTGCAATGTAAGAATGTTTTAAAAAATAGAAAGGTTAGTCATTTATTTTTATCAGTGAATAAAATGCAAAGTGAATACACAAAAGAAATCCAAGTCAAAATCATTATTTGGTGTGATCACTCTTTGCTTTCAAAACAACATCAATTCTTCTAGGTAAACGTGAACACAGTTTTTGACGAAGCTTGGTAAGGAGGTTGTTAAAAAGTGTGGAAGAACCAACCACAGATCTTCAGCAGATGTACAGTAGGTATGCAAAATTCACTCTCTTCATGTAATCCCAAACTTACTGAATGTGGAGATCGGGGCTCTGTGGAGGCCACATCATCACTTCCAGCTCCCTATGTTCTTCTTTACACAGAAGGAAGTTCTTAATGACATTGGTTGCATGTTTGGTGAAGTTATTCTGCTGTAGAATAAATTTGGAGTCACATGAGACACCTCCCTGATGGTATAGCACATTGTATAAGCATCTGGATATATGTCCTGCATGTATTTCTCAACATTGAGGACACCATTAATCTTTAAATGCAGCCCAAAGTTGTAGGAAACCACCACCATTCTTCACGATTGCCTACAGACACTCCTGGGCACCTTTTTCCATTTTGCTGCATCCCACTTCCCATGTTTCCTTGCACACTTGAGTCACTTGTATTGTTTACTTGTGAAAGGTATGCTTTTGTACCACAATTCTCCCATTAAGACTTCTTCTGGCCATATTTCTCTGAACAAATTGGTGTAGCCGATTCCTGCTCACTGCTGTCAGTTCTAATCGGATGGCACTGCTGGACAACTTCAGATTTCGAAGTGATGCATGAGGTGTCTCATCTGCGGCACCAAGTTTCCTTAGACAACCATTGCATCTATGGTCCTCAATCCTGCCAATTTCTTAGTGTTTTCAGTGCTGAGTAATACAGGCAGATACTTATCCATCACGCAAAACCATCAGGGAGGCATCCAATTGGCTTCAAATTATCTCTGCAGGAGGACAACTCCAAACAAAGAAAATATCATTAGAAACTAAAGACAAGCTAAAGAAAAACAAGAAGTCCTGAAATGATATGGCCCCCAAAGAGCCCTGACCTCAACATCGAGTCTGTCAGGGATTGCATAGAGACAGCAAGCGCTACATCTGCAGAAGATCTGTGGTTAGTTCTTCAAGATGTTCCTTCAAAAACGGTGTGCAAGTGTAACTAGAAGAATTCATGCCATTTTGAAGGCAAAGGGCAATCACGCCAAATATTGCTTTGGATTTCTCTTTTGCTTATTCACTTTGCATTTTATTAATTGATAAATTAAATATTTTATTTTTTTTAAAGCATTTTTTGTTTGCAGCACTTTTTGCGCGTCTGCCTTAAAAGTTTGTACAGAATTGCATACTTATTCTGTTGCTGGGTATAATAAGAAAATACATTTTTTTGGCAACAACAAGAACAGTCTGACCTATGCAAATTTATACATTAGGACTTTTATGCCGATCTACTTGGCAGTAGATCCTATGGAAAAAGACTTTCGGTACAATGGTAAAGTACTGTGATAAGCTCGCTCTGAAAAGAACCAGCTGGCCAGACTTCAGTTGGGATAGGATTAACTGCAGATATTTCCTCCTCTCCCTCAAATAGAATGATAAGGGTATTTCTCACTGTGTGAACGTGTAGCAGATTTTCCATTGATTGTGTTACAGTAGCAGTAAAAAGCGAAATGTGCACCCAAACTGCACCTTTTTACAGTACAACATTCACAACGGTATTTACCACTGCAGATTTACTTGCAAAATCTCAGTAGTGGAAAGGTCCTGTGGATATGTACACTGAAATTTTGGTATAAGAATTGGTAACTGAGCTGAAGCATTTAAAAGGGCTTTCGCATATAATAAGCAGACGTTTAGTAAAAGTACAAAATAAAGACTATTGTTTAGATCTTACATAGATGACCAACATGAGTCAATCTTTCCTTCTCCAAGTAGAACGTCAATTGACTACTCAAACTTGGACCGATGACCCCAGTATACTCTATTTTCCAGCTTATGAAAGATTTGTGAATAAGCAAAAAGCAGAAATGAGAAAATAAAAGGTTTAGCTTGACTTTTCATTTCCTATTATTGAACAAGTGTTAATCTATCATACATTTAATACGTCTCATCTGCTTTCAATTTTTTTCTGCCAAGGTAAAATAGATATATATAAAAAATCCCCTTTTTGAACCAATCACATGATATGTAACCACATGTGGCTGCACCACTACCACAAAGTGTCCTCAGGTATACAGTCCCAACCACCGGCATAAAACCGGATCCCGAAAAGTGCTCAAGTACTACCAAGTTTTCCGCACAATAATACTAGTTCTTTTGCCCTCAGTCTGGCACTCTGTTATTTAGTTATACAATTTTTGTTGCCAAATCGCTTGGGTCGGATCATCTGAATAGTGTGGAATTAGTTTTCATCCCGTCAGTCAGTAGTCATGGTGAATAAACATATACTGGGGATGTTTGGCAAGTTCAGAATTTTGAACTCCAAAAAAGGCAGATGTGGAGAAGAAATACTGCTTTACCCGTTTATATGTAGAGCTCGGCCCCAGCTCCACAGAACTTCTACAGATTTAGTTGGCCCCATACGATAACTGCGCTGAAACAGCTGGTCAGACCAGCAATATTTTAGCTGAACAGATTACAGAATTGTTATCGTCACTTATGTAAACCATCATCTTCAGACATTAGAGGGGTATACACATTTATGGCAATTTGACAGGATATCCCAGAGATGGGATTCACACTAATCTCTTCAATGGCACCCCCTGACTGGGATGGAGAGTACACAGTAGGCTATAGGAGCCACTTATTGCTCAACATATATCTTGAGCCACAACAGCAGTCAGTATCATGAATCTTCAAAGAAATTAAGGAGAATCTTTCAACAGTATTTCACCCCTTTTTTCTTTGGATTATGATTTATAAATTGACTGACAGCGCTAAATTTGCTACTATATTTTATGCGCTAACAATTATGGTGATTTTTTTCATGTTCATAAAACATTGATATTAAATGAAATTAATATTATATATATATAATATTTTCGCTGTTGTTTCTATGTGCTAATAATTATGGGGAATTTTCTCATGTTCATAAAACAATGACATCAAATGAAATTTCGCATATTTGGGATATCTTTGCTGCTATCTTTTGTAATAGGATATATAATCCAAAATTATTTAACATTGTGAACAACATATTGTTCATATTGTATTTCCATCTAGCCAAAGTAAGGTACTTGTTTTTAACTTTCAATTTGTATTCACTTTCTTGTGCTTTCACCTTACGTAGCAATTATGTTAATTAATCATTGCACCGGATCTCGGCATAAAAATGCAAGACAAGCCACACATTGGATATCATGACTAAGGGTGCTTGGTCACCAGAAACGCGTTGATATCGCATTTTATTCTCTGTAATTGCTGATGTTTTTATCCTCCACTGAACACTTTTTTTAAGTGAATAAAGAAAAGTGTTTTTCACTATCTCGTTGAGCTGGATTCCTCATCATTTTCTTGATTTCTCCACGCCTTGACACAGCGGTTCCGTGCTCTGAGTCTTCAAGGATGTTAACCATGGTGAGCTGGACTTTGGTCTATTGTGATTTTTCTTGCCCTGGAGGGCCAGATGGACATCAATGGTCTAACGGTTATTCTGATACTGCATGATTTCTGCCAGAAATGTAACAAAGTAAAAAGTAAGGTGAATGAGCAGAAAAGGACTACTACCACAGTCATTAGCTGTACATCAGCTAACGGCATGTGGAACCATTCTAGTACCTTGTGATGAGCTTCAAGACGCCAAAACATTTCTGCCAAATAAAATATGGAATTCAGTTTGGGTAAAGTTAGATCAGCGCCTCCAATATTTTATTTTGATTCTTTCCATATTGAGAGTCTTTCTTCCATCTGCTTTTTTTGGCTTTTAATTTTCATAATCTGTAAATGAAAGACTTGTGCTTTCCACGTACACACAGCAAAAGCTGCTTCTAAAAACTGAAGGGAAATTGGACAGGACCGATCGGCCTCCTCCGTCTCTATACTATACTCTAAATGTAAAGTTATTCTCCTACGCTGTGTACCAGAATAATAAAATCTAGACAATGAGGAAACAAGGATGACCCTGGATGGATGACTTTTTAAATACATTGCGCTAATTCTCTGTTACACAAACATTTTGCAGATTTTGGCACACGTGCAACATTTACAACATTTATATTTAAAACATCTGCTGCTTGCTACGTATGAGAGTCCATTTATTATCATTGTATTGCAATTTGCTGCAGATTTTCGGTGGGCAATCCATCACAAGGCCATGGTCCAGTTGGATAAAATCACAGAGGTCCTGTATCTATCTATAACTTGTAAAACACCTATATGAGTATAAGGAGCAATACATAAGGGGCCAAAACGCACGCATTTTCTTTGGTGGGTAACTGTACTGTGCATTACCATCATTATGGGAAGGTTTATGTGATATTTGCTCCCTGTTTAACTGTATGTACATTAAAGGGCCATAGCTCCTACAGCACTGGCTATTTTAGCTTGTACCTTTATAGGTATCTTTGTAGGTATTCTGTCTATAACTTTTATCAACAACTGAAATATCCAGAGATGTATGATGTAAGTTGAAGATGAAAAAAAAGATGAAAAAAAAAATCATTCAAATTCATCCAATGGATGATTTGACAAACACCATTTCTTGGATGTCTGTCATCCATGGCACCATGATTTAAAAAAAACACAAAAAAAAAACCATATGGGTCACACAGTAAATGATAATTATGAAAGGACTGTGACAGATTGCTCTCGACAGTTAAAGGGTATGTGCACACGTTGCGGATTCTCTGCGGATCCGCAGCGTTTTTTGAGGTGCAGAAACGCTGCAGATCCGCAATTGATTTACAGTACAATGTAAATCAATGAGAAAAAAAAAGCTGTGCACAGTTTGCGAAAAATCCGCTGCGGTTTAACCCCTTTCTGCCATTAGACGTACTATTGCGTCCATGTGGGGTGGGCTTTACTTCCCAAGGACGCAATAGTACGTCATATGCGATCGGCAGCGCTCACGGGGGGAGCGCCGCCGATCGCGGCCGGGTGTCAGCTGTTTATCGCAGCTGACATCCGGCACTATGTGCCAGGAGCGGTCACGGACCGCCCCCGGCACATTAACCCCCGGCACACCGCGATCAAAGATGATCGCGATGTGCCGGCGGTACAGGGAAGCACCGCGCAGGGAGGGGGCTCCCTGCGGGCTTCCCTGAGCCCCCCGCAGCAACGCGATGTGATCGCGTTGCTGCGAGGGTCTCACCTCCCTCCCTGCTCCCTCCAGCCCCGGATCCAAGATGGCCGCGGATCCGGGTCCTGCAGGGAGGGAGGTGGCTTCACAGAGCCTGCTCAGAGCAGGCACTGTGAAGCAGCCTGCACTCCTATCAGATCAGTGATCTGACAGAGTGCTGTGCAAACTGTCAGATCACTGATCTGTGATGTCCCCCCCTGGGACAAAGTAAAAAAGTAAAAAAAAAAAATTTCAAATGTGTAAAAAAAATAAAAAAAAATATTCCAAAATAATGAAAAAAAAAAAAAAAAATTATTCCCATAAATACATTTCTTTATCTAAATAAAAAAAAAAAACAATAAAAGTACACATATTTAGTATCGCCGCGTCCGTAACGGCCCGACCTATAAAACTGGCCCACTAGTTAACCCCTTCAGTAAACACCGTAAGAAAAAAAAAAAAAAAAACGAGGCAAAAAACAACGCTTTATTATCATACCGCCGAACAAAAAGTGGAATAACACGCGATCAAAAAGACAGATATAACTAACCATGGTACCGCTAAAAACGTCATCTTGTCCCGCAAAAAACGAGCCGCCATACAGCATCATCAGCAAAAAAATAAAAAAGTTATAGTCCTGAGAATAAAGCGATGCAAAAATAATTATTTTTTCTATAAAATAGTTTTTATCGTATAAAAGCGCCAAAACATAAAAAAAAGATATAAATGAGGTATCGCTGTAATCGTACTGACCCGAAGAATAAAACTGCTTCATCAATTTTACCAAACGCGGAACGGTATAAACGCCTCCCCCAAAAGAAATTCATGAATAGCTGGTTTTTGGTCATTCTGCCTCACAAAAATCGGAATAAAAAGCGATCAAAAAATGTCACGTGCCCGAAAATGTTACCAATAAAAACATCAACTCGTCCCGCAAAAACCAAGACCTCACATGACTCTGTGGACCAGAATATAGAAAAATTATAGCTCTCAAAATGTGGTAACGCAAAAAATATTTTTTGCAATAAAAAGCGTCTTTCAGTGTGTGACGGCTGCCAATCATAAAAATCCGCTAAAAAACCCGCTATAAAAGTAAATCAAACCCCCCTTCATCACCCCCTTAGTTAGGGAAAAATTAAAAAAATGTATTTATTTCCATTTTCCCATTAGGGCTAGGGTTAGAGTTAGGGCTAGGGTTAGGGCTAGGGTTAGGGCTAGGGTTAGGGCTAGGGCTAGGGCTAGGGTTAGGGCTAGGGCTAGGGTTAGGGTTAGGGCTAGGGTTAGGGCTAGGGTTAGGGTTAGGGCTAGGGTTAGGGCTAGGGTTAGGGCTAGGGCTACAGTTTGGGTTGGGGCTAAAGTTACAGTTAGGGTTTAGATTACATTTACGGTTGGGAATAGGGTTGGGATTAGGGTTAGGGGTGTGTCAGGGTTAGAGGTGTGGTTAGGGTTACTGTTGGGATTAGGGTTAGGGATGTGTTTGGATTAGGGTTTCAGTTATAATTGGGGGGTTTCCACTGTTTAGGCACATCAGGGGCTCTCCAAACGCGACATGGCGTCCGATCTCAATTCCAGCCAATTCTGCGTTGAAAAAGTAAAACAGTGCTTCTTCCCTTCCGAGCTCTCCCGTGTGCCCAAACAGGGGTTTACCCCAACATATGGGGTATCAGCGTACTCAGGACAAATAGGACAACAACTTTTGGGGTCCAATTTCTCCTGCTACCCTTGGGAAAATACAAAACTCGGGGCTAAAACATATTTTTTGTGGGAAAAAAAAAGATTTTTTATTTTCACGGCTCTGCGTTATAAACTGTAGTGAAACACTTGGGGGTTCAAAGTTCTCACAACACATCTAGATTAGTTCCCTGGGGGGTCTAGTTTCCAATATGGGGTCACTTGTGGGGGGTTTCTACTGTTTAGGTACATTAGGGGTTCTGCAAACGCAATGTGACGTCTGCAGACCATTCCATCTAAGTCTGCATTCCAAATGGCGCTCCTTCCCTTCCGAGCTCTGCCATGCGCTCAAACGTTGGTTTCCCCCAACATACGGGGTATCAGCGTACTCAGGACAAATTGGACAACAACTTTTGGGGTCGAATTTCTCCTCTTACCCTCGGGAAAATACAAAACTGGGGGCTAAAAAATAATTTTGGGGGGAAAGATTTTTTTTTTTAATTTTCACGGCTCTGCGTTACAAACTGTAGTGAAACACTTGGGGGTTCAAAGCTATCACAACACATCTAGATGAGTTCCTTAGGGGGTCTAGTTTCCAAAATGGTGTCACTTGTGGGAGGTTTCTACTGTTTAGGTACATTAGGGGCTCTGCAAATGCAATGTGACACCTGCAGACCATTCCATCTAAGTCCTCATTCCAAATGGAGCTCCTTCCCTTCCGAGCCCTCCCATGCGCCCAAACAGTGGTTCCCCCCCACATATGGGGTATCAGCGCACTCAGGACAAATTGGACAACAAATTGTGGGGTCGAATTTCTCCTTTTACCCTCGGGAAAATACAAAACTGGGGGCTAAAAAATAATTTTTGTGGGAAAAAATTTTTGTTTTATTTTTACGGCTCTCCATTATAAACTTCTGTGAAGCCCTTGGTGGGTCAAAGCGCTCAGCACACATCTAGATAAGTTCCTAAGGGGGTCTACTTTCCAAAATGGTGTCACATGTGGGGGGTTTCTACTGTTTAGGTACATTAGGGGCTCTGCAAACGCAATGTGACACCTGCAGACCATTCCATCTAAGTCTGCATTCAAATGGCACTCCTTCCCTTCTGAGCCCTCCCATGTGCCCAAACAGTGGTTCCCCCCACATATGGTGTATCATCGCACTCAGGACAAATTGGGCAACAAATTTTGGGGTCCAATTTCTCCTGTTACCCTCAGGAAAATACAAAACTGGGGGCTAAAAAAATAATTTTTGTGGGAAAAAAATTTTGTTTTATTTTTACGGCTCTGCATTATAAACTTCTGTGAAGCACTTGGTGGGTCAAAGTGCTCACCACACCTCTAGATAAGTTCCTTAGGGGGTCTACTTTCCAAAATGGTGTCATTTGTGGGGGGTTTCAATGTTTAGGCACATCAGTGGCTCTTCAAACGCAACATGGCGTCCCATCTCAATTCCTGTCAATTTTGCTTTGAAAAGTCAAACGGCGCTCCTTCCCTTCCGAGCTCTCCCATCCACCCAAACAGTGGTTTACCCCCACATATGGGGTATCCGCGTACTCAGGACAAATTGTACAACAACTTTTGGGGTCCAATTTCTTCTCTTACCCTTGGGAAAATAAAAAATTGGGGGCAAAAAGATAATTTTTGTGAAAAAATATGATTTTTTATTTTTACGGTTCTACATTATAAACTTCTGTGAAGCACTTGTTGGGTCAAAGTGCTCACCACACCTCTAGATAAGTTCCTTAGGGGGTCTACTTTCCAAAATGGTGTCACTTGTGGGGGGTTTCAATGTTTAGCCACATCAGGGGCTCTCCAAACGAAACATGGCGTCCCATCTCAATTCCAGTCAATTTTGCATTGAAAAGTCAAATGGCACTCCTTCGCTTCCGAGCTCTGCCATGCGCCCAAACAGTGGTTTACCCCCACATGTGGGGTATTGGCATACTCAGGACAAATTGTACAACAATGTTTGGGGTCCATTTTCTCCTGTTACCCTTGGTAAAATAAAACAAATTGGAGCTGAATTACATTTTTTGTGAAAAAAAGTTAAATGTTCATTTTTATTTAAACATTCAAAAAATTCCTGTGAAGCACCAGAAGGGTTAATAAACTTCTTGAATATGGTTTTGAGCACCTTGAGGGGTGTAGTTTTTAGAATGGTGTCACACTTGGGTATTTTCTATCATATAGACCCCTCAAAATGACTTCAAATGAGATGTGGTCCCTAAAATAAAATGGTGTTGTAGAAATGAGAAATTGCTGGTCAACTTTTAACCCTTATAACTCCCTAACAAAAAAAAATTTTGGTTCCAAAATTGTGCTGATGTAAAGTAGACATGTGGGAAATGTTACTTATTAAGTATTTTGTGTGACATATCTCTGTGATTTAATTGCATAAAAATTCAAAGTTGGAAAATTGCGAAATTTTCATAATTTTCGCCAAATTTCCGTTTTTTTCACAAATAAACGCAGGTTATATCAAATAATTTTTACCATTGTCATGAAGTACAATATGTCACGAGAAAACAATGTCAGAATCACCAGGATCCATTGAAGCGTTCCAGAGTTATAACCTCATAAAGGGACAGTGGTCAGAATTGTAAAAATTGGCCCGGTCATTAACGTGCAAACCACCCTTGGGGGTAAAGGGGTTAAAAGAAGTAGCATGTCACTTGCGGATCTGCAGCGTTTTTGTACCCATTCCATTATAGAAATCCGCAGGGGTAAAACGCAGCAAATCCGCAAAAAAACGCTGGGGATCCGCACAAAATCCACAGCTGCGTTTTCTGCCAAGAGAGGCAGAATCCGCACCAGAAATTCCTAAGGCTAATCCGCAACATGTGCACATAGCCTTAGGCTATGTGCACATGTTGCAGATTTGACTGTGGAATTTTCTGTGCAGATTCTGTATTTCTTGGCAGAAATCGCAGGTTAGAATATGCGCTTTTTTTGGTATGTGCACACGTTTCAGATTTTTGTGCAGATTTCTTCTTCTTTTTTTTACCCCTGCAGATATCTATTATGGAATGGGTGCAGAAACGCAGCAGATCTGCACAAAGAATTGACATGGTCCGTTTTTTGAATCTGCTGCATTTTTCGTGCAGATTTCTCCGCACCATCAGCACAGCATTTTTTTTGCCATTGATTTACATTGTACTGTAAGTCACTTGCAGATCTGCGTTTCTGCGCGGAAAAAAAAGCTGCAGTTCTGCAGGAAATCTGCAACGTGTGCACACACCCTTAGGTCGAGTTCAAATGTTTTAGCTTCACATCCATGGCTCCATAAGGACTTCAATCTGATGACATGAAAAATGGTGTATGTTATGTGACAAAGCAACTATTGAGTTTGTTGAAGAAGACGGAGTCACTTTGTGGTCTCTTTTATCTTCTTTGGCAGTTTGCACCTTTTTGGTAAAGTGACCCCATATGCTTCATTCACTGCAATTGTCCATCCAGTATGAATGCCTGAATCCCATGTTTCAGGACTTCGGATGGATTTCCCATCGACTATTTGTGGCTAAACACGTGATGTGAATTTCGCCTTACCTACATCATACTATTGTACTGTACATTACACAGTAAAAGAGGCTCAAGCAGGGCAAAGACACTGAGCCAGCAAGAATGGTTTGATCACAAAGAGTCTGAAGACTTGTGAATGCAGCTCTGGCTTGTATTTCCAGATCCAGGTGTAATACTGCCTCTGGTGCCTTGGACCGAGAAGCGGCTGCTCCCATCTTATCCGTGAAAGACAGATGTGAATAAGCCTTTAAACAAGAAGTATAGCTGTTCTCATCATATCAAAACATGAAGCGTTTCTACTTTTACATATCCTACAAAAAATAAAAAATGGTTAAAGGTGTTGGGCACCATTTTGTTATTTATGGACTTTCATGAGGATCAGTCATCAATATCAGATCATTGGGGTCTGACAGCTGTCACGCCCCACCGATCAACTGTATTCAGTTGAATGAACCACAGTATCTGAGAACAGCTACTACATAGTGTATGAAGCCGTGCTGTTCAGACCCCACTAATTTGATATTGATAACATGCTAAAGGTAATCATAACCCAAGTAGGGGACAACCCCTTTAATCCCCTGGAGATAAGTTCCACCTTTGGCTGTTGGGCATCTAAGGCCCACCAATGGGTTAAGGCTTAATCTTTAGTCCCACTGCAGATTGAGCAAAGCCGGCAGACTGCCGCTGACAGTTGTGTTAGAGCCAGATACAAGTAAGGATGGGGAGGAGATGGAGGGCATGGTGAGCTCTTGAGACACACAGAGAAGATTGTAAATATTTATCAGCTTTAAATATGCTCAAAGAAAAAAAAAAGTACATTAAGAGAAAAATTGTTGGGATAATTTTAACATTTTTTACCTATTTTCTGCATTTAGTTTTTGAACCCGTCACTTGCCCTTTGCTGCCCTTTTGATAGGTTATTTATATATGCATAATGTTTTGTCGAGCAAGAAAACACAAAATGACCTTACTTTTGGCTTAGCCAGCTCTTTAATTTTCTCGATTTCGTCATTGGACAAAACATCCAAGTAACGCACAATGCGCGGACTATCCCACTCATCTTCTTCCTTAATGGGTCTCAAAATCAGAAGAGGATTCCGGAATCCATCATGATACCGACAAAACAGTCTCTTCATTCTTCTAGGAGTCTGAAAATCAGACCACATGTAAAAATATGCAAGAATAGTTTAGTTAAAAATCACAAGGCTCATTTAATGCAAACTGAAGTAAAAAATCAGTGGCAAAAAAGGCATAAAATTATAAAATATGACAAACTACGTACTGTTTAAGCCCATTTCACAGTTTAACAAATGGCACATACTATAACCCCGATTAGTCAAGACCGGTGTAGTGCATGACAGATTTCCTTTTTTTATGCAGTTTCTACCATGAGTGATAAATATCATGATCATTTCAATAGTTTCAACTCTTCTGAATGTCCAGTTAGGTTTCGTTTTTTGGTTTATGGTATTTTACCCTATGAATGGTAAAAGAGGAGTATATGTTTGGATTTCAATTTGTGGGTTTTTCTATGGACCACTAGGGTACTTGAGCATGTGATCACTTGATCAATGGTTTAATATAGTGCAATACTTCTGTGTACTGTCCTGAGTCAGTATTAACACGACAACGCACTGGCACTCTGTGATCGCACTATGGTTGGCTAATGGGGTGTAAAACTAAGGGGGTAAACTACTGTAACAGGTACGATCACAGCAGCTGTATAGAGTGGGCACCTGCCACACATCAGCTACTGTGACCTGTGATTTACATCACATGTGAGGAAGGCCTCCAACAGCTATTTCATTCATTACATACCAAAAATATTTCAGACTTACAGTTAAAGAGTAAAAGTAAAATCCTTTCAGTGGCACTTATTAGTCTGTGTGGCACAGCATCTAATCATTGCAAGATAAATCAGGTCAGTTCAAGCTTCCTCAATGTACGGAACGTCCAGATAACACAAATAGAGGGTGTACTCACTGTGCCTATGTCTCATACTGACAAGGCTAAAGAAGAGGTCACTGCAAAGGCAATGAGGGTTAGCCCTGTATAACCATGCATAGGCGTGCCCTCCTTGGCAGTATTTATTTAGGGGTTATTTTATTATTATTATTATTTTTTATATAGTCAATTATTAGAATTTTAACTGACTGCAAAAATCTACCAACAAGTGTAATGCCTCAGTTTCGGGATTCGAACCCTTCTGCTGCGTGGTCAGTTTCCCTTTATGCCGAGCCACAGCCATTTTGGTTTCTGTCCAATGCTGATGGTTCTTCTGCCTTTTCCTTCCTTTGCTTCTATTCACATGTCTCTCACTTCCCCATTTGGTTCTACCCTATCACATATTGCGAGGGGCTATGTATACTCACCTTACACCTGCATCTTTGCTGGCTATATTTCAGGACAGATGGTGTTTGGAGATCCAGCTCCTCAGCTTGGGATTAGCTTACCTGGCTATTCTCTGTTGCTTTTCATACTGTTTGTTTGTGTGTCTTTTTCCCCAGTACCCTTTTCTGTACTTTTTCATTTGAGGTGTGGGAGGTTTTTCCACGTATTCCGTTTGTTGTGTAGTGGTTCTTATTTTCTTCTGTCTTTTCTGTGTGTCTGTGTGAACACTTTCATAGCCTGTGCCTTTTCCTCAGATTGTTTCTGTATTTCACTTACTAGCTATTATTGTTTTAATGTTGCAAATTGCTTATACACAGGGTGCAGCTAAGGACATTCAGGGTAAGTGGAAGTTGAGTGGGGGCTTCAATGGGTATATTGAAGGTGACAACTTCTGCAGTCAGGCAGGGACAAATCAGGGACAGATTATTGACTTTCATAGTCTGAAAAGGGTCCTGTTGGGTTCAGGTGTTTGTCTCTCCTGGTTCCTGGTTTGTACTTTACCCATCTGATTGTGCTTATACAGCCATAACAAAAGCTCACGGACAATATTCTAATAGGATCATTAACCCCATTACACCAGAGAAGAGGTGATCAGTGAGCAATCCCTAATCTTACTGCTAAGCTCCTCTTGAGCAACCCTGACAGTATCCAAGCAACCATGGTAATAAAATAAGGTTAATTTTTAGTGTGTAAAATATAGATAGATAGATATTTTTATTATTTTAGTTTAAATAAAAATTAAGATTAGAAATTAATTAATAAGTCCTGATTCTGATAGCTTGCTAGGGCAAGGGGCTGATGTAGGAGACAACCATTTCATAACTAACACTTCAAGGTACTGGTACCATTTTCACTCCTTCCCCACGGCACAGGGCTTCGTAAGTGTCCCGCTCAGGCAGGTAGTCTAAGGGTCTGGTGTAGATACCAGAACTTGGGGTGGAAGTTTCCTTCTCTGTAGTCTTGTTAACCTTCACTTCCGTTGTCTGTTTCTCCAGAAGTCGCTCAAAATATCTCAGATTTGCTCCAGCTCGATCATGGCTGGAATCTATGGAGACACAAGAACAAAGTCAGTATAATACATAGAGAGACACAGTTCAGAAATAACTACGTTGGTTCTGGTATTTATATTTTACGTATAACCTTGTAATTACCTTATATTTAAGCCGTCTAGATTTACCTTGCAGAATGTTCAATGGTAACAAAATTAAGAGAGCCATTATAACTAGTAAGCAAAGCAGTAAGAAGGCAGCAGATGGTCCAGGGTCTATCTACTTCAACAGCATAACATGCAACTATTAAAGGGGCTATACAGGCTCGGGATAAAAGTTTGTACCATATGCTGTCACAATCCCCTGTTATTATAGGAGTGCTCGGTCATGGGACTGAATGTATCCGATTTGCATATGAAGACTCACATTCCAACTAAACTCTCAAGTCACTTGTATGGAAAGAAGCTAAACTTGTCTAGTAGGCAAGTATGCAAATTGCAAACATAGTCATGAGACCATCCACTCGCAGGGGCAATACCAGGAAATCATGACCACATGCACCCCACATACAGTAACTGTACACTTCTGGTCCAAGCCAGTACAACCCCTTTAAGGCAACCGTTAAATATAGATAATTGGCTAAAGCTGTACAGGCAAATGATTGGCCAGTAAAATTCCTTAGGACAACTGTAAAGAAATTCAGAATTATCGTGAAAAATATCAGTGCCTCACATACTTCAATGTCTGACCTATATTTAATTTTTAACAAATATACTTTATATTGTATCCTGGAACTCCTCAGAATGTAGTCTTCTTGGACAGAAGTGAAGTAAATGTTTAGGTCATATGGTTGCTTATATATCACCATTAATTAGCACAGTGCTTTACAGACATCATCATCACTATCATCGCTGTCCCCATTGAGACTCACAATCTAGATTCCCTATCAGTATGGTCTTTGGAGTGTGGGAGGAAACAGTGAACCTGGAGGAAACCCAGGGAGAACATACAAACTTCTTGCAGATGTTGTCCTTCATAAGATTTGAGCACATGACCCTAATACCGCAAAGCAACATTTATTGCACACAATGGAAGCTATATAGAAAAATGCTTAAAATCACAAAATTGCTGCTTTTCGGTCACACAGTCACTAAAGTTGTATGTATCCTGGTGGTACCAGTAAAAATTATACTTCCTTATTGAAAAACCATGACCTCACATCGACTGAAAAATAGAGAGAGATGGAATCGAACAGGTATTACAAATATTGACAGCTAATATCAGTATATAAGACAAGTCTTATTTTACTTCTCTAGGTTTAAGAAAGAAAATTATGAGAAAACAACAGTGCTAACCACTTAGCCCCCATGCTGCCCAATGTGAAATGAATGATACCTTCAGGACACCATAGAGTTTAAGCGTATTGTCTTTCATTTGAATAATTTAATTGCAATTAATTTCACTGCCATCTTAAATTAACGACACATCCATGTGCACTGAGCTCCACTGGATAAAACTGAATACTACTGAAGAGTGTGGCCTCACCTAGCGCTAGCAGTCGTCTTGTGAGCTCGACTGCCCTATGGAGGTCTCCTAGCTGGAAAACAGTGTAGCTGAGATAGTCGAGAACGTCCACTTTAGGTGTGGTGGACTCTTCTCCCTCATCCAGTAGCTTCAAAGCTTCCTGCATCCACAGGACTGTATGGTAATAGTCGCCATCATTGTAGGCAATTTTCCCCATTCCAAAGCAGTCATCCACAGATAAGGATGAGACATATTTACTACCTAAAACATAAAAAGCAGAAATTCATTAAAAAAGAGCCAGCAACTGTGGGATCATCCAGTTTACAATAATATTCAAATATGTGAAAAATTAACAAACGCCTCCACAGAAAAATGGTTAGACATGAGTATATGCATCTCATTAGAATTTAGTACTATTCCGATTATATTACATCTTTTAAACACTAATGATTTCAGAGTTTTTAATGTTGAAGTTAGGCCCCTTTCACACATCAGCTTTTTGCCGTCAGTCACAATCCGTTGGCTCGACGGATCCGTCGCAGATTGTGAAAAACTGATGCGACGGATTCGTTTTTTCAACGGATCCAATTGCGGATCTGGCAAATTGGATCCTAAATAAATTGGAGCATGCTCCGTTAAAAAAAAAACGGAATTCGTTGCCGGATTCCGCCATTTGACAGAGCAGGCGCCATAGGCTTCCATTTGAGCAAACGACGGATCCGTCGCTGTCCGTTTTTTCGATGTACACAAAAAACGTTACTTTGTCCGTTGTCTCCGGCCGCCAGACAAACAATTTTCTACAGATGCGGCGAACGACGGATGAAACGTGAGGCCATCCGTTGCAATCCGTCGCTAATACAAGTATATGAGACAAAAATTCTAATACAAGTCTATTTTTTCAAAATTCAACAGATTGCGACTGATGGCAAAAACTGATGTGCAAAAGGGGCCTTAGACACAAGTCCATCCAGATCAACCTACAACCAAAAATGTCCACCCAGAGGAAGGTAAAAACCACATAAGGCAGATGCCAGATTGCCAGATTCACTAGATCAACGTCCCATCACAGAATCTAGCACCCATAACCTGGCAAATTATATTTTTCCAGGCCATTCCTGTACTTTTGTAGTGAATTAATCTTTACATCATCAACTGGTAGAGAGTTCCACAAGATGTGTAATCTATAGAGTTCAAGGGAAGGGACCTCCACCATCAGTAGCACAAACACCCTGTGACACTTGTAGATGACCCATAGCTTCTCAAACTCCATTGTTCAAGCACATTCAAATAATTATCAATATTTTAACCTAGAAAACCCCTAATAATTCATTTTGAGGCATAAATAAGAACTGTTTCAACCCCACTGGGCGAAACACGCGTTATGGCCTGGCACATGTGGGTCTACACCATTATCAAGTAAGGGTGTCCTATATGCCTTTATCTCCCCTTCTTTTTATGGGGAGGAGAACTTTTCCCCATCTTTTCTTCAGTGTATTTAGTAAGGTTAATATAGAAGTCTTTTGCAATAGTATTCCACATTACTTTACCTTATTTTCATTTTAAAGTCATTATATAATTATAATCAGTACACTCTGGCAATGTCTGCCATCTTCATTACCACACGTTACTATAGAGGTATTTTGCACTAGTACTTTACATTTCTACCTAATTTGGTTATGGTACTTATTTTGTTGGCTGTTTTTTAGCTATTTCTTTGAAAGATTTTCAACTTTTTAAAATTACAACTTACATACTTTGACAAAATTAATACATGTTTCTTGGGAGTGGGACCACCTTTAGGCTATGTCTTGCTATATGTCCATAAACAGGCATATGATTAATTTTTGCACTGAAAATACTCACCAAATATATGCATGATTAATAAGTTAAGAGTGTACCTACAATTAAAACTTGTATTTCTTACTTTCCTTATTTCTATTTTAATGATTTCTCTCTAATTGGCTCCGATATCACTGTGCCATAACATCTGTGAGGAACTGGTTGCCTGTTAATAATAAGTAAGAAGTTACTGTAATTCGGCATGTCTCCCATGACAGCCCATGCTTTTTGGCTTCTCTATAATAAGAAATTGTATTACTTATAAACCAATACTACAGCCATGATGAAAAGGTTGAAGTGGTCAAAAATGATGTTGAGAAGGCCGAACGTTTAAATTCCTATTTTGCATCTGTGTTTTCTAAGAAACCAAATGCATCATCAACTGATCTTCACGGTGCTACCGAAGGAACAAAAGAATTCACACTATCTATACACAGAAAGATGGTGAGGGAATACTTCGCTAATTGAAATTAATTTAAATCTCTTGGAAATTGTAGAACCACTAGCCAGAATCTTTGAAAAAGCCTTGAAAAAAGTAGAAGTCCCAGAAGAGCAAATGTTGTCCCCATCTGCAAAAAAGGAAAGAGGATGGGGGCCAGGAAATTACAGGCCTATGAGCCTTACTTCTATACCAGGAAAGATATTTGAACAAATTATTTAACAGCATGTATGCTAGTATTTGGATAAGCATATAGTATTTAACCAGAGCCAGCATGGGTTTGTAGCAAACATGGAATGCCAGACTAATGGAATTTCCTTCTATGATGGAATCACTGATTGGGTGGATCAGGGAAATGGGGTAGATTTAGTATATCTTGACTTCAGCAAAGCATTTGATAACGTATCTCATACTATCCTTATTGAAAAATTGACCAAGTATGGGATTGACAAGGCTATGGTTAGGTGGATTCATAACTGGCTCAGTGATCATACTCAAAAAGAGTGGTAATAAATAGTTGCACATCCAATTGAAAAAGTGTTTCAAGTGGCGTACCACAAGGTTTAGGGTACCGTCACACTATACAATTTACCTATGATCACGACCAGCGATATGACCTGGCCGTGATCGTAGGTAAATCGTAGTGTGGTCGCTGGGGAGCTGTCACACAGACAGCTCTCCAGCGACCAACGATGCCGAGGTCCCTGGGTAACCAGGGTAAACATCGGGTAACTAAGCGCAGGACCGCGCTTAGTAACCCGATGTTTACCCTGGTTACAAGCGTAAAACTAAAAAAAAACAAACAGCACATACTTACATTCTGGTGTCCGTCAGGTCCCTTGCCGTCTCTGCTTCCCGCATTGTGACTGCCGGCCGTAAAGTGAAAGTGAAAGCACAGCCGCTGTGCTCTGCTTTCACTTTACGGCCGGCAGTCACAGTGCGGGAAGCAGACGGCAAGGGACCTGACGGACACCAGAATGTAAGTATGTGCTGTTTTTTTTTTTTTAGTTTTACGCTTGTAACCAGGGTAAACATCGGGTAACTAAGCGCGGCCCTGCGCTTAGTAACCCGATATTTACCCTGGTTACAAGCGAACGCATCGCTGGATCGCATCGCTAGATCGCTAGATCGGTGTCACACACACACCGATCTAGCGATGACAGCGGGAGATCCAGCGATGAAACAAAGTTCTAAACGATCTGCTACGACGTACGATTCTCAGCAGGATCCCTGATCGCTGCTGCGTGTCAGACACAGCGATATCGTAACGATATCGCTGGAACGTCACGAATCGTACCGTCGTAGCGATCGAAATGGTATAGTGTGACGGTACCCTTAGTCTTGGCCCCAGTATTGTTCAACATTTTTATATATAATCTAGATAAGGGAACTGGAAGTAAACTAAACAAATCTGCAAACTATGCAAATCTAGGAGGGACAGCTAAAACTAGAGAAGACTGAGAAAGGATTCAGACGGATCTAGATAAGCTTGAACAATGGGAAACGACTAAGGCTACGTTCACATTAGCGTTACGCTAATGTGCGTCGCTGTTGCGTCGGCAATGCAGCGGCGACGCGCCCCTATGTTTAACATAGGGGACACGTGCGTTTTTTTGTTAGCGTTTTTCGACATGTGCGTCGTTTTCGACGCTAGCGTCGGACGCACGAAAATGCAACAAGTTGCATTTTTCGTGCGTCCGATTTTCGTCAAAAAACGACGCACGCGTCGCAAAACGCAGCGTTTTTGCGCGCGTTTTTGGTGCGTCGCGCGTTGCGTCGCCGTTGCGTCACCGACGCACCGGCGCGCAACGCTAATGTGAACGTAGCCTTACACAATGGTATTTAACGGAGAAATGCAAAATTCTACATCTAGGCAGGAAAAACTAAAATTACATTTATATAATGGGAGGAATAGAAGCAACAGCACGTGTGAAAAATATTTGGGTGTACTAATAGATCACAGACTGCACATGAATCAACAGTGTGATGCAGCAGCAAAAAAGGCAAACACAGTTCTAGGGTTATTAAGAGAAGCATAGCATCTAGATCACATGAAGTAATAATCCCCATCTATTTTCCTTGGTCAGGCCTTATCTGGAATACTGTGTCCAGTTCTGGGCACCACAGTTAAAACAAAAGACATTGAAAAACTGGAGCAAGTTCAGAGAAGAGCTACCAGGATGGTGAGCGGGCTGCAAATTATGTCCTACGAGGAACGATTAAAGGATCTGGGAATGTTTAGCCTGCAAAAAAGAAGGCTAAGAGGAGACTTAATAGGGGTCTACAAATATCTGAAGGGATGTCACAGTGTAGCGGGATCTTCATTATTCTCATTTGCACATGGAAACACGAGAAGCAATCAAATAAAACTGAAAAGGAGAAGTTACAGATTAGATAAAAACTTGTTGACAGGGAGGGTGATCAAAGAGTGGAACAGGCTACCACGAGAGGTGAAGAGTTCTTTGTCAATGGAAGTTTTCAAACAGAGGCTGGACAGACATCCATCTGAGGTGGTTTAGTGTGGCCTACATTGAGCAGGGGGTTGGACACGATGACCCTTGAGGTTCCTTCCAACTCTAACATTTTATGATTCAATGACATAATGAAGTTCTGTTTGACAGGAGAGTGTTGCTGGAAAGAGGTTATCCAAAGACCTGACAGGTGAGGGTACCATGGGCCCCAAAAGTTAGGACCCACTCTTCTACAAGTATGTCTGCTGAGTGCCATGTCTCCCTTTCTCTCTGGTTCATAAAGGACACAAGGACATGTCTTGTCATCAGGCATTAGGGAAGCATCCATATGCCTCTCCAGGGTATATGCACCGAAAGGAGTTATTTTTGTATCAAAACTTCATTATGGTTTTTAAATTTAAAAGGGCTTCCGGCAACAAAAAAGGTTGTTTCAATGGGTTTGAAATACAAGTTAATTAAAATTCAGCGTCCCTTTGCTTCACATCTAAATTTGTTCCAATGCAAAAGGGTGTGACCAGTGACCTGAATGAAGGAGGCTGGCTATCTGACCAGCACTACCTAAGCCACTCCATTTGTCTCTGTCTGTCCACAGGCAATACAAAGGGGGGCTGCCATAGCTATTGAATAAAACCGTCTTTTCCAGCATGTCTCTACTTACGGAGCTATATAGAAAAGCAGGAGGTGTTCCTTTTTTTGTCAGAATGAATCCAGAAAAATGGACACAGGTGTAGAACTCAGGACATCAGGACAGTTATCATTAACGGAAATCAGTAAGTTTAATCAATTTACAATTCAAACACATTAAAACAATGTTTTTATGTGGCTTTAACAAAAGTTACAATCCATAAGTAGGAGTTGCACCATGCAATGAGAGGTAGGCTACCTAGCAGTAATAGCAACAGACCAGTATTATGCCAGAGGTACATGGTCACACATGGATGGAAAGGCAAATGCATCCTGTGCCACTGTGATCAAACAAATAAAAGGCCACAGATATAGAGACAGGAAGGCATTGTATGTAGTATACCAAAGTATATGGTGACTGCACGTCTTACCCTGATAATGGATAGCCAGGTACTATTCTGACCATTTATTCTGGCACTTTAGCCAGGTGCAGTGGTGTACTCAATGGCCAGTATTTTACAGTGCATAAGTCAGTGGTGGCCATTGAATGGTGCTACATGTGCTCAGTGTACGTGGGATTTATGTACTATTATATTGTTAGAGCTAATACTATTTTTGCTCTGTAGATTTATACTGTAAAATCTTGTTAATGTTTTAGAAATGCAACCTGCATAATAGTGGCTTAAGGATGGAAGATCCCTTGAGAAAGTCAAAAACGGAGTTAATAGGGGGAATTCCATGTTTTGGAAAGATTTAGCCACTAATGTCAGTAACATTCAGCGCTGTGTCACCCGAGAACCAATTTGTAGCACAAACCTGGCAGTATTCCTCTTGCTATGACATCTGGATCAAGTCTGTAGGTGTCTTGTAGACGCATTAATGCTTTGGCTGCTCCTGTCTCATCTTCTTCACTTGGGAAGAACTCCCTCTGTAAGGTGAGGTTTGCAATGAAGCCTAAACCAGAAGAAATACAAGAATGAGTCACACAAATGGACGTGGCTCCGTATGGAATGAGTAACAGATGCTAGTAAGCCATGACATAAGGGGTAAAAGATTCAAGTGTACAGACCAAAGCCTCCCAAAAATCAGTTACAGGCTTCACTGCAAAAAGATTTACAGAGACGTTTACTGAAGCCGCCGATAAAGTTGGTTCACATCTGCATTAAAGTGGTTCTCGAGAAATGTAATAAAGTTATACATTTTACTGCTTTTATTTAGCAAGAAGGTAAGCTTTGCTTAGTGCACTCAGCATTTTAACCCCTTAGAGATGGAGCCAAATTTTTTTAAATCTGGCCAGTGTCACTTTAAGTGTTAATAACTCTGGAATACTTCAACAAATCCCAGTGATATTGAGACAGTTTTTTCGTGACACATTATAGTTTATGATAATGGTAAATTTATCTCGATATGTTTTGTGTTTATTTATAAAAAAAATATCAGTAATTTGAGAAAAATGATAAAAAATTAGCAATTTTCAAACTTTGAATGATTATCCCTTTGATCCAGACCACAGCAAAACATTAATAAATAACATTTCCCTCATACCTGCTTTACGTCAGCACCATTTGTAAAATGTTATTTTATTTTGTTCGCATTTTAGGAGGTTTAAAAATGTAGCAGTCATTTTTCATTTTTTCAAGGAAATTTACAAAATTAATTCCTATCCATGTTTAAAGTGCGTTTAGTGGTCCCATATATTGGTGAACCCTCAAAAGTGATACCATTTATAAGAACAGCACCCCCTGACATATTGAAAACTGCTGTCAGGTAGTTTATTAACCCTCCAGGTGCTTTACAGGAATTAATGCAAAGTGGAATGACAGAAATGAAAAATAGTGTATTTTTACCACCTAAATGCCTCTAACTTCTGAACAGGTTACAACAGCCGTCAGACTCCAAGGCTGCTATTTGGTCATGAATTGCCATGGCAAACATCAGGACCATACAATGATGATATCAGGGTACCGGTGGGGATAAAGAGGAAGCCCCCACACTCCGTTAACCATTTATAATGATGTAGTCACTATTGACAGCAGCATCTAAGGGGTTAAACAGATTTGGACGGTGCAAACACTGATCGTGGCTGATACAGCAAGTTGTCAGCTATAGTGGACAGCCGGCAGCTGCGGGATTGTCACCTGTATGGGGAGGATATTCTCTCATATCTCAGGTCAGTTAAAAGACGTATTGGCTGTCATTAAGGGATATGCCTGCTACCATCTGTAGCAGTGTCCCAGCTGACAAGTCTAGGACACGTTGCCTAAAGACATCTGCTCGAGACATCGGTCGGGTGAGGGCAGCGTGTGAGCAAACATTCCTCTGTTCTGAACCTGACAGAATAGAGCTGCTGGAACTATACAAACTGTCTTCAGCCAGCCTGGACATCAGTTACTTCTCTCACTGGTAACTCCCTCTTCATGTAAAATACTCTCTGGAGGCAGAGTTACCATCCAGGCGACATCCTCCTCAGAGCCTGGAAGAGGTCATTTATAGAAAGTGATAAATGATCATTTCTCAGCACCAAGGCATCTTATATGATATACACAGGTAGGAACATTTTAAGCATTCTAAAGCCTATAGGTCCATATTATTAGTTTAGGTAAGTCAAATGTGGTGACAGATTCCCTAGTAGTTAGTGGACAACCCCTACTAGATCAAACTGTTCGGCCCCCATAAAATAATAAAGCTTATACTTACCACCCATGCTGTTGGCATTCGCTCTCCCCGGGGTTCTTTGTTGGTGTTGTCACACGTGACCCTGGAGCCCAATCAGAAGTCCAGGCTGCAGCTGGTCTCGGACTTCCTCTTCATGTTTAATTCGACAGGAGGTGGGGACAGTGATGCCAACGATGATTGGGCTTCAGGGTCACGTGTTACAACACCGCACAAATGGTCCGGGACCACATGTGCCGACACTGCTGAAACGGGGCCAGCACGGGATGAGAGTGGAAGTTTTATTATTTTAACGTGGACAAATATGGGGCATGAGAAGAAGTTGTCCAAGTAGTGGACAACATCTGTACATTTCACAGAATTCTTTTAGTATCGAGAGTGTTCGGAGTAAAAATCGATGTATTGTTTATTCCAGCAGCTCCATGCAGTCCTGCCCTCTCTTCTAAACCTGTCAGGCTGACTGAGATAAATGTTCAATCTCAATCAACTAAACAAAGGTTATCTTCTGCCTTAGTCCCCTCAGACTTCCTTGGTGTCCTGTAAGGTTCAGAGAGCAGAGGAGGGTGCATTCAGGATGCCCGATAGGACACTGCTCTCATCCGACCTGTCTAGAGCAGATGACCTATTACATGGCAGCTAGGAAATTGCTATACATGGCAGCTGGAATATGTTTAATCCTGACAGTATACTATATAGAGATTACATTTTTGTATAATAATCTCTTTATTTATATATTTTGTATCATTTTTACTAAATAAAAAAGGTATTCAGTAAAATCTGTAATATTTAAATGTACTTTATTTGTATTATTACATTTCTCAGAGAACCCCCTTAAGAAAATAGTTTTCCTGATTTGTCAAAGGGTGAGAAAAATGTAATGTTATTCTGCTCCAAGTGCCTACTGTCTGTAGTCTTAGCGGAATATCAATCCAGATACATGCACATTGTTTACAGAAACAGTGACCAAAGTAATTGCCAAAAACTGGTTTTCCAGCTATTAACTCATGATCTCAGTTTGACTTACAATGATGAATTCTACGTTCTCACACAAAAAATGGGTTTCAATTCGTGGAGCATAGGACTTCAATCTATTTCTTAGAACAAGGGTGGGGAACTTCAGGTCCGCGGACTATTTACGGACCTCGATGACCTTTTATGAGGCCCCCGGGCAGATTCGGCCGGCTGCTGTATTTTGCCGACCATCAACCTATTAAATTCTTCTTGCCCTGTGAGCATGTGCACGCAGTGTTCACTACTGAATGCTGAGGCGCGTGTAATGAAAGATTACTACCTCTCGACACCAGTGCCAGCATCAGGATGCACTTTGTGGGCGGAGTTAGCGCACAATTTGTACGGCCCCCAAAGGGTGGTGTAAATCTAAAAATAGCCTGTGGCAGAAAAAAAATATTCCCCACCCGTCTTAAAGGTGACAATGTCTTTATTCTAAGTCAATGTTCTGCAACAGATGCAATTTGTTCAACAATAACCCGGGCTGTATTGATCTTCCCCGGGTCCAAAGATAAAGTCTCCTCTCCTAGTCCAGATGTCTGGTATTGGAATGTTGAAGGGGTGTTCTGTTTATATGGGCTGAGCTGCTGGGCTCACTGATTGGCTGCAGCACTGTCGAAGTGGCGTTAGCGCGGCAGCTAATGCCAGATATCAGGAGCTGCCATAGAGAGACTTGTCAGTGGACCCAGGGAAAATAGCAAGACTGCAGAAAACAGCTCAATAAGTGATATATTGCTGGAATCAGGGACTCTGCCCCTATTTTATGCTGCTCTCAGATGCAATAGCAAAAACAAGGTGACAGATTAACACACATTTCAATGTCAAGTGTTTTATTGGATAGTAAAAGAATCTGCCGCCTGTTGTGCTGACCTGAAGGCTTTATTCTTATTCAAAAGTTCTTCTACCCATTAATTTAGAATTAAAACAAACAACTTTTGAACTCTAGCACCTCCTGGAGGGTTCCAAATAATGATAAGGGGAAACCATGGTGTGAAATCTGCCAAACCAGTCTATTCAAATGAGTTATACATATTTGTATGTTCAGTGTAATGCAGGATGTGCCATGTATGACTATAAAGACTACTTATGCAATTGTTGAAGAAAGTTTTTTGCTTAAAGATTTTTGTCCTTTTTGCTTGGAAAAAGATAAAACCAGTAAGTACAAAAAGGGGAATATCCCCAACGCACATATACTGGTGAACAAAATACAAAGAAATTCTAAGAAGGTTATGAAGATTCCTTGCTCCAGGAAATATACAGAACTGCATTTCTTATAGATCTAAATAAATAGAAGACCGGTTTTAATTAGTGAACATGCTTAAAAAATGCGTGAAAGTAATGCAGCCTAAAAGGCAAGAGTCCATGTCTGATCATGTCCTGAACTTCCCACATCACCCGGAGAGAACATAACCAGAGACTTAACACCTTTATCCACAAGCTATGTAAACTGAAATGTGGCAGGTTTCTACGAAGGTTGCTGCTTATAAAATAGAATTAATCTGCATTCTTTATAGTCATTGGAACAGTCACATAGAACAGCAAGTGTCAATAATAATAATATATGTTGATTTACTGAACATAAGGGTCTTCGTTAACATTTTGATTGAAGTATATAAGCACACTGCCACGTCACGGCAACCTCTTTTGTGGGTACCTGTGCTATGAGGTGTAGCACTACACGGCGACCTCCAATACAGGCAGGGGAAGGGAGCCATGTGCCCAACAGCACGCATGCAGTCAGGAAACCCCCACAGTTCTGGGCCACACCACCAAAAAGCACAAACTGACAGAAACAATGGCTGCCACAAAGCACAAACTGTTGTGAATTCTGTTGTCGAACTCCCTCCTGTGGTCGTGAATGGTACTTCGGCGAGTTCTGTCTATGGGCTCCCTCTGGTGGCTGTGAGTGAAGCTGCTGTTTCTGAGGTTCCTTACACAGGTGACGTGGTTTATCCTTTGGTTGGCTGCTCTATTTAACTCCACTCAGATCGTTACTCCATGCCAGCTGTCAAAGTTCCTGCATTGGTTCAGTTCGCTCTTGGATCTTTCTGGTGGCCTGTCTTCTTCAACAGAAGCTAAGTTCCTGCTAGTTATTATTTGTTCATTGTTTCCTTGTCCAGCTTGCTATCATGATTTTGTCTTGCTAGCTGGAAGCTCTGGGATGCAGAGTGGCACCTCCGCACCGTGAGTCGGTGCGGAGGTCTTTTTGCACACTCTGCCTGGTCTTTTGTAGTTTTTTGTGCTGACCGCAAAGATACCTTTCCTATCCTCTGTCTGTTTAGTAAGTCTGGCCTCCCTTTGCTGAAACCTGTTTCATTTCTGCGTTTGTGACTTTCATCTTTACTCACAGTCAATATATGTGGGGGGCTGCCTTTTCCTTTGGGGAATTTCTCTGAGGCAAGGTAGGCTTTATTTTCTATCTCTAGGGCTAGTTAACTCTTAGGCTGTGAAGAGGCGTCTAGGGAGAGTCAGGAACGCTCCACAGCTATTTCTAGTTGTTGTGATAGGATTAGGGCCTGTGGTCAGCAGAGCTCCCACATCCCAGAGCTTGTCCTGTGTGAGTTTAACTATCAGGTCGTGCCGGGTGCTCCTAACCACCAGGTCATAACAACAAACGCCAAGTGAACGGATCTCAAAAACTCACCTACTGGTACACTAGAAGCAGCAAAGGGGCCCTGATTTGTGCTATCGCTTTAATGTGATTGGCTAGACTTTAAAGATTAGTTTAGCTTGAAGTTCATTAATAAGGCACATTCACTTGGGTACAGTATTGGTCCATGTTAGCGTCTGTTCACATTAGCATGCAGTGCTAGTGATGGGGACGCAAAGCTTTTCTCACTTTTAATGGCAATAGTGAATTATGCTGCACTACTCTTGTGACCACAAACAGAAACCCCAACATATATCGCTAGTGCTCGGAGACTTAGTTTTCATCTCCGCAGCTGAATGATTTACAGCTATTAGCCAGGCTGAGTACATGTGGGGGTTGCCTGGTTGCTAGGGAATCCCCACATGTAATCACGCTGGCTAACAGATGTAAATCATCCAGCTGTGGCGAAGAAAACTAAATCTCCGAGCACTAAAAAATACTCAAGAGGACACCCGAGTGTGCTCAAGAAATCTTGAGTAACGAGTATATTCGCTCATCACTAATTACAAGAGATCCTACAGAAGTGTATGGCTTTCAAGTAGCCCAGATGTCAGCTAACAAAAGCTCCAGGAATAACGTGATTGCCAGGACCAAAGAGAACAGTGATGTAATGAGCCTCTGATCCTACAGACTGTAAGCCCACAACGGCAGGTCCTCTCCTTTCTGTACCAATCTGCCATTGCTAGTTTATGCACTGTAATTTATATTGTATGTACCCCTCCTCACGTATAGCGACATGGAATTAATGGTGATCTAAGAATAAATAATAATAATAATCTAAAGCACCAGAAAAACTCAGTGCAGCAGAATCGAGCCCCTTAAGGGCCACCGTAAAAAGGTGTTCATGAGGTCAGTGGGAATCTGTCAGCGGTTTTTTTTTTATGTGGGGGCAGAGACCCTGATTCCAATGATGTGTCACTTACATGAGTCCTGACGATCATTAGCTAATTTGCTTACAAAGAAAGCATTATACCGATACATGCTCGCACTACTTCTTTAAAAGAGACACCTGGTCTATTAACCGGACAAAGGCTCGCGCTCCGCCATAAATTGAGCCTATAAACCATGCGCTCCAATCCATAAAAGACATTTTACACAGCACGACTGTCAAGTGTGTAAAATCAACTCACTTTACGCCTGTATTAAATTAGTCTTGAAAACTAAGTGCATTTAAAGCCGGATACAACGTTCCAAGTTTGGAAAGCTGCTCTCAATATACTGGCGGCAAAATAACGAGTAGGATATGAGGGTCAGGAATTATCCCTGTGGTAAGGAATGGCAGGGGAAAGAATATTCCAGCCAATTCTCTCCAGAACATGATCTAACTTTTGGCTTCTAACAACGCCCTGTGGATCTGAGTACTATAGCAGGCTGGGGCTGCAGAGAAAACATGAGTTCGCTCTATGTGAAAGTCATTACTGTACAGTCTCACTGCAGACTCCAGCGCTCGTACATCAGCTTCCAGCCAAGAGACGATGGAACATGCATTCTTGTCTAGCAGAAAACCTCGGGAGAAATGTTCTCTAATACTGGAATAGAACATTATCCTGGACTCATTAATCCTCTGCCTTGTGATCTTCTGCATGTCAATCAGATTTTATGAGGCATGCTATTGGGACCATCATTTATTGCAGTATATTGTTCGGGAAAAATTCTAAATGTGCTAATCAGAGGCCTAGAGAGAAATTAAAGCGTAAATGGGGCCTTATACAGGTTATACAGGGTAGATAAACAGGGAGTATGCCGTATATAGTGACACTCATCTCAGAACTGCTGGAGTGAACAGGAACTAGCTTGATTATTGTATCATAATGTTGATGAAAAGCCTGATGTTACCATTTTACTACAGTAAATTTATCACTTAAACATGAGCCATATATGAGGAATCGGAGTCAGGAGTCTGAGTCAGGGAAATTGAGGAGTCAGAGGTTTGGCTTACAGATTTTACAGCCCTGGTTAGTAGTGACTGTTCCAGCTCACTGCACAGCTACGATGACTGGGCGCAAGCGGCTGCAGGGAGAATAAAACTATATTTGCAGGTAAATAAGGATTGTGGTAGAAGGGAGTTACAGTATGTATAAAGCTGGCAGGTAAACTACCACCCTTCTACAGGAAAGATATATATCTTGGTACCATGTTAGCCAGTAGATAGAAAAATATTTAGAATTGAGAGTCCTCAGTGGTCTTTGCCTGATGAAGAGACCTGTGTAGTCTCGAAAGCTTGCAATTTGTTACCATCTTTTCAGTTAGCCATTAAAAGGTATCAACCACTGAGGACTCTCTATTCTAAATATTTTTCACCCTTCTACAAACACTCAAGTTTCATATGTAAGTTGAGTCAGGCGATTTTGTATTTCTCTAACTGATTTTCCTTTTTTTCTTTACTGAAAGTTTGTCATTTGTCTTTCTTTCCTCTAAGTACACCCACAATAGGAATAAACAGACTTTCTCTTTGATTGATGAGGACAGTAGATTGCTGTAAGCGGATAACAACATCAGTCTCAGACTTAAATAGCAGTGCAACCGCTGCTCCACTCAAGTTGAGGACACAGACCGCCTGTTCTTTTGAGTTGTGATGCCCTGACTGATCTACGGGCCATGACAGATAATAAGTTGCGATTGTAGGACACCACCTTTAAAAGTACAACTGTGCCATTACATGGGTACCATTAAATCAGCACCACAAGAGGTCATGTGGTGTTCCTGAGCCACGTTTACAATCCTTGCAACAAAGTGTGAACAATAAATGAACATAATCGGGACAAATCATGACACTCCAGGTTTCAAGAATTATAAAAAGGGACCCCCTTTTTAGAAGGAGTAAAATTGTAAGAAGCCGCTGACAGCGTATTAATTCATTTTCTAAAAAAATGGGAAAAAGATGGCCTCATGAGTACTTCCTAACATCAGCAGTAAACTAGCTCGTGGATACGTAGGATTAATCAGACTTCCAGGATAACACTCTTCTAAAGACAATTTCCAGTACAGATCCGTACCACCTACCCTGAGTGGAGTCCTGAAGCACCAAATTCTCAAGTGTGAGCCAGTCTGTATTTAGCCTCTTTACCAGCTTGTACGCATTGACGGGATGAGCGAGGTAGCCCTCTGGATCAGAGGAGGATCTGCTTGTAAGCTCTTCTACTCGAGAGGCCCAGCTGAAAGAGGAGGACATTTCCATCACTCAAGCTACCAATCTTCACAGAAATACATGCCATTTCCGCTCCTTGCCAAGTTTGTATGAGCGTATAAAAACAGTCCAAGTGTCAAGCACAAAACTCGGGCGATTTTTTGATCTATATTGTCATCCGTGTGCTTTTGTCCATTTTTATATCTGTGTTGCATCAGTTTTATACATCAATAATTATAAAATTATCATCAAATAGTTTCCTCTGGTAATAGTGACTATGCATCTGTAAAAACCCATTGATATACAGTTGATGGGATCAAGTTTTTTTATTTTTCAAAATTTTTTTTTTTTTACTTACAACCTGAGCAGGCAAATCTCATCCGATATGTGGAAGGAACTAGCACAACATACAATATTTTTTAATGAGAAGGTTCGGTTCAAGTGTGGTCTGTGTGATGTCAATTTTTTTATGGACCAAAAATGTGGTCACGTGAACTTAAAGGGTTCAAAACCGGTAAGTCTTCTATTGAGACGAAACTGCAAAGTGTATGGAGACCAAGGCCGCATCTACTTGCCAGGAGCATGTATAACTCATACATACACTCCGTTCCCTGGTCTGAAACTGGCGAACCCCGGTAGCGCACAGTGCGTGCACTGGTGGTGGGGGGCGGGATTCATAAGTCTGCTGTCCGTCATGCAGAGTGACTGCAGACTTTTAAAAAGGGTTAGAGACTTTTCTAATAACCATTAGCATTGTGGGTTACAAATAATCTAGCGACAAACAATAAAGAATTGCTAAAGAAAGATTGAAATTGATGACCTGGGTCTTTTCTCAACCTTTGCAACTAAGACTATATATTAAAATATATAAAGATCGTGATATGAAAAAAAAAGTCAGAAATGAAAAAAAAAAATACTTTTAACACAAAAAGTTGATTTAAAAATAGGTAATGACCTTTAGCATCACACATGAATACCTCCTAAAATTGTTAAACGAAGTATATACGGTATATCCAAATACCTTTTGATCTTAGAAAGGCGTTCCTCTTCCTCTCTAATGTACTCCTTTAGGGACTGTACGAGGTCTCTTTCCTTGTAAATAAGGTCTGTCATCTGACCTGCAACAGAGAAAATAAATAGTGAGAAATTAGTAAGAGCACAGTCTTATTTCTAGAGAAAGCCCCATCAGGCCTACAGCGATATGTATAGCACTTTTTACAAATTTTTACTCTATAAACTTATATTCAACAACGTAGAACTCTGCTTGTCATTAGCGAGTGGAAACTTTACGGTTTACTTTTTACTTTAGAAACGCAAGAAGAAAAAAAAAAACGGTTTGAGTGTGATTCAACAGAATTTCATGAGTGTTCGGTCAATATGTCAGTTTTTGGCATCATTGATTTTCATGTATGAAAAAAACAAAACCGCCAAAGCATTTCCTATGCAATGTCAATCACGGACTGCACATTGATGGTATTTATGCGCTGTCCATCATTTTCACGGACCCATAGACATGCATCAGTAATTTTAATCCGTTACTGGAACACAAACGTACAGGTCTGATTTTTTTTACGGATATGGTCTACAACACAGCACAAGCTCCATAGATTATGCAATGCAAATTTTCACCCTGTCCTGAAGTTTCACTTCTTTGGAGCTACCCTGTAACACTAATTAACCCTTTTATCCCCAAGGGTGCTTTGCATGTTAAGGTACAGTCACACATAACGATATTGTTAACGATATCGTTGCTTTTTATGATGTAGCAACGATATCGTTAACGAAATCGTTATGCGTGACAGCGACCAACGATCAAGCCCCTGCTGGGAGATCGTTGGTCGCTGGGGAAAGTCCAGGACTTTATTTCGTCGCTGGATCTCCTGCTGACATCGCTGAATCAGCGTGTGACGCCGATTCAGCGATGTCTTCACTGGTATCCAGGGTAAACATCGGGTTACTAAGCGCAGGGCCGCGCTTAGTAACCCGATGTTTACCCTGGTTACCATTGTAAAAGTAAAATAAAAACACTACATACTTACATTCCGGTCACGTTCCTCAGCGTCGGCTTCCCTGCGTCCCCCAGTGTCAGCGCAGGCTGGCCGTAAAGCAGAGCACAGCGGTGACGTCACCGCTCTGCTTTCCAGCCAGCTCGCTTACAAAGTGCAGGGAAGCTGACACTGGGGGACGCGACAGGAATGTAAGTATGTAGTGGTTTTTTTTTTACTTTTACAATGGTAACCAGGGTAAACATCGGGTTACTAAGCGCGGCCCTGCGCGTAGTAACCCGATGTTTACCGTGGTTACCCGGGGACTTCGGGATTGTTGGTCGCTGGAGAGCTGTCTGTGTGACAGCTCTCCAGCAACCAAACAGCGACGCTGCAGCGATCGGCATCGTTGTCTAGATCGCTGCAGCGTCGCTTAATGTGATGGTACCTTAAATGACCTGGCCAATTTTTTACAATTCTGACCACTGTCCCTTTATGAGGTTATAACTCTGGAACGCTTCAACAGATCCTGATAATTCTCACATTGTTTTATTATTACATATTGTACTTCATGACAGTGGTAAAATTTATTTGATATTACCTGCGTTTATTTGTGAAAAAAATGGAAATTTGGAGAAAATTTTGAAAATTTCGCAATTTTCCAACTTTGAATATTTATGCCCTTAAATCAGAGAGATATGTCACACAAAATACTTAATAAGTAACATTTCCCACATGTCTACTTTACATCAGCACAATTTTGGAGCCAACATTTTTTTTGTAAGGGAGTTATAAGGGTTAAAAGTTGACCAGCAATTTCATTTTTACACCATTTATTTTTTTAGGGACCACATCACATTTGAAGTCATTTTGAGGGGTCTATATGATAGAAAATACCCAACTGTGACACCATTCTAAAAACTGCACCCCTCAAGGTGCTCAAAGCCACATTCAAGAAGATTATTAACCCTTCAGGTGTTTCACAGGAATTTTTGGAATGTTAAAAAAAAAAAAAATTAACATTTAATTTTTTTTTCACAAAAAATTTACTTCAGCTCCAATTTGTTTTATTTTACTAAGGGTAACAGAAGAAATTGGACCCCAAACGTTGTTGTGCAATTTGTCCCGAGTACGCTAATACCCCATATGTGGGAATAAACCACTGTTTGGGCAAACAGCAGAGCTCGGAAGGGAAGGAGCGCCATTTGACTTTTCAATGCAAAATTGACTGGAATTGAGATAGGACGGCATGTCGCGTCTGGAGAGCTCTTGATGTGCCTAAACATTGAAACAGCCCACAAGTGACACCATTTTGGAAAGCGGACTCCCTAAGGAACTTATCTAGATGTGTGGTAAGCACTTTGACCCACCAAGGGCTTCACAGAAGTTTATAACGCAGAGCCGTGAAAAACAGTAATTAGACCTACTGGTAATTGTATTTCCAGGAATCCATCCTGACTCACACTGGAGGACGTCCTTCTTATCCATGATGGGACAGGAAACACGAGAGGTTAAAAGGACCCTCCCCCTACCACCCTTCAGTGCTTTTCCAAAGTAACATCTGGATGGATGCAAAAAACAAGGTTTATTCCAACAAAATAATCAATCATACAAATGTTACATCACATGAGTATAAAGATCATACAATAGGGAGGGAACTAATAGTGCTGTCAGAATGGATTCCTGGAAATACAATTACCAGTAGGTCTAATTACTGTTTTCCTGGTCACCACCTGACAGCACACTGGAGAAATACCAAAGGAGAATGGTATTAAGGGTGGGACCACTGCTTGAAGTACCTTTCTACCAAAGGCCAACTGAGGCGATACTACATCTAACTTATAGTGTTTAGAAAAGGTACTAAGATTAGACAATGATGCAGCCCTACAGATCTGGTCTGCCGTAGCCCCCCCTTTCTCCGCCCATGACGTAGCCATGGCCCTAGATGAATGGGCTTTAAGATTAACCGGGGAATTCTGTCCTTTAGCTTTATAAGCTAAACTGATTGTAGATTTTATCCACCGTGCAATAGTCGCTTTAGACGCTTTTTTTCTCCCTATTTGGACCCCTGAACTGAACGAACAAGTTATTGTCCTGTCTCCAGGGTCTAGATAAATCAAGGTACCTGAGTACCGTCTCTCTTACGTCTAGGTTATGGTAAAATCTTTCTTTTTGGTTTTTAGTGAACTGGCAAAATGACATTAAAACAATCTCCTGATTCATATTAGTATCTGAGACGACTTTAGGGAGAAAAGCCGGATCGAGTCTTAGTACTAATTTATCCTCAAAGATTTGTAAATACGGGTTCTGCACCGATAGAGCCTGTAGTTCCCCCAATCTTTTTGCCGACGTGATCGCAACTAAAAACGCGGTTTTAAGGGAGAGTTTGTTAATTTCTATGTCCCCTGTTATATCCCACGGCTGTTCACATAGAAAATTCAGGACCAAATTAAGATCCCACGGCGGGACTGATCTTCTAATTAATGGTTTTAGTCTCTGGACTGCTCTAGAGAATCGACTAATCCAAGGGTGGGTAGATAGAGAAAAATAAAAAAATACACTCAGGGCCGCTATTTGGACTCTTAATGTACTTGGTCTAAGACCTTTTTGAAATCCTGACTGCAAGAAATCATGAATTTTTGGGATATTTGGATGGTCAGTATCAACTGTCATCTCCCCATAAACCCCACAAAATCGCTTCCATATTTTTGTGTAGATGGCTGATGTCACCAGCTTCCTGCTGGCTTGAAGGGTAGAAATGACGTCATCTGAAAGACCTTTTGCCCTCAAGACCTTCCGTTCAGGATCCAGGCCGCCAACTGAAGTGCTCCTGGATTCTGGTGTAGAACTGGACCCTGTAGAAGATCCTCTCTTTCTGGTAATAGGAGGGGTTTTTCTACTGAAAGCCTCCTTAACAATGGAAACCAACTTCGTTTCGGCCAGTAGGAGCTATGAGAATGACTTTGGCCCCGTCCTCGCAGATTTTCCTGAGTGTTCTTGGAATCATTGCCAGAGGAGGAAACGCATACAGAAGACAATTGTTCCCGGGTTGTGAGAAGGCATCGATCGCAGCTGGGCTTTCCCAGGGGTTTAAGGAGTAAAAGGTTTTGACCTTTGCATTTTTCTTTGCAGCAAATAGATCCACCGTCGGCTTCCCCCAACGATGACAAAGATTTCTGAATACATCGCTGCTCAGTTCCCACTCTGTAGGGGATACATTTTTCCATCTGAGGAAATCCGCCAACTGGTTCTTGGATCCCTCCAGATGTACCGCCGAGATTGACAGTACCGACTTCTCTGCCCACCTGAAGATCTGTTCCACCAGATCTTGTAATGCCATATGTCTTGGGCCCCCTTGATGCCGAAGGAAGGCTACAGTTGTCGTATTGTCCGAAAAGACTTTTACATGTTTATTCTGCAGTAGATGTTGCGCCGCCGTTAAGACCTTCCAACCCGCATGCAGTTCTCTGTGGTTTGATGATTTATTGCTGTCCTTTCTTTCCCAGCGACCTTGAAAATACAATTATATGAAAAAGTTTGGGCACCCCTATTAATCTTAAGCTTAATGTATTATAAAAATGGTTTTTTTTTGCAACAGCTATTTCAGTTTCATATATCTAATAACTGTTGGACACAGTAATGTTTCTGCCTTGAAATGAGGTTTATTGTACTAACAGAAAATGTGCAACTGAAATATGAAAATGAAACTGAAATAGCTGTTGCAAAAAAAACAATTTTTATAAAACATTACGCTTAAGATTAATAGGGGTACCCAAACTTTTTCATATAACTGTATCTTCCTTGGACATGATCTTCCCAACCTTGCTGACTTGCATCTGTCGTGACCGACACACTCGGGGTTTGAAGCCATGGTACCCCCAGCCGGAGGTTTCTGGAGAGAGTCCACCACACCAGAGATCTTTTGATCTGAAAAGAGAGATTCAGACTCTGATTTAGTGAGTTTTGTTTTCTGTTCCAGCTCCTCAGAACTCCCTGCTGAACCTGCCGAGAATGAAACTGGCTCCAGCTCACGCAAGGGATGCAGGCCGTCGTTAATCCCAGAACTTTAATCCCGTCTCTGATCGTATTTCGGCCTCGGGAAAAGTGATGGACCTTTTTTATTATGCCCTTTATCCTGTCTTCAGGTAGGTAGGGCATTCTTGTTTCTGAATCGAGCATGACTCCCAGGAATTTTATTCTGGATTTTGGTATTAGATCTGATTTCTCCCAATTTATAATCCATTCCAGACTTTCTAGTGTGGAAATGAGGGATTGACAGTTGATCCTGAGCTGACCTACTGTGTCTGCCGCTACTAAAAAGTCATCTAAATAAGGAATCACCATTATATCCCAATTCCTCAGATAGGCAACCACCTCTACCATAAGTTTCGTAAAAACTCTGGGAGCAGATGCCAGGCCGAAGGGGAGACAGCGAAATTGAAAATGGTAGATCTTTCCTTCCATGTTTACCACGAACCGCAGGAACTTCTGGTGATTTAGTTGAATGGGTACATGGTAATATGCACTCTTTAGATCTAGAGTACACATCACCATACCCCTTCCTAACAGAGGGATGGTAGACCGAATTGACATCATTTTCAATCTCTTGTATAACACCCAATTGTTTAGGTGCTTTAGATTTATTATTGTTCTCGATTCTCCCGATGGTTTTGTTATCGAGAAGAGATTTGAGTAATGACCTCTGTACTCTTCCAGAGGGGGTACCGGAACAATTCCCGCAATTTTTAGGAGGTCCTGTATATCTGACCACATGGGGGATGATGATTTTAGATGGGAGCTGGACACCAGGAACCTTTCGGGAGGAAGAGATGTAAACTCTATTTTGTATCCCTGGGACACCACCTATAAAGCCCAAGGACTCGTTATTTCCCTCCATCCTTCTAGGAATCCGGCCAGACGACCCCCTACTCTGATGGCGTCATTTCCTACGGTAGCTAGACCCCGAACCCGAGTAGCTCGAGTCTTTGGTTTTGGGTCTGCTATCCCCTCCTTTCTGGCAACTCCATCTACCCTGTTTTCCCTTACCCCTGTAATCTGGTTTTTGATTATAGCGGGGTCTCCGAAAGGGCTGAAACTTTTTAGGCTTTTCTTTCGGGAACCCTTTCTTTACATCTGAGGCCTTCTCTAAGATATCGTCGAGGACCGGTCCAAAGACCCTGCCCCCAGAAAAGGGTATGGAACACAACTTGTTCTTGGAATGCATATCACCCGACCAGCTTTTGAGCCAGATTGCTCTTCGGGCTGCATTAGATAGGGATTGACCCCTAGCCGTGAACCTAACAGACTCTGCGGACGCGTCTGCCAAAAAAGGTGGTTGCCAATTTTAACAAAGGCAGGGATTTCAGAATAGTCTCCCTAGGAGTTTTGGCTGTTAATTGATCCTGAAGATCATCTAACCACAGGTCCATGGAGCGAGCCACCGATGTCGCTGCTATATTCGCTCGAATAACCGCCGATGAACTCTCCCAGGCCCTTTCTAAAAGGCCATCTGCTTTTCTATCCATGGGCTCCTATAGGTTGGAAGAGTCCTCAAAAGAAATTGCAGTCCTTTTGGACACTTTAGCCAATGGTATGTCTATTTTAGGAATATCGACCCATTCTTTAACTTCATCTGGATCAAACGGCAAATGGAGTCTGAAATCTTTAGGGATAGTCAGTCTTTTCTCCGCCTCCTCCCATTCCTCCAGAATCATGGATTGGATATGGGAGTTTACCGGAAAAACCTTAGAGGTCTGCGAGCGTAAGCCACCGAACATCTCATCGCTGAGGCTCCTCAATCTGCATAGTATGCCGAACAGCCTCCAACAGTTCTCCTGTGTATGCAGCGGAGAATAATATATAATATCTTCTCCCTTTCTCCGGAGGATCTCTACTCTCTTCTTCCTCCTCTACATCAGACACAGAAGACGACGAGTCTCCTGATGAGTAATCGACCCTCGGCCTTTTCTTCGGTCTCTCTGAAGGTGAGGCTTGATTGAGTACCAGACCTGATACGGAAGCCTGAACCTCCTCTCTTATCATGGCTCTCATATTTGTCATAAGAGAAGCCTGCTCCTCTCCTATGATTCTGCAGGTGCATGCTTCACATAGGGGTTTCTGCCAGGTATCCTTCAGCTTAGCTGCACAGATAGGACACTTCTTATTTTTGCCGGGCTTCTTTAATGGCTTGTCAGATAAGGAGGCCACCTATAAGAAATATATAGCAAACGCTAGCATAATGCCTCTTTTTTTTTTTTTGTGGAGATCCATAATACAGGGCTCCTGCCCTAGTTACTAGCGCCGTGGACTCCTGCCCCTCTGCTCTAGCTGCATCCTCTATGATCCTCTGGAGATCGCTTACTGCCCCCGCACATACCTTTTATTTTTGTTCCTTCCTCTCTTCACATGTTCAGCGCTTCCGCGCTTTCTGACCGCTCCTTCCTGTTGCAGAGATGCCGCCCGCCCCCCTCAGCCGCAAACCGGAAGTGACGTGCGGCCGGAAAGAGGATGGTGCAGCGAGGATTTGCTTCTCCCAGTGGCCGCATGGAGACGCCGACATCAGCAGAGGCCACCGCCGGGATCGCCTGCACCAGGGGGAGCGACGGAAGGATCGAGAGCCCCCGGCAGGGAGAAGCGATCCTCATACCAGGAGCAGCGCTACACTGGTAGGCAGAGGGACCCTTGGGCGGGTGTCGGCCAGCTGGTGCCTCATGGAGGGAAGGGTGAGGCAAAGCCCCCCCGATCCACACCTCCCGCACAGAACGGTAGATCCTCTCGTCCATTCCTATCCATAATGGGACAGGAAAAACACTGAAGGGTGGTAGGGGGAGGGTCCTTTTAACCTCTCGTGTTTCCTGTCCCATCATGGATAAGAAGGACGTGTTTAGCCCCCAGTTTTGTATTTTCCCAAGGGTAACAGGAGAAATTGGACCCCAAAAGTTGTTGTCCAATTTTTCCTGAGTACGCTGATACCCCATATGTGTGGGGGAACCACCGTTTGGGCGCATGGCAGAGCTCGGAATGGAAGGAGCGCAGTTGCAGGGAATGCAGACTTACGCTACTTTCACACTAGTGTTGTGCACTGCACGTCGCAATGCGTCGTTTTGCAGAAAAAAACGCATCCTGCAAAGTTGTTTGCAGGATGCGTTTTTTCTCCATAGGCGTGTATTAGCGACGCATTGCGAAGCATTGCCACATGTCGCAACCGTCATGTGACGGTGGCGTCGTGTTGTGGCAGACCGTCCGAACAAAAAAACGTTGTTTGCAACTTTTTTTGAGCGTCTTGTCCACCATTTCCGACCGCGCATGCGCGGCCGGAACTCCGCCCCCACCTCCCCGCAACTCACAATGGGGCAGCGGATGCGCTGGAAAAATGCATCCGTTGCCCCCGTTGTGCGGCGCTTCCATAGTATGCGTCGATACGTCGGCCCGACGCACTGCGACGGGCCGAGTACGACGCTAGTGTGAAAGTAGCCTTAGATGGATTGGATTGCAGGTGTCATGTTGCAAGCTGGGCTCAACTGCGGTGACCTCAGCATCGTGAGAAAAAGTCAGTTAGTTCACCGCAGATCTTTGATATCAGTCTTTGATCTGCGATGAATTCACTGAGCTGAACTGCAGTGATATCACTGACTGACTCTCACAGTGCTGAGGTCACGCAGTTCAGCCTTGCTGGGAACGCAGCCTCAGTGACCGCCAGTAACCTTCGGTGATGTCACCGCTGGTCACTGATGCTGCGCTGCAGCAGTTCATTCACCAGTGGTTCTCAGCCTGAATGGTCGCATCTTGGTACCGTCCAGGTTGAAAACTATCCCTACACATGGATTACAGCATGGGACAGAACAACGGAGAGGTGAGGGACATTGATGTTTTTTATTTTTGCTTTATCGCAGGAGACGAGGACTTCAATGGAATGGTCGTTAGGTGAGTATAACGGTGTTTGTTATTTTATTTTTAAATAAATGTGTTTTGTTTTATTTCAAATAAAGGACTTTATTCTGGCTGTGTCTTTATTTACCATATAACTATAGGATTAGTAATGGCTAGGTGTCTTCTAGACGCCTCTCCATTACTAACCTGTGGGCTTGATGTCACCAGACAATGCAAAGGTGACATGAACCCAACATACCACCGCTGCAGGAAGTGCCCAGCAAAGTGTCAGAATTGGTGCATCTAATAGATGTGCCTTTTCTGAGCAGCTGCGGGCTGCTATTGTTAGGCTGTTATGGGCAATATCCATGGCTCCTTACCAGCCTGAGAATATCAGCCCCCAGCTGTCTGCTTTAGCTTGGCTGCTTGTCACAAATGGGGGGTGGGGGGGGGACAACCAGCCAAGCTAACCAGCCTTGCTGAAGCTGACAGCTGAGGGTTGCAGCCCGCAGCTGTCAGTTTTGCCTGGCTGGTTATCAAAAAACAGGGGAACCCATGCTGTTTTTTTAAAGTATTTATTTATGACACAGTCGGTGGCTGATGAATACCTGCTGAATAAAAACTCTCAACATTGTCCCCTGCTAGTGCTGATGAGAATGATGAGAGCGGTCTTCAGCACCCGGCGAGGGAGAACAGCGAAAACAATACCACTGCTTCCCAGGTGCCAGTAACGTGTAGTCCTAATGCGGTACACGTGTGGCACACTGTTGCCACATGTATGCCACAAGTATTACACACACATACACACACACACACTGATATCTCCGGTACTGTTTTTTTTGGTACCGGAATTATCAGGACATGTGAAAGAGCCCTTAGTGTCAATTTTTAAATGTATTTTTAAAAAATGCACATTTGACCTGTATCTGGTACTGTCAAAGCAGCCCCATGTGAATGTGAAAAAAGTCCAGATGTCATTTTACAGAAATTCCAGCTATTACATTATTGCCAGGACCAATAACGGCAGTGTTGCAACGTGCCACTGATCTGCTGCACCGCAAAAACACAGTGCTGCAAAATAGAGGCTTTAAAATGCCACCGTAAAAAGGTGTTCATGCAGTCAGAGTGAATATGCCAGCAAGTTTTTATTCAACTATTGTGAAAGTAGTATGATATAGGGGCAGAGACCCGGTTTCCGGTAATGTCTCATTTAAGAAGCTACTTGTGGTAGTTTCAGAAAAAAAAATAGTGTTTTATTATCAGATTTCCACTAAAGGACTAGTTGTCTAGTGCCATGTAGTCCTCCTGCTCTGTGTAACCACACCCTTACAAATGATTAGCAGCTTTCTGCCAAGGTACAGTGTACACAGAAAACTGCCTATCAGTCCTGTGGGTGGCTCAGCATTCAGTGAACTGATAAGTTCGCAGTTACAATTGCTGGACGCTGCACCACGGCGTCCTCACCAATTACGAATTGTAACTACGATCTGGTATGTTATATCACATATATACTTTGCTTTTTTTGCTGGGGGTACTCTTTGTATGCCTAGCAGATGTTACACTGTGTTGGTTTACATGGAATTGATATGTCTTATGCCGGATATAACTATATATGCTGGATTTTCTGTGCCACTGTGTTCTCTATTAGGCAGTTTAGATATGGATGCCAATTTTAGTCTTTGCTGTCAGCATTAGACCTTTTATATTTCTGTGGATATTTAATAAAAATTTATATTTTATTACTTTGGACTAGTACACTGTATTTTCTCCCGTGGTGTCGTGATTTCTAAAGTGTGTCCTGCACATCCAATTGCTTTGGCTTTAATATCATCTGTATGGTTATGATGTTAGTTAATCATTGCAAAAGCCTTATATGTTTCCTATGTTTATACCTTATGTACAGTGCATGTCGGAAGCGGGTGTATGGAATGGGCTCCAATAGTGAGCCCGCCCCATGCCCAGCATGTGATGGCTGTGTATTACATCAGGACTTGCCGCTAACAATCGCGGGTTAAATACCACTTTCAATCTCTGACAGAGGCATTTTAACAGTCACAGACATGCATGCTCATCATTTTCTCTGCCCATAGGAGTGCCAGTGACGTGATAGTGGGTTGCCGATGGGTTGTAATGACAAGCATGGGAGTCATCAACTGACACCTTGCTGTCATTACAGAGCTGCTTTGAAATCCTGCCTGTGGCCAGGCTTCAAAAGGAGACTAAAGTTTTTTTGGTCGCTGCAATTCCACAAAATAGGGATTTTTATGTACTCACTGTACAATCCTTTTCTCCGAGCCATTCATTGGGGGACAGACCGTGGGTGTATGCTGCTGCCAATAGGAGGCTGACACTAAGTGACACAAAAAAAGTTAGCTCCTCCTCTGCAGTATACACCTTCCTGCTGGCTCTCAGCTAACCAGTTCAGTGCCAAAGCAGTAGGGGATCAATAACAAAGTATAGTATGTCAAATTATATATGAGAGTATAGCATGTCAAACTATAAAACAAGCAGAAGCTAATAACAGGGCGGGAGCTGTGTCCCCCAATGAATGGCTCGGACAAAAGGATTTTATGGTGAGTACACAAAAATCCCTATTTCTCCTTTGCCTCATTGGGGGACACAGACTGTGGGATGTCCCAAAGCAGTCCCTGGGTGGGTACAACATCAGATCAGGCCCTGTGTAACCGCTACTTACAAGAGCGCCACCGCGGCCTGCAGAGTCGGCCTGCCCAGACTCACATCTGCGGACGTATGGGAATTATAGTGTTTCAAGACTGCATGCGGACTGGACAAACCCGCAAGCTTGCAGGCGTGCTTTACCGACGCCTGGAGCCTAGAGCCTCGATCGACAGAGTGGAGTTAGGCTGACCTCTAACCCGGAAGGACTCCTGGATGGTGTAACAAATCCACCAGGCTAACATGGCCGATGAAATGGCTAAACCCTTCCTGTAACCTTCAGGAAGCCTTCCTCTGACCATCAGGAAGCCCAAATAAGGTGTCCAACCTTCGGAAGGACGCTGTGCATGATACGTACCTACTCTCACTCGCTTCGTCCAGAATATGGAGAACCCATCCCGTTTTGTGGACTGATGCCGAAAGAGATGAGGGAAGAACGATGCCCTCGTAACATTGGGAATACAATACCACCATGGTAACAAGGGACGGGGATGTCCTGAGGACAACCTTGCCTTGATGGTAATAAGAAAAAAAGTCTGAAAGAACAGAGCATCTAGCTCCGAAGACTTGTCAGGATGACGAGATCGCAGAGAAAAAAGGGGCGATCTTCCCTGATAGTAAAGTCTGTCCGGATCAAATGGAGTCCACTGTAAGACTCTCAGGACCATTTTTTTTTTCTTTCGGGAATGCGCAGTTTGCGCTGCCCTTCGAACTTACAGCGCAGGCGCCAGGGACGTTCATGAAGGAAATGGAGGCGGCGCCTGGCGCACGGAGGCCCTGAGGGATGGCTGGGAGGCGTTTAGGCATGTGTGTCAGGGAGGAAAGACATGCCCCTCTGACAAATTAGAGGTATGAAGGACAAACTATAGAAACGATTATTTCAGCGTTGGCAGGGACACCAACTAAAAGAGCCAAATTGCCAGAGTGCAGCATTAGTGCAGCACAAGGTGGCTCCTACAGTTAAAAACGCCTGGGTGGGGGGGGGGGGTTGACAGGTTCCCTTTAAGGTCCCAAAGATCTAATGGTATGTGAAAGGGAAGGACCACATGTGAAAACTCTCTGCAGTTTCGTTGCAATAAGACGGAAAAGAACTTGCTCCGCAAACAAAAAAAAACGAACACGTGGTCCGTGCGGATCTCCCAGGACCACTGGGGCCCTTCCTGCTTCCAAACGGCTCTTGGAAGTAGGGGAAGGGGGTTAAGGAAACTGGTACCACGGAAGAACTAGCGCATTCACTGCAATGGCTTTTGGATCTTGAGGCCGAACCATGAACACGAGTACATTGGCGTTCAGTCTGGACGCCATCCGATCTACATCTGGAGTGCCCAGTGAAGGCAGATCTGATGGAAGACTTCCGGGTGAAGTTCACACTCACTTGAGGCGGGACCCTGATGGCTGAAGAAGTCTACCGCCCAGAGATCTACTCCTGGGATGTGTACTGCCGAGATCATCGAATGATAGATCTCGGCCCATCAGAACATGAGAGGTACCTCGTCCATGATGCCTGACTGTGGGTACCTGCTAGATGATTGACGTATGGCACAGCCGTGGCATTATCCACTTGAATTCAGATAAGGTGACCCGCCAGAAGGCAGAGGACCTGCTGTAGGACTAGCCGTATTGTTCGGATCCCCAGAACAAAGATCGGGAAAAGAAGGCTGGCATCGGTAGTCACTAATAATCATTGAACATGAAGGAACTCCCCTGGATGAGGAAGAAGCTCAGAGACTACCCTCTGAAAGCCTGTTTGACCTACAGAAGATAAGCGGAGCGAAGGAAACAGCTTCCATTGCTGTCACCATGTTTCCTCATGACCCTCCCAGCAAATAGAATGGAATGAGTGATCAAGTAAGAGAGTTCTGAGTGGAAGTGTCCAGGATCATCCTCAAAAAGGATATCTGCTGGGCTGGAAAAGAGGAAAAAACCTGTCCAAATGAAGCTGCCAGCCCAGGAGAGAGTATAGCAATTGATAAAGATGACTCAGCATAGTCCTGGAAAAGCAGCTAGAAAGTTGACCGTATAGGACAGGATGACCACGCCTCTAGGGTGCAAGAGGAACATGACGGCCGCCATGCCTTGCGAACACTCAGGGTGTGGAGGCAAGACCGAAGGACAAGGTCGTGACTTGAAAATGCTGTTTGCAAAAGGAAAAGCAAAGGAATTTTTGAAGAGGGGAAAATAGGAATGTGAAGGTAAGCATCCCGAATGTCGGTTGATGCTAGAAACTCCACCCTTTTTCCGTTGAAGTAATAGCGGAGTGGAGGAACTCCATCCGAAGAAGGAATAATAATAATAATAATAATAATCTTTATTTATATAGCGCCAACATATTCCGCAGCGCTTTACAGTTTAACAGTTTCAAACACAAAAGTCATAAGTAACAACGTTAACAATACAATAATTAAAGCAAAATAAGACGACCCTGCTCGTGAGAGCTTACAATCTACAATGAGGTGGGGGAGATGCAAAGTACAGGTGTGTATTTACAATGATGTATTTACGATCATGGTCCAGCCATCTTCAGGGGTTGGGGAATAGATGGGGATAGTGAATGGGCTACACACACACAAACATAAAATGACTTTGATTAGTGAACGTGACAGGCCGCTCTGAACAAATGTGTTTTGAGCGAGCGCCTAAAACTATGCAAATTATGGATGGTCCTAATATCTTGGGGTAGAGCATTCCAGAGGATTGGCGCAGCACGGGAGAAGTCTTGGAGTCGGGAGTGGGAGGTACGGATTAGTGCAGAGGTTAATCGAAAGTCATTTGCAGAGCGCAGTGGTCTGTTAGGCTGATAGACAGAAATGAGGGAGGAGATGTAAGGGGGTGCCGCACTGTGGAGAGCTTTGTGGGTGAGAACAAGTACTTTGAATTGTATCCTGTAATGAAGGGGTAGCCAGTGTAACAACTGGTGAAGAGCGGACGCGTCCGAGTAACGATTAGCCAGATGGACGACCCTGGCTGCTGCATTAAGGATGGACTGGAGAGGGGAAAGTCGAGTGAGGGGGAGGCCAATTAATAGAGCGTTACAGTAGTCCAGGCGGGAGTGGATCAGGGCAACAGTGAGGGTTTTAGCTGTCTCCATGGTGAGAAAAGGGCGGATTCTGGAGATGTTCTTTAGGTGTAAGCGGCACGAGCGGGCAAGAGATTGTATATGGGAGGTGAAGGAGAGATCGGAGTCAAACATAACACCCAGACAGCGTGCCTGCTGCCGGGGTGTTATTATGGTGCCACCCACGGAGAGGGAAATGTCAGATTTAGGGAGGTTAGTAGATGGTGGGAGCAGAAGAAGTTCAGTTTTGGAGAGGTTGAGTTTCAGATAGAGAGCGGACATGATGTTGGAGACTGCGGACAGACAGTCAGTGGCGTTCTGTAGTACAGCGGGGGTAAGGTCAGGGGATGACGTATATAGTTGTGTGCCGTCGGCATAAAGATGGTACTGAAAGCCAAATCTGCTGATTGTCTGTCCAATTGGGGCCGTGTAGAGAGAGAACAGAAGGGGGCCAAGGACTGAGCCCTGAGGTACCCCAACAGTGAGAGGAAGAGGAGATGAAGTGGAGCCAGAGAACAGAACACTGAAGGAGCGGTCAGAAAGGTAGGAGGAGAACCAGGAGAGAGCAGTGTCCTTAATGCCTAGTGACTGGAGCCTAGAGAGAAGGAGAGGGTGGTCAACAGTGTCGAAAGCTGCAGAGAGATCGAGAAGAATGAGCAGAGAGTGGTCACCATTACGTTTTGCTGTCAGAAGGTCATTGGTCACTTTGATGAGTGCAGTTTCTGTCGAATGTAGGGGGCGGAAACCGGACTGTGAAGGGTCTAGGAGGGAGTGAGTGGAGAGGTAACGGGTAAGGCGGGAGTATATCAGGCGCTCCAAGAGTTTAGAGATGAAGGGGAGATTGGAGACCGGTCTGTAGTTGTTTGTGCAGGATGGGTCGAGGGTGGGTTTCTTTAGTAAAGGAGTAATGATAGAGTGTTTGAAGGAGGAGGGGAAAATGCCAGAGGAGAGGGAGAGATTAAAGATTGTAGTTAGGTGACTTGTGACAACTGGAGAGAGAGACTGGAGGAGATGTGAGGGAATGGGGTCGGTAGTGCATGTAGTCGGACGAGAAGAGGAGAGGAGCTTGGAGACTTCTTCTTCTGTGATGGGATCGAATGTAGAGAGTGAGCCAGGGGCAATGAGGGGAGGGATGGGAGTCACTGAACTTAGTTGTTGGGAGCGGATTTCCTGACGGATATTGTCTATTTTCTCTATAAAGTGGGAGGCCAGGTCACCAGCACAAATATCTGTGATAGGGGCTTGTGCTTTTGGCCTGAGGAGGGAGTGAAAGGTGTCAAAAAGTTTCTTGGGGTTGTTGGATAGTGAGGAGATCAGAGTGGTAAAGTAGGTCTGTTTAGCGAAGTGAAGGGCAAAGTTATAGGTCCTTAACATAAATTTGAAGTGTATGAAGTCTTCTGGTGTGCGTGTTTTCCTCCATAAGCGTTCAGCACACCTAGAGCATCGCTGGAGAAATCGGGTTTGCGATGTGAGCCAGGGCTGTTTTATTCTGTGTTTGGAGGTTCTGAGGGTGAGGGGAGCTACTTGGTCAAGGGTGCTTCTAAGAGTGTCATTGAAGTGATGTACAGCCAGATCAGGACAGGAAAAGGAAGAGATTGGGGACAATGATGAGCGTAGGGAGTCTGAAAGTGTAGGAGGGTTAATGGCTTGTAGATTTCTGACTGAATGGTATGTAGGAGGGTGCTGGGGTGAGCGAGGATATGTGAGTGTGAAGGAGAGAATGTTGTGGTCAGAGAGGGGAAGCGGTGAGTTATCTAGGTAGGAGGTTGAGCAGAGCCGGGCAAAAACCAGGTCCAGGGTGTTACCGTCTTTGTGTGTTTCAGAGGTTGAGAGCTGTGAGAGGCCGAGAGAAGTGGTTAGCGATAGAAGCTGGGATGCAGATGTGGAAGTGGGCCTGTTAATGGGGATGTTGAAGTCTCCCAGGATAAGGGTTGGTAGTTCTGAGGACATGAAGTGCGGCAGCCAGGCAGAGAAATGGTCCAGGAAGCGGGTGGGTGAGCCTGGGGGCCGGTATATGACCGCTACTCTGAGGGAGAGGGGACGAAAGAGCCTGATTGTGTGGACCTCAAAAGAAGGGAATGAGAGTGATGGAACTGAGGGGATGACCTGGAAAGTGCATTGTGGGGACAGGAGTATGCCAACTCCACCACCAGGTCTGTTTGTTGCTCTCGGGGAATGGGAGAATTGTAAGCCACCATGGGTTATGGCAGCAGGAGAGACAGTGTCAGAATCCTGAATCCAGGTTTCCGTGAGGGCCAGCAGAAAGACCTTGTCCAGCTTGGTAAAAGTTTGAGGTCCAGGATCGGTCTTACTTTTCGGTCCCCCTTTTTGGAACAAAGATCCCTTAGATCTAGACCGTCCAGGACAATTCTTCCACTGCTCGTTTGGTCTATAGGAAACATTCGATTCTAGGGAGTGATGTCAGAAGCTTTTTGAACTCAGAGTACGCTTTCATACTCTGAGCTATAATGCCCTTCTAGGTGTAATGGCATTTGCTGCTGACAGCACCACGCAACAAGCTGCATCCAAGAGGCGTGAACTAGCTAGTCTCCCGCTCAAGAAATTTGATTGACCAGCTGTACTGTCTTCGGGAAAAGGTTACTGATGTGAATCAAAGTAGTTAAGGTCTCCGACCAGGAGACCATTGCTCTAGCAACCCATGCGGTGGCTAGGGAAGGGTAGAGCACTCAACCCGAGGCTGCAAGATGGAATGAACCAGATTTGGTATCTGACAGTCCGTTGTAATTGTAATTGATGACCCATCGGGCAGGAATACTGGTAGACAAAACACCGGAGATTCTACCCGGTTAATCTGCCAAGTGGCAGAAAGCACGGCTGCATCCAGAAGGTCAGGAAAAGCCGTCTCTTGCTACCTCCGCTCTGTTTTGACAGTGCAAAGTTAAAATGATGAATCCTCCATCCACCACCCTATTAGCAGGGAAGTGGAGAGGGATCGTCCGCCTTCTTGCATCATCTGCTAAATAGTGGAGATGCAGAGAGGGGTGTTCGGATGCCAAAAAAGGGTGCCACTGTACATCCACAGAGTTCAGGTCACCGGGTGGACAGGGTTGGTTCCGGTGTTAGGCCTGGCTGCAGAGGAGTATACATGGATGCGACACTTCATGTGCTTGTCTAATGATGGTGTGGGGAGATCGGTTCACCCCTAAGAATCAGACCAGGCATGGCATCCCACGTCATAGGGGGGTATTCGTGGAGGGGACACCCCACGTGTTTGCATATTGGCTGAAAAAGGATACCGCGCCTGCAGAGGCTTCTGTCCAGTGAATTGCTTATCCGGGCGCTACTTGTCCGGGTGAATGACAAATGCTCTGCGAGGGAGTTTAGTCTCCTTATAAAGGACACTGCGTGATCTAGAGTGGAACCGTAGCCCTCATCAATCTACAGAGATTGGTTGATGATATAAATAGGCGAATCCATCCTCTTCTAAAGCTCTGGTGAGTCCAGATGAAAGGCAATATCCAATCCATATTCAGAATCTTGTTCTCAGCAAATCATTGGTGAGGGAGATCAGGAAATGAAGCTTCCGTTTTCTAGATGCCTGTACGTTTCTAGAATACTTGTAGCCCCTACTAGCCGACAGCTCCCATGTAGGAGAGGAACCATATATATCGGTCCTGCGATCACTCCGAGCCACAGAGGGCTTCAATCTCTTAATCAGAGAAGCCATGGGATGTGGCAGTGATGAAGCCCACTCAGGGGAACTAGGTACTCTGGGGTAAGCTGGGATCGGCGGCGGAGGGTTCCTGAGTTCACTTAGGGTGACTGGCTTCGGACTGGTCATGTGCCTTTAAGACAAGGGAATACTGGTCATGTGCCTTTAAGACCAGGGAACGCTAGTCAAATGCCTTTACGACCAGGAAATGCTGGTCATGTGCCTTTAAGACCGGGGACTAATATGGGTAATTCATGTAAGTACAGGAGGGAAGAGGGCAGTACTTCCTTACTCGGCTGCAGTCGTTGAGCCCCTTTAATGTAAAAAACCATCGCCTCTGCCGACTGGGTAGACCAAGTTGGCCACCGGGATTTGCAGAGGTGATAAAGTCTTGCAGAGAGCGAGAGGAGCCAATTCGGGGGAGGAGCCACATACGCGATGTTGGCAGAACCTCGTGACTTCCATGAATAGGCCCAAGCCGGGGCCTAAATTTCTGCAGCCGGCGGGAGCAATACAAGGGGTAGAATAGAGGGACAGTGGGCTGGGAAAAGCGAATGCTCCCATGACAGACAGAAAACGCCAGAAAGGATGGGCGGAGTAGCCTTAGCGGGCGCGACTTCCGGGATGCAGCCTACACATTTAGCCCCCCGGCTTTGGCCAATTTTTGCAGCCGGCCAGAGCATTACCTTAGGGAGGTAGGCCACAGGGAAGGCTAATATCCCACTGTAGGGGCCCATCATCGACTGGATACACTCACCATTGGTGCGCGTCCCGGCATGGACCCGATGACTGTTTCAGTGCCGAGGAAAGCGCGCAATGTGCTGTTCTGCTGCAGGTTAGGTATTGCAGCGTGGACGGTGCAGGGATAAAGCAATAACCCTCAATCCACCATCCACTTGTTAGGGAGGTGGAAAGGAACAGTCCGCCTCCTTGTGCCATCCGCTTTAACAATAGTGGTACAGTGGGGGCTGCTCGGACACCAAAGAGAAGGAGCCTCTGTATATCCACGGAGTTCAAGCCCTCGGGTGGACTGGGCAAGTTGTCCGGCAATAGGCCTGGCTCTAGGAGAGGATAGGATACATAGAGGTGACACTCCATGTGCTCGCCCGTTGCTGGTGAGGGGAGATCGGGACCCGAAGGAACCGTCACCCCTAAAGTGAGCTCAGGCATGGCTTCCCACTTTGCAGGAGAGGGTACGGAGAGGCGACACTCCGAATTCTCGCCTGTTGATGGTTCGGGGGAGTGTTATGCTGTGCTATCAGGCAACACAGTGTGCAGTAATCAGCGCACATACAGTGATATGGCAATAACCCAAAAACAATAGAACAAGCTCTGAGACGTGGAATCTCTGCAGACTGCAATACCTGAACCTATCCTCACACAACTAAAAGCAGCAGTGGATTGCGCCTAACACTACCTATGCAACTCGGCACTGCCTGAGGAGCTGACTAGCCTGAAGATAGAAATACAAGCCTGACTTGCCTCAGAGAAATACCCCAAAGGAATAGGCAGCCCCCCACATATAATGACTGTTAGCAAGATGGAAAGACAAAACGTAGGAATGAAATAGATTCAGCAAAGTGAGGCCCGATATTCTAGACAGAGCGAGGATAGCAAAGAGAACTATGCAGTCTACAAAAAACCCTAAAGCAAAACCACGCAAAGGGGGGCAAAAAGACCCACCGTGCCGAACTAACGGCACGGCGGTGCACCCTTTGCGTCTCAGAGCTTCCAGCAAAAGAGAATAGCACAGCTGGACAGAAAAAACGGAAACAAAAACAAAGTAACACTTATCTAGCAGAGCAGCAGGCCACAGGAAAGATGCAGTAGCTCAGATCCAACACTGGAACATTGACAAGGAGCAAGGAAGACAGACTCAGGTGGAGTTAAATAGCAAGGCAGCCAACGAGCTCACCAAAACACCTGAGGGAGGAAGCCCAGAGGCTGCAATACCACTTGTGACCACAGGAGTGAATTCAGCCACAGAATTCACAACAGGGGAGATCGGAACTTTGAAAAGATCCGTCGCCCCCTTCACTCCATTAATTAAAAAATAAAAAATTTACTGAAAAGTAAAAAATAAAATAAAAACGATGGGGCCTGAACCAGACCCAAGTGTCTCCTACAGACACTAAGCAAGAACTAGTTAGCTGAGGGCCAGCAGGAAGGTGTATACTGCAGGGGAGGACCTAACTGTCTATGTATCGCTTAGTGTCAGCCTCCTAGTGGCAGTAGCATACACCCATGGTCTGTGGCCCCCAATGAGGTGAAGGAGAAAAAGGCTGTAACAAGCGATCAAAAAATCACATCGATACCCAAAATGGAACTAATAAAAATGCTGTCTCACCCATCCAAAAAAATAAGCCATCAGATAGATGAATTGGGCGGAAAAAAAAAAAATTATTTTAGTGGTGAAAAAAACTCAAACTTGACATGTTGGGCATTGCCATGATCATATTGAGGAGAATCATATTGCAAGGTAATTTTTACCACAAAATGAACACCATAAAAACAATTCCCAAAAAAAACAATGTCAATGTATGTTTCTTTTCACAATTTCACTGTACTTCAATTTTCTTTCCCCGTTTTCTAGTATATTATGTGGTAAAATTAATGTTGTCATTCAAAAGTACAATACATGCTGTAAAAATGAAGCCCTTATGGCAACGGCGTGAAGGGGTTAAGAGCTTAAAGTGCCAACAAAAAACAGAACCTCTAGGCCTCAGGATCACAACTGTCTCATAACAGTGACTCCTTAATGATGGCTTTTCTATGTGAATGCCAAGCCCTGTAATTTATTGCACTATAAAGATCAGATCAATGTTTATTTTCGGAGCCTGAATGAGAACAAGAAACCTCACAAATACATTTAGGAACTTGAAATGAAATGTGGCAAAGAAATGGAAGGGCCTCCCTTTAGATACTGCCAATTATGTGCCCATGGCAAGTAAGAAAGGCCGGCAAATGCCATACTAATTGAAAGGTGCATGGGAATGTCAGATGACTCATAGGAGCAGGCGACAAGGATGTGTCCCATGCATATGTGTACTGAGTAGTTCGGCCAAGTTCCCAGGATGAGAATAATATATATATATATTTTCTCATCCTGGGAACTTGGCCGAACTACTCACTATATACACACACTAGATGGTGGCCCGATTCTAACGCATCGGGTATTCTAGAATATGCATGTCCACGTAGTATATTAACCAGCCACGTAGTATATTGCCCAGCCACGTAGTATATTGCCCAGCACAGAGCCACGAAGTATATTGCCCAGTCACGTAGTATATTGCCCAGCACAGAGCCACGTAGTATATTGCCCAGCCACGTAGTATATTGCCCAAGCACGTAGTATATTGCCCAGCCACATAATATATAGCAGAGCCACGTAGTATATTGCCCAGCACAGAGCCACGTAGTATAGAGACTTAAAAAAACAAAAAAAAAACAAACATATACTCACCTATAGCCCGTTGAAGTCCTGCTATACTTACCATCCGCCGCCTTTCTCGCTCCTCTCCACGCTCCCGGGATCGCTCCACTGCAAGCGGCAGCTTGCGGTCCCATCCCAGGGCTGGTGTGAGCAGAACCTATGATGACGTCGCGGTCACATGACCGTGACGTCACGGCAGGTCCTTGTCCCACATCAGCCCTGGGACGGGAGCGGAAGCTGCCGCTTGCAATGGAGCGGTCCCGGGAGCGTGGAGAGGAGCGAGAAAGGCGGCGGAGGGTGAGTATAGCAGGTTTTTTGCTTTTTTAAATTATTTTTAACATGACATATTTTTACTATTGATGCCGCATAGGCAGCATCAATAGTAAATAGTTGGGGACACACAGGGTTAATAGCAGCGGTAACGGAGCGCGTTACACCGCGGGCCGTTACCGCTGCCATTAACCCTGTGTGAGCGGTGAGTGGAGGGGGATTACGGAGCGGGCGCCGGGCAGTGAGTGCAGGGGAGTAGGGGAGGGACTAATCGGACTGTGGCCGTCGCTGATTGGTCGTGGCAGCCATGACAGGCAGCTGCCGAGACCAATCAGCGAACGAATAACCGTGACAGAAGGACAGACAGACAGATGGAAGTACCCCTTAGACAATTATGTATATAGATTAAAAAGCTAAGTGCTCATCCTGGGAACTTCAAACTGCATTCCTTAAGGGCTGCAAACAGGTCATGTTTTCAGGATTTCCTTGTACTGCACAGGTGATAATTTAATCACCTACACACATAATGATTACAGCACCTTGTGCAAAGCTAAGGAAATCTTGAAAACACGCATGGTTTGCGGCCCTCGAGGACTGCAGTTTGACACCCCTGTACTAGATGGTGGCCCGATTCGAACGCATCGGGTATTCTAGAATATGCATGTCCGTGTAGTATATTGCCCAGCCACATAGTATATTGCCCAGCCACGTAGTATATTGCCCAGCCACATAGTATATTGCCCAGCCACATAGTATATTGCCCAGCCACATAGTATATTGCCCAGCCACGTAGTATATTGCCCAGCCACATAGTATATTGCCCAGCCACATAGTATATTGCTCAGCCACATAGTATATTGCTCAGCCACATAGTATATTGCACAGCCCACGTAGTATATTGCCCAGCCACATAGTATATTGCCCAGCCACATAGTGTATTGCCCAGCCCATGTAGTATATTGCCCAGTCACATAGTATATTGCCCAGCCACGTATGTCACAGGTTAAAAAATAAAAAATAAATATACTCACCTTCCGATCCGAGGGCCCGTCGTAGTTCTGTCACCGCGCGGCAGCTCTGGTCCCAGGGTGTGATTACATCGCGGACAAATGACCGTGACGTCATGGCAGGTCCTTGTCACATACCATCATTGCCACCGGAACCTGCCGGTTGCATGGACTGGTCATCAGAGCGTCGCAAGGAGCGGGGAAGGCGGCGGAAGGCGAGTATATAATGATTTTTTATTTTTTTATTACTTTTAACATTAGATGTTTTTACTATTGATGCTGCATAGGCAGCATCAATAGAAAAAAACTTGGTCATACAGGCTTAATAGCGGCGGTAACCGAGTGAGTTACCCGCGGCATAACGCCGGCATTAACCCTATGTGAGCGGTGACTGGAGGAGAGTATGCGGGTGCCAGGCAGTGACTGCGGGGAGGAAGGAGCGGCCATTTTCTTCCAGACTGTGCCCGTTGCTGATTGGCCGTGGCTGTTTTGCCGTGACCAATCATGACTTGGATTCCATGACAGACAGAGGCCGCGACCAATGAATATCCGTGACAGACACAAAGACAGACAGACGGAAGTGACCCTTAGACAATTATATCGTAGATATATATACATATAATATATTCGCTTCACAAAACAATGCACCACATTACATTTCCAGCAAAGTGAATGGTATTTCTAAAAGTGTCATGCCCTTTGTTGACCTTAGTGTTCTTTTTCTATACGTGTAAAATGACTTTCAGTGCGTTGTTTTAAAACCACAACATGTAAATCTCAATATGGGTTTAACTACTGCTCCTGCTGCTGCTACTGCTACTACTACACAGGTTTTGTCACACACATTTATTTTTGTGTACTGGAACACCACAAAAAAAAAAAAAAAAAAAAGATGGGGAAAAAAAGTTGGACATAATTTTACACAAAACTTTGAAAATGGGCTGAAAAAAAAAAAATGATTGGCACCTTTCCAAAATTGTGGATAGACAAATTTGTTTCACGTATATGATGCGCATTAAAACTCACCTGTGGCAAGTAACAGGTGTGGGCAATAAGAAAATCACACCTGAAACCAGATAAAAAGGACAGGAGTTGACTCAATCTTTACATTGTGTGTCTGTGTGCCACACTAAGCATGGAAAACGAAAGAGGAGAAGAGAACTGTCTGAGGACTTGAGAACTAAAACTGTTGAAAAATATCAAAAGACTTAAGGATACAAGTCCATCTCCAGAGATTACTATTTTCCTTTGTCCACAGTGCGCAACATAATCAAGAAGTTTACAACACATGGTACTGTAGCTGATCTCCCTGGACGTCTACGGCAGAGAAAAATTGATGAAAGGTTGCATCGCAAAATAGTCTGAATGATGCGTAAGCAGCTCCAACCAAGTTCCAAAGAAATTCAAGCTGTTCTGCAGGCTCAGGGTGCATCAGTGTCAGTGCAAACTATCAGCTGGCATTTGAATGAAATGAAATGCTATGACAAGAGACTCAGGAGGACCCCACTGCTGAAACAGACATAAAAAAAGCTAGGCTGCAGTTTGTCAAAATGTTTGCGAGTAAGCCAAAATCCTTTTGCGAAGCGTGTTTGCCAAAAACAGAATGTGGCCTACAAAGAAAAACAATCAAATATGGTGGAGCATCAAAGATGTGTTAGGGTTGCTTTGCTGCCTCTGGCACTGGGTGCCTTGACTGTGTGCAAGGCATCATGAAATCTGAAGATTACCAAAGGATTTTGTATTGCAATGTAGTGTCCAGTGTCAGAAAGCTGGGTTGCGTCTTAGGTCATGGGTCTTCCAGGAGGACAATGACCCCAAACATACTTCAAGAAGAACCCAGAAATGGATGGAAACAAAGCGATGGAGAGAGTTCTGAAGTGGCCTGCAATGAGTCCAGATCTAAATCCCATTGAACACCTGTGGACAGATCTTAAAATTGCATTGGTAGAAGGCACCCTTCAAATATGAGAGACCTGGAGCAGTTTCCAAAAGAAGAGAGTAGTCCAAAATTCCAGTTGAGAGGTGTAAGAAGCTTGTTGATGGTTACAGGAAGTTATTGCAGTTATTTATTCCAAAGGGTGTTCAACCAAATATTAAGACGAGGGTGTCAACAATTTTGTCTGGCCCATTTTTGGGGTTGTGTGTAAAATTATGTCCCACTTCCTTATTTTCTCTATTTTTTTCTGATGTTCCAATATACACATAGGAAATAAACATGTGCGTAACAAAACAATAGCAATAATTTTTTGTGAGAAATACTTTATTTGCTGTAAAATATTTAGAATTGACAGTCCTCAGTGGTTGATACCTTTAAATGGCTAACTGAAAAGATGGTAACAAATTGCAATCATTTAGAACGCATTTCGCAATTTTTGTGCACATGATGCGTTTTTTTCCGCGAAAAAAAACACATTGCGGTAAAAAAAAGCAGCATGTTCATTAATTTTGTGGATTTTCACGTTTTTCCCGCTATTTAATGCATTGGGAAGCTCCGGGGGAAAAAAAAACGTGCCAAAAACGCGAAAAAAACGCATGCAGATTTCTTGCAGAAAATGTCCGGAAAAAACCGCGGCAAAATCGCGGCAAAAACGCATGCGGTTTTCTTGCGGATTTCTTGCAGAAAATGTCCGGCTTTGCTCAGGAAATTTCTGCAAGAAATCCTGAACGTGTGCACATAGCCTAAGAGGCACTGCAAGAGCAGCTCCAAATCTGTGGAATTAGGCATGAAAAATGCTACAATTAGTACGTTAAATGCTAAACAGTTAGGCTATGTGCACACGTTCAGGATTTCTCGCAGAAATTTCCTGAGCAAAACCGGACATTTTCTGCAAGAAATCCGCAAGAAAACCGCATGCGTTATTGCCGCAAATTTGCCGCGGTTTTGCAGCGTTTTTGCCGCGGTTTTCCCAATGCATTTTGGAGTGGGAAATCCGAAAAAAAAAACGGAAAATTAATGAACATGCTGCGTTTTTTACCGCGATGTGTTTTTTTTCGCGGGAAAAAACGCATCATATGCACAAAACATGCAGAATTCATTCTAAATGATGGGATGCATATTGTATGCGTTTTTTTGCGGTTTTATAGCGTTTTTATCGGGAAAAACCGTGAAAAAAACGCAACGTGTGTACACAGCCTAACTGTGTATGACTACAACGCAATGTTTATCTACAGCTGCCGAAACAGCACAGGAACCGAAAACAGCACACACTATATACCCAAGGCTAGACCGCCTGCATTTATGCCTCAGACCTGACCATCCATTTTCTACAATTAGAAATGGAGAACAAATTTAAAAGACACTTAGGGTATGTGATCACGAAGTGTTTTTCAGGTCAATACGCTCAGAAACCAACCTGGAAAAAAAAAACACCCTAAAACCGCTCAAAAGATAGAACATATGCATTTCTTTGTGAAAACGGCTCACTATTCACACATTAATTCTTTTCATTGTTTTTTTTAACTATATTACGGTAGGTTTCCAAAGATGCAAAACGGTTAAAAGAAATTACATGATCATTTTTCTGACCAAACTAAATAATGAGGTCTATAGGAAGCCCAAAAATAGATGGCAGATGCCAGTCACCTTTTAGAGAGGCTTAGAAAAAACTAGGAGTTTTATGAAGCGGGTTCCATTTCGCAGAGAAAAAAAAAACTCATCTGTTTTGCTCGAATTTGAAAGACATTGTGTGCACACACCCTAAGGGTATGTTTCCACGTGCAGGAAACGCTGCGTGTCTGACGCTGCATAGAGCCGCAGCATCAGACACGCAGCGTCCAGTTACAGCATAGTGGAGGGGATTGAATGAAATCCCGTCTCCACTATGCGTGGTAACACGCACGCGGTGGCCCTGCGACTCCGGACATGCTGCGCGTCTTTTCAGATCGCAGCATGTCCGTATATCTTGCGGCGACGCTGCGTCGCCGCAAGAAATAGCACAGGGACCTATGCGATGGGTGCGATGATGCCGGATGTGTGCTGTGAACACATCCGGCATCATCGCGTCCCAGAAGGGGGCGGAGCTTAGCGCAGAGCGGCAAAGCCGCTCCGACGATACCGCCGGCCATCCTGAAAGTGGACACATACCCTTAGGGAACCCAGGAGCTTTGCTGAGAACGTGACATATCCACTTTTTCATTCAAACAGAGCTGGCAAGGAAGCATCAACAGGTTATGGGGTTTCAGCATTATAACCAAACGACTTAAGTTTATTGCAGTATGAACTCCTTTGAGCTGTCACTTATTTATTTAAGTAGCTTATATAGAGCTGTTTATTCCACAGAGCTTTACAGACATCATTATCATTGTCCCCATTGGGGCTCACAATCCAAATTCCCTATCGATATGTGTCACAGGTTTACTGTGACAGAATGGGGCCAGAAAACCACAGTATCCGATTTCTTGTACTCCTGAACTGATTAGAAGCCTTTCACCTTCATAGTAAACAGTGCAGATTTCTGCTAGCAGTGCAGGGGTTAATCTGTTCAGCTGTGAGCTCCTGGAAACTTTTCTGCTTTGATGGTCTCAGCTGTTCATTGTTGACCACTCCCCTCTGCTATATACTGTATATACTGGCCTCTGGTAATCAGGGATTACCAGTGATAGTTTAGTACTGCCTGGTTCTGGAATTGGAGGTGTTGGTTGGTAGGAGGCATTTAGAGTGTTGTTCAGAAGACTGTTGCTTGGTGATTTGTCTGTGTGTATATCATCATCCTCTTTTATTTAGGTTTTCCTCCTTTTACTTCCGGTGTTCCACTCTGTAGCTTGTGAGTGCATATTTGTATGATTGGATGATTGGTATTCTCATTTATCCCTGTATGTCTTCCCCTGTTAGTCTGGTTTGTGTATTCATATACACTGCTGCTCTCCACTTCCCTAAATAGGGGAGATTACAGATAAGGACTGATTGAGGAGCTCAGTAAGGCACATGGCCCCGGCGTCATCACCATCAGAAGTAATCCAGGGAGCAGGGATAGCTAGGGCACCTCTAGCTTTGGGGACAGGGAAGGAGCCCCTAGCCCCGGGATTTCTGACAACTGTGCTGTGACAATAGGTCTTTGGAGTGTGGGAGGAAACCGGAGTACCTGAAGGAAACCCAAACCCATACAAACTCCTTGCAAATGTTGTCCTTGGTGGGAATGCAGGACTCCAGCGCTGCAAGGCAACTTTGCTAACCACTGAGCCACCGTGCTGCCCATTCGGTATCAAATAGACAAAAACAGCTGTAATTACATAATTAGTGTAACAATCCCCAACAAATTACTTTCTCACCAGTGAAACACTTTACTGGAGAATCACTTTTATAGTTACCAAGTCTGTTATTACAGAGTGCAAGCATGAATTGTAAAAATATGTAATAAAATACATACCTATTGATGTGAAAAATTCTGCATGTACCCGCCATTGATACAAGATGTTGGTGAGGAGCAACAAAATACCAAGTAAACTCTTCATCTTTGTATAAGAAGACGAAATTCAATCTAAAGGCAAACAAAATAGTGACAAGATAAACATTTAATTTCCTTTTTAGATCATGACGCAACAAAAGATGGCCACCACTAGTAAATTCATGATCAGATACCAAGTTATGGTATACGTTCACCATTCGAAGGCTAAAAGTCATCCGAGATAACAGCTGGTAATCAGGGCTGTTGAGTCGGTGAGCCAAACCTCCAACTCCTCAATTCCCATGACTTCGACTCCACAGCACTGGTCACTACTGAGCATTTACATTACAGATTCATCTCAACTAAAAGCCCAGATCTTTAGATCAGGAACAGAACAGACATTTATAGGACATTTCGTACCTTTCCCAAATTCTTACGAAAACATTTACAGCACATCCTTCATTTAACTACTGAACCCAATTTATTACATATTTTAGGAGTCGGAGTCGGTCCATTTTCTTCTGACTCCACCAAAATGGACACTGACTCCACGACTCCAACTCTACAGCCCTGCTGGCAACGTAATCATTTAGTAACAAAAATCTTCAACTCCTCTTGGCACTATTCTGATTGATTATGCCCAATATTCCTGCATTATCTACGATGCCAGTGACAAATATTACTACTTACTATACATTCCATTGTGGAACAGTAAAATGCATTTGATGTGTACAGGTCCTTTGTACTATGTATAAATGTAGAATATGTGAAAACTATCACAAGGGAAGAGTGTAAGAAGAGTATTAGCAGGGAAAATGGATAATATTCTGCAGCATTTAATATGTTATGTATGATCTGAGGAAAAAAGAAAAGCAACCAAAACAACCAAGGGAATAGCTGGCACTGAAGAGGAGCCAAGTTCCATAGAAAAGGCTGACTAAATTATTTGTCCTGTTATGTTAGTGTGGGTTGGCAGACAGACTGGCATGATATGCCCTTCATTTAGCACGGAAATGCCCATTAGTTCAATGAACAAGACAATTCTCATTACTAAGCATGTATTCGCTATATCTACAGTCACACAGGAGGGATGCACATGAGCATTGCTGCCCCCAGGAGACACATTCTCTTTCTATCAGACTTCACAATAACGTGTCAGAACAAATACATCCTGCACAGCAGATGAGTAAGCGGGAGGCTGGCCAGCACGGCAGAGCCATCGCTCTCCTCTCCAACAGTTGGAAGACACATGGCACATAGACCCAGTAACACATTGATTAGCAGGATAGCTTTCCTAGAAAACTAAGCACACAAATGTTTACTGCCAGAGGAGATATAATGAGAAAATATAGATTGGGCCAGAATCCCAAGCATCACGGCTTACTCAGTCTGAAACTATATAGGAAAGGGGCACAATACCCCAGGAGACATTTGCAATCTGTCGGCCTGACGAAGGTCCAGATTGTGAATCAAAACATCACATTTAATTTTTTCGTGGATTTCACACAAATAGTCTCATCTACGACATAGAATAGGGTGCAGAGTGTCCTTACTAAATCCATTTTCATTGGCAGCACCCAACAACCATGAAAAAAAGTCCAATACGGAGGATTAACTGACGCTCATCAGCATCTACTTTTTGGTGTTTCGATAGGAAATGATCTTCGTAATCCTGTTTATGTATAATATATATGTATATGTATCTCCGCTCCTGTGTAAATGTGTAAGGGTAGACAAGGTTCTGTTGGAGAGTCTAAGAGGTTGCTCTAGACCCAATTCATATTTTTTTTAAAGTGGACGTATAATCATAAGAAATTACAGAAAAAAAAAATCTCAAAATTAACTTATTTGCTAATTATAGTTTGGAAACGATCAAGAGAAAAGATCATTACCATATTGTAAAATGATGGTAATATTTTCAGACCCAGCTGGGAGTAAACTAGTTCAGCTGCTCCTACTTTTCCCTTGGGTGTAAGTTAACCACAGGGCCAAGTAGACTGATCTCATTCTCAATGAATGCATCTCTAAGAAATGCTTGGCTCATTGATGTCAGCGTCTGAATGCTTCTAGAAAATGTGCCGAGAAATAAGGGAAATCCTAACTCAATCTGGACAGAGCTATTTTACCCTGCATGTGGCATATACAGCGCATTATAAGGACAACATCTGCAAAGAGTTTGTATGTTCTCTCCGTGTTTGCGTGGGTTTCCTCCGGGCACTCCGGTTTCCTCCCACATTCCAAAGACATACTGATAGGAATTCTAGATTGTGAGCCCAATCGGGGACAGTGATGATAATGTGTGCAAACTGTAAAGCGCTGCGGAATATGTTAGCGCTATATAAAAATAAAGATTATTATTATTATTATTATTATAACAGTGCCTTGTCTCATTCATGACTGGCTTACTTCAGGAGGTTGATGAAGTTCAAGTAGAACACAGACACTTTATAGGAGAGTTCCCCTCCCCCTATATACACATACTTTCTGCTCAAAAAGACCAGGAATGCTAGAAATTCCATAAAAGACACTAGGATTTCACTGGGGAACCACAGCTTTGTTACATACATGGTAGTAATGCACTTGCTCATTTCATCCTTCCATTATCTGTAGATGCATCAGGTGGCCACACAGTGGTCTGCATGGAATACATATACGATATATTTTGGCGGAGACTTAATGAGACGTAATGTGCTGTTACTCATGAGATGTACAGCTACTTGTATAGAAGAGAATCAACACTAAGATGGAAAAGACAGTTTTGGAAATCACATGGTAGATAGACATGTTAATGATATGCAAATAATGAAAAATATGCAAATAACATTTTCTAAACATCGTGACTTATTCCGTATCGATTGTGAGCCCCACGTGCAGAAATACATGATGCCTTGGCATGATCTTCGTGACATTATTAATGGCTGTCTGAGAAATGTCCAGCCACACTGAATGCTCAAGCAAGATCATCAAGATCCGCCACTGGCAGCTTTCTTTGCAATTACCGAACAATTTCCATGTTGAAGACAAGTCAAGGGACATTGCAGGCCATGGTAGCACATTTAGGATATGCAGGGTACTAATAGAACACAAGCAACATGCGGCATGGAATATTCATGTGGAAAAACAGGGCCTGGCACACTTTGCAGTTGAATCTACCAATTTTATTGTAACGGCTTAATGTGCAGCAATTTGTAAAGAAGAAAGGATCCTTTTTTGTGTAAGCTTAAGTGTGTATCAAACCCAAAGTGAAACTCCTTGCAGCTTATACTGATACACACCAATAAGGCTACGTTCACATTTGCGTTGTACGCCGCTGCGTCGGCGACGCAACGCACAACGCAAATAAAAACGCACCAAAAAGCATGCAAAAACGCTGCGTTTTGCGACGCATGCGTCGTTTTTTGCCAAAATTTGGACGCAAGAAAAATGCAACTTGTTGTGTTTTCTGCGCCCGACGCTTGCGGCAAAATAAACGCATGTGTCGCACAACGCATGTCCATGCGTCCCCCCATGTTAAATATAGGGGCACATGACGCATGCGTCGCCGCAGCGTTTCCCGACGCTGCGTCGGGAAACGCTAACGTCAACGTAGCCTAATTATGAGGGAGTAAGTTGGCCACCACTGCCACAAGTTTGTTTTTAACCATTAGTCTTTCTGAATGGGTGGTCAGGTTGCTTACTTGTTTGCCAAGCTGTTTAAATCAAATTGTACAGACAGATTCTAAATAACCATTTATCCCAAGCAGGAGGCTGAGGCCACCTTCACACCGCAGGATTCTTGGGATCTACAAAGAAAAGTGTAATGGAAAGTTTTACACGCCTTGTTTGCTCTAGAATAAAGGCGAATATCCAGTATGCCAGATTTCCTTTAACAATTTGGCTTTATTTTTAAAGGAAATCTGTATATTTGCTTTTTTTTGCTGTGCACAGATCTGGTCCAACTTATCCATGTTTTCCACCCAGGGTTGTACCGGGAGTAAGAATTTCTGTTACTGCTCTTGTTTGCTCTACTCCTAGTTTGGGAAATCCAGACCAATATACTACTGTGTGAATGTGCCCTCATAGAAATAATGAAGAGTCTCTAATATCTTAAGTAATCACACAAAAAAGCATATTTTCAGTAACTTATCCGCTACAGCACAAACACAATATTTGGCTCCATGAACTGGAATTTGATGATTCTGCAATGAACTTGATTTTACCTATTACGTGAGCCAAGTAGTTTATATTCCCCCCCCCCGGTTATCGCTCATATTGGTTGTGGAGCACAGATGTCCTGTGATATGGATGTTCCTGCAGCACATACAGAGGGCACGCTGCACATCTTTCCAAGTGCACTACATGAAAGTATGATGTCCCTTAAGCTATTACTGCCACTTAGTAATGCAAATCATTGACATTTTGCTTTATGTTTTGCACACTTTTGCTGAAGACGGAAAGTTGATGTTTTTATCTCGTGTCTTGAGGTGCCTGGGATAGACAACATACAAACACTCAGCTGAAGCAAGCATTCATTTTTATGGAGAAAGACCAGGAAAGAATACCTATGTCTCTACTACTATGTCTGGGTGTCAAACTCCAGTAAGCGTGCAAGCCCGAAAATGATGCATGACAGAGCGCACGTGGACTCTGTTGGCACCATTATAGTCTGTGGTCCTGTCGGCGCATACGCCCACATATCGTTTTGAGAGGGTTCAGACATAAGCCCCAATGGGAACAAGGACAGGTGCGAAAATGCAGCGTGAGAGCGCACAAAGCATCCAGCCGACAGCTTTTCAGACACCTTTAGGCTATGTTCACAAGGTGCGTTTTTGCTGCGTATTTTATGCAAATTTTAAACTGCGTTTTACAGTTCTAGCAAAAGCTACAAGATGAAATTTCAGAAATCTCATGCACATGTAAGGAGGAAGACCGGGCTGCAGGTACCTGTATTGAGCCGGGTCTGGAACTGTCGAGGCTGCGTCCAATGTTGCCCAGGGGAAAGAATAAAGAATCGGACAGGTCACATGACCCAGGAAGAGGGGGTGTGTTTAAGCCAGAAACAGAGCAAAAAGCGCTTGAAGTATCAGTTTCCCGCTGGTAGCATGAGCAGAAGCAGGCGCACTCCACAGGGTGACAGACAGCGAGGAGACGAGCCGCGACAGAGATTAAGCAAACGCTCCAGACAGACAGTGAGTGTGCAGAGCGCCGCACGCCCAGCTTGGCAGAGGGCTGTGCTCGTGAGGAGGAGTGTGTGCCAGGTGCAGGGTCTCAGGGTGCGCCCCCCTTTATCGATAGATCAGCAGCACATGTGTTGGACAGAGACTCCTGCAGCACTCCCTACTTTGGCTGCACAGATTTATGGACTAAGGGCTCAACGGGTAAATCCGGTGACCGCCCGTTGCCGCCAGAAGCTGGACCGTGATTCGCTGCATCCACCTAAGGATGCTACGCCGGCCGTTGCCGGTACTACAACCCCAATCAGACTGTATTCGAATGAGGACCAGAGACCAGAATAAGTGCCAGTTACATAGACTGTCGCGTTAACCCTTTGTTTACTTTCCTTGTTACTATCCATTGGTTAATGTTATTAGCTGCCTGCAAGAGGATAATTGCCAGCCTTTTCTTTGATAACCAATTAAACAACCTTGTTATACAGCCTGGTTCTGCAATCCCTGCGTTACTGCATTATCGCACCTGCTTACACACACACATTGGGATCTTTCCTGACTGAATTGGAAAAGTGCTGCTTTCTTTAAAGAAAAAACATGTAATTTTTAGCGTTTTTTGCAGCGTTTTTTCACCCATAGAAAGAAATGGATAACTGCAAAAATGCAGCAAAAAACACAGGTATCAGGTTTTGCTGCATTTTTGGCGCAAAAACCGATGGAAGCTGCATCAATTTTTTCTTTTTTGGGGGGAGGCACTACCATTTATCAACATACAGCTTGTAGATTGTGAGCCCTCGCGGGCAGGGTCCTCTCTCCTCCTGTACCAGTTATGACTTGTATTGTTTAAGATTATTGTACTTGTTTTTATTATGTATACCCCTCCTTACATGTAAAGCACCATGGAATAAGTGGCGCTATAACAATAAATAATAATAATAATAATACACGAGACAATAAAAACGCAGCAAAACCTGCTTTTTGTAAGCATATTCTTTACTGCCAAGAGAGAAGGTTTTATCTGCAGAAAGAACTATAGCAAAAACGCAACGTGTAAACAGACTTAGGCCATTTTCACACATCAGGTTTTTGGTCATGTAAAGGCTTTTTTTATTGTTTTTTTGTTTTTTTAAATGTATCTATAATACTGGTCCATAAATTTGGAGCTTCCATAGTGGTTACAAATGCCCATTTAACAAGTTACTTTCAGGATTAGTTTGGTTTTTTTTTTCAACAGGACAGACAGATTATCTTCCATTTCTAGCCATATGATCTTTTTTCTTCTACAATGCAAGTTTATGGTAACAAAGCTATAAGATCTATGTTTTTGTTTTCCTATAGCATACAGAAATAAACTTTGTGTAAACTTAGTCTCAGGGCACATGCACACGGTCAGTAAATGCTGCAGGTTGGACGCTACATTCATCCACAGCATCCAACCCGCAGCGGCCAGATGTTACAGCATAGTGGAAGAAATTTCAAGAAATCCCATGCCCTCTATGCGTGCACAAACAGCGGCGGCTAACCTGCGGAGACGGACATGTGGCGTGTCTTTCCAGACTACAGCATGTCTATTTACCTTGCGGAGAGGCAAGTCTCTGGAAGATAAATTTCACACGTACAATGTAATGGACGCTATGATTCCGCACGGTTCAATGAACACATGCGAGTTCACCTGTGTTCAAAAGTCAGCAGCACTTTGGGGCAGGGGACATGTGCTGCGTCCAAAGCGCTGCCAATTACTGACTGTCTGCACTTACCCTCATGCATTACTTTTTGCAAATTTAAAGAGAGAATAGTTCCTAGCTCCTATGAGACCATGTGTGCTATGGATTGTTAGTGAGGCCCAGAATCCCTGCTCATGTAAATTTTAGACAGCACTGACATAAAACATCACTGCAGTGAGAAACTCTCATGACCTTGATCTGTACAGCCACTGAGTGAGTAGAATCATCTGTAGCTGCCATTAACGGATGTCGGTCAATGTGGCAATGTTGAACAACTGCTGGTTGTGAGAGTGGGGCCCTGAAAAAGTGATGCGTCACAAATGTCTGAACTGATGGTATGAGAAGCCAGATCTGCAGCCATTTTTACACACATGTAATTAGTGTAAGGGCTATTGTGAAGTCTGGCAGTCATCAGTCCCTGTAGGAGAACTACCGAGCCCAGGTGAAGTAACCCTGTACCCCTGGGACTGAGTGGTGCTGGTGATCATGGAGGTCTGCCAGTGCCTTCGCTGTGGTCACCGTCGGGACTCCAGCAAAATCTGTGCAGCCGCGCGGTTCAAAAAGTGCCCAACTGCCACCCAACATCAGTTAGGGATCAGAGGAGAGATGTCTTGATACGTTGCTTAGTTGTCAGCGGTGAGAAGAGAGCTCAGGTACTTTCCTCTAAGCCTGAGGTGCCGGGTACCAAGGTCCAGGCTGGCAGGATACGTTTTAGCGCACGTATAATGGTTTATGCAGCATGAATAAGGAGAGCTGCTACACATTGCTGGAAAAGACCTGGGGTCATCACGCCATGAAAGGATGTTGGCTCAGTGTACAGAATAACTGTGGAGAGCTGTAATCATCATCAACTGCTCAAGTAAAAGTTCCGTAAAGATATACAGTATATCTTGGTACCATGTTAGCCAGTAGATAGAAAAATATTTAGAATTGAGAGTCCTCAATGGTTGATACCTTTTAATGGCTAACTGAAAAGATTTTAACCCCTTAATCCCATATGACGTACTATCCCGTCCAGGTGACCTGGGACTTAATCCCCAGTGACGGGATAGTACGTCATATGCGATCGGCCGCGCTCACGGGGGGAGCGCGGCCGGGTGTCAGCTGACTATCGCAGCTGACATCCGGCACTATGTGCCAGGAGCGGTCACGGACCGCTCCCGGCACATTAACCCCCGGCACACCGCGATCAAACATGATCGCGGTGTGCCGGCGGTACAGGGAAGCATCGCGCAGGGAGGGGGCTCCCTGCGGGCTTCGCTGAGACGAGCGGTACACGGTGATGTACTCACCGTGTATCGAGCGTCTTCTCCCTGCAGTCCCCGGATCCAAAATGGCCGCGGGGCTGTATCCTCCTGCAGGGAGTATGTCCGGGTCGCCTGCAGGTGCTGGTAAGCCTGCAGCGATGTCAGTGAGATCGCCGATCTTACAGAGTGCTGTGCAAACTGTAAGATCGGCGATCTGTGAAGTCCCCCCCTGGGACAAAGTAAAAAAAAAAATTTCCACATGTGTAAAAAATATTATTCCCATAAATACATTTCTTTATCTAAAAAAAAAAAAAAAAAAAAAAAAAAAACAATAAATGTACACATATTTAGTATCACCGCGTCCGTAACGACCCGACCTATAAAACTGTCCCACTAGTTAACCCCTTCAGTGAACTGAACACCGTAAGAGAAAAAAAAAAAAAAACGAGCCAAAAAACGCTTTATTATCATACCGCCGAACAAAAAGTGGAATAACACGCGATCAAAAAGACCGATATAAATAACCATGGTACCGCTGAAAACGTCGTCTTGTACCGCAAAAAACAAGCCGCCACAAAGCATAATAAGCAAAAAAATTAAAAAGTTATAGTCCTGAGAATAAAGCGATGCCAAAATAATTATTTTTTCTATAAAATAGCTTTTATCGTATAAAAGCGCCAAAACATAAAAAAAATATAAATGAGGTGTCGCTGTAATCGTACTGACCCAAAGAATAAAACTGCTTCATCCACTTTACCAAACGCGGAACGGTATAAACGCCTCCCCCAAAAGAAATTCATGAATAGCTGGTTTTTGGACATTCAGCCTCACAAAAATCGGAATAAAAAGTGATCAAAAACTGTCATGTGTCCTAAAATGTTACCAATAAAAACGTCAACTCGTCCCGCAAAAAACAGGACCTCACATGACTCTGTGGACCAAAATATGGAAAAATTATAGGTCTCAAAATGTGGAGACGCAAAAACTTTTTTGCTATAAAAAAAGCGTATTTTAGTATGTGACGGCTGCCAATCATAAAAATCCGATATAAAAAAACGCTATAAAAGTAAATCAAACCCCCCTTCATCACCCCCTTAGTTAGGGAAAAATAATAAAATTAAAAAAATGTATTTATTTCCATTTTCCCATCAGGGCTAGGGTTAGGGTTAGGGTTGGGGCTAGGGCTAGGGTTGGGGCTAGGGTTGGGGCTAGGGTTGGGGCTAGGGTTAGAGCTAAAGTTAGGGTTAGGGTTTGGATTATATTTACGGTTGGGATTAGGGTTGGGATTAGAATTAGGGGTGTGTCAGGGTTAGGGGTGTAGTTAGGGTTACCGTTGGGATTAGGGTTAGGGGTGTGTTAGGGTTTCAGGTAGAATTGGGGAGTTTCCACTGTTCAAGCACATCAGGGGCTCTCCAAACGCGACATGGCGTCCGATCTCAATTCCAGCCAATTCTGCGTTGAAAAAGTAAAACAGTGCTCCTTCCCTTCCGAGCTCTCCGGTGCGCCCAAACAGGGGTTTACCCCAACATATGGGGTATCAGCGTACTCAGAACAAATTGGACAACAACTTTTGGGGTCCAAGTTCTCTTATCCTTGGGAAGATAAAAATGTGGGGGCTAAAAATCATTTTTGTGGGAAAAATAAGATTTTTTTTTATTTTCGCGGCTCTGCGTTGTAAACTGCAGTGAAACACTTGGGGGTTCAAAGTTCTCACAACACATCTAGATAAGTTCCTTGGGGGGTCTAGTTTCCAATATGGGGTCACTTGTGGGGGGTTTCTACTGTTTGGGTACATCAAGGCCTCTGCAAATGCAATGTGACGCCTGCAGACCAATCCATCTAAGTCTGTATTCCAAATGGCGCTCCTTCCCTTCCGAGCTCTGCCATGCGCCCAAACAGTGCTTCCCCCCCACATATGGGGTATCAGCGTACACAGGACAAATTGGACAACAACTTTTGGGGTCCAATTTATCCTGTTACCCTTGTGAAAATACAAAACTGGGGACTAAAAAATCATTTTTGTGAAAAAAAAAAAGAATTTTTATTTTCACGGCTCTGCGTTATAAACTGTAGTGAAACACTTGGGGGCTCAAAGCTCTCAAAACACATCTAGATAAGTTCCTTAGGGGGTCTACTTTCCAAAATGGTGTCACTTTTGGGTGGTTTCAATGTTTAGGCACATCAGGGGCTCTCCAAACGCAACATGGCGTCCCATCTCAATTCCAGTCAATTCTGCATTGAAAAGTCAAATGGCGCTCCTTCCCTTCCGAGCTCTGCCATGCGCCCAAACAATGGTTTACACCCACATATGGGGTATCAGCGTACTCAGGACAAATTGCACAACAACTTTTGTGGTCTAATTTCTTCTCTTACCCTTGGGAAAATAAAAAATTGGGGGCAAAAAGATCATTTTTGTGAAAAAATATGATTTTTTATTTTTACGGCTCTGCATTATAAACTTCTATGAAGCACTTGGTGGGTCAAAGTGCTCACCACACATCTAGATAAGTTCCTTAAGGGGTCTACTTTCCAAAATGGTGTCACTTGTGGGGGGTTTCAATGTTTAGGCACATCAAGGGCTCTCCAAACGCAACATGGCATCCCATCTCAATTCCAGTCAATTTTGCATTGAAAAGTCAAATGGCGCTCCTTTCCTTCCGAGCTCTGCCATGCGCCCAAACAGTGGTTTATCCCCACATATGGGGTATCAACGTACTCAGGACAAATTGTACAACAACTTTTGGTGTCCATTTTCTCCTGTTACCCTTGGTAAAATAAAACAAATTGGAGCTGAAATAAATTTTGTGTGAAAAAAAGTTAAATGTTCATTTTTATTTAAACATTCCAAAAATTCCTATAAAACACCTGAAGGGTTAATAAACTTCTTGAATGTGGTTTTGAGCACCTTGAGGGGCGCAGTTTTTAGAATGGTGTCACACTTCGTTATTTTATATCATATAGACCCCTCAAAATGACTTCAAATGAGATGTGGTCCCTAAAAAAAACGGTGTTGCAAAAATGAGAAATTGCTGGTCAATTATTAACCCTTATAACTCCCTAACAAAAAAAAATTTTGGTTCCAAAATTGTGCTGATGTAAAGTAGACATGTGGGAAATGTTACTTATTAAGTATTTTGCGTAACATATCTCTGTGATTTAAGGGTATAAAAATTCAAAGTTGGAAAATTGCGAAATTTTCGCCAAATTTCCGCTTTTTTCACAAATAAACGCAAGTTATATCGAATAAATTTTACCACTAACATGAAGTACAATACGTCACGAGAAAACAATGTCAGAATCGCCAAGATCCGTTGAAGCGTTCCAGAGTTATAACCTCATAAAAGGGACAGTGGTCAGAATTGTAAAAATTGGCCTGGTCATTAACGTGCAAACCACCCTCGGGGCTTAAGGGGTTAAATTGCAAGCTTTCGAGACTACTCGACCTGTGTAGTCTCGAAAGCTTGCAATTTGTTACCATCTTTTCAGTTAGCCATTAAAAGATCTCAACCACTGAGGACTCTCAATTCTAAATATTTTTCAAGTAAAAGTAAGTTATTTTCCTGTTGCACCTAAGGCGTGGACATTGCTTATTGAGATCAGCAGATCATGTATCCCTTCCACAACTTTACCCTCTTTATTCTGCTGAGGATGGCCGGACAGCGAAACTACCATGACCATTGGCCTCGATTACGCACGGCTCGGTGTAGGCCAACCCAGACATATAGATGCATAGAATCATGAATCGTCTTTGATAAGAATGTCGATCTCCGAAAGGAAAAAAACGATACTTCTTGGATAGCGGTCTGATGTCTCTAACACAGCCAAACCAGATCTCCGCTTTGCACTGACGAGGGGCAGTAGCCCGAAACACAGTGTCTGCAAATTGAGATTCTGGTTTGGCTATTATGCTAAAGGTACTGTCACACTAGACGATATCGCTAGCGATCCGTGACGTTGCAGCGTCCTCGCTAGCGATATCGTCCAGTGTGACAGGCAGCAGCGATCAGGCCCCTGCTGGGAGATCGCTGGTCGGGGAAGAAAGTCCAGAGCTTTATTTCGTTGCTGGACTCCCCGTAGACATCGCTGAATCGGCGTGTGTGACACCGATTCAGCGATGTCTTCACTGGTAACCAGGGTAAACATCGGGTTACTAAGCGCAGGGCCGCGCTTAGTAACCCGATGTTTACCCTGGTTACCAGCGTAAAAAAACAAACAGTGCATACTTACATTCAGCTGTCTGTCCCTTGCCGTCTGGTTCCTGCAATGACTGCTGGCCGTAAAGTGAAAGCAGAGCACAGCCACAGCGGTGAGTCACCGCTGTGTGACTCACCGCTGTGCTGTGCTTTCACTTTCACTTTACGGCCAGCAGTCAGTGCAGGAACCAGACGGCAAGGGACAGACAGCTGAATGTAAGTATGTACTGTTTGTTTTTTTACGCTGGTAACTAGGGTAAACATCGGGTTACTAAGCGCGGCCCTGCGCTTAGTTACCCGATGTTTACCCTGGTTACCGGGGACCTCGGGATCGTTGGTCGCTGGAGAGCGGTCTGTGTGACAGCTCTCCAGCGACCAAACAGCGACGCTGCAGCGATCCGGATCGTTGTCGGTATCGCTGCAGCGTCGCTTAGTGTGACGGTACCTTAAGTCTTGTGACAAGTTAAAGGTTCAACATTGACTTGTAAGATTGATACCTTCCAATAGGTGGCACTAGAGTTCTAGCTCTCTTCCTCTCTGAAGAGATAATTTGCATAATTAGCAGATTACCCAGCATTGTGGCTTTAAGTCTCCTCATCTTGGCATGCTTAGCATGTCGATCTCTGAAAGGAGAAACAATACTTCTTGGATAATAATCTATGATAAGAAGCACAGCTACTTATGTATAGTGACAGGTGTGTGATGGCAAATGTAAGGAGGCAGGGATCTCTATAAGTAGGGGCAGCACAGTGGCTCAGTGGTTAGCACTGCAGCCTTGCAGCGCTGGGGTTCTGTGTTTAAATCCAACCAAGGACAAAATATTCAAGTGGTTTGTATTTTCTCCTGTATTTGCATGGGTTTCCTGCGAGTTTCCGGTTACTTCCCACACTCCAAAGACATACTGATAGGGAATTTAGATTGTGAGCTCTAATGGGTACAGTAATGATATCTGTGAAGCGCTGTGGAATTAATGGTGCTATGTAAGTGACTAAAATTAATCAGTGGTTCTACTATAGAACCTCCTAAAGATAGTAGGGGTGAAACTGTATACCCAGTACCTCAGAACATTTCTACAGCTATCTGAGCAACCATCCTATTCCTAAGAGTCACCACCATTGAAAGGGCTAGGTTTTGAAAACATAGGGCACACCCTAAATCTCTGTTTTGGTGATGTTAACACCTTCATATTTTCAGCTGTGGATTCTGCCATTTAAAATCCATGAAAAAAATCTAAGTCATGTGCGATTTGATGCAGATTCCTCCTATTCATTGTAAGGGAACGTGCACACAACGTGTTTTAGACACTGGCGTACCTGTTGAGTTTTTCAAGCAAAAGACACTTTAAAAAACACTGCGGGCGTTTTCTTGGCGTCTTTTCTGTCACTTTCTGTAAAAACTTTGCTGCTGGCGTATTTTTTTATTTTCTTTACTCCAATGTACAACATAGTGACCAGCTTCCAATTAGAAGACACCTGAAGAATGGCAAGGTCATTCTTTTAATTGCTTTGCTGTTTTCAAAGGCTGAAGCAGTTAAAAGAAGATCAAAAAGACAAGTTCATTCTTTTCTGCTAAAAAATGAGGTTGTGTGCACATCCCCTATCTGGTGAATTCCTGCATCAGAAATGGACATGCTTCACATTGTAAATCTATACTACAGGTCAAATTCTGCTGCTGGATTTTCACAGAATCGAGCGATCTGGATCCCGCTGTGATATCGCTGGTCGGAGCTAGAAGTCTGGAACTTTATTTCATTTCGTCGTCAGGTCAGCGTGATTCGTCATGTTTGACATCAAAAGCAACGATGCCAGCAATGTTTTACATGGAGCTAACAACCAGCGAGAACGATAAGGCTACGTTCACATTAGCGTCATGCGACGCTGCGTCGTCGACGCACGACAACGCATGCGTCATGCGCCCCTATCTTTATCATTGGGGACGCATGCGTTGCGTTGTCGTGCGTTTTTGTAAAAACGCACGACGCATGCGTCGTTTCACCGCACCTGGGTGGCGTCGGAGACGCTACATGTTGCATTTTTGTAGCGTCTAAAAAACGCACGCGTCGCACTTGCGCCGCTCGTGCGTCGTCATTGCGTTACAATTTCCCATTGAAACCAATTGACAACGCACTTGCGTCGCGTGTGTGCGTCGTGCGTGCGTTGTGCGACGCATGCGTCGTTAAATAAAATTAAACAAAAAAGTGTCTAGACAGTGAAAACAGTGATAAAAACATCCCCCATATATAAAGAAAATGTTTGGATTGTTTGTCACTTCTGCTGCAGCATCTACAGGCAAGACATCACACCAGACTTCTTCTACTTTTATTCATCTGCTGTCCAGAGATGTAAGTATAGAATGATTCTGTGCATTTTCTACATGTTTTATTTTTAAATTGTTTTTGCAAGTTGTGTATTATATTCTGCACTGTGGTTGTTTAAAGATATTGTTGTATTTTTAGTCTGGTTGTGATGTATGGCGTTGTATAGGATGGCGTTTCATTGTCTGCGGCCTTGATTATTGTTCTTTCCAGGATAGATTTTTCTTTTCCATTTATTGGTTTGGTGGTGTTTTTTTGTATTCAGTTGTGATGTTTTATTCTTGCGTTATATGAATTTTATTGTCTCCGGCCATGTTGGTTTTATTGTAAAGTATGGTAGTATAGAATGATTCTGCGCCCTTTTATTAAATGTAATAATTTGTATTGCAAGCTGTGTATTATGTTCTGCACTGTGGGTGTGTAAAGACATTGTTGTATGTTTCTGGTTGGGATGTATGGCGTTGTATGGCCTTTTATTGTCTCCTGCCCTGTCGGATTTATTGTAAAGTATGGTAGTATAGAATGATTCTGCGCCCTTTTATTAAATGTAATAATTTGTATTGCAAGTTGTGTATTATGTTCTGCACTGTGGTTGTGTAAAGACATTGTTGTATGTTTCTGGTTGGGAGGTATGGCGTTGTATGGCCTTTTATTGTCTCCTGCCCTGTCGGATTTATTGTAAAGTATGATAGTATAGAATGATTCTGCGCCCTTTTATTAAATGTAATAATTTGTATTGCAAGTTGTGTATTATGTTCTGCACTGTGGTTGTGTAAAGACATTGTTGTATGTTTCTGGTTGTGATGAATGGCGTTGTATGGCCTTTTATTGTATCCGGCCCTGTCGGTTTTATTGTAAAGTATGGTGTGTTATTGCCGTTTCTGCCCTTAATTTTTGGGGGTTGTTAATTTTTTCCTTTCAAAAATCTATTGTGTTTTTGGGTTGCTCCGTGCATACTGTACATTTTTTTTTTAAACAAAACTCTCTTTTGGGATTACGACATAGGGTCTGTTGTATATTTGTTTTGTTATCTTTAGGCTTTTGTTTACTCTGGCATTGTGTTGTCTCTGCCATTGTTTCTTTTAATCAATGTGGCAGTGTTGTTTGCTCAGCGTTAGTTCAGTTGGAGTGCAATGTTCTTTGTGGTTGAAATGTAAATTTTTTTTTTTATATATATATATTTTACTATGTTCCGCTGTATTGTGCATAGGATAAATTTTATTTTGTTCTTTATTTCAGAATTGCATTTGTCATGGCCAGCGACTCAAGCCACACCCCACCGCTGAGGAGTCCGGTGAGTACATGATCTACTATTGCTTACTATTCGCTGTCATTTGTAGATGGGTCACAACTTTTTGTAAACTATTTTGCAGGCTTCTTCAAGTGAGGAGGAGAGCCAGGAGGAACAGAGGGAGCAGGAGCAGAGACCACGGGACCAAGCTGTGGTTGCAGGACGGCGAGTAAGTTTTTATGTCAAACCTATTCCTTTTTTCCTTTTTTTTCTTTAAGTTTTTTGTTTTTGCGGGTATGGGGGGTGGTGGGAGGGGGGGTGGAGGTGGTAGGTGGTGGTGGAGGAGGTAGGGACAACAATTTTTATCTTGCAAACATTAATATTTTCCATTTATTCTAGGTTTCACAACGGGCCCATGATGACCCACTGGATATTGACATGATGGTGGCATCCATAGAGGAACGGGGCCCGTTGTGGGACAGCCGTGACCTCCGGCACACGGACCAGGGCGTGTTGCGCCGTTTGTGGATTGAGGTGGCACAATCGCTGTGGGATGGCTTCGACAGCGCTTCCCCCACGGGCAAAGCTAAATTTCGTAAGTATTTCCAAAATGCTGCTGTGACCCATCATGCCAGGATTACACAACCGTCTGTGATGTCTTCTATTGGGATTGCACACAGTTGCGTTATCATTTTCAATATTTTCTCTAAAACTATTTTTTTTTTTTTTTAATTTATACACAGTTAAACAATTGAAGACCAGATGGCGCTCCATGAAGGACCGTTTCAAGAGGGGCCTGAAAAAGGAGGGACAGATCCGTAGTGGTGCTGCAGCGTCAAGGACCTCTGTCTACAAATATAACCGTATTTTGCAGTTCTTGCGACCGGTCCTTGACAGCAGAGAGTAAGTATAGTACCTATGCACACACCTAGTTTTTACAACATGCATATTCACGTACTATATTCCAGCCACGTAGCTTATTGCCCTGCCATTTATTTTGGCATGTACGAAGTATAGAAATGAAGAAAAAAAATGCAAGCTCACCGAGGCGTGAAAAGTAAAAAATACATACTTTTATTCACTTCAATCATAAGCAGAGGATGAAACATCAGCACAATACAATAGACACTATCTACGCGTTTCAGGTGACAGGGAACATCAGACCTTAAACGCGTAGATAGTGTTTTTATTGTATTGTGCTGATGTTTCATCCTCTGGTTCTGATTGAAGTGAATAAAGTATTTAGTTTTTACTTTTCACGCCTCGGTGACCTCGAATTTTTTCTTCATTTCTGGTCTTCTCACGCTTGACACAGCATCTCCGTGCTCCGAGCCTTCTGGGATTAGTACTATGGTGAGCTTGACTTCCTTTTTTTTTCCCTGAAATACGAAGTATACAGAACACAGAAAGATAGTAGATTGGCCATGCCCGGGCAATATTTCATAGTGGAGTAGTATATTGCCCATCCAGGTGTTTCACATTTTTTTTACAAAAACAGGAAAAATATAATAGACACGGCATACCTTCTACTCCAAGGCAGGTTATGTTCCCATGGTTGCTCAGCTCGCATGACATGTGATGACGTCTCGGTCACATGACCGTGACGTCATGGCAGTTCCGACGATAAGCGTAATTGTCGGGCGTTACAAACGGCAACCATGGGTGACTATTTTGAAATAAATGCATTCTTTTTTTAATATTGATGCGGCATATGCAGTGGCAATATTAAAAATAGGTTAATATTAACGGCGGCAATGGATACCGCCGGTAAAGTTAATTAATGACGCATGTGAAATGTTATATTTAGTATACTAATGGTTTCCTTATGTTTTCACAGAACACACAGCAGCACCCGCGAGACTGTCCGACCCTCTGGAGCGGTCCTTCGTGAAGCGCCATCGGAACCGTCGCAGCCATCCCACAGCGAGAGCAGGTCTGCACCACCACAATCTGGCGGACCGGCAGCCGGTCCATCAGATGTTCCCCTGGCCGAGGCCTCTGTCGCTCCTTCCTTCGGGTCTTCCAGACAGCGTCAGCGGGCCTCGGACAGGGCGATCCTGCCCGAATTTTTACATTTGAGCACCGTATTCCAGAATGGTTTCAAGGCGCTGTGCGATAAAATGTCCAATATCGACCGGCGTCTTAAAACCATAGAATCGGAGCTCTCGAGGCCGGCCAAACATTTTTTTAGTGCCATTCAGAAGGGCATGGTTGAACATCTTACGCCGGAACTCCAGATTTCGGTCATGCAGGCCTGCAACAACGCATATGTCACTGCTCTGCAGCAGGCTCGGGTCATGCAGTCAGCGCCTACAATGCCCGCAGTACCATCGCTGGCTGCCATGGCTCCGACTCCTGCTGCAGAGCACCACCACAGAGCTCCGCGTGCCGAGGGCCACCGCCACCGCCACCACAGAACAGAGCCCCAAACTTCTGCTCCTGCCAGGCCTTCAAGGGCACACAGACAGGAAGCCGACCCCCCACACCCAGAGGGAGAGAGGAGGAAAAAAAAGAAGAAGACAACAAGCACTACAACCTTGGCTATGGCTGCTCCCAAACAACCACCCAAAGTACACAGCCTGGGTCTACCCGGAGCACACCCAGTACCCAGCCTGGGTCTACACGGAGCACACCCAGTACCCAGCCTGGGTCTACAAGGAGCACACCAAGTACTCAGCCTGGGTCTACCCGGAGCAGGAGTAGCCAGCCAAGGACACTGGTCGTCCCTCCTCCTCCCTCACCTCCTGCGTTGGAAGTCTCGCCACCGTCAACTGGCTGGATTGATGTCGGAATCCCGTCTAGTGTAATAGAGTATGCTGCTTCCTCCCCCTCGTCCTCCTCCTCGGTCTCCTCAACACCCCCCAAAACTGGAGTATATCAATCCCCCTTAATCGCAGATATTGATACCCCATAACATTTCCCATTTCTTTTTTTTTTGTGTCCCTAATAAAATTGTTATTTTGTTCAAAAATAATGAGTTTTTATTGTCTCAAATAAAGTTTGCACCAAATCACACCGTGCGCCGTATAAACAAATCTTGTGTTTGTAACACCTGATGTGCAATGTCTGACAATATTTTATCCATATTTTTTTTCATTTTTTTATAGGGCTGTCGCTCATTGTACTATGAGATGTTACAAACACAAACAGCATCAATATATCAATTTTAAAATGTACCATCACACAACGATTTCAGTAACGATATAGTTGGTTTTTGTCAGTAACCAACGTTATCTTTTCTGAAATCGACCAACGATTAGGCCCCTGCTGGGAGATTGTAGGTGTCAGCGAATGATTAGGAATTTTTTGGGGTAACTGATCACACGCTGTCATTGTTGGATCGGCGTGCTTGACACCGATCCAGCGATGTCTTTGCTGTAAACAAGGGAATATTGGGTTACTAGCGCAGTGTTTTAAACAACCAAAAAAGTGAACAATACCCAAAAAAAAAAAAAAAAGTATCAACCACGTCCCTCGCCGTCATCTTCCCGCAGTGACTGGCACTGTCATTCCCGCCCGTAAAGCAGAGCACACCGTTGACTTAATAATAAACGCTGTGCTTTAGGGCTGGCACAGTACGGAAAGGTGACGGCGATGGACGTGTCACACACCGGAATTTTTTTTTTTGTTTAAATTACATTTACAATGGTAAACAGGGAAAACATCGTGAGTGCGGCCATGCGCTTCATAACACAATGGTTACCCAGATTACACGGGGACTTGCTCTTTTTTGGTCGCTGGAGAGCTGTCTGTGTGACAGCTCTCCAGCAACCACGCGACGACTAACAACGATCACGGTCCGGTCGTATCACTGGTCGGTATCGTTGGCTAATCGTTTTATTACGGTACCTTAAGAATATTGGTCAGGTGAGGTGGTAGCAATGTTCACAGTGTCGCCACTATTTGACTCTGGACGTATTCTAGCATCCTGAGTCCAATAGTGTTAACTCTGTAGAGTTGTGCAAACATCATTGTCTCCCTCCTTGTCAAGCCAGGTTCCATATGCAAATAGTCTGCAAGATTAAAAATGGTTGACAAGGTGGGAGCCGATCATGTTATATGTCAAAACTATGGAACACACGGCTGAAATATTTTGTTGTTTTGTCACAGTCCATTTGGGTACTGGTGCTCACATAAATTTTGTGGGACACACATTAGTTTATATAACATTGGATTTTAAAATTTGTTTAATATGGAAAAACATATGGGAGATTTGTTTTGTGAAAACGGAAAGGCACAAGAACTTTATTTCAAAACACAACGCATTAGAAAATCAGGGGACATTAAAATACCATTACATAGGCTGGTAAAATGACATGGACTCTACAGTGTTTACATGACAGTGTTTTTATTGTATCATAATACCAAGATGAATTAAACCATTTGATCTTGCCATGAAACATGCCCAACATCTGAAACAAAGTATGCAGCAAATTGGTCCCTCATATGAGCAATCTCCACAGTTGTCCGCAGAGGATGATCTTGATAATCAGGCAATGGATTTGGTATGGGTTCATCGAGTTCCATGTTGACTCTCTCTTTATCAATAATAAAATTGTGGAGAACCACACACGCCTTCACCACCTCATCCACTGTCTAAATTTTCAAATTTATAGCGGATCCTAAGATACGCCATTTGGAGACAAGGATTCCAAAGGCGCACTCCACAGTTCTTCTGGCCCGGGACAGTCTATAATTAAAAATACTTTTGGTGCGGTCCAACCCCCGACTGGAGTACGGTTTAAGTAGGTTGCCACTCATTTGAAAAGCCTCATCCCCAACCACAACAAATGGCATGGCCGGGCCTTCGGTGTTGGGAAGAGGTCGTGGCTGGGGGAAATTAAAATTGTTATCGTACAAACTTCGGCCCATATCAGACTCCTTAAATGTCCGTGAATCATTTGCACGGCCGAACGCTCCAATGTCCACAGCGAGAAACCTGCAGTCCGCACCTGCAATTGCCATGAGCACGGTGGAAAAGTATTTTTTTATAATTAAAAAACAGAGATCCACTTCTTGAAGGCTTGGTAATCCTAATGTGCTTCCCATCCACGGCTCCAATACAGTTAGGGAAAGAACACACTTGTTCGAATTTTTGGGCGTTGGCCTGCCATAATTCTGTTGTAGTCTTGGGCGAACTGAAGACCACGATCACGAGGTAGATTTTAGGTTTTTTATTGAAGCCTACGCGTTTCAAGAGCTTTCTTACTCTCTTCTTCAGGGCATATCAGATATGGGTACCATCTGAATGGGTACATGTGAAACCTCTCCTTGGACTCAAATTCTCTCTCACTGTGGAGGGGTATTGGACCTATTATAATTAAAACACCTGAAGCTAGGAGGCGGGGAGTGCACGATCAGAAGGCTAGAGAATACATTTCAAAAAACCTGATCTGCACATCCAAACATAGACACAGTGTGAACAGGTGCTGAACCCAGAGTCGCCAACTCGTATATATTTAAGTAAATAGGGCAGCACACTGCAGCGCCAAAACATGCAAACTTGAAAACACAAAATTTGAACTGCATTACTGCACTGAAAATATGAAAAATGAGAGCTTTTAGCGCATAAAAATGGCCAATTTTATGTGTACCTCGTAGCCACGATAAGGCATCTCTCTTATACGAGGCCCTACGCTTGACCTACCTCTCTGAGAATAAACGTCTCCATCTGAATGGGTACATGTGAAACCTCTCCTTGGACTCAAATTCTCTCTCACTGTGGAGGGGTATTGGACCTATTATAATTAAAACACCTGAAGCTAGGAGGCGGGGAGTGCACGATCAGAAGGCTAGAGAATACATTTCAAAAAACCTGATCTGCACATCCAAACATAGACACAGTGTGAACAGGTGCTGAACCCAGAGTCGCCAACTCGTATATATTTAAGTAAATAGGGCAGCACACTGCAGCGCCAAAACATGCAAACTTGAAAACACAAAATTTGAACTGCATTACTGCACTGAAAATATGAAAAATGAGAGCTTTTAGCGCATAAAAATGGCCAATTTTATGTGTACCTCGTAGCCACGATAAGGCATCTCTCTTATACGAGGCCCTACGCTTGACCTACCTCTCTGAGAATAAACGTCTCCATCTGAATGGGTACATGTGAAACCTCTCCTTGGACTCAAATTCTCTCTCACTGTGGAGGGGTATTGGACCTATTATAATTAAAACACCTGAAGCTAGGAGGCGGGGAGTGCACGATCAGAAGGCTAGAGAATACATTTCAAAAAACCTGATCTGCACATCCAAACATAGACACAGTGTGAACAGGTGCTGAACCCAGAGTCGCCAACTCGTATATATTTAAGTAAATAGGGCAGCACACTGCAGCGCCAAAACATGCAAACTTGAAAACACAAAATTTGAACTGCATTACTGCACTGAAAATATGAAAAAAAATTTTTCAGTGCAGTAATGCAGTTCAAATTTTGTGTTTTCAAGTTTGCATGTTTTGGCGCTGCAGTGTGCTGCCCTATTTACTTAAATATATACGAGTTGGCGACTCTGGGTTCAGCACCTGTTCACACTGTGTCTATGTTTGGATGTGCAGATCAGGTTTTTTGAAATGTATTCTCTAGCCTTCTGATCGTGCACTCCCCGCCTCCTAGCTTCAGGTGTTTTAATTATAATAGGTACAATACCCCTCCACAGTGAGAGAGAATTTGAGTCCAAGGAGAGGTTTCACATGTACCCATTCAGATGGAGACGTTTATTCTCAGAGAGGTAGGTCAAGCGTAGGGCCTCGTATAAGAGAGATGCCTTATCGTGGCTACGAGGTACACATAAAATTGGCCATTTTTATGCGCTAAAAGCTCTCATTTTTCATATTTTCAGTGCAGTAATGCAGTTCAAATTTTGTGTTTTCAAGTTTGCATGTTTTGGCGCTGCAGTGTGCTGCCCTATTTACTTAAATATATACGAGTTGGCGACTCTGGGTTCAGCACCTGTTCACACTGTGTCTATGTTTGGATGTGCAGATCAGGTTTTTTGAAATGTATTCTCTAGCCTTCTGATCGTGCACTCCCCGCCTCCTAGCTTCAGGTGTTTTAATTATAATAGGTCCAATACCCCTCCACAGTGAGAGAGAATTTGAGTCCAAGGAGAGGTTTCACATGTACCCATTCAGATGGAGACGTTTATTCTCAGAGAGGTAGGTCAAGCGTAGGGCCTCGTATAAGAGAGATGCCTTATCGTGGCTACGAGGTACACATAAAATTGGCCATTTTTATGCGCTAAAAGCTCTCATTTTTCATATTTTCAGTGCAGTAATGCAGTTCAAATTTTGTGTTTTCAAGTTTGCATGTTTTGGCGCTGCAGTGTGCTGCCCTATTTACTTAAATATATACGAGTTGGCGACTCTGGGTTCAGCACCTGTTCACACTGTGTCTATGTTTGGATGTGCAGATCAGGTTTTTTGAAATGTATTCTCTAGCCTTCTGATCGTGCACTCCCCGCCTCCTAGCTTCAGGTGTTTTAATTATAATAGGTCCAATACCCCTCCACAGTGAGAGAGAATTTGAGTCCAAGGAGAGGTTTCACATGTACCCATTCAGATGGAGACGTTTATTCTCAGAGAGGTAGGTCAAGCGTAGGGCCTCGTATAAGAGAGATGCCTTATCGTGGCTACGAGGTACACATAAAATTGGCCATTTTTATGCGCTAAAAGCTCTCATTTTTCATATTTTCAGTGCAGTAATGCAGTTCAAATTTTGTGTTTTCAAGTTTGCATGTTTTGGCGCTGCAGTGTGCTGCCCTATTTACTTAAATATATACGAGTTGGCGACTCTGGGTTCAGCACCTGTTCACACTGTGTCTATGTTTGGATGTGCAGATCAGGTTTTTTGAAATGTATTCTCTAGCCTTCTGATCGTGCACTCCCCGCCTCCTAGCTTCAGGTGTTTTAATTATAATAGGTCCAATACCCCTCCACAGTGAGAGAGAATTTGAGTCCAAGGAGAGGTTTCACATGTACCCATTCAGATGGAGACGTTTATTCTCAGAGAGGTAGGTCAAGCGTAGGGCCTCGTATAAGAGAGATGCCTTATCGTGGCTACGAGGTACACATAAAATTGGCCATTTTTATGCGCTAAAAGCTCTCATTTTTCATATTTTCAGTGCAGTAATGCAGTTCAAATTTTGTGTTTTCAAGTTTGCATGTTTTGGCGCTGCAGTGTGCTGCCCTATTTACTTAAATATATACGAGTTGGCGACTCTGGGTTCAGCACCTGTTCACACTGTGTCTATGTTTGGATGTGCAGATCAGGTTTTTTGAAATGTATTCTCTAGCCTTCTGATCGTGCACTCCCCGCCTCCTAGCTTCAGGTGTTTTAATTATAATAGGTCCAATACCCCTCCACAGTGAGAGAGAATTTGAGTCCAAGGAGAGGTTTCACATGTACCCATTCAGATGGAGACGTTTATTCTCAGAGAGGTAGGTCAAGCGTAGGGCCTCGTATAAGAGAGATGCCTTATCGTGGCTACGAGGTACACATAAAATTGGCCATTTTTATGCGCTAAAAGCTCTCATTTTTCATATTTTCAGTGCAGTAATGCAGTTCAAATTTTGTGTTTTCAAGTTTGCATGTTTTGGCGCTGCAGTGTGCTGCCCTATTTACTTAAATATATACGAGTTGGCGACTCTGGGTTCAGCACCTGTTCACACTGTGTCTATGTTTGGATGTGCAGATCAGGTTTTTTGAAATGTATTCTCTAGCCTTCTGATCGTGCACTCCCCGCCTCCTAGCTTCAGGTGTTTTAATTATAATAGGTCCAATACCCCTCCACAGTGAGAGAGAATTTGAGTCCAAGGAGAGGTTTCACATGTACCCATTCAGATGGAGACGTTTATTCTCAGAGAGGTAGGTCAAGCGTAGGGCCTCGTATAAGAGAGATGCCTTATCGTGGCTACGAGGTACACATAAAATTGGCCATTTTTATGCGCTAAAAGCTCTCATTTTTCATATTTTCAGTGCAGTAATGCAGTTCAAATTTTGTGTTTTCAAGTTTGCATGTTTTGGCGCTGCAGTGTGCTGCCCTATTTACTTAAATATATACGAGTTGGCGACTCTGGGTTCAGCACCTGTTCACACTGTGTCTATGTTTGGATGTGCAGATCAGGTTTTTTGAAATGTATTCTCTAGCCTTCTGATCATGCACTCCCCGCCTCCTAGCTTCAGGTGTTTTAATTATAATAGGTCCAATACCCCTCCACAGTGAGAGAGAATTTGAGTCCAAGGAGAGGTTTCACATGTACCCATTCAGATGGAGACGTTTATTCTCAGAGAGGTAGGTCAAGCGTAGGGCCTCGTATAAGAGAGATGCCTTATCGTGGCTACGAGGTACACATAAAATTGGCCATTTTTATGCGCTAAAAGCTCTCATTTTTCATATTTTCAGTGCAGTAATGCAGTTCAAATTTTGTGTTTTCAAGTTTGCATGTTTTGGCGCTGCAGTGTGCTGCCCTATTTACTTAAATATATACGAGTTGGCGACTCTGGGTTCAGCACCTGTTCACACTGTGTCTATGTTTGGATGTGCAGATCAGGTTTTTTGAAATGTATTCTCTAGCCTTCTGATCGTGCACTCCCCGCCTCCTAGCTTCAGGTGTTTTAATTATAATAGGTCCAATACCCCTCCACAGTGAGAGAGAATTTGAGTCCAAGGAGAGGTTTCACATGTACCCATTCAGATGGAGACGTTTATTCTCAGAGAGGTAGGTCAAGCGTAGGGCCTCGTATAAGAGAGATGCCTTATCGTGGCTACGAGGTACACATAAAATTGGCCATTTTTATGCGCTAAAAGCTCTCATTTTTCATATTTTCAGTGCAGTAATGCAGTTCAAATTTTGTGTTTTCAAGTTTGCATGTTTTGGCGCTGCAGTGTGCTGCCCTATTTACTTAAATATATACGAGTTGGCGACTCTGGGTTCAGCACCTGTTCACACTGTGTCTATGTTTGGATGTGCAGATCAGGTTTTTTGAAATGTATTCTCTAGCCTTCTGATCGTGCACTCCCCGCCTCCTAGCTTCAGGTGTTTTAATTATAATAGGTCCAATACCCCTCCACAGTGAGAGAGAATTTGAGTCCAAGGAGAGGTTTCACATGTACCCATTCAGATGGAGACGTTTATTCTCAGAGAGGTAGGTCAAGCGTAGGGCCTCGTATAAGAGAGATGCCTTATCGTGGCTACGAGGTACACATAAAATTGGCCATTTTTATGCGCTAAAAGCTCTCATTTTTCATATTTTCAGTGCAGTAATGCAGTTCAAATTTTGTGTTTTCAAGTTTGCATGTTTTGGCGCTGCAGTGTGCTGCCCTATTTACTTAAATAGGGACAAGATCATAGGCATGCACAAAGCTGGAATGGGCTACAAAACCATATGCAAGTTGCTCGGTTTGAAGGAGACAACTGTTGGTGCAATAGTAAGAAAATGGAAGAAATACAAAATGACTGTCAATCGACATTGATCTGGGGCACCATGCAAAATCTCACCTCGTGGGGTATCCTTGATCATGAGGAAGGTGAGAGATCAGCCTAAAACTACACAGGGGGAACTTGTTAATGATCTCAAGGCAGCTGGGACCACAGTCATCAAGAAAACCATTGGTAACACATTACGCCGTAAAGGTTTAAAATCCTGCAGTGCCCGCAAGGTTCCTCTGCTCAAGAAGGCACATGTGCAGACCTGTCTGAAGTTTGCCAATGAACACCTGAGTGATTCTGTAAGTGATTGGGAGAAGGTGCTGTGGTCTGATGAGGCACAAATTGAGGTCGTTCGCATTAACTCAACTCACTGTGTTTGGAGGAAGAGAAATGTTGCCTATGACCCAAAGAACACTGTCCCCACTGTCAATCATGGAGGTGGAAACATTATGTTTTGGGGGGTTTTCTCTGCTAAGGGCACAGGACTATTTCACTGCATCAATGGGAGAATGGATGGAGCCATGTACGGTAAAATTCTGAGTGACAACCTCTTTCCCTCCGCCCAGTCTCCAGACTTTAATCCCATAGAAAACTTATGGATGGAGTTAAATCTCCGAGTTGCCAAGCGACAGCCTAAAAATCTTAATGATTTAGAGATGATCTGCAAAGAGGAGTGGACCAAAATTCCTCCTGACTTGTGCGCAAACCTCATTATCAACTACAAAAAAAGTCTGACTGCTGTGCTTGCCAACAAGGGTTTTGCCACCAAGTACTAAATCTTGTTTGCCAGTGGGATCAAATACTTCTTTCTCACTGCAAAATACAAATAAATTTATACAATGTGATTTTCTGGATTTTATTGTTGATATTCTATCTCTCAATTTAAAACCAACCTACCCTTAAAATTATAGATTGCCCACTGACAAAGACATGAATAAAGTTACAAAATCAGCAAGGGATCAAATACTTATTTCCAGCACTGTATGTCCTGAGATCTTTGAGCGCTACCATGTTGCCTTCTTATCCAGTGTAGATAGGCTGTTTGCTGTATATAACTCAAGCTGGATGTCTTGTTTGTAGCACTCATGCTCCAAGCTCTAGAATTACCATCTGTGAAACAAACTGCCTGCATCATCTATTTCCCAGCCAAGAGCGATTTATCTCTGCTAATAATTACAGCCGGAGAAAATCGAAAAAGTTTTCAAATATACAGTACAAAGCAAAGAGATTAAGGCGTCCCCTCCAACCCTACGAGATTTATCTCCACTGTGCTAGAACTGATTTAAATGCCATTCTCATGACTGAACAAATGAGTTTAATATTTCAAGGTGATGTTCAATACCGTAAGGAAAGAGCCAACCCCTCAACAGGATCAGGACAGGTTTAATAGTGAGCCGTTTCATACAAATTTTGACATTTTCATCAGTGAGGAATCAGGTGGTGAGATCTCTACCAACGGCTGAGAAAGAACTAAAACACAAGTAAATACCCAGTCATAAGGGAAGAATTGGTGCACAACTACCCACCCTATGGCCCACTCATCGGGAGATTCTGGAGGAAGCTAAAGAAACTTCATAGATGTATGCTAGCTGTTCACGTGATCCTGCTGGTTCAGGGGCTCCTGTGAGTGATCTTTCCAGCTGGACAGACTCAAATAAACAAACAGCCAGTGGGAGTTCTCACATATCCCTCCTTGGCGTGGAAAGCTTTTACATGAGCCATCTGCGTGCGGTGCTGGCAAACTTTGCACCCACTAACATTTAACATTGTCTTTAAACATGATATGAGGGAACCGCTTGTTGAGCAGGTCTGTAATATAAGTTTATCATCAGCCTAGTTCCTTTTGTAAGAAGAAGCGACTTTGATCATGATAAACCAAATTCCCCTTTGGTGACATGTAGCAATGTTAGAGGACAGGCACCTCTTACTACAGCCTGGACCCCTATGTTTCCACGTTCAGGAAACGCTGCGTGTTTGACGCTGCGTAGAGCCGCAGCGTCCAGATGTTACAGCATAGTGGAGGGGATTTCATGAAATCCCGTCTCTACTATGCATTAAAAGACACATGCCGCAGACCCGCGGAAACGGACATGCGGCGCGTCTTTTCAGAACGTAGCATGTCCTTACAATGCTGAAACAACGCAGGTGACCTGCCAGTGACCTCAGGGGCAGATTTGGTCAGGATTTTACCTGCGTAAAATCCTGACCAAATCCTGATGCAATCCTGAACGTGGACACATACCCTAACAGGAGATGCCCCCAGCTTGTGGGTATAAATGTTCATCACAATAATGACAGTAGTAGATCACCCATTTCTTATGTCGGATCTTCAGTCCTAGATCCCCCAACCTGACACGACTATAAAGGTGCAGCAAATTATTCCTCATGTTCTCTCCGCACCATTTGTGCAATCTAAGAGGATATACATTATTTTATTATTTAAAAAATCTCCCCCGACACATAATACAGTGGGTCATATCTCACAGCTGGCTTGTGGTGCCAGATAGCATGGTTGCTCGGCAGTAGCCAGGAGTATCATTTGGAAACACTTATTTGGCATATTGTGGTAGCGTAAGTTACAATATATATTCTATTTATTTTATTACTAGCTGAAGAGCCCGGCGTTGCCTGGGCATAGTAAATATCTGTGGTTAGTTATAGCACGTCACTTCTCTTATTTTCCCATCACGCCTCTCATTTTCCCCCTCACATCTCTCATTTTCTCCCTCACACCTCTCATTTTCTCCCTCACACCTCTCATTCTCCCCTAACACTTGTCATTTCGACCTCACATCTGTCATTTTCCGATCACTACACTATTTTCCCTCACTCCTCTCATTTTGCACTCACACCTTTTCATTTTCACCTCCCACCTCTCATTTTCACCTCAGTATATACATGTTTGTCATCTCCCTTATATATAGTATACACCTGTATGTCATCTCCCCTGTATATAGTATATACCTGCTGTGTGTCATCTCCCCTGTATATAGTATATACCTGTATGTCATCTCCTCCTATATATAGTATATACCTGTATGTCATCTCCTCCTATATATAGTATATACCTGTATGTCATCTCCTCCTATATATAGTATATACCTGTATGTCATCTCCTCCTATATATAGTATATACCTGTATGTCATCTCCTCCTATATATAGTATATACCTGTATGTCATCTCCTCCTATATATAGTATATACCTGTATGTCATCTCCTCCTATATATAGTATATACCTGTGTGGAGATCAGACTGAACTAAAGGAATCCATCTTGTCTTCTTCCTGAGAAATCTCGCTTACAACAAGATACATTTCTGCTGACTTGACATTTCCTTTTATGGAAGTAATCATGTGTGCATTCCTTCTTTCAATAGCAGCCTTTCATTCACCTTCCAGATGATGTAACTTTCTACTGATAAAGACTGGTATAGATTGTTTATGTAAGAGATAGTGAAATATGAGCGCTTGTGCGCATGTCTGTAAAAGAATAATTCTTTTCTATATAAAGGAAGGGCAAAGCCCAGAGAGGGAGATGTGCTCCTGGGCTTCCCCTGTATATGATCACACAATACCTTGTTTGCGTGTCATTTACTCAGGATCCCTACCTCTAGTAAGCCAGGGACTGAGAAGGACTTAACATTTCTTTGGCGCACCGAACAGGGACCCGAGATGAGAGTATTTGCTCGAGATTCACCTGCAGATACGGACAATGGAGATCTGGGATAATGGACGGCAAATGAACTGAAAAACCTGGCCAGGTAAGAGACATTATTAGTTCTCTTTTATCTGCCTTGTATTATCCGAAAGATCTCTATGAGCCGTGTCACGCTGGGTTAGTCTAGTAGTGAGTAGATACCTATAAAACTCGGGTTACTATATTGTATAGATTTATGAGTCCTGTCCCTGGCAGTGTGTGAACAGTGTGAAGGTTGTGGTATGTTGTGAAAGAAGAGCAAAAGTGCGTAGAAAAATAAGCCGAAATAGTTGGGGTATAAGCCTTATACACGGAAGTCAGCCTAACTGGGTCATGTGGTTGCGTCCTTTCGGGGAGACCTCCGCCCATGCTTGACTCTCATTTAAGTGCTTAACCTCCTTCATTTCTGGATAAGGTTTGATAGAATGAGCCCAGGACGCGGGTCCATGAGCCTGGGACAAGTATGCTAACTGACACAGAAAGTTTTGTGATCTGTATGGTGTTGCTGGGTCTGTTTGCGTGCATAATAGCACTTACCGTATATACTCGAGTATAAGCCGAGATTTTCAGCCCAAATTTTTGGGCTGAAAGTGCCCCCCTCGGCTTATACTCGTGTCACGGTAGCGGTGGGGTCGGCAGGTGAGGGGCTGAGGGCGCTGAGGCATACTTACCTAGTCCCAGCGATCCTCGCGCTGTCCCTGCCGTCCCACGGGCTTCGGCGCTGCAGTTTCTTCCTCTCTTCAGCGGTCACGTGGGACCGCTCATTACAGAAATGAATAAGCGGCTCCACCTCCCATAGGGGCGGAGCCGCTTATTCATTTCTCTAATCAGCGGTGCCGGTGACCGCTGATAGAGAAAGAAGCTGCGGCACCGAAGACAGGAGGGGACAGCGCGAGGATCGCCAGGACTAGGTGAGTATAGCATATTCACCTGTCCTCGTTCCAGCCGCCGGGCGCCGATCCATCTTCCCGGCCGGCGCCTCCATCTTCCCGGCGTCTCTGCTCTCTGACTGTTCAGGCAGAGGGCGCGATGACGCATACAGTGTGCGCGGCGCCCTCTGCCTGATCAGTCAGAGCAGAGACGCCGGGAAGATGGAGGCGCCGGAACGAGACGCCGGGAGCTGCAATCAAGGGAGGTGAGTATGTGTTTTTTTTTCTTTATTGCGGCAGCGGCGGCACAAATTTATGTGGAACATCTATGGGGCACAGTGAACGGTGCAGAGCACCGTATATGGCACAGCACAGCTATGGGGCACAGTGAACGGTGCAGAGCACCGTATATGGCACAGCACAGCTATGGGGCACAGTGAACGGTGCAGAGCACCGTATATGGCACAGCACAGCTATGGGGCACAGTGAACGGTGCAGAGCACCGTATATGGCACAGCACAGCTATGGGGCACAGTGAACGGTGCAGAGCACCGTATATGGCACAGCACAGCTATGGGGCACAGTGAACGGTGCAGAGCACCGTATATGGCACAGCACAGCTATGGGGCACAGTGAACGGTGCAGAGCACCGTATATGGCACAGCACAGCTATGGGGCACAGTGAACGGTGCAGAGCACCGTATATGGCACAGCACAGCTATGGGGCACAGTGAACGGTGCAGAGCACCGTATATGGCACAGCACAGCTATGGGGCACAGTGAACGGTGCAGAGCACCGTATATGGCACAGCACAGCTATGGGGCACAGTGAACGGTGCAGAGCACCGTATATGGCACAGCACAGCTATGGGGCACAGTGAACGGTGCAGAGCACCGTATATGGCACAGCACAGCTATGGGGCACAATGAACGGTGCAGAGCACCGTATATGGCACAGCTATGGGGCACAGTGAACGGTGCAGAGCACCGTATATGGCACAGCACAGCTATGTATGGGGCACAGTGAACGGTGCAGAGCACCGTATATGGCACAGCACAGCTATGGGGCACAGTGAACGGTGCAGAGCACCGTATATGGCACAGCACAGCTATGGGGCACAATGAACGGTGCAGAGCACCGTATATGGCACAGCTATGGGGCACAGTGAACGGTGCAGAGCACCGTATATGGCACAGCACAGCTATGTATGGGGCACAGTGAACGGTGCAGAGCACCGTATATGGCACAGCACAGCTATGGGGCACAGTGAACGGTGCAGAGCACCGTATATGGCACAGCTATGGGGCACAGTGAACGGTGCAGAGCACCGTATATGGCACAGCACAGCTATGGGGCACAGTGAACGGTGCAGAGCACCGTATATGGCACAGCTATGGGGCACAGTGAACGGTGCAGAGCACCGTATATGGCACATCTATGGGGCACAATGAACGGTGCAGAGCACCGTATATGGCACAGCTAGGGGGCACAATGAACGGTGCAGAGCACTATATGGTTCACACCTATGGGGAAATATGAACGGTGCAGAGCACTATATGGCACAGCTATGGGGAAATAATGATCTATTTTTATTTTTGAAATTCACCGGTAAATGCTGAATTTCCACCCTAGGCTTATACTCGAGTCAATAAGTTTTCCCAGTTTTTTGTGGCAAAATTAGGGGGGTCGGCTTATACTCGGGTCGGCTTATACTCGAGTATATACGGTAAGTACATTCTGCACATTAGAAAGAATGGAGCAGATCAGCCCTTCAATATTTTAGCTCCCTAGGAGAGAAGGCAACGAGACATCACCTAGGATAAGTGATTGTCCAAACGTCACCTGGGGTAGAAATAGCTAATATTGAAAAAAAATAAAAAAGAAAAATGGGAAATAAACAGACAAAAACCGTCTTAGGACAAGTGGAAGCAGCAGATATCATACAGGAAAGATGTGGGAAGACAGTCAGAAGTCAGATTAGAAGGGTAAGAGAAAAATTGGGAATTTCAGAAGCACTTATGTTCAGTACAGAATGGGAAAAACTGAGTAAAGAACGAGGTGGAATTATCAAAGACAATGGGTGGGAAGAAATCATACACTGTATGATAGAGGTCTCAAAAACAGCTAAAGAGGAGAATTGGAAGTATGATCCAGACACTTCCAAATGGATTATGGGGAAGGGAAAAAGTTGTGACATAATCCCACCACCTTACCTAGATCCAAAAGCCCAATCATTTGTACCATCTGGAGGAGCAGAAGGAGGAAAACAATTTCCAGCCTTGTATCCCAATCTTGGTGGGGTAGGAGGATGGGTATGTTCACACTGTGGACAACAAAATCCAGTTTGGAGAAATGATTGCCTAGTCTGTGGTACACCTAGACATGGCGCTGTACTTGCCCCTGTTAGGGTAGTACCAAGACCCTTTAGGGAACCTGGTGCTGACGGGGTAATGGGAACTAGATATCACCAGACCCGACAGTATTTTCCTTGGTCCCCTGCTGAAGGTATGTCCCTCCTGCATAATGCGCCTGATCCCACTCAATATCCCATCCGATTTGCACAATACATACAACAAATCATGCAGACTCATGCTGGGGTCTGGGCGGACGGGGAAGAATTATGTAGAATGAAAATGTCCCCCGGACTTTTTCAGGAATTATTGACACACCTACAGCCCAATAGACCAGTGGCAGAAGGGGGTGCCTTACAGACAGAAGCATCAGGTACCCAGTTCACAGAGGCATTAATAATTTTCATGAGAGAAAAACAGAGGGAAAGGGGATCTACGGGTGTGATTATGCAGAAATTTGGGCAAAGTATTGAAGAATATAGTCAAGAATTAGAAAATAGCTTTAGGGATGAAGGATTGGATTTGACTGATGCTTCAGTAAGGAGACTTTTTACAAAACAATTAATAGAGGGGCTAGATCCGAAAATCAGAGAAAAATTTAAATCCTCTACTCCAGATTGGAGAACAATTGAACAACCAAATATTGTGAAACAACGATGTTTAGGAATAGTCATGGATATGAGAGAGAATCGTAAGCCTGTTAGAATAGCACAAGCTAATACAGGAGGAAGAGTGAGACACAACTTTCCTTGCCACTACTGTAAAAAGCCAGGTCATTTCCAAAGAGAGTGCAGGAAGAAGTTGGCAGATATAAAGTCAGGCAAATTTGTTCCCAGAAATAACCCTCCCCAAACAGACAACCAGCAGAAATCTACCAGCATAGATGGTCCCATACCAGATTCAGATTGACTCGATGTGTTACAAACTTCCCTACCAGCTAGAAGACCTATGATACAGGTGAATGTGGGGGGGAGAGAGATTCCATTTTTGATAGATACAGGTGCAACTTCCTCAATTTTGAATCAAGATTTTCTTCCGAATCCGGAAGATATTTCAGAACAAACAACTTTTGCTGAGGGTTATGATGGGGTAATTCGAACACTGCCATATACTGTGCCCCTAGAGGTCTCATTAGGACCTAAATGTTTTGCATCCAGATTTTTGTATGCCAGAGGTGCCCCAACATGTTTCTTAGGAACTGATGTCCTAAAGAAATTAGAAGCTAACATCAATTTTAGGGAAGATGGCACAGTTATACTGACTATCCCTGATGATGCAGAAACATTAGAACAATATGTTAGAATTCAGGCTTTTGAGGATTATGCTGAAGAAAAAGAGTACACCACAGATCTAGACCTCTCAATGGTCCCAGAAACACTGTGGGCACAGGGTGACACCGATGTGGGACTATTGCATATCTCTCCTGTAAAACTATCTGTGCAACCAGGAACTGTTCTCCCACAGCTCAGACAATACCCTGTGAGTGCCCAGCAGGAACTAGCGATTAGAAAACAGATAGAGGGATATAAAGAGAAAGGAGTTTTGGTAGAGATACAATCACCTGCTAACACTCCTCTGTATCCAGTCAAAAAGAGAACTCTTGATAAGAGTTCTATGCCCAAATATCGTATGGTACATGATTTAAGAGAAATAAACAAAGTTCTAGATCCAATCACCCCAGTTGTACCCAATCCTCATACGTTACTATCACAGATACCAGCCAGTTCTCAAGTATTTACTGTAATAGATCTTTCAAATGCATTTTTCTCGGTTCCTTTACACCAAGATAGTTGGCATTTGTTTGCATTTACATTTAAGGGCAAACAGTTGGCGTGGACACGCCTTCCACAGGGAATGATACACTCCCCTACTCTTTATTCAAATGCCCTACAAACAGTCCTTCAGAGGTTTGAACCCGAACCACAGGTAGTAATTTTGCAGTATGTGGATGACCTACTACTTTGCTGCCCAGATCTAGAAACTGCAGAAAGGTCCACTGTGAGTTTACTATGTTTTTTTAGAAAAAGAAGGGTGTAAAGTGAATAGACAAAAGCTACAAGTTTGTCAGACCAAAGTGGTCTTTCTAGGTCATTGCATTTCTCAAGGTAAAAAGCATCTTACACCACAAAGAACTGAAGCAATAAGACAGATGAATGAGCCTAGAAATCATAAACAGCTACGAGCATTTTTAGGAATAGTGTCTCATTGTAGACAATGGATTATACATGCCAGTCAACTAATGCAACCACTGTATGACTGTGTAAAAAGTGAACCTTATTTGTTGACAAAAGAAGGTCAGATTTCGTTCCAACAATTAAAAGATGCCCTTGTTTCAGCTCCAGCGTTAGGGCTACCAGACTACACCAAACCGTTTCAGCTTATGGCTGCAGAAGTTGATTCCCATGCTACAGGAGTTCTTACCCAGAAGCATGCAGGGAAACAAAGACCAATTGCATATCTTTCAGCAAGGTTAGATCCCGTAGCTAGAGCAGCGCCAACCTGTGTACGTGTAGTTGTTGCTGTCTCACTATTGTTGGACAAAGCATCAGAAATTGTTCTAGAGTATCCACTCACAGTTCAAACTACACATGATGTTTATGGGATATTAAACCAGGTCCAACCAAAACACATCTCCATGGCCAGACATTTGCGGCTGCAGTGTTCTTTGTTGCTCCCCTCTACTATCACATTTGCTAGGCTTCAGACTCTCAATATAGCTACACTGCTACCTCTCGAGTCTGAAGGGGGGAATAAGGACACTGATCCACACGCAAATTTTTTCCCTACAGACACACATGATTGTACAGAGCTCATTTTACAAGAAACGGTAGGCTTACCCAATGTATCCGAAACACCACTTCAAAATCCAGATTTAGAGCTGTTTATAGATGGTAGTAGGTTTGCAGATGACACAGGTAACTTCCATACAGGGTATGCAGTTGTGTCAGAATCTGAAACTCTCAAAGCAGAACCGCTTCCACCGAAACAGTCTGCACAAGAAGCAGAACTAACAGCATTGATTGAAGCTCTTAAAATAGCTGAGAACCAGACAGCTAATATATACACTGATTCTAGGTATGCACACGGTATTGTGTTTGATTTTGGAGTAATCTGGAGAGCTAGAGGTTACATGACAGCGTCAGGACAACCTGTAAAACATGCTTCTCTGATCAAACAGATCTTAGAGGCTGCACAAGAAACAAAAGAAGTAGCAGTAATCAAGGTAGCTGCACATGTGAGACTCGACACTAGGGAATCTAGGGGAAATGATAGGGCTGATAAAGCAGCCAAAGCAGCAGCTGTCAAACCCTTACAACAGGTTCATACTGTAAACCCCACAGAAAATACTGAAGATAGACTGAGACAAGCACAGGAAGATGCAGGAGAAGAGGAGAGGGACAGGTGGAAAAAGGAAGGGGCAGAAGAACAAGCGGGAATTTGGAAGAAAGATGGACTAATATGTCTACCTAGAGCCTGGTATCCGATTGTAGTTGGTGGACTGCACCACCCTACTCATGTGTCTGCAAATGCAATGACACTACTGGCAAAGCAAGTCTGGTTGGCTCCAAGTTTTGGCAACTATGCAAGAGACTATTGTGCTGCATGCGCTATATGCCTGGCACATAATCCCGGACAGACAACACAGACCCCTATGAAGCACCACGTCCGACCTCTCTACCCGTTTCAGCGATTACAAATAGACTTTATCCAGCTGCCAAAAAGTAATGGGTATGAGTATGTGTTGGTATGTGTGGACATGTTCTCGGGGTGGCCAGAGGCCTATCCAGTTCGGAAGGCTTCAGCTAAAAACACTGCTGTAAAGCTAGTTGCCGAACTGATACCCCGTTACGGTCTCCCTGAAGTGATCGAGTCAGATAGGGGTACTCATTTCACTGGAGAAATATTTCAAAATGTACTGAAAATGTTGGGTGTTGAAAGTCAGTTACACACTCCGTACCATCCTCAAAGTTCTGGTAAGGTGGAACGCATGAATGGAACTTTAAAATTAAAAATACAGAAAGCCATGGCTGAAACAGGAAAGCCTTGGACAGAATGCCTTCCACTGGCCCTTTACTCAATACGCAATACCCCAAGGGGTAAGACTAAACTGTCTCCATATGAAATTTTGTTTGGCAGGACTGCCAATTTAGGATGTTATTTTCCACAGCAACTTGTGTTAAATATTGAGTCATTGACTTCTTATGTGCAAAATCTTCAGAAACAATTAACTAAGGTGCATGCACAAGTTTTTGCTTCCCTTCCAGATCCTGACAACACAGAAGGAAGTCACAAGTTGGAACCAGGTGATCAAGTCTATGTAAAAAGACACACCAGAAAGGCTCTAGAACCAAGGTTTGACGGACCCTTCCAAGTCCTGTTGACAACACCTACATCAGTCAAGCTTGAAGGAAAGGCATCATGGATACATGCAAGCCATTGCAAGAAAAGCAGTATAAACTCATGATATTGATGTTAATAATGATAACCTCAACGGAGGCGTGGGATAGACTGAATTCTCTAGCCCCTTTGAACAATAGATTCGTACAACATCATAGAAAATTAGTGCATGACTTGTTAAACAATACACAAACCCTGACAGATTGTTGGATCTGTACCCATTCGCCGGTATCAGCCACAAGTATACCTTTTCTAGCAGTTCCCGTATTAGCAGAACAAATATTCGCTTGGCCTAATTGTTCAGACAACCTGGCCAACAACCAAATTGGTAATGCTAGGCTGTGGAATACTACAATCGCCATACCAATTGTGGGATGGGTAGAATTTCCTTGGTGGCAGGGTAATCTCTCAAGGAGTAACACACATCTACAATATTTAGCATTTAGGGGAGGAAAATGGGTACCTAGAAATAAGACTGGATTAACTAATTTAGGACAGGTCCCCACAGAAAATCTACAGCTTAGTTTCAGTACAACCGTCCCCCCCTCTGATGCTTTCAAACCTGTAGTATTGGAAAGATACATACATAATAGAAAATGGAAACATTCTAAATTGTTCCCCCAAGGTGATGCAAACAGTTGTACAAGTAAGCTGGGGAACCTGGTTTGTAATGAATCCAATGAGTATATCAAAGGAATGCCTGTATGTGGGAATCCCGCAGCCGGGTACTGTAGCCCCTTGGGACAAAAACCCTCTTGGTGTATGCTTCAGAATGTATCTAGATTTGTGGACTTGGCTCACAGATTGGTATTGCAGCACTCAGCTCTATGGGATCTGCCTGAAGGTACATTTTGGATATGCGGAGAAGGAGCATATAAATGGCTTCCCGTAGGTATAAAGGGTACTTGTACATTAGGACGCCTAACCCCGGCTACATTCATAATTTCAAATAAACAAGTGAATATGCAAGCCGTGCCCAAGCACACACTGTATAAAAGAGCTGCAGATAACTCACCACGTCCCTCGGGGAGGCCACATATAGTACAAATGGGAATTCCTAACAAAATTGCTAGTACCATTTTTTATTTATCCTATGTTAACACAGATGTGGGATAAATTAGTTAGAGCCACGGATTATCTAGATGATCAGATCTGGGATATATTGGATATACTAAACACTAGTATAGCTGTACAGAATCAGCTTATAATAGTCACTAACCAACATACCCTGGTATTGGATTACCTAACTGCCTCACAAGGGGGTATGTGTCAAATCATCGGACCCACCTGCTGTCATTATATAGACCCGAATAGTACTATGAGTATGACATTTAAATTAAAGGACGTACAACGACTCAGAGATCAGTATGACAAAGACAATGACCAGAATAAGGATAGCTGGTGGTCAGATACCTTTTCTTTTCTTAACCCAGCCAACTGGTTCAGAGGAATCGGTGGGTGGGTTGCTGGGATTATGCAGAGCATAATACATATAGTTATGATTATTGTAGTCATATACGTACTATTCCAGATTGTGCTCAAGAGTATCTCAGTATGCACAGATAAACTTTGTGTAATAGATGCAAGAGTATAAAGTTTTTTTTCCTTCTTCTCTTATGTTATCCTTTGCTAATACTGATTATTGCGCTTATTTTGCTATCCCTTTGCAATATCTGTACTTATTGCAAAACAAAGAAAAGGTTGCGAGAGTTAAACGGAAGAATTAATACTAGATTTGATTCTCTTATTGAATACAAGCATGTACATGTGTAATACCAAATAAAGGCTTTGTCTTTGGCCCTGTGGTAATAAAATAAATAAAAGAAAATGTCAAAGGGGGGAATTGTGGAGATCAGACTGAACTAAAGGAATCCATCTTGTCTTCTTCCTGAGAAATCTCGCTTACAACAAGATACATTTCTGCTGACTTGACATTTCCTTTTATGGAAGTAATCATGTGTGCATTCCTTCTTTCAATAGCAGCCTTTCATTCACCTTCCAGATGATGTAACTTTCTACTGATAAAGACTGGTATAGATTGTTTATGTAAGAGATAGTGAAATATGAGCGCTTGTGCGCATGTCTGTAAAAGAATAATTCTTTTCTATATAAAGGAAGGGCAAAGCCCAGAGAGGGAGATGTGCTCCTGGGCTTCCCCTGTATATGATCACACAATACCTTGTTTGCGTGTCATTTACTCAGGATCCCTACCTCTAGTAAGCCAGGGACTGAGAAGGACTTAACACCTGTATGTCATCTCCTCCTATATATAGTATATACCTGTATGTCATCTCCTCCTATATATAGTATATACCTGTATGTCATCTCCTCCTGTATATAGTATATATCTGTGTGTCATCTCCTCCTGTATATAGTATATACCTGTATGTCATCTTCTATATATAGCATATACCTGTATGTCATCTCCTCCTGTATATAGTATATACCTGTAGGTAATCTGCTTCTGTATATAGTATATACCTGTGTGTCATCTCCTCCTGTATTTAGTATATACCTGTATGTCATCTCCTCCTGTATATAGTATGTACCTGTATGTCATCTCCTCCTCTATATAGTATATACCTGTGTGTTATCTCTCCTGTATATAGTATATATCTGTGTGTCATCTCCCCTGTATATAGTATATACCTGTGTGATCTCCTGTATTAGACCTCGTTAACACGTTATTTGCTCAGTATTTTTACCTCAGTATTTGTAAGATAAATTGGCAGCCTGATAAATCCCCAGCCAACAGGAAGCCCTCCCCCTGGCAGTATATATTAGCTCACACATACACATAATAGACAGGTTATGTGACTGACAGCTGCTGTATTTCCTATATGGTACATTTGTTGCTCTTGTAGTTTGTCTGCTTATTAATCAGATTTTTATTTTTGAAGGCTAATACCAGACTTGTGTGTGTTTTAGGGTGAGTTTCGTTTGTCAAGTTGTGTGTGTTGAGTTGTGTGTGGCAACATGCGTGTAGCAACTTTTTGTGTGTCGAGTTGCATGTAACAGGTTAGTGTAGCAAGTTGTGTGCAGCAAGTTTTGTGCATGGCGAGTTTTGCGCGTGGTGAGTTTTATGTCTGGGGCCTTTTGAGTATGTGCAAGTTTTGTGTGAGGCAACTTTTGCACGTGTTGCAAATTTTGTGCATGTGGCAATTTATCCGTGTGTGCAAGTTTTGCGTGTGGTGAGTTTTCCATGAGGTGAGTTTTGCACTTGTGGCAAGTTTTGCGTGAGCCTAGTTTTTGCATGTGGCGAGTTTTGCGCGTGGCGAGTTTTGAGCGGCGACTTTTGTGTTTCGACTTTTATGTGGCGAGGTTGGTGTATGTGTGGTGAAATGTGTGCTGAGGGTGGTATATGTGTTCAAGCACGTGGTAGTGTGTGGCGCATTTTGTGTGTTCATATCCCCATGTGTGGCGAGTATCTCATGTCGGGGCCCCACCTTAGCAACTGATCGGTATATACTCTTTTGCGCCATCGCTCTCATTCTTTAAGTCCCCCTTGTTCACATCTGGCAGCTGTCAATTTACCTCCAACACTTTTCCTTTCACTTTTCCCCATTATGTAGATAGGGGAAAAATAGTTTGGTGAATTGGAAAGTGCGGGGTTAAAATTTCACCTCACAACATAGCCTATGACGCTCTCAGGGTCCAGACGTGTGACTGTGCAAAATTTTGTTTCTGTAGCTGCGACGCCTCCAACACTTTTCCTTTCACTTTTTTACCCATTATGTAGATAGGGGCAAAATTGTTTGGTGAATTGGAACGCGCGGGGTTAAAATTTTGCCTCACAATATAGCCTATGACGCTCTCGGGGTCCAGACGTGTGACTGTGCAAAATTTTGTGGCTGTAGCTGCGACGGTGCAGATGCCAATCCCGGACATACACACACACACACATTCAGCTTTATATAGTAGATATTTGTAAACATATTGGCCAAAATTCAACAAAGCAATATTACCTAATCCACATGTGATCTGAGGTTGATGTAAGAGAAATAACATGACCACTTCATCCAACATGTCAGCACTAGTGATGAGCAAAGGTGCTCAGATATGGTGTTATCTGAGCATGCTCAAGTGCTAACCAAGGGGCTTCAGCGTGCTGGAATAATATGTCCAAGTCCCAACACATGCAGGGATTCCATGCTTAAGAGCCATGAGACGTGCAGCCGCGGAGACTCGAACATACTATTGCAGCACACCGAAGTCACGAGCATGCGTAGATAATACCTCATCCAAGCATGTTCACTCATCACGAAAAAAGTGAGGACTCAACCACCTGAAACAGCCAATGATCTAAAGTTTATGGGGGCAGCTTGACAGTGCCCAGAAGATGTTTGACAGAAGGATCAGTACATTCCTAATGATGTGAACAGTGTAGCAGCACTGATCTGCTCTGTACACCGTTTAGGCTACGTTCACACTAACGTTATGCTAGTTTGCGTCGGGTTTGCGTCATGCGCCCCTATATTTAACATGGGGGACGCATGCGTTTTTGTTTGTTGCGTTGTGCGACGCATGCGTCTTTTTTGCCGCAAGCGTCGGACCAAGAAAACGCAACAAGTTGCATTTTTCTTGCGTCCAAATTTCAGCAAAAAATGACGCATGCGTCGCAAAACGCAGCGTTTTTGCGTGCGTTTTTATTTGCGTTGTGTCGCCGACGCAGCGGCGCACAACGCAAATGTGAACGTAGCCTAAGTGATTGTTTCTGAGAACTGCAGTTTAGATCCTATTCAACTGAAGTGTCAGACCCCCATTGACCTGACATTCATAACCTATACAAAGGATAGGTCATCAGTATCAAAGTAGTGGACAACCCTTTTAAGTGCTACTTTAGCCAAGTCTTTCAGACAGGCATATTCGTATGCAGTTGTATCAGATGTAAATCATTCAGCTGCGGCAAGAAAAACAATCTCCGAGCACTAAAAAATATTCAGAGGACACCCGAGCATGCTCGAGAAATCTCGAGTAACGAGTACGGTATATTCGCTCATCACTAGTATGCATTTTTTGTGCAATATTTCAGATTGAAATATGGTGCTAATGTAAACAAAAAGGGCTAGTCACAGATCTTTTTATGTCTGTTTTCCCAAATGTTCAGCATGTGGTACATTCATTTTATGGAAAGTGTATGTCCATTGATGTCTATTTAATCACAAAACAGAAGAAAACCCAGTTCCAAAAAGTTGTGAACAAATTTCCTTCTATATTCACTGAAAGTGCTCAGCAGAGGAGAAAACAGCATCAGCGTTGTAAGTTACATGACATGCGACATGGACGCGTTTCAGGTGGCTACGCACCCATAATTATGATGTGACATCATGACTAAGGGTATGTTGCCACCTGAAACGCGTCGATTTTGCATATCATGTAACATACAACGCTGATGCTGTTTTACCCTCTGCTGAGCTCTTTCGGTGAATAAAGAAAGAAGTTTGTTCACAAGTTCGTTGAGCTGGATTTTCTTCCATTTTGTGATTGCTGTGCTCTGAACACCTAAGTATGTCTATTACGGTGAGCTGGACTTATGTCTATTTAATGCTTAAAGGGGTTGTCCACTAGTAGGGAAATCCCTTTTCAAACTAAATATTCAGCCCCATTAATATAATAAAGCATATACTCATCTCCCGTGCTGGCTCTGCTCCAGTGGTGTCGGCACTCGCGAACCCGGGGTAGTGATGTGGTGCTGTGACACCTGACGCCAGCTACCAATCAGCGCTGGCGTCACTGTCTCCACCTTTCTACGAACTGAACATGAAGAGGAAGTCCGGGATCCGCTGCAGCCTAGACTTCCTCTTCAAGTTCAGTTCGTACGAAGGAGGAGACAGTGACGCCAGCGCTGATTGTGCGAGAACATCACGTGTCATTCCACCGCATTGCAGCCCCGGGACTGCGAATGTTCACACCCCTGGAATGGAGTATAGGCTTTATTATTTTATTGGGACCAAACATTTAGCTTAAAAAGGGGTTGTCCTAATAGTGGCACGGAAACAATGAAGCGGTTAAAAGTAATAGCATGTTTATGTAACGGATGCTTCTGCTAAGGAGCCGCCGGCTAGGTATGGTTTAAGTTATAGGAAAAAAAAGCTGGTTCTTGATAAAGCGGACAGCTGAGAGTTGCAGCCCCCAGCTGTGAGTTTTGATTGGCTGGTTATAGACAATAGAGGGGAACCCAGGCCGGGTTTTTTCAACATCCCAGGTAACCGGTTGTTACAGTGGCAATGCTTTCCTCACGGGGAGAGTGATGTCACGCTTGGAAGCGTGGAAGGATCCCTTTGACAGGTATTCAGCACATACAACACTTTCTTACTCCAGGCCAAAAGGGGGAGCTCTACACCCGACATCAGGGGAGCTGCTCTCTATGGTCGGGAGAAGGAGTCAGTTGCTAGGCAATTGGCGTTAAACAGTTGGTGAGAGGAGAGTGAGGAAGGAAAGCTGGGGCTGTGGAGACGAGTGATTCCTAGAAAGCGAAAAGAAAGCAGAACAGTGTGTAGGAGACTGAGAGGGAGAAGAAGCACAGGAGAGTGAAGAGCTGCGACTGGGCTTCCTCCATGCTGAGCGCAGATACCGGTAGCCAGAAGACAGAGGTTATGGGGGTAACTTCAAGCCCCATGGCAGAAACTGGTGGACAGCTGATTGCAAGTCACTTGTCCACCATTAACCCCCGAGGACACAGTAGCAAATAGAGCCCGGGTCGTGATAGAGATCCTTTAAAAAAGCTTGAGTTACCTGTCGTACGGGTAGTGTCCTACCTAAAGGGGGATAGAGAGAAAACGTGAGGACCTTGTGTGAGGCTTAAGGCAGCAAGGGACTACAACACCACAGTGCTAGAAGGAAGGTTTCCAACCCCACCTGGTTAGAGGGATTCCTAATTCACTTCCAAGCCGGCCGGACCACCACCAGCACCTGTGATCCGGTACCCTGGACTGTGGCTGCCTTGAACCAAGTAAAGAGTCTGCAACCCTGTGTCCTCCGTTTCTTACTACACCACCTATCACCATCTTCATCTATTACACCGGGAGCCCTGGGGACCCAGCTTCACCTGTGGGAAGCCATGCCATCCCTGCTGCCATAACATCAACCCAATGCACCCCTTTAAGCAGAGTCGGTCATCCCTGACCACATACCACAGGTGGCGTCACAAACTTTTATTATTCAACTAACCGCTTTAAAGACCATCCCTTTAACATGGACGTCCAGGACCACGGACCGGGTCACCGCCGCCGTGACACATCCCTTTAAATACCGGACCCGGTATTCCATTTATTTACAGCACAGGCGGTGGGTTAGGAATACTACCATCAGCCACTCCTGCTGTAACCGTTATTAGCGGCAGCAGGTGTAGGCTGATGGGAGTAATAGTCCCATTAGTTGCCGCAGGCCTGCTGTCATTGATATCACTTGAATACAACTCTCATCATTGTCCTCTGCTTGTGCTGATGGCCAGCAGAGCAGGGGAGAATGATTAGAGCCATCTTCAGCACCCGGCGACCGGGAACAGCGCTTACTGTAGCACTTCTTCCCTGGCACCTGTCCGTATGGTACTGATGCGACACACGGGCGGCACACGTGTGCAGCAAGTATTACACACAAGGACACTGTCATCTCTGGTACTGGAAATACCAGGAGGTGTGAAACCGGCCTATACTACTGTATATGGAGGTCTGTGTGCTGTTCTGGGATACATTCCACTATATGTATGGTAGTGTAGAATTTACAATAGATATCACTCATGCAATGTAAGAAGTGAAGTCTTTGGCATTACCTATATCTGTATTTCTCTGCCGTATCTGTGCATCATGAATCATGGTGTGTGTCATAGGGGACCACAAAAACCTAGAGTCGGCCCTGATGTTGTGTTTTGAAGAAAAATATTTAAGCTGTAAAAATACACAAATTCCCCAAAAAATAAATAAGCCACACAGTATACAACGATTGTGGATTGTGTCACATGATCCTATAAACTGATGAATAATCTGGCAGAAACTTCTTGCAGCTACATCAATTAGTAAGCAGCAAAAAGCGCAACATTTCCTCTAAATACACTGTGACTGTCTCCCATAACTACCAGGGAGTTGGCGCCCTGAGTGCAACAAGCAGGTTGTGACCATGAGACGACAGCTCAGTACCAGTCACTTTTATACCAGACACTTATTTTTCTACAATCAGAATAATTTTCCAGTGCCAGCATTAAAGGGAACCTGTCACCTGAATTGGATTGAAGTTCATTCTATGTCCTCCGTAGTACACGCCTGCGCTAGGCAATCTTGCCTTGCGCAGGCGTGTACTACAGAGGACAGAGAATGAACTTCAATCCAATAATGCGCCCAGCATGCAGCCAGCGGGTAAGGAAAGGGTGAATCAAACACCCGAAAACTCCACCCATATCACCGAAAACCGGTCCTGCCAAATTCAGGTGACAGGTTCCCTTTAAAGGAGGTAACCATAGGATTGGAGCTAACGTTCTGATCAGTGGGGTCTGACCACTGGGACCTCCACCGATTCCAAAGGACAAACCAAATTACGTAACCCAAATAGTATACTTCAAATTAAATAATATCAATTCTGCAAAATTGGAACAAAATGTCATCCACTTTGCTGCTATTGAAGTACGCTGCGGAAATTCCATCTGCAAATCCATGGCATGTTCCCTATGGCAATGTATAAGCAGTGGATTTTCCAGACAGTCTGTCATGTATTACAGTAGCAGCATTGTGAAGGATTTCATGAAATCTCATTCACACACACTAGGGAAAAAAAGCCACAGTGGATAATGACCGAAGCAATGTAAAGGGTGAAATGGCCAGCAATCCCAAGGAAAAGTCTGCAGTGGTTGGGCGGTAGGGGTGTACCCTAAAGGCTATGTGTACACAGAGGAAATGTGGTGCAGAATTTTCTGCACAAAATCCGCATTTCCTGGCAGAATCCCCAGCTGCAGATTTGCCGCAGTTTTTATGCAGATTTGCCACGGAATTGATGCGGATTTTGTGCGGATTTCTGTCATGGAGGGGTGCAGAAACGCTGCAGACATGCACTTCTTTTAAATCCGCAGCAATTCCGCACAGCTTTTTTTTTTTACCCATTGATTTACATTGCACTGTAAATCACAGTGCGGATCTGTAGCGTTTCTGCGCGGAAAAATCCGCTGCGGATTCGCAGCAAATCCGCATCGTGTGCACATAGCCTATGGATTGTTCACACAGAGGTTTCGATGAATTTTCAAGCATCAAAAGAAAAAAAAAAAAAAAAAACAGTACTTAACAGTAAAATGGGAATGCACACAACGTGTGGATGGCACCAAAAATATTTAATCAAAAACAGCACCAAAAACATGCATAATTTCAGCTGCGGTTTTCTGTTGGAAGCTTGAGTTTTTCATGCAGAAAAAAAAATAAAACATAAAAGAGCAACATGTGAACATAGCCTTGGAGCACGTCCACACAAGTTAACACGGCTGCAGATTTCACCTGAGATTTGGGCAGAAATAGTTGAGAAGTGGATGGCAGGTTACTAATCTCATCCAAACTCTGCAAAAATCCGCAGTGAAATCTAGTAGTAGGGCATGTTTACACAAAGTTTTCGACAAGAAATTTGGAACAGAATTGCCTCCAAAATATCCATTAAAAAAGGCTACAAATAAGCGTCTTAATAATGTCAATGAGTAAACACATCTGGAGCCGCACAGAAAAAGAGGCAAACTGTCAATTCTGGAGGCTTTTCTGCTTGAGAAAAAACATGCTCCAAATTCAACTACATAGACAACTGATGACAAAACAGCCCCAGACAGAAAAACATAAATATAAAAAAAAAAGTGTTTTTTCTTAATTTCTGGCTGATCATTCCACATCCTAAACCTGTGATTTTGGTATATTTTTATAGGATGATGCCGTTTTGATGCAGTTCTCAATGACATAATAAGGCGTGTAACAATACGGTGGGATTATTGCCACAATTCCTCAGCAAAATCAAAGCAGAAAATGGGTTTTGCTGTGATTTATCTGCAGAAACAGTGACGAGTTCTTTATACAAGGAATTAAAAAAGCCCATTCGAAGGAAGCTCGCTGCAAGCTGACAATCAAGAGATTTTCTATTTTTGTGTCTTCAGCAGATCATAAAATAATAGCATTCTAAGTCCTATGCAATACGATGTGCTATGACACAGTCGCCTCTGCTGTTGTCCCCTGACACAGTCGCCTCTGCTGTTGTCCCCTGACACAGTCGCCTCTGCTGTTGTCCCCTGACACAGTCGCCTCTGCTGTTGTCCCCTGACACAGTCGCCTCTGCTGTTGTCCCCTGACACAGTCGCCTCTGCTGTTGTCCCCTGACACAGTCGCCTCTGCTGTTGTCCCCTGACACAGTCGCCTCTGCTGTTGTCCCCTGACACAGTCGCCTCTGCTGTTGTCCCCTGACACAGTCGCCTCTGCTGTTGTCCCCTGACACTGTCGCCTCTGCTGTTGTCCCCTGACACTGTCGCCTCTGCTGTTGTCCCCTGACACTGTCGCCTCTGCTGTTGTCCCCTGACACTGTCGCCTCTGCTGTTGCCACTGACACAGTCGGCTCTGCTGTTGCCCCTGACACAGTCGGCTCTGCTGTCCCCTGACACAGTCGGCTCTGCTGTTGCCCCTGACACAGTCGGCTCTGCTGTCCCCTGACACAGTCGGCTCTGCTGTTGCCCCTGACACAGTCGGCTCTGCTGTTGTCCCCTGACACTGTCGGTTCTGCTGTCCCCTGACACTGTCGGTTCTGCTGTCCCCTGACACAGTCGGCTCTGCTGTTGCCCCTGACACAGTCGCCTCTGCTGTTGCCCCTGACACAGTCGGCTCTGCTGTTGCCCCTGACACAGTCGCCTCTGCTGTTGCCCCTGACACAGTCGCCTCTGCTGTTGCCCCTGACACAGTCGGCTCTGCTGTTGCCCCTGACACAGTCGGCTCTGCTGTCCCCTGACACAGTCGGCTCTGCTGTTGCCCCTGACACAGTCGGCTCTGCTGTTGCCCCTGACACAGTCGGCTCTGCTGTTGCCCCTGACACAGTCGGCTCTGCTGTTGCCCCTGACACAGTCGCCTCTGCTGTTGCCCCTGACACAGTCGCCTCTGCTGTTGCCCCTGACACAGTCGCCTCTGCTGTTGCCCCTGACACAGTCGCCTCTGCTGTTGCCCCTGACACAGTCGCCTCTGCTGTTGCCCCTGACACAGTCGGCTCTGCTGTTGCCCCTGACACAGTCGCCTCTGCTGTTGCCCCTGACACAGTCGGCTCTGCTGTTGCCCCTGACACAGTCGCCTCTGCTGTTGCCCCTGACACAGTCGCCTCTGCTGTTGCCCCTGACACAGTCGGCTCTGCTGTTGCCCCTGACACTGTCGGCTCTGCTGTCCCCTCTGACACAGTCGGCTCTGCTGTCCCCTCTGACACAGTCGGCTCTGCTGTTGCCCCTGACACAGTCGGCTCTGCTGTCCCCTGACACTGTCGGCTCTGCTGTCCCCTGACACAGTCGGCTCTGCTGTCCCCTGACCACTATAAAGTGCAGCATTACAGCAGAGCCCACAGCGCACATCATTCCCACTGTGCCCTGGAGAGCTGCACACGTTACTACAAGTTTCCTGTGTCCCCTCCTGTCCCGTGCACTGTCCCCATCACATCCCCGCTTACCGCAGGATACACAGGTCCCAGAGTGACAGGCAGCTCCGTCCTCTCAGCCCGGGGGGCGGTGTACTATGGCAGGCTGTGTACATTGTACGGGAGAGTCCTCCTAGTCCGGAGGCCCGCCCTAGTCACGTGTCATCCGGCCCCGCCCCCTCCAGTGCAGGTCGTGCAGGGGCTCACGCTGCCTGTGGAGAGGAGTACGTGCCGCTGCGGTGCGGTGCGGTGCGGTGCGGTACTGTGGGCCATGTGTACAGTGTAATGCTGCCGCCGCACCCCGTACAGCCTAAGGGCTCATTCACACCTCAGTGATTTTTTTTATCATCAGTGGTTGTACCAAAACCAGGCGTGCGATATACAGAGCATAGAAAGACTGATGACAAATCTGTGATGGCTGAATGGACCCTTAGGCTCGTCTAGTTTACTTTGTACATGACATAATACTTACAGATGACTGGTAGATGGGGCAATTACCATGGCTGCACATAATCACCTGTGTGCGGTTACATGGTTAATAGGATTGGAAAAAGACAAGTGGCCATCAAGTCAAGAGTGATGGGAAAGGGTAAAAGGAAGGGCACATATACAATCCACGATCCTGTCTGCCCCAAAAGATACAATCTGTCCCTTCTAATCCCAATTGTTCATCCACTGGACCAGACAATGAAAGTCGTCCTTACGTGGAGATTGAACAATGGCATCGAGAACACCATAGATCGATCACTTATTGGCTACCCTCTCAGAGATCCACTGATCAGGTTAATATTTCTGACATACACTGATCACGAATTGTCCAGCTACTCTGAGATATGCTCATTACTTATTGGTTTGCTGCTCTGAGATACACTGATCACTGTGGTAGAGCGGCTCACTCGCCTGGACACAGAGGGATAACCGGAACACTGACTAAGAAAATGCTTGGTTTATTGAAGACCTCATAAGCCAAGCTTGGGAAAGGAAAGACAGCCCTCTGGGCAAAAGATTAAAAACTAAGAAACAAAAAGAAACACAGTCCTTCTCCTAGAGTGGATCAGCCCACTCACAGGCAGCAATGTCCACGGTTCAGATTCAGCACACACTTTCCTGGAGTGCACTCTCTCCAGACACACACTGAAAGCAGGGCTGCCACTAGGAATTTCGGGGCCCCATACTGGCAAAAAATTTTGGGCCCTCCTTGAGACTCCGCCCAGGCTCCACCCCTTGTACCATCCACAGTCCCACTGCCCTCTCTTGCAAAAACTCCACATCTGCACCACATCCTCACCAATCTCACATTTAGGGTATGTTTCCACGTTCAGGAAACGTTACGTGTTTGATGCTGCGAAGAGCCGTAGCGTCAAACACGCAGCGTCCAGATGTTACAGCATAGTGGAGGGGATTTCATGAAATCCCGTCTCCACTATGCATTAAAAGACGCATGCGGCATACCCGCGAAAACGGACATGCGGCGCATCTTTTAAGAACGCAGCATGTCCTTACAATGCTGAAACAACGCAAGGACAACGCAGGTGACCTGCCAGTGACCTCAGGGGCAGATTTGGTCAGGATTTTACCTGCATAAAATCCTGACCAAATCCTGATGCAATCCTGAACGTGGACACATACCCTTACAGTTCTCATCACCACATACATGGCCAGTTTTGGCCAGCAGCTTTTGTTTTGGCCAAAAGATTTTTTAATCCACCACCAAGACAAAGTAGACTCTTCTGGCCGGACTCTACTCTACTGTAAGTTACTAAACATTTGTTAAAATATCCAATACAATTTAGGTATATTTTTATTTATTTTTCAATTTTTAAATGACCAATAATATCACAAACAAGGAAAAATACCGCCACACCATGGTCAGACACCATATTACTACCACATAGTGACCTATAATACCACATACAAGAAACAAATACCATGACCAGACCACATATTACCACCACAGGGACAAATAATAGCACATACAAGGGACAAATACCGCCACACCTTGGCCGGACAACATATTACCAACGCATAGTGACTGAAAACTGCAATACTGATCATTAATGAAATAAAAAAACACAATGCTATCACCGTAAGTGCCATTATACACAGGAGATCTGTACTTAGTATGCAGTGTCTGTGTACAGGTAACACACTAACTCACCAGTGATGTCTCTTGGTGAAGTCCTTCAGCCTCACTTTCCATCTTCATCCAGCACAGACCGCCATCACTTCTTCCAGCCAGGGCTCATCTCTGCAGGAAATAACATACGGTAGTTATCTAGAGCTCCACTTGCAGAACACATTGCTTAATTTTTTTCCCGACTTCTATACTACATCAGATGAAGAAAAAAACGCAACCTAGTGTCGCTCTGCACAGTAACAGGACTGCCCCTCCATTCAAAACAGTATCCTCAAAAAATAAAATAAATGCATCACTGCAGTAATAATATCCCTTAACTAGCCCCTATGGTAATAATATCCGCATCCTGGCCCCGTGTATCTCATTTCTGGCTCCAGCCATATGTTCTCCCATCCTGCCCTCATGAGTATCCATTCTGCCCCATATGATCTCCCCATTCTGCCCCATCTGTCCCATGATCCTGACCCATCTGTCCCATTATCCTGCCACCATCTCTCTCCATTGTATCCATCCTGCCCCTTGATCCTGCACCATGATCCTGCCCCATCTGTCTCCATCCTGCCCCCGTGTTTCACATCCTGCCCCCCTGTCTCACATTCTGCCCCGTGTCTCACATTCTGCCCCCGTCTCACATCCTGCCCCCCTGTCTCACATCCTGCCCCGTGTCTCACATTCTGCCCCTGTGTCTCACATTCTGCCCCTGTGTCTCACATCCTACCCTCGTCTCACATCCTGCCCCCGTCTCACATCCTGCTCCATGTCTCACATTCTGCCCCCTGTGTCTCACATCCTGCCCCGTCTGACATTCTGCCCCCTGTGTCACAAATTATGCCCCCTGTGTCTCACATCCTGCCCCCTCACAAATTCTGCCTGTGTTTCACAGCCTGCCCCCTGTCACAAATTATGCCCGTGTCTCACATCCTGCCCCCCTGTGTAGTTTCCATACCTGCCCCCTGTGTCTCACATTCAGCCCCGTGTCACACATTCTGTCCCCCTGTGTTGTTTTCATTCCTGCTGCCCTGTGGTGTTTCCATTCCTGCCCCCAGTGTTTTCATTCCTGCCCCCTGTGGTGTTTCCATTCGTGCCCCCTGTGGTGTTTTCATTCCTGCCCCCAGTGTTTTCATTCCTGCCCCCAGTGTTTTCATTCCTGCCCCCTGTGGTGTTTCTATTCCTGCCCCCTTGATTTCATTCCTGCCCCCAGTGTTTTCATTCCTGCCCCCTTGATTTCATTCCTGCCTCCAGTGTTTTCATTCCTGCCCCCAGTGTTTCCATTCCTGCCCCAGTGTTTCCAGTCCTGCCCCCAGTGTTTCCATTCCTGCCCCCAGTGTTTCCATTCCTGCCCCCTGTGGTGTTCCCATTCCTGCCCCCAGTGTTTCCATTCCTGCCCCCAGTGTTTCCATTCCTGCCCCCATTGTTTCCATTCCTTTCCCCTGTGGTGTTTCCATTCCTGCCCCCAGTGTTTACATTCCTGCCCCCTGTGGTGTTCTCATTCCTGCCCCCTGTGGTGTTTTCATTCCCTCCCCCAGTGTTTTCATTCCTGCCCCCTGTGGTGTTTCCATTCCTGCCCCCTGTGGTGTTTGCATTCCTGCCCCCAGTGTTTCCATTCCTGCCCCCTGTGGTGTTTTCATTCCTGCCCCCTGTGTTTTCATTCCCTCCCCCAGTGTTTTCATTCCTGCCCCCAGTGTTTTCATTCCTGCCCCAGTGTTTTCATTCCTGCCCCCAGTGTTTCCATTCCTGCCCCCTGTGGTGTTTCCATTCCTGCCCCCAGTGTTTCCATTCCTGCCCCAGTGTTTCCATTCCTGCCCCCAGTGTTTCCATTCCTGCCCAGTGTTTCCATTCCTGCCCCCTGTGGTGTTTTCATTCCTGCCCCCTGTGGTGTGTTCATTCCCTCCCCCAGTGTTTCCATTCCTGCCCCCTGTGGTGTTTCCATTCCTGCCCCCAGTGTTTTCATTCCTGCCCCAGTGTTTTCATTCCTGCCCCCAGTGTTTCCATTCCTGCCCCCTGTGGTGTTTCCATTCCTGCCCCCAGTGGTGTTTCCATTCCTGCCCCCTGTGGTGTTTGCATTCCTGCCCCAGTGTTTCCATTCCTGCCCCCAGTGTTTTCATTCCTGCCCCCAGTGTTTTCATTCCTGCCCCCAGTGTTTTCATTCCTGCCCCCAGTGTTTTCATTCCTGCCCCCCTGATTTCATTCCTGCCCCGTGTTTCCATTACTGCCCCCCTGATTTCATTCCTGCCCCCTGTGTTTTTCATTCCTGCCCCCAGTGTTTCCATTCCTGCCCCCAGTGTTTCCATTCCTGCCCCCAGTGTTTTCATTCCTGCCCCCTGTGTTTTTCATTCATGCCCCACTGATTTCATTCCTTCCCCCCTGTGTTCTTTTCTTTCCTGCCCCTGTGTCCCCCATCCTGGCCTCCTCTCTTTATCATGCCCCTTGTTTGCCGCATTCAGTGAAAATAAAAAAAAAAACACCTTACCTGGCCGCTGTCCAGCGCTGACATCCATCCCGGCATTTCGGCGCGGACTTGCCGGCGAATGACGATGAAGTCATAAACCGGCGATGTGCGCACTGACGTCAGCTGCCAGCCTCTGATTGGCTGGCGGCTTTAACTGTTGCCTTGCGGCCCCGGATGGGCCCGCAAGGCAACAGAGGACACTGAACCTTCGTCTCAGACACAGGTTCAGTGTACTGTCAGAAGCCTGCACTGGGGCCCGGCCCCGATGGGCAGATGAGATGCGGGCCCCCTCTGCCCACTGGGCCCCATACGCCAGTCAGGGCAGTAATGCCCTGATGGCGGATGTGACTGAAAGCTTTGTCAGTCAGCCATTTAAGCCCAGACCATGTGACTCCTCTAGCGATGGGTCATTCGCGAATGATCCGAACAAAGAGCTGGCTCCCTGCTGTGACCGATGGGAGTCGGCACCCCAGTGACAGCCACTAAATTCTCTTAATGGCTTTCACTGGGCGTATAATTCCAAAGTTCGGCAGACATAACTATGCCCACCTAAGATAAACCCCACCCATTCATCAATTTCATTGGCTGGCAGTACATGGGCATGGTTTCGACCTCTGGTGGGCAGAGTTTAAGCCATATTGATGTCAACGTAAATATGTGTTCACCTATGGTGAACACGTAAGGGGTTACAAGGACTGATGTGCACCCCTACCCCTTTAATTATGTCCTGGTTCTATTACTACTGTAAATGTTATGAGTGTATTTATTTATTGTATCCTAGCTGCTGCTGCTGCACAGAGTATAGTCTTATTATAGGGAAAGTGCAGTGCTTAGTTCAGCCACAAGATGGAGGCACATAGAGTGTGGGAATGTACATAGTATAGTACGAGTTTCTGATAGTATATGGTTAAATATAGGAGGGGCACAGTGTATAAGACAGGAGGAACTTCCTGATAGTGTTCAGTTTGGACCAGGGTGCCCGTGCAGCTCATTTGGGCTAGCCAGCCTGGGCAACACCATGACATGCAACGTTAAAGAAGAAGAGGGCCCAGCCATATAGCATCCCTGGTCTGGACCACATCAGGAGAATCAACATCAACAGTGCTAGCGGTGCAGAATTAGTGGGACTGCTGTTGCTAGAAAAGGCTAACCAGTACGGGCAGGTCACTCATCATGTGGCAGCTTATTGCGTGGGCTAACACCCTCAGAACTGAGGGAGTCCCCAAATGGAGTAAGGCTGAGCAGAGAGGACACTGAGGGATCGAAAGGTACGGTTCATCCCGGTAGCGTTCTTAGCGACAGAGAGAAAAGGACAGGGACAGAAGAGGAATTGCCCGTTGTGAAACTTGATGTGGATGCTGGAAATAACTTGGATGTGCTGGTGTAAAGAACCAAGTAACATAGTTAGTAAGGCCGAAAAAAGACATTTGTCCATCCAGTTCAGCCTATATTCCATCATAATAAATCCCCAGATCTACGTCCTTCTACAGAACCTAATAATTGTATGATACAATATTGTTCTGCTCCAGGAAGACATCCAGGCCTCTCTTAAACCCCTCGACTGAGTTCGCCATCACCAACTCCTCAGGCAAGCAATTCCAGATTCTCACTGCCCTAACAGTAAAGAATCCTCTTCTATGTTGGTGGAAAAACCTTCTCTCCTCCAGACGCAAAGAATGTAACGGGCAGAAGGGGGTTCTGCCCGTCACCTTCCTTGGTATAAACAGATCCTCAGCGAGATATTTGTATTGTCCCCTTATATACTTATACATGGTTATTAGATCGCTCCTCAGTCGTCTTTTTTCTAGACTAAATAATCCTAATTTCGCTAATCTATCTGGGTATTGTAGATCTCCCATCCCCTTTATTAATTTTGTTACCCTCCTTTGTACTCTCTCTAGTTCCATTATATCCTTCCTGAGCACCGGTGCCCAAAACTGGACACAGTACTCCATGTGCGGTCTAACTAGGGATTTGTACAGAGGCAGTATAATTCTCTCATCATGTGTATCCAGACCTCTTTTAATGCACCCCATGATCCTGTTTGCCTTGGCAGCTGCTGCCTGGCACTGGCTGCTCCAGGTAAGTTTATCATTAACTAGGATCCCCAAGTCCTTCTCCCTGTCAGATTTACCCAGTGGTTTCCCGTTCAGTGTGTAATGGTGATGTTGATTCCTTCTTCCCATGTGTATAACCTTACATTTATCATTGTTAAACCTCATCTGCCACCTTTCAGCCCAAGTTTCCAACTTATCCAGATCCATCTGTAGCAGAATACTATCTTCTCTTGTATTAACTGCTTTACATAGTTTTGTATCATCTGCAAATATCACTATTTTACTGTGTAAACCTTCTACCAGATCATTAATGAATATGTTGAAGAGAACAGGTCCCAATACTGACCCCTGCGGTACCCCACTGGTCACAGCGACCCAGTTAGAGACTATACCATTTATAACCACCCTCTGCTTTCTATCACTAAGCCAGTTACTAACCCATTTACACACATTTTCCCCCAGACCAAGCATTCTCATTTTGTGTACCAACCTCTTGTGCGGCACGGTATCAAACGCTTTGGAAAAATCGAGATATACCACGTCCAATGACTCACCGTGGTCCAGCCTATAGCTTACCTCTTCATAAAAACTGATTAGATTGGTTTGACAGGAGCGATTTCTCATAAACCCATGCTGATATGGAGTTAAACAGTTATTCTCATTGAGATAATCCAGAATAACATCCCTCAGAAACCCTTCAAATATTTTACCAACAATAGAGGTTAGACTTACTGGCCTATAATTTCCAGGTTCACTTGACTTTTGGATATGGGATGGACCCCACTCCTTCTTAAAACCACCATAACTACTGTAAACCTAGGTACTAAAATAAATACACAAAACACATTATTTTGGTTGTCAAAATGGCCACAGCTTTTATTCAAATCACAGGATTAAATAATCACAGTAGGAGTCAGGTGGAGTGCTAGTACATTGGGATTCACAAGTACTGCGATATCCCCAGCTGTCTGACATACAGCACCAGGACAGACAGCCATAAAGGGGCGGCACGCACTGGCTTGCCATTCAAGCAGAGCCAGTAAACTTTCAGGGCACCAATGACCCTATTATCCTCACCCTGTGCTTAACCACTGTGCCCGCCCCTGATTGATGTTACCATTACAACGTCCTTGAGGCTGGCCACCAAAGCCGAGCCTGCTCACCACCATGAGGTTTTACATCCTCTATTAGTTAAAATGAGTCCACCTTAACTTGTCTGCAACTTCCACCTGACTCCTAAACCGCAAAGCCGTGACGGGTTATAAATTCCAAGTCTCATTTGACACCTTTTTTTTTTTTTTTTTTTATAATTAAATCATTTTTGCAAACTTAAAAATTAGGAGTCCCTGCAAAAGCATTAATGGGACTAAACTTGGCAAACCCCCGACTCACAAAGAGTCATCCTACAGCGCTCAGGAGAGGAAAAACCCCCTGTGGAGGAAACCTCCAGGGAACCATGGCTGAAGGATTGCCCTTCCCTTGGGCTTAGAAGGTTGCCACAAATAATAACTCTTTATAGCCAATATACAATTGAACCTGGTACAAGATATACAATGACAAATTCAAAAATACAATAAAGCATTTATCATTATACAAGCAATAATTAAAAAGTGTAAGGACAGAGATTATAAACAGGGCGGGAGGGCGGGTAATGTTTCCTCCTGTCCATCGTGTGAGAGAAAGAGGGAGAGCCAGAGTTGCCTCCCCTATATAAGCCCCACCCTCCTCACAGTAATACACCAGGCACAAACATCTAAACTCCTTCCTCTTAACATCCTCTTAAAGCAACATCACTCTTGTTTAAAATCTACACTGCAATACAAACAAAGGCTGCAGGAGTTCTCAGTCCACCCATCCCCAAGTCATGTCCACCTCCGTCTAGTCTCCGGTGGTTTCTTGACTTTTGGATATGGGATGGACCCCACTCCTTCTTAAAACCACCATAACTACTGTAAACCTAGGTACTAAAATAAATACACAAAACACATTATTTTGGTTGTCAAAATGGCCACAGCTTTTATTCAAATCACAGGATTAAATAATCACAGTAGGAGTCAGGTGGAGTGCTAGTACATTGGGATTCACAAGTACTGCGATATCCCCAGCTGTCTGACATACAGCACCAGGACAGACAGCCATAAAGGGGCGGCACGCACTGGCTTGCCATTCAAGCAGAGCCAGTAAACTTTCAGGGCACCAATGACCCTATTATCCTCACCCTGTGCTTAACCACTGTGCCCGCCCCTGATTGATGTTACCATTACAACGTCCTTGAGGCTGGCCACCAAAGCCGAGCCTGCTCACCACCATGAGGTTTTACATCCTCTATTAGTTAAAATGAGTCCACCTTAACTTGTCTGCAACTTCCACCTGACTCCTAAACCGCCACCAGCGAGGCCATTTGACACCTTGAATGGACTCGACCCCCATCACCCATGCCTAATAAAGTCATCAACCAGATCTGCATGCTATGGAAAGACTGTGCATATAAGGAACAAAATTCCAGGACTGCAACAGATTAATTTTAACAATGCAACACTACCAAATTATGATCGATAATATGGTAACTACAGCAAAATAACAGCCGCTAAACACCCTGCAATGTGGATCCTATAATAGGGAATGCAGAAACTAAACCATAACAAAGGGGTAGCCACAGTCTGACTACCTGTATAATGACATCTGTGATGCCTCAAAAACTATTATACTGCATGTATTGTAGCCAGCTCTAATAACTCACTAATTCACAGATTTCAGTTCAAGAAACCACCATTACATACAGTAGCTGGGCTGTGCAGTAACCAATTCTTAAACCCACTTACTATTACTACCCAAAAAGTGATGAGTGTATATAAAGAGAAAGATACTATAAACAAGGAGTAATTAAAAGCCATACACAATATAAAATCGACATTATAACCGATCATTAAATAATTTAAATAATTTCTGCAATATTTGGACATGGTAAATGAAATAAGCCTATTGCAGAAAAGTCTACAAAGACATTATTAATAACCTTGCCACGCCATTGTTAATTGCTTTACAGGCACTTGATAACATATACCATTAACCTTCTCCAACTGGGACAAAGGCATTGGGAATAGGCACATTGCCCTTCGTGTCAATGCACTTGATGTCTTCACCCCTAGCCGCTCCCACTGGCTAAAGGGCATCGGGATGCATTTTATTACTTTTCTCTTAGTCACTCCCACTGACTCCAGGGCATCCATATTAGGTACATTGCTCTTCAGTTTGATGCTCCAGATTACTGCATTCTCCAGACAACAACCTTGAAAGAAATAGGAGTTGGTCAATATAAACAGTCAAAATCAGTGCCTCAGCATTCTCAAGTCACAGGTACTATTCAGGACCTCGTCCAACACACCAGGCATATGACCTGTCCAGGTGCTATTCAGGACGTCAGTCCAACACCCCAGGCATATAACCTGTCCAGGTGCTATTCAGGACATCAGTCCAACATCCCAGGCATATGACCTGTCCAGGTGCTATTCAGGACGTCAGTCCAATACCCCAGGCATATAACCTGTCCAGGTGCTATTCAGAACATAGTCCAACACCCCAGGCATATGACCTGTCCAGGTACTATTCAGGACCTCGTCCAACACCCCAGGCATATAACCCAATTTGTATGCATGTAGAATATGATTGCCATGACCACAGGGACTTTACCCTAACAGGGTCTTGTAAGATATAAATGCTTCTGGAGACCAGGGGGCCATACCGTGATGGTCACTCCTCCACACCAGGGGGCCATACCAAAGATGGTTACATCTCCATTCCACGGGGTCATACTATGATGTACACCCCTCCATCCAGGGGCCACACCCGAGATGTTTACTCCTCCACACAAGGGGTGATACTATGATGAACACCCCCCCTAAACAGAGGGTCCATACCTGAGATGGTTACCCCTACTGACCAAATTATAATTAGCTTCAAGGACCCACTAAAAAAGAAACAAATAAGTGCTTTTTTTTTTTTTTTTTTTTTTTTTAATACACACCTTTATTAATACAAACATACAATAACCCAACAAAGCATAAATAACCTTAGCTAGCTGGGAGGAGTCCTTGAAGCTCATAAGATCTGGAGATTACCAAGCATAAAGTGAACATAAAATGTACCAACAATTACTCCCAGCCGTTACCCCACTGGCTCGGGAGCACCATAACCACAGGGTTCCAATGTTCACTTGAACTTCCTGAGGATCCGACAAACCTTTGCCGAAACTCCCCTCCACATTTCACCAGATCAGAACCATATTTAATACCAAAAGGAAGAATCCATATCCCAATGGATCCCCCAGACCAATTTGTAACGAACTTCAAGGAACCCCCCAACTGCCCGGCTCCAGGTAATCCACTTAGTCTGTGCTATCCACCATCTTAGGTAATATAAAATTTAGCACTCAGTGGATATACACCATTCCTGCAAATATATGAAGGGGACAATATAAGAATTAAAAACAGCATACAATAAAACATCAAAGCATAAAGAACATTAACATGCTGGGAGGAGTCCTTGAAGCTCATAAGATCTGGTGATTACCAAACAAAAAGTGAACATAAAATGTACCAACAATTACTCCCAGCCGTTACCCCACTAGCTCGGGAGCACCATAACCACAGGGTTCCAATGTTCACTTGAACTTCCTGAGGATTCAACAAACCCTTGCTGAAAATCCCCTCTACCATTCACCAGATCAAGAACCAAATTAAATTCCAAAAAGAGGAATCCATATCCCAATGGATCCCCCAGACCAATTTATAACCAACTTCAAGGACCCCCCCCCCCCTAACTGCACAAGATGTGGGATAAGTGAAGATGAAAACACCATGTAAATTTACAACCAAGGTATATTACAGGTTGATCCTGGAAAATGTCCCGTCATAAGGTCAGATACATTCGATGATGGGCAATGCTGTTATATGCTGTAACAATAAAGAAGCCGCCTGCTCCTCTACAGCAGTTACAGACAGGCTCTCTAACCACCAGCTGCACATACATCATAAGAAAATATAATATGTAGATCTAGTATAAGCTGCCTGCAGCCATAAGTGTATGTGCAGAAAATGGCAAGGTCTGTGTCCCCAGTCAGTCACACTACCTACATACAATAGACGAGAGACAGGGCTGAAAACTGGGCCCATGATGTGTTCTCCAGAGCAAGGTGCAGCATCACACTAGGACTGCCCACTCACTGCCCGCCATGTGCTGAGTTATTAGTGCCCACTCACTGCCCGCCATGTGCTGAGTTATTAGTGCCCACTCACCATACCGCCATGTGCAGAGTTATTAGTGCCCACTCACTGCCCCCGCCATGTGCGGAGTTATTAGTGCCCACTCACCACCCCACCATGTGCTGAATTACTCCCCGAATAATTATTGACACCTGATAAAATATATATAGTAAGGCTCCAGGTAATCCACTCAGGCTTCAGGCTTGTGATAAGCTGCCTGCAGCCATAAGTATATACAGAAAAAGGGGTGGATATATCAGGCAGGACAGCATGCAACATAATAGGACTAAAGGCTGCCTTATCTCCAGAAATAAAGCACGGATTTGGAAGTCATGTACAGATTATATGTGCAGCAAGGAAAATAACCTGGAGACCCAGGATCTAACATGTACTCAAAGTCTGTATACATGATAAGCATGCTGCACAGAGATGGAGCCTTTTCCCATATATCACATATAGATAGTGAGAGTAACCTGGTTATCACCCAGCATCATCAGACTGTACTGCAGCAGAGATGAGGTCACATGCAGGTCACCAGACTCCATAAATGGGAAGAGGGGAATCAGCAGACAGCAGCATGCAATGCACAGACAAGAAGTGCAGCCTCTTACCCTCATATATATATATAAGGTATATATATATACTATCCCTTTACTGCTCCCTCTCACCAGTGACTAGTCCCTGCAACTGCCCAGCTCCATGCTACCAATAGCAGACACTGTATGTGTCAATGCTCTGACCCATCACACAGATTATTATTATTATTATTATTATACATTTTTATAGCGCCATTTATTCCATGGCGCTTTACATGTGAATACGGGGCAAATATAGACAAATACATTAAACATGAGCAGATAACAAGGCACACGAGTACATAAGGAGGGAGGACCCTGCCCGCGAGGGCTCACAGTCTGCAGGGGGTGGGTGAGGATACACTAGGAGAGGGAAGAGCTGGCTGTACGGCTGTTCAGTAGGTTGAGGATCACTGCAGGCTGTAGGCTTGTCGGAAGAGATGAGTCTTCAGGTTCTTTTTGAATGTTTCTATGGTAGGCGCAAGTCTGATGTGTTGGGGTAGAGAGTTCCAGAGTATGGGGGAAGCACGGGAGAAGTCTTGGATGCGGTTATGGGAAGAAGAGATGAGAGGGGAGTAGAGAAGGAGGTCTTGGGAGGATCGGAGGTCGCGTGTAGGTAGGTACCGGGAGACCATGTCACAGATGTATGGAGGAGACAGGTTGTGGATGGCTTTGTATGTCAGTGTGAGGGTTTTGAACTGGAGTCTCTGGGCGATAGGAAGCCAGTGAAGGGCTTGACACAGGGGAGAGGCTGGGGAATAGCGGGGGGACAGGTGGATTAGTCGGGCAGCAGAGTGTAGGATGGATTGGAGTGGTGCCAGAGTGCTAGAGGGGAGTCCAGAGAGTAGGAGGTTGCAGTAGTCGAGGCGGGAGATGATAAGGGCATGCACTAGCGTTTTTGCAGTGTTGCGGTCAAGGAAAGCACGGATCCGGGAAATATTTTTGAGTTTGAGACGACAGGAGGAGGCAAGGGCTTGGATATGTGGCTTGAAAGAGAGGGCAGAGTCGAGGATCACCCCGAGGCACCGGGCGTGTGGGACTGGGGATAGTGAGCAGCCATTGACATTGATGGATAGGTCTGGTGGAGGGGTAGAGTGAGATGGGGGAAAGATGATGAATTCTGTTTTGTCCATGTTCAGTTGTAGAAAGCGAGCAGAAAAGAAGGCTGAAATGGCAGACAGACAGTGCGGGATTTTGGTAAGCAAGGAGGAGAGGTCAGGTCCGGAGAGGTAGATCTGCGTGTCGTCAGCGTAGAGATGGTACTGCATACCGTGGGATTCTATGAGCTGTCCCAGGCCGAAAGTGTAGATGGAGAAGAGTAGGGGTCCTAGAACAGAGCCTTGAGGAACACCGACTGACAAGGGGCGAAGTGAGGAGGTGGTGTGGGGGAGGGAGACACTGAATGTTCGGTCTGTCAGATATGACGAGATCCAGGAAAGGGCCAAGTCTGTGATGCCAAGGGATGAGAGGATTTGTAGCAAAAGGGAGTGATCTACAGTGTCAAAGGCAGAAGACAAGTCCAGGAGAAGGAGGACAGAGTAGTGTCGCTTGCTCCTGGCAGTTAGTAGGTCATTGGTGACTTTAGTTAGGGCAGTTTCAGTTGAGTGATGGGAACGGAAGCCTGATTGTAACCGATCAAAGAGGGAGCAGGAGGAGAAGTGGGAGGACAGTTCAAGATGGACGTGTTGCTCCAGCAATTTGGAGGCATAAGGGAGAAGAGATATTGGGCGATAGCTAGACACAGAGGATGGGTCGAGGGAGGGCTTTTTGAGGATGGGTGTGATCTTGGCATGCTTGAAGGATGAGGGAAAGACACCTGTTGTGAGTGAGAGGTTGAAGAGGTGCTTTAGGGTTGGGATGAAGACCGTGGAAAGGTTAGGGATGAGGTGGGATGGGAGCGGGTCAAGCGTGCAGGTGGTGAGGTGTGATCTTGACAGGAGGGTGGAGAGCTGATCTTCTGTCATGGTGGAGAAGCTGGTTTTGGAGGAGCAGGGTTGAGCAGCTAAGAGGGGTAGTGGGCGCTGTGGGCCAAAGCTTTCTCTGATCGTATCGATCTTCTGTTTAAAGAAAGAGGCGAAGTCATCAGCAGAAATGAGGGGGGAGGGAGGAGGTGCGGGGGGACGGAGTAAAGAATTGAAAGTGTTGAAAAGCTGTTTAGGGTTGTGGGACAGGGAGGATATGAGGGATGAGAAGTAAGTTTGTTTTGCGGCAGTGAGCGCAGACTTGAAGCTGGCAAGGGACTGCTTGTATGCAGTGAAGTGGTCGGCAGAGCGGGATCGCTTCCATCTCCGCTCAGCAATCCTGGAAGCCCGTCTCAATTCTTTGGTCAGGCTGGTCAGCCAGGGCTGCCTGTTAATTGTACGAGTTTTACTATGCATGAGTGGGGCGGCCGAATCGAGTGTTGTTGTTATTGTGGTGTTATAAAAAGTGGCAGCAGCATCTGTGTCATGAAGGGAAGCTATGTCTGTGAGAGGGAGAAGGGACTCAGAGAGTGATTGTAAGTTGAGATGTTTGAGATTTCTGCGAGGGTGAGTGAGTTTGTGGAGTGGGGGTTGCACACTAGGAGAGGAGAGGGACGAGAATGTCAGTAGGTTGTGGTCAGACAGGGGGAGGGGTGTGTTAGTGAGGTTAGTAAGGGAGCAGAGGCGGGTGAAGATGAGGTCCAGCGTGTGGCCATCTTTGTGAGTGGCCTCAGAGGACCATTGAGTGAGGCCAAAGGAGGCAGTCAGTGATAAAAGTTTAGAGGTAGCTGAGGTGAAAGTGTCAATGGGGACATTGAAATCACCCATGATGATAGTGGGGATGTCAACAGAGAGGAAATGAAGTAGCCAGGTGGTGAAGTGGTCGAGAAAGGTGGAGATGGCTAGTTCTGGGGGGCGGTAGATGACAGCCAGCTGGAGGTTGGAGGGGGAATAGATGCGGACAGAGTGCACCTCAAACGAGGGAAGAGTAGCGGAGGGTGGTAGCGGGATTGGAGTAAAGGAGCAGGTGTCGGACAGGAGCAAGCCAACTCCTCCACCGCGTTTGTTGCTGGGGCGAGGGGTGTGAGAGAGGTGGAATCCGCCATAGGAGAGCGCAGCTGGAGAGGCCGAGTCAGAGGGGGTGAGCCAGGTTTCAGTGAGGCCGAGGAAGGAGAGTTTGTTGGTGATGAAGAGGTCATGGATAAATGTCAGTTTGTTGCAGATGGAGCGTGCGTTCCATAGTGCTCCAAGTAGGGGGAGCTGGGGAGTGGGGGCTGGATGAATGGTTATGAGGTTGTCGTGGTTGGGAAAACGTGCGGAGGATCGTGGCAGGGGGTTAGAAACGAGTGTGGGGATGAATTGGGGAGGGCCGGGATTTGGGGATATGTCACCAGCAATGAGGAGTAACAGACAGATCATTAGAAGGTGGGAGCAGGATAGGACATGATGTGGCCGTGTGTGTCTGGATAAAAAGGATTGTATGTGGAGGAACAGTTCTGAGGGGAAGGTGATATGGCTGGGGAGTATGGAGGAAGAAATGACTAGTTCCTTACTAGGAGGAGGGATTGCAGGAGATTGTAAGAAGGAAAGTAGTATGGGGGTGAAAGAGAAAAGAAACCGAAACATTGTAGTGGTTAGTGTTCTGTTACCTTCCAGTCAATTCCAGTCCAATTCAGTCTAATTCAGAATCATAATTAAAAAGATGTAATTTAAAAGATGGAAGTTAAAAGATGAATTTGCAGCAGACTGAGTCTATAGCAGACTCCTGCATGTGAATATATCCCCAGTTAAGGGCAATCAGGTGTGAACACAGATACACAAAACTCATGAAGACTCTGCACAATACAGCAGAAATAAGACACAACAGCCATGTCTGTAAGCAGGTCACACAGGAGCTGTCTCTGCAGTGTGTGAGGCAACTTGTAACAGACCCATGAGGGAACATGGCAGCTACATGAATCTCTGAGGTAATATTACTCCCAAATAAGATGTAAGAGCTGAGACTATACTAATACATAATGAATGTGGATAGTATATCAGCCATGTCTGCAGGGAGGTACACATGAGGGAACATGGCGGCTACATGAATTTCTGAGGAAAAATTGATCCCATATATGATGTAGGAGCTGATACTACACTAATATATGATGTGTGAAGTGAATGTGCTCCTATGAGCTATAATGTGAGGTGATAACCCCAGTATTATACTCCCTGAGACTGCAGACATGTTTCCTCCAATGTTTCCTCCTGTCCATCGTGTGAGAGAAAGAGGGAGAGCCAGAGTTGCCTCCCCTATATAAGCCCCACCCTCCTCACAGTAATACACCAGGCACAAACATCTAAACTCCTTCCTCTTAAAGCAACATCACTCTTGTTTAAAATCTACACTGCAATACAAACAAAGGCTGCAGGAGTTCTCAGTCCACCCATCCCCAAGTCATGTCCACCTCCGTCTAGTCTCCGGTGGTTTCTTTTAGAGCCCTTTTTGAATATTGGCACCACATTTGCTATGCGCCAGTCCTGCGGAACAGACCCTGTCGCTATAGAGTCCCTAAAAATAAGAAATAATGGTTTATCTATTACATTACTTAGTTCTCTTAGTACTCGTGGGTGTATGCCATCCGGACCCAGAGATTTATCTATTTTAATCTTATTTAGCTGGTTTCGCACCTCTTCTTGGGTTATATTGGTGACCCTTAATATAGGGTTTTCATTGTTTCTTGGGATTTCACCTAGCATTTCATTTTCCACCGTGAATACCGTGGAGAAGAAGGTGTTTAATATGTTAGCTTTTTCCTTGTCATCTACAACCATTCTTTCCTCACTATTTTTTAAGGGGCCTACATTTTCAGTTTTTATTCTTTTACTATTGATATAGTTGAAGAACAGTTTGGGATTAGTTTTACTCTCCTTAGCAATGTGCTTCTCTGTTTCCTTTTTGGCAGCTTTAATTAGTTTTTTAGATAAAGTATTTTTCTCCCTATAGCTTTTTAGAGCTTCAATGATGCCATCCTGCTTTAGTAGTGCAAATGCTTTCTTTTTACTGTTAATTGCCTGTCTTACTTCTTTGTTTAGCCACATTGGGTTTTTCCTATTTCTAGTCCTTTTATTCCCACAAGGTATAAACCGCTTACAGTGCCTATTTAGGATGTTCTTAAACATTTTCCATTTATTATCTGTATTCTTATTTCTGAGGATATTGTCCCAGTCTACCAGATTAAGGGCATCTCTAAGCTGGTCAAACTTTGCCTTCCTAAAGTTCAGTGTTTTTGTGACTCCCTGACAAGTCCCTCTAGTGAAAGACAGGTGAAACTGTACAATATTGTGGTCGCTATTTCCTAGATGCCCGACCACCTGCAGATTTGTTATTCTGTCAGGTCTATTAGATAGTATTAGGTCTAAAAGTGCTGCTCCTCTGGTTGGATTCTGCACCAATTGTGAAAGATAATTTTTCTTGGTTATTAGCAGAAATCTGTTGCCTTTATGGGTTTCACAGGTTTCTGTTTCCCAGTTAATATCCGGGTAGTTAAAGCCCCCATAACCAGGACCTCATTATGGGTTGCAGCTTCATCTATCTGCTTTAGAAGTAGACTTTCCATGATTTCTGTTATATTTGGGGGTTTGTAACAGACCCCAATGAGAATTTTGTTACCATTTTTCCCTCCATGAATTTCAACCCATATGGACTCGACATCCTCATTCCCTTCGCTAATATCCTCCCTTAAAGTGGACTTTAGACAAGACTTTACATAGAGACAAACCCCTCCTCCTCTCCGATTTTTACGATCCTTTCTAAACAGACTGTAACCCTGTAAGTTAACTGCCCAGTCATAGCTTTCATCTAACCATGTCTCGGTTATTCCCACTATGTCAAAGTTACCTGTAGATATTTCTGCTTCTAGTTCTTCCATCTTGTTTGTCAGGCTTCTGGCGTTTGCGAGCATGCAGTTTAGAGGATTTTGTTTTGTTCCAATCTCCTCGCTGTGGATTGTTTTAGAAATGTTCTTACCTCCCTTCTGAGTATGTTTTCCTCGGTCTTCTTTGTTCCAGTCTAATGTTTTTCTTCCCGTCCCCTCTTCTTCCAGTTTAACGCCCTCCTGATGAGTGTAGCGAGTCTTCTGGCGAATGTGTGTTTCCCAGGTTTGTTGAGGTGTAGTCCGTCTCTGGCGAGGAGTCCATCGTACAAGTAATTCACACCGTGGTCCAGGAATCCGAATCCTTGTTGTCTGCACCATCGTCTTAGCCAGTTGTTCGCATCAAGGATCCTGTTCCATCTCCTGGTGCCATGCCCGTCTACTGGAAGGATAGAAGAAAAAACTACCTGTGCATCCAGTTCCTTTACTTTCTTCCCCAACTCTTCAAAGTCCTTGCAGATTGTCGGTAGGTCCTTCCTTGCCGTGTCATTGGTGCCAACATGTATCAGAAGAAATGGGTGGACGTTCTTGGAGCTGTAGAGCTTTGGTATCCTATCGGTCACATCCTTGATCATCGCACCTGGAAGGCAGCATACTTCTCTGGCGGTTATGTCCGGTCTGCAGATGGCTGCTTCTGTGCCTCTCAGTAGTGAGTCTCCCACCACCACCACCCTTCGTTGCTTCTTGGCTGTACTTTTTGCGGTCACTTGTTGCTGTGTGCCCTTTTCTTTTTTGCTTGCTGGTATTGCTTCATCCTTAGGTGTGCCATCTTCATCCTCTACAAAGATTTGATATCGGTTCTTCAGTTGTGTGGTTGGTGATTTCTCCATGGTCTTCTTGCTTCTTTTGGTCACATGCTTCCACTCATCTGCTTTTGAAGGTTCTCTGACACTTTTTTCACCTTCTGTGACCAGTAGAGATGCTTCTGTTCTGTCTAGGAAGTCTTCATTCTCTTTGATGAGTTTCAAAGTTGCTATTCTTTCTTCCAGACCCCGCACCTTTTCTTCTAAAAGGGCAACTAGTCTACACTTCTGACAGGTGAAATTGGATTCTTCTTCTGGTCGATCTGTGAACATGTAGCACATGCTGCAGCTCACCATGTAGGTTGTCACATCTGTTTTCCTTCTTGTGTAATCTACTCAGCCAAGCTTTCTTGCAATAATGTCCTACAGGCAAAAATTTTGGTGATGCTTTCCAAGCAGCTGGTCCCGGCTGTACCCAACGATCTTCTTGCTTAGGGAGACTCTTTGCTTTTCCCAGAAGGCACCTGGAATATGCAAATTATCCTCCTCAAGCTTGAATCCCTGGTTTGGTGATGCTTTCCAAGCAGCTGGTCCCGGCTGTACCCAACGATCTTCTTGCTTAGGGAGACTCTTCGCTTTTCCCTGAAGGCACCGGGAATATGCAAATTATCCTCCTCAAGCTTGAATCCCTGGTTAGCTTTTTAACAACAGTTGTTGTTAAAGTTGAGCTGGACTGTCTCTGTCTTTGTGATACCGACGACAAGGAGCCTTCAGTAGCTCAGGGAAGAACCTGATAGCGCAGAGACCCAGAACACAGGTATGCACAAGGAAAGGCATTATTGTACTGAGACGAGAGGCCAGGGTGTGATACAGGGATTTCTCTCAGCCATGACTACTGCCCTGGCCCACCCTCACAAACACATATTTAATAGGGATCCATTTATGATCCAAAAAGAGTCACTAGACTCCTCCATCATTTGATTGATCACGTGATCTCAACATAACACATGTCCTGTCAGAAAACTGCAGGTGGAGATATGTGGACATTCTCCCACCGCTCTATGAATGTCCACTAAACCCAGCCCATAATATAACTTTCTATAAACCGTCCCAACACGGAGTGTGCTGGAGGAAACTACTTTGATTTTACATCAGTGACGCCATCATGCGCAGTGACACATATCTCCCCTCCATCACTTCACCAGTGACTTTGTCACATCATTTATTGCCTAGTTGCTCTGAGAAAAGCTAGGTGATCACTTGTTGGTTATTTTTTTTTAGATATGCTGATCACTTATTGCCTGTCTGCTCTGAGATTCGCAGATCACTTATTAATTTGCCACTCTAAAATACGTTTATCATTATTGGCTAACCCCACTGACATATGTTGATCACTTATTGACTAGCCACTCTGACATATCCTAATAACTTATTCCCCTTTTTCCCCTATGACCAGCTGTTCTGGTAGACCATTTCACATATTAATAGCTCTTATTGTAAAGAATGCCTGCTTCCTCTGGAGATTTAACATCTGTTTTTCTTTTGAGGAGGTGGTGTCACAATCCTCCACTCAGTGTGGTGAGTGGCAACTCAGCCATTCAGTCAATATTATCACCGGACAGGTTAAGTTTGGGACTATAGCAACATCATGGAATGCAATGTCCCTGGCCGTCTAGAGGACCACCCTGGCCCAGAGGCGTAGCTAAGGGTTCAGCTCAGGGGGGGCGAACCATCTGAGTGGGCCCCTAAACCTTGATTACAACTATGGTGGCACACTTTAATCATGGGTATAGGGGGAACCTCAGCAGATGATCCTGCTGTAATTGAAAATATATAATGGCCCCCGCATTAGCCCCCTCGTTGTATCTCCCTTGGATTCTGGTCTCTGTCCTGTGGGCTGCAAATTGCAGAAAATAAAAACAACCAGTAAATGCGTATAGAGTCCACCATATGGAAATAGGTCCCTGAATGAATCCAGGTAACCCTAAAAGGAATACTCTTGTCTGGACAAAGACCCTAAAGAGGTGAATGGAAAGAAAGAGGAAAGCAGAAGAAAGGGGGGAGGTAAAATATCACACAATGAAAGAAGAAAGTGCGCCCCCCTGTATGTCATCTCTTCTTTTTTTCCCTTCTCGCCATTTGTGGGCCATGTTATTCAGAGTATACATATGCATCTATATGTAATTGTGATTATCTATACTCACCTACTGGCGGTTCCCATTTATATTCTATTTGGCTCTTCATCATATATATTTATCCTCAACTTTATGGGGATTTTTATTGTTTATATAAATGGCATTTTCATGTTTGTTACCTTGTATTTACTGATATGAGATGAGACACATTGGACTGATAGGACCCTGACCCCAGCTACAGGACCACATTACGAGCGAGACAGACACAGAGAGAGAGCGAGACAGACACAGAGAGAGCGAGAGCGAGACAGACAGAGAGAGCGAGACAGACCGAGAGAGCGAGACAGACCGAGAGAGCAAGACAGACACAGAGAGAGCGAGACAGACACAGAGAGAGAGCGAGACAGACAGAGAGAGCGAGACAGACAGAGAGAGAGCGAGACAGACACAGAGAGAGAGCGAGACAGACAGAGAGAGCGAGACAGACAGAGAGAGAGCGAGACAGACAGAGAGCGCGAGACAGACAGAGAGCGCGAGACAGACAGAGAGAGCGAGACAGACAGAGAGAGCGAGACAGACAGAGAGAGTGAGACAGACAAAGAGAGAGAAACAGAGAGAGAGCGAGACAGACACAGAGAGAGACAGACACAGAGTGAGAGAGTGAGACAGACAGAGAGAGCGAGACAGACACAAAGAGAGAGAGACAGAGAGAGAGCGAGACAGACATAGAGAGAGAGCGAGACAGACAGAGAGAGCGAGACAGACACAGAGAGAGAGAGCGAGACAGACACAGAGAGAGAGAGCAAGACAGACACAGAGAGAGAGAGAGCAAGACAGACAGAGAGAGAGAGCGAGACAGACACAGAGAGAGAGAGCGAGACAGACAGAGAGAGAGAGAGCGAGACAGACACAAAGAGAGAGAGCGAGACAGACACAAAGAGAGAGAGAGCGAGATAGACACAGAGAGAGAGCGAGACAGACACAGAGAGAGAGAGAGACAGACACAGAGAGAGAGACACAGGGAGAGAGAGCGAGACAGACACAGAGAGAGAGAGCGAGACAGAGAGAGAGAGCGAGACAGACAGAAAGAGAGAGACACAGAGAGAGAGAGACAGACACAGAGAGAGAGACAGACACAGAGAGAGAGAGCGCGCGAGACAGACACAGAGAGAGAGAGCACGAGACAGACACAGAGAGAGAGAGAGCGCACGAGACAGACACAGAGAGAGAGCGAGACAGACACAGACAGAGAGCGAGACAGACAGAGAGAGCGCGAGACAGACACAGAGAGAGAGCGAGACAGACACAGAGAGAGAGCGAGACAGACTGAGAGAGAGCCAGACAGACAGAGAGAGCAAAACGGATGCAAGAAACCTCAGGGACTTGTCAGGAGGGGAACAGTGTCCTGCCTCCTCCTCACTGCACAGTGCAGTCACCTCCAGCCCCCTGCAGCCTGAACTCCTACGTCGTCCTATCTCCTGTCCGGCTCCTGTATTCAGGGCTCAGGGAGGGAAGAAGCAGCGTCCTGAAGTCTCTTCAGCAGACACCACACAGCCATCAATGTGTGTGCGTGTCTGCAGTATGCTCTGCTGGAGGCTCCGAGGCAGCAGGTACAGTGCCGGCATCCAGCGTCCCCGGACACATGCTCCTCTACAGAACAGACCGCGGCAGTGCAGGGAGATTCTGTCCCTGCTCTACCGCAGAGCTCAACTATATTGGCGTGCACAGCAGGCTAATATAGTTAAGGGTAGCGTAGCTCCAGGTGGGCCTCTCTTAGCTCTGGGCCCGGGGCGACCGCACCCTCTGCCCCCTTGGTAGCTACGCTACTGCCCTGGCCACTGGATAGTGTTTAGTGCCCTTATGGACACAGATGACACCGATCTTCCCATTTGGCACTTCCCACCCCTTGGGCGCAACCCTCACCAGAGTCACCGAGCTCCCAAAATCGACAAGTCCGAACACATCCTCTTCATTCATCTGCGAGGCACACTCATGTAGCCTCTTGCTGGGTGGGTAGTTGATAAAGCAGATTGGACACACATAGTACAATTGCCCCTGGCAACAGTTCATCTGTGGCACCCCTTTGGGATGCTCCGCCCCCTTTTGGATAACTACCATTTCCTGAGACTCCACCCCTTTTTAGGCAACCATCCCTGTTTGGGTTACCACCCATTTTGGACTCCACCCCTTTTTGGGCAACCATCCCTGTTTGGGTTACCACCCCTTTTGGGTCTCCAACCCTTTTTGGGCAACTATCCCTATTTGGGTTACCGCCTACTTTTAGGAGCACCACCCCTTTTAGGGACACCACCCCTTCCCTGGGGTACACTCCCCACGCTAGTCTCAGGCCCCAGTTGGCACAGTACACCTATATGTCTCTGGGCTTGCACTGGCCCTTTAAGAGTTTGTACGACCACCAATATTTTTATGACACCTCACCAGCTCCTGCTGGTACTGCCACAGCTCCTGCTGCAGTCACAAACCGCCGACACCTCCGGCTGCCGATCACAAGCCGCTGCTGCTGCCACTGCAGCTACAGCTGCTGCAGATCCTCTTTCTGCAACTGCAGCTTCTCTCCACAGGGCTATGCATTGCTCTGCACTGCAGACTTCGTGGACCCGCTGATCCACAGCAAACTTCGTAACCTCGCCAAGTTACAGCAATCACCTCCACATGAGCTTTCTGGACCGTTGCCTGCATTCTCCACCATATTTAAGATATCGCTTACTGAATGTATTGGGGACACTCACTTAGCACGGGATTCAGTCACACAGGCACGGGTTTCCACTTAAATAGACTATCCGGTTTATTTTATGCAGCATAAACCGGGTCATGCACAGTTCATTATATACATTTTATACAGCTTCAACTCACAGTCACTAAACGTGACTTCTCACTTCATCCAGTTACCATGGGTGACCGTACGCCGAGCAGTGCATCAATGTCCATGGAACACAACAAGCACCAACAGTCTGTTCCACTGGCAGACACTTCTCTGCCGTTATGATAGCCCCCTTCCCGGGTGTCACCTTTCTGGAGCTACTGCTCCACACGCTGACCTGTATGTCCTTTCTCCTCCAGGGAAGCTGCCAAACTGGGATCACCGTCCCGGACAATGCCTTGCTCACCAGGCCATCTGATAGTCCAGATCCTCAGGCGGGCTGTAGCTTCCCCAAAGCAGTGTCATTGCAGACTCTGCATACATTCAGCCTTTCCGCGCGCTCTTCAGGATGTCCGTCCTCATCTGGGACCATCCAACACACAGGCCACTGCGTATGCTGTTCAGGACGCCCGTCCCCCCTTGGGACCGTCGAACACACAGGCCTCTCAGTGAGCTATTCAAGGATCCGATCCTACTCCCAGGATCTCCCAAAACACAAGTCTCTCAGATCCACGGCCTCTCAGTGCGCTATTCAGGGATCCGGTCCACACACAGGACCTCCCAACACACAAGCCGTCCTGGATCTACACACTCTCCATCACAGAGGTCCATACACTCTCTACTACAGAGACCATGTGACCATACCATGGTCACATTATGTACCTGTAACCACTCCCATAGGTGAGAGGTGTGTGGTTAGTTCGACCCACCCAGCTCTCAAATTAACCCTGTAAGTAAATACTTGTGGGACTACAGGTTCCAGAACAACATTACTTTGAGCTTACAGCGCAGACTCCCTCTGCGACAAATACCGGCCATTACCAATCCTGCTGGTCACTATCTCAATATCACTAGGGTTTCGCGACTTACTTTTTTAGGATCGAGTCGGGTTTCGCGAAACCCGACTTTGTCAAAAGTCGGGTCGGGTGAAATCGGCCGATTATTGCGAAAAGTGGTGGATCGACCGAAACACGAAACCCAATGTAAGTCAATGGGGAATCAAAGTCGGCAGTGGGTGGAGGACAGGAAAGCATCTACAGTGCCCATTGTAATGTCAAAAACATCAATTCTTGTCACGTAAGCTTGTGAATCTTAATTTACCTTATAATATAATATAATAATAGTTAGGCATTGAAAATTGAGGGTCATTTGGCTAAAGTTGTGGGGGGGTAGGGCTGGTTCAAGTTCTTCGTGGGGCCAGGAAACGCGAACTACAACACGGCGGTGGAGCAGGGAGAGGTAAGTATTAAAACTTTGCAAGTGCTGTGATCCCGAGCAAGCAGGGGGGGCCGACTTGTTCGCATTGGCACTGGCACAGGGCCCCTCAAAGTACGGCGGTGTGTGTTTGACGGCGGGGGCGCCTCCCACTGGCAGAGACACTTTTGCGTACTATGAGGGGCCCTGTGCCAGTGATGTCGCCAACGAGTATTTCCCTCCCCACCTGATGAAGGAACCTGGACTTTCATCTGCACCTTCCTCTTTGTCCCCGTGTAAGGTGGTATAGTATGCGGGAAGGGGAACCTGACTTTCAGCAGGGTCAGATTCTGGCTGTGTAGAGTGCAAGGGGAATGTAGTGGTCTGGGTCAATGTACCAGCAGACTCATGTAGCAGTGGCTGGCCAATGGGCAGGATGAGGAGGAAACACAGATATAGTCCCAAAGAATAAAGTAGGCTAAATGCAATTCAAAATTGGTAACAGGACTAAACAGGCGGCATAGCTTTGTTCAGTGGCGAAAAACTGTAATGAGTGGCAGACACAGTTAGTAGGCCCAAGTAATAAAGTGGGCCAAATTAAGTTCAAAATTGGTAACAGGAGTAAACAGGCGGCACTGCTTTGTTCAGCGGAGGAGAACAACAAGCAGAGGCAGACACCGTTAGTAGGCCCAACCAAACCAGTAGCCCAAATGCAGTTTAATATCTGATATAGGACGAAAGCCTGAAGATTGAAGCTCAGCTTTGTAAAGAGGAGGAGAACACCAAGCAGCGGCAGACACCGTTAGTACGCCCAACCAAACCAGTATCCCAAATGCAGTTTAATATCTGATATAGGCCGAAAGTCTTGAGATTGAAGCTCAGCTTTGTAAAGTGGAGGAGGACACCAAGCAGCGGCAGACACCGTTAGTACGCCCAACCAAATCAGTAGCCCAAATGCAATTTAATATCTGATATAGGCCGAAAGCCTGAAGATTGAAGCTCAGCTTTGTAAAGTGGAGGAGAACACCAAGCAGCGGCAGACACCGTTAGTACGCCCAACCAAACCAGTATCCCAAATGCAGTTTAATATCTGATATAGGCCGAAAGTCTTGAGATTGAAGCTCAGCTTTGTAAAGTGGAGGAGGACACCAAGCAGCGGCAGACACCGTTAGTACGCCCAACCAAATCAGTAGCCCAAATGCAATTTAATATCTGATATAGGCCGAAAGCCTGAAGATTGAAGCTCAGCTTTGTAAAGTGGAGGAGAACACCAAGCAGCGGCAGACACCGTTAGTACGCCCAACCAAACCAGTAGGCCAAATGCAGTTTAATATCTGATATAGGCCGAAAGCCTGAAGATTGAAGCTCAGCTTTGTAAAGTGGAGAAAAGCAAGCAGCCGCAGACACCATTAGTACGCCCAACCAAACCAGGAGCCCAAATGCAGTGTAATATCTGATATAGGCCGAAAGCCTAAAGATTGAAGCTCAGCTTTGTAAAGTGGAGGAGAACACCAAGCAGCGGCAGACACCGTTAGTACACCCAACCAAACCAGTAGCCCAAATGCAGTTTAATAACTGATATAGGCCGAAAGCCTGAAGATTGAAGCTCAGCTTTAGTCAGTGGAGAACACCAAGCTGCGGCACACACCATTTGTAGGCCCAACCAAAGAAGTAGGCCAAATGCAGTTTAATATCTGACACCAGATGAAAATTGAGGCTCAGCTTTGTTCAGTGGAGGACAACTGTAATGGGAGGCAGACACAGTTAGTAGGCCTTAATAAGTAAGTAGGCAAAATGCAGTTCAAAATTGGTAAGTGGAGTACGCAGGCGGCATAGCTTTGTTCAGCGGAGGACAACTGTAATAAGTGGCTCAGACAGACATAGTAGGCCCACAATTAAAAAAGGTGGCTAATTGCAGTTCAAAGTTGGTAAGAGGAGTACACAGGCGGCATAGCGTGGTTCAGCGGAGGAGGACAAGTGTAATTAGTGGCTCTGACACACTGAGTAGGCCTAAAATAAAAAAGAAGGCTATATTCAGTTCACAGTTGGTAAGAGGACTACAGAGGCAGCATTGCTGGGTTCAGCGGTGGAGGACAACTGTTGTGAGAGTCTGACACAGTTACTAGGCCCAAATAAGTAAGTAGGCTAAATGCTGTTCTAAATTGGTAAGAGGAGTACACAGGCGGCATAGCTTGGTTCAGCGGAGGAGGACAACTGTAATAAGAGGCTCAGACAGACTGAGTAGTCCTAAAATAAAACAGTTGGCTGAATGCAGTTCCAAATTGGTAACAGGAGTACACAGGCGGCATAGCTTGGTTCAGTGGAGGAGGACAACTGTAATAAATGGCTCAGACAGACTGAGTAGTCCTAAAATAAAACAGTTGGCTGAATGCAGTTCCAAATTGGTAACAGGAGTACACAGGCGGCATAGCTTGGTTCAGTGGAGGACAACTGTAATAAGTGGCTCAGACAGACAGAGTAGGCCTAAAATATAAAAAGTAGGCTAATGTCTGTTCAAAATTTGTTTGAGTAGTACACAGGCGGCATAGCTTTGTTCAGCGGAGGACAGTTGTAATGTGTGGCACAGACAGACAGACAGACAGAGGCCTAAAATTAAAAAAGGTGGCTTCATGCAGTTCAAAACTGCTACCAGGACTTACCAGGCTGCCTAGCTTATTTCAGCTGGGGACAGTTGTAATGTGTGGCGCAGACAGACAGACAGAGGCCTAAAATAAAAAAAGGTGGCTAAATGCACTTCGAAACTGCTACCAGGACTAACCAGGCGGCCTAGCTTGTTTCAGGGGGGGACAGTTGTAATGTGTGGCGCAGACAGACAGACAGAGGCCTAAAATAAAAAAGGTGGCTAAATGCAGTTCAAAACTGCTAACAGGACTAACCAGGTGGCCTAGCTTGTTTCAGGGGGGGACAGTTGTAATGTGTGGCACAGACAGACAGACAGACAGAGGCCTAAAATAAAAAAAGGTGGCTTCATGCAGTTCAAAACTGCTAGCAGGACTAACCAGGCGGCCTAGCTTGTTTCAGGGGGGGACAGTTGTAATGTGTGGCGCAGACAGACAGACCAGAGGCCTAAAATAAAAAAAGGTGGCAAAATGCAGTTCAAAACTGCTAGCAGGATTAATCAGGCGGCCTAGCTTAGTTCTGCGTGGGAGGACAACTGTTATGAGAGGCTGACACAGTTACTAGGCACAAATAAGAAGGTAGGCTACATGCAGTTCACAATTGGTAACAGGATTACTCAGGTGGCATAGCTTTGTTCAGCGGAGGACAACTGTTATAAGTGGCTGACACAGTTAGTAGGCCAAAAAACTAAATTGGGCTAAATGTCTGCCAAGGAATTGTTCATAAATAAACTGGTGGCATAGCGAGGTACAGGGGTGGGCTCCTATGCAGAGTTGCAGACAGTGGTATTTGGCGCAAAGTATTAAGGGGTCTAAATGGAGGCCAGGAACCCTGTATATCTTACTATTATCTATCATTGCAACAAATTTGTAATGGCAGTGCCATTTAAGGATATAACAGCACAGACTACACAGTTGTGGAGCAGGGAGAGGTAAGTATTGCAAGTGGTAGAGCACTGTTCGAGCTGGGGGGAACACTCTCTCGTGGGCGGCGGTACTGGCACAGTGCCCCTCATATTACGACGGTGTGTCTGACGTTGATTGAGCACCACCACTGTCAGAGACACTTCATTGTACTATGTGGGACCCTGTGCCAGTGCCGTCGCCCAAGAGTGGGCACACACACCTGTCCAGGCAAACAGCACTCGCACGGGTGCTTGTTGTGAGTTCCGTTCTGGAGCTCCCTCCTGTGGTTGCTAATGGTATTTTTGCAAGTTCTGCGCTTGGGCTCCCTCTGGTGGTTTCGAGTGGAACTGCTGCTCCGTTAGGTGGCTGTAGCAGCTGCCTTCACTAATCGCCTTGCCTGGGTTTGTTATTTAAACCTGCTCTGGGCTTTAGTCCATGCCTGCTGTCAATGTACTTGGTTGGATTTGATTCTTCCCTTGGATTTCTCATATGGCCAGTCCTTGTCTGCAAAAGATAAGTTTTGCTTGTTTTGTTTGTCCATTTGTTTGGACTCTATTGCTTTGCATTTTGTCTCTTTTGTCCAGCTTGTCACTATGTCTTATTCAGGCTAGCTGGAAGATCTGGGAAAGCAGATTTGCCCCTCCATACCGTGAGTCGGTGTGGAGTTCATTTTTGTAAACTCTGCGTGGATTTTGTAGTTTTTAATACTGACCGCACAGTATCCTTTGCTCTCTGTCTATCTAGTTTAGTTTTGGCCTTCCTTTGCTGAATTCTAATTTCATTTCTGAGTTCGTCATTTCCCTCTGCTTTCACAGTCAATATTTGTGGGGGGCTATCTTTCCTTTTGGGGGTTTCTCTGAGGCAAGATAGCTTTCTATTTCCTTCTTTAGGGGTAGTTATATCTGAGGCTGTGACGAGGTGTCTAGGGAGTGTCAGGAACATCCCACAGCTATTTCTAGTTGTGTTGTTAGGATTAGGGACTGCGGTCAGTAGAGATACCACCTTCTCAAAGCTCGTTCCATGTTGCGTTTTAGCCACCAGGTCATATCAGTGTGGCCTCTTAACCACCAGGTCATAACAGTACAGCAGGCCAAGAATGAATTGAATGCATCTCAAAAGAGGGGAAAAAAAAGATTTCTGAACCATTTTTTTTTCTGTGCTCTGTTCTGTCTTCTTTTTCCTCTTGATATCCGGGTGGTGCTGGATATATGCTCTGGTATGGAGGTTCAGGGTTTGTTTTCTCGTGTGGATTAACTTGCTGCAAGAGTCCAGAGTATCCAAGATTATATTGTTCAGACTCCGGCTCTAGAGCCAAGAATTCCTACTCCTGATTTGTTTTTTGGGGACAGATCCAAGTTTTTGAACTTTAAAAATAGCTGCAAATTGTTTTTTGCTTTGAAACCCCGTTCTTCTGGTGATCCCATTCAGCAAGTGAAAATCATCATATCCCTACTGCGTGGTGATCCTCAAGACTGGGCATTTGCTCTTGAAACAGGGAATCCGACATTATTGAATGTAGATGCATTCTTTCAGGCGCTCGGATTGTTGTATGACAAACCTAACTCTGTAGAGCATGCTGAGAAAACACTGTTGGCCCTGTGTCAGGGTCAGGAAGCGGCAGAGTTATATTGCCAGAAATTTAGAAAATGGTCTGTGCTCACTAAATGGAATGAAGAAGCGCTGGCTGCTATTTTCAGAAAAGGTCTTTCTGAAACCCTTAAAGATGTTATGGTGGGCTTTCCTACGCCTACCGGTTTGAGCGAATCTATGTCTCTAGCCATTCAGATTGATCGGCGCTTGCGTGAGCGCAAGGCGGTGCTCCATATGGCAGTGTCCTCTGAGCGAAGTCCTGAGCCTATGCAATGTGATAGGATTTTGACTAGAGCAGAACGGCAGGAATTCAGACGTCAGAATGGCCTGTGTTTTTACTGTGGTGATTCAGCTCATGCTATTTCTGATTGCCCTAAGCGTACTAGGAGGGTCCCTAGCTCTGTTACCATTAGTACTGTGCAGCCTAAATTTCTCTTGTCTGTTACCCTGATTTGCTCATTGTCGTCCTTTTCTGTTATGGCATTTGTGGATTCTGGCGCTGCCCTGAACTTAATGGACTTAGAGTTTGCCAAGCGCTGTGGTTTTTCCTTGGAACCTTTGCAGAGTCCTATTCCCTTAAGGGGGATTGATGCTACGCCATTGGCCAAGAATAAACCTCAGTACTGGACACAGTTAACCATGTGCATGGCTCCAGCACATCAGGAAAATATTCGTTTTTTGGTGTTGCATAATTTGCATGATGTTGTTGTGCTGGGTTTTCCATGGTTACAGGTACATAATCCAGTGCTGGATTGGAGATCTATGTCTGTGACTGGTTGGGGTTGTCAGGGGATACATAGTGATATTCCTTTGATGTCCATTTCCTCGTCCCCTTCTTCTGAAGTTCCTGAGTTTTTGTCGGATTTCCAGGATGTATTTGATGAGCCCAAGTCCAGTTCCCTACCTCCTCATAGGGACTGCGATTGTGCCATTAATTTGATTCCTGGCTGTAAGTTCCCTAAGGGCCGACTTTTCAATCTGTCTGTGCCAGAGCATGCCGCTATGCGGAGTTATGTAAAGGAGTCCTTGGAGAAAGGGCATATTCGCCCGTCTTCGTCACCGTTGGGAGCGGGATTTTTTTTTTTTGCCAAGAAGGATGGCTCCTTGAGACCCTGTATAGATTATCGCCTTCTCAATAAGATCACTGTCAAATTCCAGTATCCGTTACCTTTGCTTTCTGATTTGTTTGCTCGGATTAAGGGTGCTAGTTGGTTTACTAAAATCGACCTCCGAGGGGCGTATAATCTTGTGCGTATTAAACAAGGTGATGAATGGAAAACAGCATTTAATATGCCTGAAGGCCATTTTGAATATCTTGTAATGCCATTCGGGCTCTCTAATGCTCCATCGGTATTTCAGTCCTTTATGCATGATATCTTCCGGAATTATCTGGATAAATTTATGATTGTGTATTTGGATGATATTTTGGTTTTCTCCGATGATTGGGAGTCTCATGTGAAGCAGGTTAGGATGGTGTTTCAGGTCCTTCGTACTAATGCGTTGTTTGTGAAGGGGTCTAAGTGCCTCTTTGGAGTTCAGAGGGTTTCTTTTTTTGGGTTTCATTTTTTCTCCCTCGGCTATTGAAATAGACCCTGTTAAAGTCCAGGCCATTCATGATTGGACTCAACCTACATCTGTAAAGAGCCTTCAGAATTTTTGGGGCTTTGCCAATTTTTATTGTCGCTTTATTGCTAATTTTTCTAGTGTTGTGAAGCCTCTGACCGATTTGACGAGGAAGGGCGCTGATGTGGTGAATTGGTCCTCTGCAGCTGTTGAGGCCTTTCAGGAGCTTAAAAGTCGTTTTACTTCTGCCCCTGTGTTGCGTCAGCCAGATGTTTCTCTCCCTTTTCAGGTTGAGGTTGATGCTTCTGAGATTGGGGCGGGGGCCGTTTTGTCTCAGAGAAATTCTGATGGCTCTTTGATGAAACCTTGTGCCTTCTTCTCCAGAAAATTTTCATCTTCTGAGCGTAATTATGATGTCGGCAATCGGGAGTTGTTGGCTATGAAGTGGGCATTTGAGGAGTGGCGACATTGGCTTGAGGGAGCCAAGCATCGCGTGGTGGTCTTGACTGATCACAAGAATCTGATTTACCTCGAGTCTGCTAAGCGGTTGAATCCTAGACAGGCTCGGTGGTCTTTGTTTTTCTCACATTTTGATTTTGTGGTCTCGTATATTCCTGGATTTAAGAATGTGAAGGCTGATGCCCTTTCTAGGAGTTTTTTGCCTGATTCTCCGGGAGTTCTTGAGCCTGCTGGGATCCTCAAGGAGGGGGTGATTCTTTCTGCCATCTCCCCTGATTTACGGCGGGTACTTCAGGAGTTTCAGGCTGATAAACCTGACCGCTGTCCTGTGGGGAAATTGTTTGTTCCTGATAGATGGACTAGTAGGGTAATTTCTGAGGTTCATTGTTCGGTGTTGGCTGGTCACCTTGGGATTTTCGGTACCAGAGATTTGGTGGCTAGGTCCTTTTGGTGGCCTTCATTGTCGCGGCAAGTGCGTTCGTTTGTGCAGTCCTGTGGGACCTGTGCTCGGGCTAAGCCTTGCTGTTCCCGTGCCAGCGGGTTGCTTTTGCCTTTGCCTATTCCTGAGAGGCCCTGGACGCATATTTCCATGGATTTTATTTCTGATCTTCCTGTTTCTCAGAAGATGTCTGTCATCTGGGTGGTTTGTGACCGGTTTTCTAAGATGGTCCATTTGGTGCCGTTGCCTAAGTTGCCTTCCTCTTCTGATTTGGTTCCATTATTTTTTCAGCATGTGGTTCGTTTGCATGGTATTCCAGAGAATATTGTGTCTGAGAGAGGTTCCCAGTTCGTTTCTAGGTTTTGGCGGTCCTTTTGTGCTAGATTGGGCATTGATTTGTCCTTTTCTTCTGCATTCCATCCTCAGACAAAGGGCCAAACGGAGCGAACCAATCAGACCTTGGAATCCTATTTGAGATGCTTCGTGTCTGCTCATCAGGATGATTGGGTGACCTTTTTGCCGTTGGCCGAGTTTGCCCTTAATAACCGGGCTATTTCGGCGACCTTGGTTTCGCCTTTTTTTTGTAACTTTGGTTTTCATCCTCGTTTTTCTTCAGAGCAGCTTGAGCCTTCTGACTGTCCTGGTGTGGATTCCGTGGTGGACAGGTTGCAGCAAATTTGGACTCATGTGGTGGACAATTTGATGTTGTCTCAGGAGAAGGCTCAGCGTTTTGCTAACCGTCATCGGTGTGTTGGTCCCCGGCTTCGTGTTGGGGATTTGGTCTGGTTGTCTTCTCGTCATGTTCCTATGAAGGTTTCTTCCCCTAAGTTCAAGCCTCGCTTTATTGGGCCTTATAAGATTTCTGAAATTATCAATCCAGTGTCTTTTCGTTTGGCCCTTCCAGCTTCCTTTTCCATTCATAATGTGTTCCATAGATCCTTGTTGCGGAGATATGTGGTACCTATGGTTCCCTCCGTTGATCCTCCTGCTCTGGTGTTGGTTGAGGGGGAATTGGAATATGTGGTAGAGAAGATTTTGGATTCTCGTTTTTCGAGGCGGAAGCTTCAGTATCTGGTCAAGTGGAAGGGTTATGGCCAGGAGGATAATTATTGGGTTGTTGCCTCCGATGTTCATGCTCTCGATTTGGTTCATGCTTTCCATTTGGCTCGTCCTGATCGGCCTGGGAGCTCTGGTGAGGGTTCGGTGACCCCTCCTCAAGGGGGGGGTACTGTTGTGAGTTCCTTTCTGGAGCTCCCTCCTGTGGTTGCTAATGGTATTTTTGCGAGTTCTGCCCTTGGGCTCCCTCTGGTGGTTTCGAGTGGAACTGCTGCTCCGTTAGGTGGCTGTAGCAGCTGCCTTCACTAATCGCCTTGCCTGGGTTTGTTATTTAAACCTGCTCTGGGCTTTAGTCCATGCCTGCTGTCAATGTTCTTGGTTGGATTTGATTCTTCCCTTGGATTTCTCATATGGCCAGTCCTTGTCTGCAAAAGATAAGTTTTGCTTGTTTTGTTTGTCCATTTGTTTGGACTCTATTGCTTTGCATTTTGTCTCTTTTGTCCAGCTTGTCACTATGTCTTATTCAGGCTAGCTGGAAGATCTGGGAAAGCAGATTTGCCCCTCCACACCGTGAGTCGGTGTGGAGTTCATTTTTGTAAACTCTGCGTGGATTTTGTAGTTTTTAATACTGACCGCACAGTATCCTTTGCTCTCTGTCTATCTAGTTTAGTTTTGGCCTCCCTTTGCTGAATTCTAATTTCATTTCTGAGTTCGTCATTTCCCTCTCCTTTCACAGTCAATATTTGTGGGGGGCTATCTTTCCTTTTGGGGGTTTCTCTGAGGCAAGATAGCTTTCTATTTCCTTCTTTAGGGGTAGTTATATCTGAGGCTGTGACGAGGTGTCTAGGGAGTGTCAGGAACATCCCACGGCTATTTCTAGTTGCGTTGTTAGGATTAGGGACTGCGGTCAGTAGAGATACCACCTTCTCAGAGCTTGTTCCATGTTGCGTTTTAGCCACCAGGTCATATCAGTGTGGCCTCTTAACCACCAGGTCATAACAGGTGCTTGCGCCAAGTTGTGACCACGGCCCTGTGGGGGGAGTCAGCCCATTTAGGGAGGTATACAAATGGCCTATGGTGGACATTTGGCACCTGCAAAGGGCGGAATTGGAGCAGTCAGTAAGAGGAGGCCAAATACAAGAAATTTTTCTGGCAAGCTACGTGTCCGCTGGGGAAGGTGGGGCAAAATAATTTGAAATCCATGATTGGTTCATTTTAATGAAGGTTAGATCATCAACATTTCGGGGAGCCAGACGTGTCCTTTATTCGGTCATTATTGAACCAGTAGCACTGAAGATTCTTTCTGAGAGCACACTAGCAGCTTGGCAAGCGAGCTCCTGTAATGCATATTCTGACAATTCGGGCCAGGTGTCTAGTTTAGATGGCCAGTAATCAAAGGGGAATGACCTGTGAGGGAGAACATCGATAATGGCAGTAAAATAGTTTGTAACTATACTGGACAAATGCTGTCTCCTGTCACTTTGAATCGATGCAGCAGTATCTGTCGTGTCTGCGGTCATTGCGAAATCACTCCACAACCTGGTCATAAATCCCCTCTGTCCAACGCCACTTCGGCTTTGTGCACCTCTAACACCTCTGTCATGTTGCCCCCTACAGCTCGTGTGAGAACCATCAGCGCCGCTGTGTGCTGGGAATGCCTGAACCAAACGGTCTACAAGAGTTGCTTGTTTGGTAGCCAATATTTTCTCAAGGTTCTCATGTGGCATGATACTTTGTAATTTGCCTTTGTATCGTGGATCCAGGAGGCAGGCCAACCAGTAATCGTCATCGGTCATCATTTTTATAATGCGGGGGTCCCGTTTTAGGGTACGCAATACATACAGTTAGGTCCATATATATTTGGACAGAGACAACATTATTCTAATTTTGGTTATAGATATTACCACAATGAATTTTAAAGAAAACTATTCAGATGCAGTTGAAGTTCAGACTTTCTGCTTTCATTTGAGGGTATCCACATTAAAATTGGATGAAGGGTTTAGGAGTTTCAGCTCCTTAACATGTGCCACCCTGTTTTTAAAGGGACCAAAAGTAATTGGACAGATTTAATAATTTTAAATAAAATGTTAATTTTTAGTACTAGGTTGAAAACCCTTTGTTGACAATGACTGCCTGAAGTCTTGAACTTATGGACATCACCAGACGCTGTGTTTCCTCCTTTTTGATGCTCTGCCAGGCCTACACTGTGGTGGTTTTCAGTTGCTGTTTGTTTGCGGGCCTTTCTGTCTGAAGATTAGTCTTTAACAAGTGAAATGCATGCTCAATTGGGTTGAGATCAGGTGACTGACTTGGCCATTCAAGAATATTCCACTTCTTTGCTTTAATAAACTCAAGGGTTGCTTTGGCTTTATGTTTTTGGTCATTGTCCATCTGTAGTATGAAACGACGACCAATCAGTTTTTCTGCATTTGGCTGGATCTGAGCACACAGTATGTTTCTGAATACCTCAGAATTCATTCCGCTGCTTCTATCCTGTGTCACATCATCAATAAACATTAGTGACCTAGTGCCACTGGCAGCCATGCATGCCCAAGCCATCACACTGTCTCCGCCGTGTTTTACAGATGATGTGGTATGCTTTGGATCATGAGCTGTACCACGCCTTTGCCATACTTTTTCCTTTCCATCATTCTGGTAGAGGTTGATCTTGGTTTCACCTGTCCAAAGAATGTTATTCCAGAACTGTGCGGCTTTTTTAGATGTTTCTTAGCAAAGTCCAGTCTAGCCTTTTTATTCTTGATGCTTATGAGCAGCTTGCACCGTGCAGTGAACCCTCTGTATTTACTTTCATGCAGTCTTCTCTTTATGGTAGATTTGGATATTGATACGCCGACCTCCTGGAGAGTGTTGGTCACTTGGTTGGCTGTTGTGAAGGGGTTTCTCTTCACCATGGAGGTTATTCTGCCATCATCCACCACTGTTGTCTTCCGTGGGAGCCCAGGTCTTTTTGCCTTGATGAGTTCACCAGTACTTTGTTTCTTTCTCAGGATGTACCAAACTGTAGATTTTGCCACTCCTAATATTGTAGCAATTTCTCGGATGGGTTTTTTCAGTTTTCTCAGCTTAAGAATGGCTTCTTTCACCTGCATGGAGAGCTCCTTTGACCACATGTTTAATTCACAGCAAAACCTTCCAAATGCAAACACCACACTACATATCAACTCCAGGCCTTTTATCTGCTTTATTTAGAATGACATAACGAAGGGATTGTCCACACCTGTCCATGAAATAGCCTTGGAGTCAATTGTCCAATTACTTTTGGTCCCTTTAAAAACAGGGTGGCACATGTTAAGGAGCTGAAACTCCTAAACCCTTCATCCAATTTTAATGTGGATACCCTCAAATAAAAGCTGAAAGTCTGAACTTCAACTGCATCTGAACTGTTTTGTTTAAAATTTATTGTGGTAATGTCTATAGCCAAAATTAGAAAAATGTTGTCTCTGTCCAAATATATATGGACCTAACTGTACGCTGCCATGTGGGCTGTTATGAATAGGTAATTCAGAACCACAATGGACCTTGAAGTTCAGAGCACACAAGTGACCTGACAAAACCCACAAAACATAGGACGAGCTCTGAGACGTGGAAACTCTGCTGACCGCAATCCCTAAACCTATCAAACCACAATAGAGGTAGCCGTGGATTGCGCCTAACGCTCCCTATGCAACTCGGCACAGCCTGAGAAACTAGCTAGTCCTGAAGATAGAAAAATAAGCCTACCTTGCCTCAGAGAAATTCCCCAAAGGAAAAGGCAGCCCCCCACATATAATGACTGTGAGTTAAGATGAAAATACAAACACAGAGATTAAATAGATTTAGCAAAGTGAGGCCCGACTTACTGAATAGACCGAGGATAGGAAAGATAGCTTTGCGGTCAACACAAAAACCTACAAACAACCACGCAGAGGGGCAAAAAGACCCTCCGCACCGACTAACGGTACGGAGGTGCTCCCTCTGCGTCTCAGAGCTACCAGCAAGCAAGCAAAACCAAAAAAGCAAGCTGGACAGAAAATATAGCAACAAAAGTAACACAAGCAGAACTAAGCTTATTCTGAGCAGACAGGCCACCGGAACGATCCAGGAGGAAGCAAGACCAATACTAGAACATTGACTGGAGGCCAGGATCAAAGCACTAGGTGGAGTTAAATAGAGCAGCACCTAACGACTTAACCTCATCACCTGAGGAAGGAAACTCAGAAGCCGCAGTACCACTCATGACCACAGGAGGGAGCTTGATCACAGAATTCACAACAGTACCCCCCCCCTTGAGGAGGGGTCACCGAACCCTCACCAGAGCCCCCAGGCCGACCAGGATGAGCCATATGAAAGGCACGAACAAGATCGGCAGCATGGACATCAGAGGCAAAGACCCAGGAATTATCTTCCTGACCATAACCCTTCCACTTAACCAGATACTGGAGTTTCCGTCTCGAAACACGAGAATCCAAAATCTTCTCCACTATATACTCCAACTCCCCCTCCACCAAAACCGGGGCAGGAGGATCAACAGATGGAACCACAGGCGCCACGTATCTCCGCAACAATGACCTATGGAATACGTTATGGATGGAAAAAGAATCTGGAAGGGTCAAACGAAAAGACACAGGATAAAGAACCTCAGAAATCCTATACGGGCCAATGAAACGAGGCTTAAACTTAGGAGAGGAAACCTTCATAGGAATATAACGAGATGACAACCAAACCAAATCCCCAACACGAAGTCGGGGACCCACACAGCGTCTGCGATTAGCGAAACGTTGAGCCTTCTCCTGGGACAAGGTCAAATTGTCCACTACATGAGTCCAAATCCGCTGCAACCTGTCCACCACAGTATCCACACCAGGACAGTCTGAAGACTCAACCTGCCCTGAAGAGAAACGAGGATGGAACCCAGAATTGCAGAAAAACGGTGAAAGCAAGGTAGCCGAGCTGGCCGATTATTAAGAGCGAACTCAGCCAACGGCAAAAAGGACACCCAATCATCCTGATCAGCAGAAACAAAACATCTCAGATATGTTTCCAAGGTCTGATTGGTTCGTTCAGTCTGGCCATTTGTCTGAGGATGGAAAGCCGAGGAAAAAGACAAATCAATGCCCATCCTAGCACAAAAGGCTCGCCAAAACCTCGAAACAAACTGGGAACCTCTGTCAGAAACGATGTTCTCTGGAATGCCATGTAAACAAACCACATGCTGGAAGAACAATGGCACCAAATCAGAGGAGGAAGGCAATTTAGACAAGGGTACCAAATGGATCATCTTAGAGAAGCGATCACAAACTACCCAAATGACCGACATTTTTTGAGAGACGGGGAGATCCGAAATAAAATCCATAGAGATATGTGTCCAAGGCCTCTTCGGGATCGGCAAGGGCAAAAGCAACCCACTGGCACGAGAACAGCAGGGCTTAGCCCGAGCACAAATCCCACAGGACTGCACAAAAGAACGCACATCCCGCGACAGAGACGGCCACCAAAAGGATCTAGCCACCAAATCTCTGGTACCAAAGATTCCAGGATGACCAGCCAACACCGAACAATGAACCTCAGAGATAACTTTATTCGTCCACCTATCAGGGACAAACAGTTTCTCTGCTGGGCAACGATCAGGTTTATTAGCCTGAAATTTTTGCAGCACCCGCCGCAAATCAGGGGAGATGGCAGACACAATTACTCCCTCTTTGAGAATACCCGCCGGCTCAGGCAAACCCGGAGAGTCGGGCACAAAACTCCTAGACAGGGCATCCGCCTTCACATTTTTAGAGCCCGGAAGGTACGAAACCACAAAATCAAAACGGGAGAAATACAGCGACCAACGAGCCTGTCTAGGATTCAACCGTTTGGCAGACTCGAGATAAGTCAAGTTCTTGTGATCAGTCAAGACCACCACGCGATGCTTAGCTCCTTCAAGCCACTGACGCCACTCCTCGAATGCCCACTTCTTGGCCAGCAACTCTCGATTGCCAACATCATGATTTCGCTCAGCAGGCGAAAACTTCCTGGAAAAGAAAGCGCATGGCTTCATCACCGAGCAATCAGCACCTCTTTGCGACAAAACAGCCCCCGCTCCAATTTCAGAAGCATCAACCTCAACCTGGAACGGAAGCGAAACATCTGGTTGACACAACACAGGGGCAGAAGAAAAACGACGCTTTAACTCTTGAAAAGCTTCCACAGCAGCAGAAGACCAATTGACCACATCAGCACCCTTCTTGGTCAAATCGGTCAATGGTTTAGCAATACTAGAAAAATTACAGATGAAGCGACGATAAAAATTAGCAAAGCCAAGGAACTTTTGCAGACTCTTCAGAGATGTAGGCTGAGTCCAATCATAAATGGCCTGGACCTTAACAGGGTCCATCTCGATGGTAGAAGGGGAAAAAATGAACCCCAAAAATGAAACCTTCTGAACACCAAAGAGACACTTTGATCCCTTCACAAACAAAGAATTAGCACGCAGGACCTGGAACACCATTCTGACCTGCTTCACATGAGACTCCCAATCATCCGAGAAGACCAAAATATCATCCAAGTATACAATCAGGAATTTATCCAGGTACTCTCGGAAGATGTCATGCATAAAGGACTGAAATACTGATGGAGCATTGGCAAGTCCGAATGGCATAACTAGGTACTCAAAATGGCCCTCGGGCGTATTAAATGCAGTTTTCCATTCATCGCCCCGTTTAATACGCACAAGATTATATGTACCACGAAGATCTATCTTGGTGAACCAACTAGCCCCCTTAATCCGAGCAAACAAATCAGATAGCAGCGGCAAGAAGTACTGAAATTTGACCGTGATTTTATTTAGAAGGCGGTAATCAATACAAGGTCTCAGCGAACCATCCTTCTTGGCCACAAAAAAGAATCCTGCTCCCAATGGCGACGACGACGGGCGAATATGACCCTTCTCCAAGGATTCTTTTACGTAACTCCGCATAGCGGCGTGCTCAGGTACAGATAAATTAAACAGTCGACCCTTAGGAAACTTACTACCAGGAATCAACTCGATAGCACAATCACAATCCCTATGCGGAGGTAGGGCATTGGACTTGGGCTCATCGAATACATCCCGGTAATCAGACAAGAACTCTGGGACATCAGAAGGGGTGGATGATGAGATAGACAGAAATGGAACATCACCATGTACCCCCTGACAACCCCAGCTGGACACAGACATTGATTTCCAATCTAATACTGGGTTATGGACTTGTAGCCATGGCAACCCCAACACGACCACATCATGCAGATTTTGCAACACCAGAAAGCGAATATCCTCCTGGTGCGCAGGAGCCATGCACATGGTTAGCTGGGTCCAATACTGAGGCTTATTCTTGGCCAAAGGCGTAGCATCAATTCCGCTCAATGGAATAAGACACTGCAAGGGCTCCAAGACAAACCCACAGCGCCTAGCAAACTCGAAGTCCATCAAATTCAGGGCAGCGCCTGAATCCACAAATGCCATGACAGAATAGGAAGACAAAGAGCAGATCAAAGTAACGGACAAAAGAAATTTCGACTGTACCGTACCAATGGTGGCAGACTTAGCGAACCGCTTAGTGCGCTTAGGACAATCGGAGATAGCATGAGTGGAATCACCACAGTAGAAACACAGCCCATTCTGATGTCTGTGTTCCTGCCTTTCAGCTCTGGTCAAAGTCCTATCGCACTGCATAGGCTCAGGTTTATGCTCAGATAATACCGCCAAATGGTGCACAGATTTACGCTCACGCAAGCGTCGACCGATCTGAATGGCCAAAGACATAGACTCATTCAGACCAGCAGGCATAGGAAATCCCACCATGACATCCTTAAGGGCTTCAGAGAGACCCTTTCTGAAGATTGCTGCCAAAGCACATTCATTCCATTGAGTGAGCACAGACCACTTTCTAAACTTCTGACAATAAATCTCTATCTCATCCTGACCCTGACACAGAGCCAGCAAATTTTTCTCTGCCTGATCCACTGAATTAGGTTCATCGTACAGTAATCCGAGCGCCAGAAAAAATGCATCAATATTACATAATGCAGGATCTCCTGGCGCAAGGGAAAATGCCCAGTCTTGAGGGTCGCCACGTAATAAAGAAATAATAATCTTAACTTGTTGAACTGGGTCACCAGAGGAGTGAGGTTTCAACGCCAGAAACAGTTTGCAATTATTTTTGAAACTCAGAAATTTAGCTCTATCTCCAGAAAACAAATCAGGAATAGGAATTCTTCGTTCTAACATAGAATTCTGAGCCACAAAGTCTTGAATATTTTGTACTCTTGCAGTGAGAAGATCCACACATGAAGACAGACCTTTAATGTCCATCACCACACCTGTGTCCTGAACCACCCAAATGTCTAGGGGAAAAAAAAGGCAAAACACAGTGCAAAGAAAAAAAAATGGTCTCAGAACTTCTTTTTTCCCTCTATTGAGAAGCATAGTACTTTGGGCCTCCAGTACTGTTATGAATAGGTAATTCAGAACCACAATGGACCTTGAAGTTCAGAGTACACAAGTGACCTGACAAAACCCACAAAACATAGGACGAGCTCTGAGACGTGGAAACTCTGCTGACCGCAATCCCTAAACCTATCAAACCACACTAGAGGTAGCCGTGGATTGCGCCTAACGCTCCCTATGCAACTCGGCACAGCCTGAGAAACTAGCTAGTCCTGAAGATAGAAAAATAAGCCTACCTTGCCTCAGAGAAATTCCCCAAAGGAAAAGGCAGCCCCCCACATATAATACCTGTGAGTTAAGATGAAAATACAAACACAGAGATGAAATAGATTTAGCAAAGTGAGGCCCGACTTACTGAATAGACCGAGGATAGGAAAGATAGCTTTGCGGTCAACACAAAAACCTACAAACAACCACGCAGAGGGGCAAAAAGACCCTCCGCACCGACTAACGGTACGGAGGTGCTCCCTCTGCGTCTCAGAGCTACCAGCAAGCAAGCAAAACCAAAAAAGCAAGCTGGACAGAAAATATAGCAACAAAAGTAACACAAGCAGAACTAAGCTTATGCTGAGCAGACAGGCCACCGGAACGATCCAGGAGGAAGCAAGACCAATACTAGAACATTGACTGGAGGCCAGGATCAAAGCACTAGGTGGAGTTAAATAGAGCAGCACCTAACGACTTAACCTCATCACCTGAGGAAGGAAACTCAGAAGCCGCAGTACCACTCATGACCACAGGAGGGAGCTTGATCACAGAATTCACAACAGTGGGCCAAAGTTCCAGGTGTCAATTCACTGCTTGTGCTGGGTTGAGGAGCACTTTCTTAAAAATCTACATCAATTGTGGTCGCAAAAAACCTGTACCTGACCTTGCAATGCCACCAGTTTCTATTGCCCCCTGAAAAGCATCCTCCTCCCATAAATATTCAGCCCCATCATCCTCCTCCTCCTCCTCCTCTTCGTCCGCCACCTCGTCCAGGAAAGTTCCCTGAGCAGACAATGGCTGACTGTCATCAAGGCTTCCCTCCTCCTCGGCCGCAGACACCTGCTCCTTGATGTGCATCAAACTTTGCATCAGCAGACGCATTAGTGGGATGCTCATGCTTATGATGGCGTCGTCCGCACTGACCAGCCGTGTGCATTCCTCAAAACACTGAAGGACTTGACAGAGGTCTTGGAGCTTCAACCATTGCACACCAGACAACTCCATGGCTGCCATCCAACTGCCCGCCTGTGTATGTGTATCCTCCCACAAATACATGACAGCACGCCTCTGTTCGCACAGCCTCTGAAGCATGTGCAGTGTAGAGTTCCACCTTGTTGCAACGTCGATTATTAGGCGGTGCTGGGGAAGATTCAGCGATCTCTGATGGTTAAGCATACGGCTGGAGTGTACGGGCAACCGGCGGATGGGCGAGCAAAGTCTACGCACCTTCAGGAGCAGGGCTGGTAAATCAGGTATAGTAGCAAAAGGATAAAATTTAACCTTTATTAGGTATGTATTAAAAATAGGCCTCAAATAGGACCTGACTATAGACCAAAAAATAAAAAATAATAAGACAAACCAAAATAGAAAACCAAACGTGGTATGTGCCCTATTACCTACACAGAAAGGAAAAACGAGAAACAGACAGACAAATAACATATATTCTGCAGCACTGACCGTGCCAATACTGAGTAACCAATCCACAATAGTCTTTACAGGCTCACGCAAAGTGGGCCAACTATTGAACCAACCAGCTGGACATAAATATATTTATGACACAGGATGCACCTCTATATGAAGGTATAATGGCTATAACTATGTCTATACAAACAGAGTATCACCTTGTCACAGCTGGTTATTAAACCAAAGAATGTACTTATAGTATATCACTGGTAGACAACATATCATTGCTCTACCAAAATATATATACCCAGATGGGAATAACGTCAGTGCAGAGTAGCAGACCACATATGCAGCATAGTGAGATGCCCAACAATAAAAAATAATACCCTTCCATATAACTTAGGGATACATGTTAACTCATTTACATATACTATGAGTGTTCCCTGAAGGATTCAGTTGTGGCATTCTTAAAAGGGTTAATGACGGTGGGGTATAGTAACGGGAACGCTGTGATACACGAGATCAGTCATGTAACCACCATGTAAATTGGTTAGATCTCACCGCGTGTTCAACTCATCACCAGCTGATCCTCTTTCTTCGTCCACCTCATATCCTGACCCTTAGTCTTTTACAGAGTGGTACTGCAGAGAGCGTCTCCCGACGCGTTTCCTCCTTGCGGATTCATCAGGGGAGAATGCTGCTGCCATTACGGGTCTCCCCCTTCTGTGTCCTTTATAGATTAAGCTCGTGCCGCGCTGACATAAGCCCCGCCCACCTGGCGTGTGACGCGCTGCTCGAGCTTGTCCAGACTGTACCAGCCGCTCACCGTCTTCGTTGAACCTAGGGAATCCCGGCACAGTAGCGCATGCGCGTCTGCCGTAGCGGGGATAAAGATGTCCCAGGGTATGTGAGTGAACTGTATCTTATTCTTGATACGGGGGAATAAAGCGTAAATGTATGAATTCATACATATACCCCCCTAAGGTGTCTGTACACATTGCCGCATGGAATCAATAATCCATCCAATATGCCGCACACTTAGTCAGCACCCCAAAAACAGGACCTGCAATAGAACACCGATCCTGTTCACCAAACGACATGATTCATGGAAAAACTCAGCATATTATCATACCAATTAAGTTACAGTAGACAAACAGAGGGTTGTCTACTTTTAGTGTATGACCATATCAAATATAAACTGCGAGAAACAAGGACGAGAGAGCCTAGAAAAACAGTAAGAATTTAAATACTGATTTGTTAATATACAGAAATATATAGGGTAAAAATTCCTATGCGCGGGACACCACCATCCATCACCAAAAAAACAAAGGAGGGAAAAAGTGACCCTAGAATATTACCCTATCATAATATCCCTACTCTCCTGTCCCTGCCTGTCGCGGAGGTTGGCACCCTACAAAGAACCCTGCGCAAGTGGCGCCCCCACTCGACGTCGGCTCACCCAAAACTATCTCTCCCTATAGCACCCTCATATCTACAAAGGACAGCTATAAAGAAAGAAACACAGATAGGGGGGAGAAAAGGAACTGTAGGATTTTCCAATAATTTGAAAATATTTATTAAGGTCAGATCCGTAATTAGGCGATATAAACAATCCCTAAGATCCTGACCCTACCTGTCGCGGGGGTTGGCACCCTACAGCCTTCGCATGTGGCGCCCCCACTCCACGACGGCTTGCCCTAATTGGAAACCCTATCAGATATAATCACAAAAGAGGTGGAAAAAATAGTAAAATACAGGACCACTTAAATACATACTACAGAAAACAACTGTATGATTGTGTCTCATTTAGTCCTAACGGTTGTACAGTCTTCAACATGAATATCCATCTTGTCTCTTTTTGCAATATTTGTCTGTCCCAGTCGCCACCTCTTGGTGGAGGTATAATCCTGTCAATCCCTACGAAATAGATCTTATCGGGGTTACCCTGATGAAACTGATTCATGTGGATAGCCACGGGAGTGTCCCTTTTATTAGCAATATCACGGAGGTGCTCACCAATTCTCTTACGAAACTCCCTTTTTGTTTTACCCACATACTCCAGGTTACAATCACATGTGGCCTTGTAAATAACCCCCTTGGTCCGGCAGTTGATAAAATGCCGAATTGTGTATGTGGTACCTGTGACATTGCTTATAAAGCTCTTTGAGGGTCTGATGGATGCACAGCTTTTGCAGCCACCACACTTATAACAACCCTTAGTCTGGTTTGTCGTTAACCAAAGGCTGTTACCTGAGTCAAAATGGCTGTGAACCAATCTGTCATGAAGAGATTTGCCCTTTCTGTATGTGATCTGAGGTACCGGTGGGACATGTTTGTTTATATCCCTATCCATCTGCAGGATGGGCCAATGTTTCTGAAGAATTTCTCTGACATAATTCGACCCATTGGAATATCTAGTGATGAAGCGAATAACATTGTCTTCATCAGACTTTGGCTTGGGTATCAATAAATCTTTCCTTTCTTTTTTCAGAGATTCTTTGTAGGCCTTATTGAGTACCCCCTCCGGATATCCTCTTTCCAAGAACCGATGCTTCAAATCAATGGCTTGTTCCTGGAACACTTCATTGTTTGAGCAATTTCTGCGCACCCTTAAATATTGCCCCTTAGGGATCCCTCTTTTAAGAGGAGCAGGGTGACTGCTTTCCCACCTGAGGAGAGAATTTGTGGCCGTGTCCTTTCTGTGTGTTTTTGTGGTCAATTCACCATTAGGACGTTTATTAATGCGTATGTCCAAAAATGCCAGGCTAGTGTTGTTGGCTTCAAAAGTGAAGCGCAGGCCTAGGTCATTGATGTTTAGCCCCTCAACAAAGTTGCCAAAATCAGTGGCTTCTCCTCTCCAAATTACAAACACATCATCAATATATCTTAGCCACAAAATTATCCTCTCCTCAGGATGGGTCAAAGTGTCTCCAAAAACTACCGTTTCCTCCCACCAGCCCAGGAGCAAATTTGCATACGAGGGCGCACAAGGGCTGCCCATCGCAGTGCCCCTGAGCTGGTGGAAGTACTTCCGGTCAAACAGGAAAAAATTATGGGTCAAACAAAATTCTAGGGCCTTTATCACAAAATCATTATGTCTGTTATATTGTGTGCCTCTGGTATGTAAGAAGTGGCTCACAGCCATTAGGCCCTTGTCATGTGGTATTGAAGAGTATAGTGACTCCACGTCAATGCTGCCTAAGATCATGTCTGGGTCCAGGCAAACATCTTCCAATTTAAGCAAGAGGTCAGTGGTGTCCCGCACATAAGAATTCAGAGCTCCCACAAATGGTTTTAAGATCTTATCGATATAAACACCAAGTCTTTCTGTCAAACTGTTGTTTCCTGAAACAATCGGGCGCCCCTTTAGGGGATTGGTCCCCTTGTGAATCTTTGGAAGACAATAAAAAGTTGGAGTAACCGGATGCTTGGGTACCAGATACTCCCTCTCGTCCTTGCTTAACACTCCTTCTCTGAAGCCCTCCTCAACGATAGATCTGAGTTCACACTCATATTGTTTAAGGGGGCCATGTGGTAGTATCTTATAATCCTCCTCACCCTCCAAAAGAGAAAGGCATAGAGTACGGTATTTAATAGTATCCATTACCACCACATTACCCCCTTTATCTGAGGGCTTGATGGTAATATTTTTGTCCTTTTCCAAATTACACAGACAGTTCATTTCACTTCTGGATAAATTGTGGGAATTTTTTCTTTTTTTGTCTGATATTCTCATGAGATCTTCCGTGACCAAGTTTAAAAAAATATCAATGGAGCTTAAGTCTCCCATAGGTGGGGGCATACTGGAGCTTTTATTCTTAAGTTTGGTAAAAGGTCCCAACCCTTCCATATTGGGATCAACATCTCCCAGATGGAACAACAACCGAACATCCTGCAATAGATCCTCTGCTATACCCAAATCTGCACATTGTTTTCTCTCTTCCCTCAGAAAAAATTTCTTCCACTTGAGACGTCTTACAAATAAATTTACATCCTTAATAACCTCAAAAGTGTCCATGTCTGAACTAGGTACAAAAGAAAGACCCCTACTTAATAATGATATTTCAATCTCTGATAGTGCTCTGGAAGAAAGGTTTACTACCTGCATATTTAAGTTGGGGGATTGGTTCGACTCCTGAGTGGATAACTGAGGTCTAAAAAATTGTTCTTGACCGGTGATTTTTTGTTACTCCCGCGTCCCCAGTTACCACCTCTCCCCCTATTCTTTCCTTTTCCTCTCTGTCCTCCGGCTCTACCTTCACTGTCTGAAACTTCTGCCTCTGAAGATGAAATATCAGTCTCTGTTTTTCGGGGAAATCTACTGGCTGAAAAGGTATATGCTTTATTATCTTTGAACTCCTGAAGATCTCTTATGAAAAACTTATGTTTTTTATCCTTCAGATGATACTGGAATCTCTCTACCGAGTTCTGTAATTGAATTTCTTTTTTAGAGAATTCAGGTTCAGCCGAGAATTTCTTTGTTATATCTATATGTTCTTTCAGGGATTCATTCAAACTGTTCAAATTTTGTTTTTCTTCTTCTAATAATAGTCCCATCAATCTAAGAGAACTCGCCGTGGCCTCCTTCTCCCATTTAGCTAACAGACTGGGATTTTTATAACGATAACCAGGTGCCAAGGTGATCCTTAGATGTCTGGGAACAATACCAGATTTAATGTAGTTGTCTAAACTTTGTACCTCCCACCATGAGGCAATTTGATCTTTGTATACTTTGGTCAGCTCTTTAAATGCCGCATTAAATGAGGGAACATATTTTTTTTGGGTATAAGATCTTTCAGAGAAAACCTCCCTTGCCTCCGTAACCCACTGATTGGTATCAATTCCTGTGCTGAGAAATCCTGCCATGCCAAAAATAAATATATATAAGTAGCGTGGTGTATTTATCCAATAATATTTATACCGTATAGTAGCAAAAGGATAAAATTTAACCTTTATTAGGTATGTATTAAAAATAGGCCTCAAATAGGACCTGACTATAGACCAAAAAATAAAAAATAATAAGACAAACCAAAATAGAAAACCAAACGTGGTATGTGCCCTATTACCTACACAGAAAGGAAAAACGAGAAACAGACAGACAAATAACATATATTCTGCAGCACTGACCGTGCCAATACTGAGTAACCAATCCACAATAGTCTTTACAGGCTCACGCAAAGTGGGCCAACTATTGAACCAACCAGCTGGACATAAATATATTTATGACACAGGATGCACCTCTATATGAAGGTATAATGGCTATAACTATGTCTATACAAACAGAGTATCACCTTGTCACAGCTGGTTATTAAACCAAAGAATGTACTTATAGTATATCACTGGTAGACAACATATCATTGCTCTACCAAAATATATATACCCAGATGGGAATAACGTCAGTGCAGAGTAGCAGACCACATATGCAGCATAGTGAGATGCCCAACAATAAAAAATAATACCCTTCCATATAACTTAGGGATACATGTTAACTCATTTACATATACTATGAGTGTTCCCTGAAGGATTCAGTTGTGGCATTCTTAAAAGGGTTAATGACGGTGGGGTATAGTAACGGGAACGCTGTGATACACGAGATCAGTCATGTAACCACCATGTAAATTGGTTAGATCTCACCGCGTGTTCAACTCATCACCAGCTGATCCTCTTTCTTCGTCCACCTCATATCCTGACCCTTAGTCTTTTACAGAGTGGTACTGCAGAGAGCGTCTCCCGACGCGTTTCCTCCTTGCGGATTCATCAGGGGAGAATGCTGCTGCCATTACGGGTCTCCCCCTTCTGTGTCCTTTATAGATTAAGCTCGTGCCGCGCTGACATAAGCCCCGCCCACCTGGCGTGTGACGCGCTGCTCGAGCTTGTCCAGACTGTACCAGCCGCTCACCGTCTTCGTTGAACCTAGGGAATCCCGGCACAGTAGCGCATGCGCGTCTGCCGTAGCGGGGATAAAGATGTCCCAGGGTATGTGAGTATACAAAGATCAAATTGCCTCATGGTGGGAGGTACAAAGTTTAGACAACTACATTAAATCTGGTATTGTTCCCAGACATCTAAGGATCACCTTGGCACCTGGTTATCGTTATAAAAATCCCAGTCTGTTAGCTAAATGGGAGAAGGAGGCCACGGCGAGTTCTCTTAGATTGATGGGACTATTATTAGAAGAAGAAAAACAAAATTTGAACAGTTTGAATGAATCCCTGAAAGAACATATAGATATAACAAAGAAATTCTCGGCTGAACCTGAATTCTCTAAAAAAGAAATTCAATTACAGAACTCGGTAGAGAGATTCCAGTATCATCTGAAGGATAAAAAACATAAGTTTTTCATAAGAGATCTTCAGGAGTTCAAAGATAATAAAGCATATACCTTTTCAGCCAGTAGATTTCCCCGAAAAACAGAGACTGATATTTCATCTTCAGAGGCAGAAGTTTCAGACAGTGAAGGTAGAGCCGGAGGACAGAGAGGAAAAGGAAAGAATAGGGGGAGAGGTGGTAACTGGGGACGCGGGAGTAACAAAAAATCACCGGTCAAGAACAATTTTTTAGACCTCAGTTATCCACTCAGGAGTCGAACCAATCCCCCAACTTAAATATGCAGGTAGTAAACCTTTCTTCCAGAGCACTATCAGAGATTGAAATATCATTATTAAGTAGGGGTCTTTCTTTTGTACCTAGTTCAGACATGGACACTTTTGAGGTTATTAAGGATGTAAATTTATTTGTAAGACGTCTCAAGTGGAAGAAATTTTTTCTGAGGGAAGAGAGAAAACAATGTGCAGATTTGGGTATAGCAGAGGATCTATTGCAGGATGTTCGGTTGTTGTTCCATCTGGGAGATGTTGATCCCAATATGGAAGGGTTGGGACCTTTTACCAAACTTAAGAATAAAAGCTCCAGTATGCCCCCACCTATGGGAGACTTAAGCTCCATTGATATTTTTATAAACTTGGTCACGGAAGATCTCATGAGAATATCAGACAAAAAAAGAAAAAATTCCCACAATTTATCCAGAAGTGAAATGAACTGTCTGTGTAATTTGGAAAAGGACAAAAATATTACCATCAAGCCCTCAGATAAAGGGGGTAATGTGGTGGTAATGGATACTATTAAATACCGTACTCTATGCCTTTCTCTTTTGGAGGGTGAGGAGGATTATAAGATACTACCACATGGCCCCCTTAAACAATATGAGTGTGAACTCAGATCTATCGTTGAGGAGGGCTTCAGAGAAGGAGTGTTAAGCAAGGACGAGAGGGAGTATCTGGTACCCAAGCATCCGGTTACTCCAACTTTTTATTGTCTTCCAAAGATTCACAAGGGGACCAATCCCCTAAAGGGGCGCCCGATTGTTTCAGGAAACAACAGTTTGACAGAAAGACTTGGTGTTTATATCGATAAGATCTTAAAACCATTTGTGGGAGCTCTGAATTCTTATGTGCGGGACACCACTGACCTCTTGCTTAAATTGGAAGATGTTTGCCTGGACCCAGACATGATCTTAGGCAGCATTGACGTGGAGTCACTATACTCTTCAATACCACATGACAAGGGCCTAATGGCTGTGAGCCACTTCTTACATACCAGAGGCACACAATATAACAGACATAATGATTTTGTGATAAAGGCCCTAGAATTTTGTTTGACCCATAATTTTTTCCTGTTTGACCGGAAGTACTTCCACCAGCTCAGGGGCACTGCGATGGGCAGCCCTTGTGCGCCCTCGTATGCAAATTTGCTCCTGGGCTGGTGGGAGGAAACGGTAGTTTTTGGAGACACTTTGACCCATCCTGAGGAGAGGATAATTTTGTGGCTAAGATATATTGATGATGTGTTTGTAATTTGGAGAGGAGAAGCCACTGATTTTGGCAACTTTGTTGAGGGGCTAAACATCAATGACCTAGGCCTGCGCTTCACTTTTGAAGCCAACAACACTAGCCTGGCATTTTTGGACATACGCATTAATAAACGTCCTAATGGTGAATTGACCACAAAAACACACAGAAAGGACACGGCCACAAATTCTCTCCTCAGGTGGGAAAGCAGTCACCCTGCTCCTCTTAAAAGAGGGATCCCTAAGGGGCAATATTTAAGGGTGCGCAGAAATTGCTCAAACAATGAAGTGTTCCAGGAACAAGCCATTGATTTGAAGCATCGGTTCTTGGAAAGAGGATATCCGGAGGGGGTACTCAATAAGGCCTACAAAGAATCTCTGAAAAAAGAAAGGAAAGATTTATTGATACCCAAGCCAAAGTCTGATGAAGACAATGTTATTCGCTTCATCACTAGATATTCCAATGGGTCGAATTATGTCAGAGAAATTCTTCAGAAACATTGGCCCATCCTGCAGATGGATAGGGATATAAACAAACATGTCCCACCGGTACCTCAGATCACATACAGAAAGGGCAAATCTCTTCATGACAGATTGGTTCACAGCCATTTTGACTCAGGTAACAGCCTTTGGTTAACGACAAACCAGACTAAGGGTTGTTATAAGTGTGGTGGCTGCAAAAGCTGTGCATCCATCAGACCCTCAAAGAGCTTTATAAGCAATGTCACAGGTACCACATACACAATTCGGCATTTTATCAACTGCCGGACCAAGGGGGTTATTTACAAGGCCACATGTGATTGTAACCTGGAGTATGTGGGTAAAACAAAAAGGGAGTTTCGTAAGAGAATTGGTGAGCACCTCCGTGATATTGCTAATAAAAGGGACACTCCCGTGGCTATCCACATGAATCAGTTTCATCAGGGTAACCCCGATAAGATCTATTTCGTAGGGATTGACAGGATTATACCTCCACCAAGAGGTGGCGACTGGGACAGACAAATATTGCAAAAAGAGACAAGATGGATATTCATGTTGAAGACTGTACAACCGTTAGGACTAAATGAGACACAATCATACAGTTGTTTTCTGTAGTATGTATTTAAGTGGTCCTGTATTTTACTATTTTTTCCACCTCTTTTGTGATTATATCTGATAGGGTTTCCAATTAGGGCAAGCCGTCGTGGAGTGGGGGCGCCACATGCGAAGGCTGTAGGGTGCCAACCCCCGCGACAGGTAGGGTCAGGATCTTAGGGATTGTTTATATCGCCTAATTACGGATCTGACCTTAATAAATATTTTCAAATTATTGGAAAATCCTACAGTTCCTTTTCTCCCCCCTATCTGTGTTTCTTTCTTTATAGCTGTCCTTTGTAGATATGAGGGTGCTATAGGGAGAGATAGTTTTGGGTGAGCCGACGTCGAGTGGGGGCGCCACTTGCGCAGGGTTCTTTGTAGGGTGCCAACCTCCGCGACAGGCAGGGACAGGAGAGTAGGGATATTATGATAGGGTAATATTCTAGGGTCACTTTTTCCCTCCTTTGGTTTTTTGGTGATGGATGGTGGTGTCCCGCGCATAGGAATTTTTACCCTATATATTTCTGTATATTAACAAATCAGTATTTAAATTCTTACTGTTTTTCTAGGCTCTCTCGTCCTTGTTTCTCGCAGTTTATATTTGATATGGTCATACACTAAAAGTAGACAACCCTCTGTTTGTCTACTGTAACTTAATTGGTATGATAATATGCTGAGTTTTTCCATGAATCATGTCGTTTGGTGAACAGGATCGGTGTTCTATTGCAGGTCCTGTTTTTGGGGTGCTGACTAAGTGTGCGGCATATTGGATGGATTATTGATTCCATGCGGCAATGTGTACAGACACCTTAGGGGGGTATATGTATGAATTCATACATTTACGCTTTATTCCCCCGTATCAAGAATAAGATACAGTTCACTCACATACCCTGGGACATCTTTATCCCCGCTACGGCAGACGCGCATGCGCTACTGTGCCGGGATTCCCTAGGTTCAACGAAGACGGTGAGCGGCTGGTACAGTCTGGACAAGCTCGAGCAGCGCGTCACACGCCAGGTGGGCGGGGCTTATGTCAGCGCGGCACGAGCTTAATCTATAAAGGACACAGAAGGGGGAGACCCGTAATGGCAGCAGCATTCTCCCCTGATGAATCCGCAAGGAGGAAACGCGTCGGGAGACGCTCTCTGCAGTACCACTCTGTAAAAGACTAAGGGTCAGGATATGAGGTGGACGAAGAAAGAGGATCAGCTGGTGATGAGTTGAACACGCGGTGAGATCTAACCAATTTACATGGTGGTTACATGACTGATCTCGTGTATCACAGCGTTCCCGTTACTATACCCCACCGTCATTAACCCTTTTAAGAATGCCACAACTGAATCCTTCAGGGAACACTCATAGTATATGTAAATGAGTTAACATGTATCCCTAAGTTATATGGAAGGGTATTATTTTTTATTGTTGGGCATCTCACTATGCTGCATATGTGGTCTGCTACTCTGCACTGACGTTATTCCCATCTGGGTATATATATTTTGGTAGAGCAATGATATGTTGTCTACCAGTGATATACTATAAGTACATTCTTTGGTTTAATAACCAGCTGTGACAAGGTGATACTCTGTTTGTATAGACATAGTTATAGCCATTATACCTTCATATAGAGGTGCATCCTGTGTCATAAATATATTTATGTCCAGCTGGTTGGTTCAATAGTTGGCCCACTTTGCGTGAGCCTGTAAAGACTATTGTGGATTGGTTACTCAGTATTGGCACGGTCAGTGCTGCAGAATATATGTTATTTGTCTGTCTGTTTCTCGTTTTTCCTTTCTGTGTAGGTAATAGGGCACATACCACGTTTGGTTTTCTATTTTGGTTTGTCTTATTATTTTTTATTTTTTGGTCTATAGTCAGGTCCTATTTGAGGCCTATTTTTAATACATACCTAATAAAGGTTAAATTTTATCCTTTTGCTACTATACGGTATAAATATTATTGGATAAATACACCACGCTACTTATATACTGGTAAATCAGGGTAATTCTTGAGGAAGCACTGCACCACCAGGTTCAAGGTGTGAGCCAGGCAAGGTATGTTTTTCAGTTCTGAAAGGGCTATGGCAGCCATAAAATTCCTTCTGTTATCACTGACTACCTTGCCTGCCTCAAGATGTACACTGCCCAGCCATGACTGAGTTTCTTGCTGCAAGTACTCGGCCAGTACTTCCGCGGTGTGTCTGTTGTCGCCCAAACACTTAATTTGCAGCACAGCCTGCTCACGTTTCCCACTAGCTGTTCCATAATGGGAAACCACGGGTGCAACACTGGCAGCTGCGGATGGAGTGGTCGTGTGACTGCGCTCTGTGGACGAGCTTTCGCTTCTGGAGTTGGAGGGGCAAATGCCTACAGCCAACTGTTTTCTAGACCGTGGGCTAAGCAGAACTGTGCCACTATGGCTGTCCCCTGTGGACCCTGCATCCACCACATTAACCCTGTGTGCCGTAATGGACACGTAATGTCCCTGGCCATGCCTACTGGTCCATGCATCTGTTGTGAGGTGCGCCTTTCTACTGACCGATTGCCTGAGTGCATGGACAATGCGTTCTTTGACATGTTGGTGGAGTGCTGGGATGGCTTTTCTCGCAAGAAATGTCTACTGGGTAGGTCATAGTGTGGTACTGTGTAGGCCATCTGGGCTTTGAAAGCTTCGCTTTCAACCAAACGGTAGCGCATCATCTCTAACAAGATTAGTCGAGCAATGTAGCCGTTCAAACACTGTGTACGCAGATGAGAGAAAGAGTACTTTCTTTTCCTATCGAGAGTCTCTTTTAGGCTGAGCTGCACTGGAGAGCTGCATATGGTGGAACTAGCGGGGGTGGTGGTGGACATGGCAGATTGAGAGAGGCTTGGGGATGGTATTCTTGATGTGGGCCTACCTACAGTGTTTCCAACCAAGAACCTTGCGATTCCCTGACTGCTTTGGCCTTGCGACAATACCTCCACATTTGGTACTGGTGGTGTCATAACCGGTGGGCTTCCAGTGAGGGAAGCAATGTTGCGTTGCTGACTAGCTTCAATATGAGCAGGTGCACCAACGGTACGGGACGTTTGGTAGTTAGTCCATGCTTCCAAGTGCCTGCTGGTTAGATGTCTACGCATGCACGTTGTATTTAAATTTTGAACATTATTCCCTTTGCTAAAGGTCTTGGAGCATTTCTTACATATAACTTTGGACTGATCATTCGGATCTTGGTTAAAAAATTGCAACACTGCACTCGTCCTACTATGGAATACCTTTTCAGCCTTTGCACGCCGTGCTACTGTCACCGGATTGCAACGCTGTCCTACACCTGTTGTGTTTTTTGACACACGTTTTGGGCCTGCTGCGGGCCTGCCAGAAGACAGCTTTTGCAATGTAGATGGCTGCTGCAGATCATCCTCCTCCACGTCTGAGCTACAGGCAGCGGCACCTTCTTCCCCCAATGGCTGCCAATCTGGGTCAACAACTGGGTCCTCTATCACCTCCTCTTCAATGTCATGTGCACCGTCCGCTGTGTCACCGTGTAAGGTGCTATAGCATTCGGGACTGGGCACCATAGTCTCATCAGGGTCAGATTCGGGCTTAGTACACTGCGAGGGCAAAGTAGTGATCTGAGTCAATGGAACAGCATAATAATCAAGCTGTGGCTGTGCATCTGTGCACTCCATGTCCGATTCATCCTATAATGGGCTTCTAACAATTTCCCTCTCTAACCCAGGCACGATATGTGTAAAGAGCTCCATGGAGTAAAGTATAGTGTTGCCTGCTGCATCCTTCACTTTTGTTTTTGGTGAAGGACACAAGGAAGCAACTTTTTCCGGACCTGGAGAAGCCAGTGACGACTCGCTGGTTTTAGATTTCGAAGCTTCTGAAGAGGAGGTGAAAGAGCTAGAGGCTGAGTCAGCAAGGAAAGCCAAAACTTGTTCCTGCTGCTCCGGCTTTAAAAGCTGTTTTCCTACTCCCAAATAAGGGAGCCTTCGAGGCCTTGTGTAGCCAGACGTTGACGCTGCCTCAACACCTCGAGCCTTTGGTGCTATCTTGCTTTTCCCAGTACCACCAGATGCTCCACTACCACCACCACCATTAGTACCAGCTGGCAACGACCGCCCACGGCCTCTTCCACCAGACTTCCTCATTTTTGCGGAAATGTTACCAAAATAACAACCGTTATATGCTACTGTTAAACAAGGTAGAAGGTGTATATTAACTTTTGGAGAATTTATATCTCCCTTTTTTTTGCGGGAAGACTGCAGGAAAAAACAGGTCCTGTGTATTACACCACACAATGGACAGGGCAGAACGTGGCTGGCAGATATACGCCAAACAGAATTCACGTATATCCACTTAGTGTCAATTTAAAGCTCCCTTTTTTTGTTGGGGAGACTGCAGGAAAAAACAGGCCCTGTGTATTACACAACACAATGTACAAGGCAGAACGTGGCTGGCAGATATACGCCAAACAGAACTGACGTTGATCCACTTAGTGGCAATTTAAAGCTCCCTTTTTTGTGGGGGAGACTGCAGGAAAAAACAGGCCCTGTTTATTACACAACACAATGTACAAGGCAGAACGTGGCTGGCAGATATACGCCAAACAGAACTGACGTTGATCCACTTAGTGGCAATTTAAAGCTCCCTTTTTTTGTGGGATACTGCAGGAAAAAACAGGCCCTGTGTATTACACAACACAATGTACAAGGCAGAATGTGGCTGGCAGATATACGCCAAACAGAACTCAAACAATTTCAAGCTCACATTTTTTGTTGGGGAGACTGCAGGAAAAAACAGGCCCTGTGTATTACACAACACAATGTACAAGGCAGAATGTGGCTGGCAGATATACGCCAAACAGAACTGATGTTGATCCACTTAGTGGCAATTTCAAGCTCCCTTTTTTGGGGGGCGAGACTGCAGCCAAAAACAGGCCCTGTGTATTACACAACACAATGTACAAGGCAGAATGTGGCTGGCAGATATACGCCAAACAGAACTGACGTTGATCCACTTAGTGGCAATTTAAAGCTCCCTTTTTTATTGGGGGGGGGGGGGAGACTGCAGGAAAAAACAGGCCCTGTGTATAACACAGCACAATGTACAAGGCAGACTGTGGCTGGCATATATACGCCAAACAGAACTCACGTAGATCCACTTAGTGGCAATTTAAAGCTCCTTTTTTTTGTGGGGGAGACTGCAGGAAAAAACAGGCCCTGTGTATTACACAACACAATGTACAAGGCAGAACGTGGCTGGCAGATATAGCAAAAAATACAAGGGCTGTAGTAGAATTTCAATCTTCCTACAATGATCAAAGGACAAGTATTGCAGCAATAAAAAGGACTGCTGCACACAAAAGAGTGTGAACAAAGAAACAAGAGAACTGTGCAGAAAGAAGCAACAGGATTTTTGCTTTGAAAAAAGCAGTTGGTTTGCACAGCGGCGAACACACAGCAATGCAGCTATCAGGGAGCCTTATAGGGTAGCCTAATAAGCTACAGAGCTGATGCACCAAAAAAAAAACTTCACTGTCCCTGCAAAGAAAAGGTGGTGTTGGACAGTGGAAATCGCTACAGCGCAAGCAGTTTGGGGGTTAATCATTCCTCCCTAACTATATCCCTGCTTCTGACGAAGCTACAGCAACCTCTCCCTATGCTCAGATCGGCAGAAGTAAGATGGCGGCCGGCGTGCACGCCGATTTATAGCCCCTGTGATGCCGCAGAAAGCAAGCCAATCACTGCCATGCCCTTCTCTAAGATGGTGGGGACCGAGACCTATGTCATCACGCTGCCCACACTCTGCGTCCACATTCATTGGCTGAGAAATAGCGCTTAAAGCGTCATATGAAACGCGACTTTGGCGCGCAGATCGCCAACCTCATGGCCGATCCCACAGTGGGATCGTGTCGGGTTTCACGAAACCCGACTTTGCCAAAAGTCGGCGATTTTTTAAATTGTCCAATCCGTTTCGCTCAACCCTATTGCAAAGTTTTAATACTTACTTCTCCCTGCTCCACCGCCGTGATGTAGTCCGCGTTTCCTTGGCCCATGAAAAACTTGAACCAGCCCTACCCCCCCACAACTTTAGCCAAATGACCCCCAATTTTCAATGCCTAACTATTATTATAAGGTAAATTAAGATTCACAAGCTTAAGTGACAAGAATTGATGTTTTTGACATTACAATGGGCACTGTATGTGTTTTCCTGTCCTCCACTCACTGCCGACTTTGATTCCCCATTGACTTACATTGGGTTTCGTGTATCAGTCGATCCACGACTTTTCGCAATAATCGGACGATTTCACCCGACCTGACTTTTGACAAAGTTGGGTTTCGCGAAACCCGACTCGATCCTGAAAAAGTAAAAGTCGCTCAACCCTACTGATGACGAAAAAAAAGTTGTGTGCATGAGATCTCCGAAATCTCAAAGACATAGCTGGTACTGTAAAACGCATGTGAAAATTTGCAAAAAAAAAACAGCTCGTGTGAACACTGAAAAATGTCTAGTGTGCAAAATTACTGTAATTGCTTGGAAATTCAGAGACATGTTGCCAGTAGTTTATAGAATAAAAGAACAATTTACATTGTACTCAAAAATATACCTATAAAGAGAAAATCAGACAAACTGAAAATTTAGCAGTGGTCTCTTAATTTTTGCCAGAGCTGTGTATTAAAAAAATTATTCCTACCATTTTGAAAGTCAGCAGGTGAATGCTTCCCAAACTGTGGTAAGGATAGAGACTCGGTTTCAGTGGTGTGGCATTTACTGGACTTCTTGCTAAAATCTCTGTTTTATCACTGCTATTCCTCTCACTAATTGTATTTATTATTCTTTTCTATATATTATTTCCACAGCGCTTTACACTGTCCCCAATGAGGCTCACAATCTACATTCCCTATCTGTAAATCTCTGGAATGTGGAAGGAAGCTGGATTATCAGGAGGAAACCCATACAAACACAGGGAGAACACAAACTCCTTGCAGATGATGTTCTTGATGGGATTTGAACCCAGGACCCCAGCGCTGCAATGCTAACCACTGAGCCACCATGCAGCCCGATGAGCTCAGTCTGCCACCTGCATTTGTGTGTCAGTTGTGGTCCAACTACTGAGGCTGTTACTAATCCTAAAAATGGTGCTCTGAAACATACTTACAGAATAAAGCATGCGTGACTACTTCTCCATTTATTCTCTTAGGGGTTACCACAGATAACCTTCTGATTTCTGCAACAGTCCCATATAGAAAAAAGGAGTGGTGTAGCGCATCATAACTTTGACGCCACATGCACATGTTGAGAATTTGGTCAGTATCTTAAATCAGTATTTGTAAGCCAAAACCAGGAGTGGGTGATAAATGCAGCAGTGGTGCATATGTTTCTATTATACTTTTCCTCTGATCGTCCCTCTCCTGGTTTTGGCTTACACATATTGATGTAAAAAAACTGATCAAATACTGAATGTATGAATGTGGCGTCAATGTTTGGAATAGTCATTTAGGTTTTAATTTATTGAAAGTGTTTTATTCTTTTCATCTTTAAAACTGATAATAAACTTTTTCTCTGCTCATGCAGCCTATAAATCTGATCATAGCACAAGCAGCTATATGTGAAGTAGTCAGGGATGACAGGGAACATCTGGAATAAAACTATGCTTTGTTCTGAGTGGAATATGCATTGATACATAAATAACAAGCTTAAAACAGACACGACATGTTACCACGTGGCATACATGGCTTAAAAAGTGCAGTACAATGCAAATCAGTGCAGGGACAATCTATAGCGAAATCCATTTGTAGAATCTGTGTAGTTTGCAAGCCTTTCCACCATGTGCTGTCATTGCCATAAGAAGTTTTAATATGGTTGTCTAGTCTTAAAAAAAAATTATGAAATCAGTTTAGAATGGTATGAAATAAAAAAGTCACCTGCATTTCCAAGTTTGATGCTTCCCGATCTGATGCCAGTCTTTATATTTCCATCTGTGGCTGATGGCTTATGTCAGCCACAGAATGTGATGTGGTGGGCATTACGGAAACCTGGCTGGCGGAGCAGCGGCAATGTAGAGTCAGTATGGTTAAATGTACATGGGGAAATAATAATGGAAATAATAATAATAATTGGAGTTTGCTACAAGCCTCCTAAGGCCGGAGAGGAATAAGAAAAAATCACATAGCACTCGAACCAAAGTTAATCTATGGGACAGCTCACATCACCATTTTTTTTCTCGGCCGTATTATACATGCGAGTGAAATCGCAGCGTGCTGCGATTTCACACGTATATCGGCCGAGACTCGCCAATGAAAGTCTATGGGTACAAGAAAAACATGGACCATCAGTGTGAATTGCAAAGAAATACGCACCGGTGTCATTTAGAAAACAAGGTAATTCAGTGCGGTGTAATGTAAAATCACGCTGACAGGTTAAAATTGGACAGATAAAATAAATGCCTACACACAGTATATATATATATATATATATATATATATATATATATATATATATATATATATATACAGTATAGTCCAAAAGTTTGGACACACCTTCTCATTTAAAGATTTTTCTGCATTTTCATGACTAGGAAAATTGTACATTCACACAGAAGGCATCAAAACTATGAATTAACACATGTGGAATTATATACTTAACAAAAAAGTGTGAAACAACTAAAATTATGTCTTATATTCTAGGTTCCTCAAAGTGGCCACCTTTTGCTTTGATGGCTGCTTTGCACAATCTTGGCATTCTCTTGATGAGCTTCAAGAGGTAGTCACCGGGAATGGTCTTCCAACAATCTTGAAGGAATTCCCAGAGATGCTTATCACTTTTTGGCCCTTTTGCCTTCACTCTGCGGTCCAGCTCACCCCAAACCATCTCGATTAGGTTCAGGTCTGGTGACTCTGGAGGCCAGGTCATCTGGCATAGCAACTCATCACTCTCCTTCTTGGTCAAATAGCCCTTACACAGCCTGGAGGTGTGTTTGGGGTCATTGTCCTGTTGAAAAATAAATGATGGTCCAACTAAACGCAAACCGGATGGAATAGCATGCCGCTGCAAAATGCTGTGGTAGCCATGCTGGTTCAGTATGCCTTCAATTTTGAATAAAAGCCCCAACAGTGTCACCAGCAAAGCACCCCCACACCATCACACCTCCTCCTCCATGCTTCACGGTAGGAACCAGGCATGTAGAGTCCATCCGTTCACCTTTTCTGCGTTGCACAAAGACACGGTGGTTGGAACCAAAGATCTCAAATTTGGACTTATCAGACCAAAGCACAGATTTCCACTGGTCTAATGTCCATTCCTTGTGTTCTTTAGCCCAAACAAGTTTCTTCTGTTTGTTGCCTGTCCTTAGCAGTGGTTTCCTAGCAGCTATTTTACCATGAAGGCCTGCTGCACAAAGTCTCCTCTTAACAGTTGTAGAGATGTGTCTGCTGCTAGAACTCTGTGTGGCATTGACCTGGTCTCTAATCTGAGCTGCTGTTAATCTGCGATTTCTGAGGCTGGTGACTCAGATAAACTTATGCTCAGAAGCAGAGGTGACTCTTGGTCTTCCTTTCCTGGGGCGGTCCTCATGTGAGCCAGTTTCTTTGTAGCGCTTGATGGTTTTTGCCACTGCACTTGGGGACACTTTCAAAGTTTTCCCAATATTTCGGACTGACTGACCTTCATTTCCTAAAGTAATGATGGCCACTCATTTTCCTTTACTTAGCTGTTTTTTTCTTGCCATAATACAAATTTTAACAGTCTTTTCAGTAGAGCTATCAGCTATGTATCCACCAGACTTCTGCACAACACAACTGATGGTCCCAACCCCATTTATAAGGCAAGAAGTCCCACTTATTAAACCTGATAGGGCACACCTGTGAAGTGAAAACCATTCCCGGTAACTACCTCTTGAAGCTCATCAAGAGAATGCCAAGAGTGTGCAAAGCAGTCATCAAAGCAAAAGGTGGCTACTTTGAAGTACCGAAAATATAAGACATACTGTAATTTCAGTTGTTTCACACTTTTTTGTTAAGTTTATAATTCCACATGTGTTAATTCATAGTTTTGATGCCTTCAGTGTGAATGTACAATTTTCATAGTCATGAAAATACAAAACAAATCTTTAAATGAGAAGGTGTGTCCAAACTTTTGCTCTGTACTGGATATATATCTATCTATCTATATAATAGTCCAAGGGTCACTTCCGACTGTTTGTCTGTTTGTCACGGAAATTCCGCACATTCCGGCCGCGAATTCTCCCTTCCCTACTCCCCTCCAGTCAGTGCCCCTCCCTACTGCCCTCCAGTCAGTGTCCCCATAACGGTTTAGCAGTCTGTTAAATGGACTGCATTACACTGCGGCATAACGCAATGTAACGCAGTCCGTTAACGCTGCTATTAACCCTGTGTGACCAACTTTTTACTATTGATGCTGCCAATGCAGCATCAATAGTAAAAAGATCTAATGTGAAAAATAATAAAAAAATAAAAAATCATTATATTCTCACCTTCCAGCGCCTTTCCCGCTCCTCGCAACGTTCCGGTCCCAAGAATTCATTGCGCAATGACCAGAGATAACGTAGCGGTCTCACGAGACCGCTAAATCATCACGTGTTATTGCCGCAATGCATTCTTGGAACCGGAGCGTTGCGAGGAGCATCACTAAATGCTTGGGCTGGATTTGGGGGCCGCCGAAAGGTGGGTATATAACTATTTTTTATTTTATTTCTTTTTTTAACAGGGATATGGTGCCCACATTGCTATATACTATGTGGGCTGTGTTATATACTACGTGGGCTGTGTGATATACTGTATGGGCTGTGTTATATACTGCGTTGCCTGTGCCATATACTACGTGGGCTGTGCTATATACTACGTGGCTGTGCAATATACTATATGGCTGGGCAATATACAACGTGGCTGTGCTATATACTACGTGGCTGTGTTATATACTACGTGGGCTGTGTTATATACTGCATGGCCTGTGTTACATACTGCGTGGGCTGTGTTATATGCTGCATGGCCTGTGTTATATATTACATCTCTGTGCTATATACTATGTGGGCTGTGCTATATACTACGTGGCTGTGCTATATACTACGTGGCTGGGCAATATACTACGTCGCTGTGCTATATAGTACGTGGCTGTGTTATATACTACGTGGGCTGTGTTATATACTACGTGGCTGTGTTATATGCTACGTGGGCTGTGTTATATACTGCGTGGGCTATGCTATATACTACTCTACATATTCTATAATACCCGATGCTTTAGAATCGGGCCACCATCTAGTATATAAATATATATATATATGTCTATATATATCTATATATATATATACAGTACAGACCAAAAGTTTGGACACACCTTCTCATTTAAAGATTTTTATGTATTTTCATGACTATGAAAATTGTACATTCACACGGAAGGCATCAAAGCTATGAATTAACACATGTAGAATTATATACTTAACAAAAACGTGTGAAACAACTGAAATTATGTCTTATATTCTAGGTTCTTCAAAGTAGCCACCTTTTGCTTTGATGACTGCTTTGCACACTCTTGGCATTCTCTTCATGAGCTTCTAGAGGTAGTCACCGGGAATGGTCTTCCAGCAATCTTGAAGGAGTTCCCAGAGATGCTTAGCACTTGTTGGCCAGCTCACCCCAAACCATCTCGATTGGGTTCAGGTCTGGTGACTGTGGAGGCCAGGTCATCTGGCGTAGCACCCCATCACTCTCCGTCTTGGTCAATTAGCCCTTACACAGCCTAGAGGTGTGTTTGAGGTCATTGTCCTGTTGAAAAATAAATGATGGTCCAACTAAACGCAAACCGGATGGAATAGCATGCCGCTGCAAGATGCTGTGATAGCCATGCTGGTTCAGTATGCCTTCAATTTTGAATAAATCCCCAACAGTGTCGCCAGCAAAGCACCCCCACACCATCACACCTCCTCCTCCATGCTTCATGGTAGGAACCAGGCATGTAGAGTCCATCCGTTCACCTTTTCTGTGGCGCACAAAGACACAGTGGTTGGAACCAAAGATCTCAAATTTGGACTCATCAGACCAAAGCACAGATTTCCACTGGTCTAATGTCCATTCCTTGTGTTCTTTAGCCCAAACAAGTCTCTTCTGCTTGTTGCCTGTCCTTATCAGTGGTTTCCTAACAGCTATTTTACCATGAAGGCCTGCTGCACAAGTCTCCTCTTAACAGTTGTTGTAGAGATGTGTCTGCTGCTAGAACTCTGTGTGGCATTGACCTGGTCTCTAATCTGAGCTGCTGTTAACCTGCGATTTCTGAGGCTGGTGACTCGGATAAACTTATGCTCAGAAGCAGAGGCGACTCTTGGTCTTCCTTTCCTGGGGCGGTCCACATGTGAACCAGTTTCTTTGTAGCGCTTGATGGTTTTTGCCACTGCACTTGGGGACACTTTCAAAATGTTCCCAATTTTTTGGACTGACTGACCTTCGTTTCTTAAAGTAATGATGGCCACTCGTTTTTCTTTACTTAGCTGCTTTTTTCTTGCCATAATACAAATTCTAACAGTCCATTCAGTAGGACTATCAGCTGTGTATCCAGCAGACTTCTGCACAACACAAATGATGGTCCAAACCCCATTTATAAGGCAAGAAATTCCACTTATTAAACCTGACAGGGCACACCTGTGAAGTGAAAACCATTCCCTGTGACTACCTCTTGAAGCTTATCAAGAGAATGGCAAGAGTGTGCAAAGCAGTCATCAAAGCAAAAGGTGGCTACTTTGAAGAACTAAGAATATAAGACATAATTTCAGTTGTTTTGCACTTTTTTGTTAAATATATAATTCCACATGTGTTAATTCATAGTTTTGATGCCTTCCGTGTGAATCTACAATTCTCATAGTCATGAAAATACAGAAAAATCTTTAAATGAGGAGGTGTGTCCAAACTTTTGGTCTGTACTGTATATATATATATATATATATATATATATATATATATACACTGCTAAAAAGAAAATAAAGGGAACACTTGAACAACAGACTATAACTCCGAGTAAATCAAACTCCTGTGAAATCAAACTGTCCACTTGGGAAAAAACACTGTTTGACAATTAATTTTGCATGCTGTTGCGCAAATGGAATAGACAACAGATGGAAATTGTTGGCAATTATCAAGACACACTCAATAAAGGAGTGGTTCTGCAGGTGGGAACCACAGACCACATCTCAGTACCAATGCTTTCTGGCTGATGTTTTGGTCACTTTTGAATGTTGGTTGTGCTTTCACACTTATGGTAGCATGAGACGGACTCTACAACCCACACAAGTGGCTCAGGTAGTTTAGCTCATTCAGGATGGCACATCAATGCAAGCTGTGGCTAGATGGTTTGCTGTGTCTGTCAGCATAGTGTCCAGAGGTTGGTGGCGCTACCAGGAGAAAGGCTAGGAGACATGGAGGGGGCTGTAGGAGGGCAACAACCCAGCAACAGGACTGCTACCTCAGCCGTTGTGCAAGGAGGAACAGGAGGAGCACTGTTGTGAATTCCGCTCTTGGGCTCCCTCCGGTGGTTGTAAGTGGCACTTTTGTGAGTTCTGCTCTTGGGCTCCCTCCAGTGTTTTTAAGTGGAATGGCTGCTCCTTGGATTTAGCAGTCTGCAGCTGCTTCCACTGATTGTCTTTCTGCTCGGCTATTTATACCTGGCTCTTCCCTTCAGCCAGTGCCACTTGTCAATGGTTCCTGGTTGGATTCACATCTCTCTTGGATTTCCCTGATATCCTGACCAGTTCAGCAAAGATAAGTCCTTTCTTTGCTCTTTTCTGTCCACATGTTGTGGACTTATTCGTTCTGTGCATTCTATGTTTTGTCCAGCTTGTCAGTATGGGTTAATTCAGTTAAGCTGGAAGCTCTGGGAAGCAGATTTACCCTCCACACCTTTAGTCAGGTGTGGAGATTTTTGTAAACTCTGTGTGGATTTTTGTAGTTTTTAATACTGACCGCACAGTATTCCGTCCTGTCCTATCTATCTAGCTAGACTGGCCTCCTGTGCTACATCCTGGTTTCATTCTACGTATGTCTTTTCCCTCTCCACTCACAGTCATTACTTGTGGGGGGCTATCTATCCTTTGGGGATTTTCTCTGAGGCAAGATAGTTTTCCTGTTTCTATCTTTAGGGGTAGTTAATTCTCAGGCTGTGACGAGGTGCCTAAGGAGTGACAGGAGCATCCCACGGCTACTTCTAGTGTTGTGTTGAGCTTAGGGACTGCGGTCAGTACAGGTACCACCTCCTTCAGAGCTCGTCCCATGTTGCTTCTAAACCACCAGTTCATAACAGAGCACTGCCAGAGCCCTGCAAAATGAGCTCCAGCACGCCACAAATGTGCATGTGTCTGCACAAATGGTTCGAAACCGACTCAATGATTATGGTCTGAGTGCCCGACATCCACGGATGGGGGTTGTGCTCACAGCCCATCTCTGTGCAGGACACTTGGCATTTGCCACAAAACAGCTGTGCGGCCCGCCAAAGAAATGCCACCCCACACCATTACTGACCCACTGCCAAATCGGTCATGCTGAAGGACAGGCATCTCCAGACTCTGTCACGTCTGTCACATGTGGTCAGTGTGAAGCTGCTTTCATTTGTGAAGGGCACAGGATGCCAATGGCGAATTTGCCAATCCTGGTGTTTTGTGGCAAATGCCAAGTGTCCTGCACAGAGATGGGCTGTGAGCACAACCCCCATCCGTGGATGTCGGGCACTCAGACCATAATCATGTGCTTGCCAGAGGTAGGCTGACTGCCATTAGGTACCGAGATGAGATCCTCAGACCCCTTGTGAATCGCATAAATGTTTCATGAACAGTGATCCGTATGTCATCCGTGTGCAATGCGAGGATACGATTTCCTCTCATCAAAGTATTCATGTGACATCCGTATGTCATCCGTATGGTGAGATTTTCTTGCCGGCTTGCAAAATGAACATATTTATGGCCCCTTACCAGCCTGAGAATACCAGCCCCAAGCTGTCTGCTTTAGCACTGATGATTGTCAAAAATCGGGGGACCCCATGCTAATTTTTTAATTATTTATTTAAGATCCCTCTATTCTTGATAGCCAGCCTTGCTGAGGCTGACAGCTGAGAGCTGCCACCCACAGCTGTCAGTTTAGCCTAGCTGGTTATCAAAAATTCAGGGGAAACCGCACCGCTTATTTATTTATAGCGCAGGTGGCAGCTGTTGAATACTCCCATCAGCTGCCACCTGCTCTCACTGTTATTAGTGGCAGCAGGTGTAGGCTGATGGGAGTAATAGTCCTATCAGCCGGTGCCTGCCTCCTCTTGCTGCTATCAGTAGAACATAACTCCCAACATTCTCCCCTGCAAGCACTGATCTCAGGGCAAGCAGGGAAGAATGATAAGCGTGGTCTTCAGCACCTGATGCCAGGGAACAGTGGTAAAAGCTGCCACATGTATGCCACAAGTATTACATACATGGACACTACTGATATCTCCTGTACTGGTTTTTCCAGTAATGAAAATATCAGGACTTGTGAAACCGGCCTAATGTAGAGCCAGTGTTAAGGTACCGTCACACTAAGCGACGCTGCAGCGATACTGACAATGATCCGGATCGCTGCAGCGTCGCTGTTTGGTCGCTGGAGAGCTGTCACACAGACCGCTCTCCAGCGACCAACTATGCCGGTAACCAGGGTAAACATCGGGTTACTAAGTGCAGGGCCGCGCTTAGTAACCCGATGTTTACCCTGGTTACCATCCTAAAATTAAAAAAAACAAAACTACATACTTACCTACCGCTGTCTGTCCTCGGCGCTCTGCTTCTCTGTACTGGCTGTGAGCGCAGCGGCCGGAAAGCACAGAGGTGACGTCACCGCTCTGCTTTCCGGCCGCTGTGCTCACAGTGAGTGCAGGAAAGCACAGCGCCGAGGACAGACAGCGGAAGGTAAGTATGAAGCGTTTGTTTTTTTACTTTTAGGATGGTAACCAGGGTAAACATCGGGTTACTAAGTGCGGCCCTGCGCTTAGTAACCCGATGTTTACCCTGGTTACCAGCGAAGACATCGCTGAATCGGTGTCACACACGCCGATTCAGCGATGTCAGCAGGAAGTCCAGCGACGAAATAAAGTGCTAGACTTTCTGCAGCGACCAACGACATCACAGCAGGATTCTGATCGCTGCTGTGTGTCAAACTGAACGATATCGCTAGCCAGGATGCTGCAACGTCACGGATCGCTAGCGATATCGTTTAGTGTGATGGTACCTTTAATCAGAGCAAGGTATGTAGTTACAGCCACCAATCTATAAACATTGAGCAATGACTGAACACATGCCAGCTCCTCCCCGTGACTAAAATCCAAATGCTGCCGGCAGGAATAAAGTTCATTTCCTCCGGCAGCGGGGCTCTAAGTGCCGATGCTGGGCAGGTTCAGAACGCTAGTAACCTGCAGATTAACCCCATTTGCTGGTTAATAGCATTTTTTAATGTGAAAGGTTCTCTCTAATAGCTATAGTTAGTTGTGAAATTCTATTCAACAGGATTCAGCCACTGATTCCCTCCCTGCATCAATATCTGGCCAATTGGGGGTTACATACAAAAGAGAAGTCTGCCCCCTGCTGCCACTTTTTGCCAATGGTTATCACAGGAGTGATCTGACTGTCATCAGACTGATTGCAGTCTGTCTGTTGGTATTTTAAAAAAGAGGAATATCACTTTAAAAATATAAATCAGTTGGGAGAAGAATAAATGTAGGATCCGGTATGAAGTCATTCCCCTCCCTTGTATTTTACGACAGATGTAATTCATATGGTGAGGGGTATTTATAGTCTCAGACCATACTGTATACATATGTAGACATCTGATATACATTATCTTTTCCAACATCTGTAACTTAAACACAGGATGCAAGATAAAAAGACTCAGGATTACCTCCAGTTTCACATCTCCTAATGCAATTATTATTTCTGTCTTTAAAACTGTCCTTTCCAAATTTGTAGAAAAAAGCCTTGAGTGGAAAAGTTGCTGTTACATAACATGCTGAAGCACGCTCTATGCGATACATTCCAGGAAAGTTCATCTGCAGCCAAGCTAAACATACAAAAACTGTTTATTCTGCCAAAGTGAAGAATAACATTCTTTTTATGTAGGAGACTATATAAAATAAATGAAGATGATAAAGACATGGCCTAGCAGAATGTAACACAGTAACATGGTTACATAGTTAGTAAGGCCGAAAAAAGACATTTGTCCATCCAGTTCAGCCTATATTCCATCAGAATAAATCCTCAGATCTCCGTCCTTTTAAAGAACCTAATAAGTAATAACTATAAGATACAATATTGTTACATCCAGGCCTCCCTTGAATCCCTCGACTGAGTTCACCAGAACCACCTCCAGATTCTCACTGCCCTATCAGTAAAGAATCCTCTTCTATGTTGGTGGAAAAACCTTTTATCCTCCAGACGCAGAGAATGCCCCCTTGCGACCATCACCTTCCTTGGTATAAACAGATCCTCGGAGAGATATTTGTATTGTCTCCTTATATACTCCCTATATACTTATTAGATCGCCCCTCATTCGTTTTTGTTCTAAACTAAATAATCCTAATTTTGCTATTCTCTCTGGGTATTGTAGTTCCCCCATCCCCTTTCTTAATTTTGTTGCACTCCTTTGTACTCACTCTAGTTCCATTATATCCTTCCTGAGCACCAGTGTGAGTCACCCGCCAGGGCAATGTGGATACTCGGTACTGGGTTCGGTCGCACTTAAAGGGGATGTCACAGTGGCTGCAACCCGGTCTGTGGCCCTGGGCGCCCAATTAAAGGGTAAAGTCTTTTAAGGTGATTTGTATTAAAGTTTGTGTTCGTGATGCCACCTGTGGTTCTCAGTCAGTAGGTACTGACGCTGCTTAAAAGGGGTCTTCTGGGGTGATGTTACGGCAGCATAGATGGTGAGGTTTCCCACAGGTGAAGCGGGGTCCCCAGGGCTCCCGGTGTGCTGGGCAGAGATGTTGTATGCCGGCAAATAAATGGAGGACACAGAGTTGTAATGTCTTTACCTGGTTTACTGATGGTAGCAGTCCACAGTCCAGTGTACCAGGAACAGGTGGTGATGTGGTCCGGCCGGCCTGGAGGCAAAGGTAGATCCCTCTCCCAGGTGAGGTCCATTAGCCTTCTTACTCGCGCTAGTATGCGAGGTCCTTGCAACCTGTGGCTTCCGTACAAAGTCCTCTCTCTCATATCCTGGAACAGTTATCTATATGATGGGCAGTGTGAGCCTTTTTATAGGGTCTCTATCATGACCTGGGCCCTTATTATACTGCTGCACCTTCAGGTGTGGGTGCGGGCAAATTACATAAAGTTCTATGCCCTCCGGTTCTGCCGTGCCACAACACAGTACAACACAGCCTCGGGCTCCCGGTGCCCGGTTCCTGCGCTTCGGATCTGAGGGTGCCCAGTCACAATTCCCCTCTAAGCCCCTTTCCTTCTCTTATGTTCTGTTCCTCTGATGCTTCACTACATTCAATTCCTCGGGTTCACTTCCTTTCCTGGAGCTGCAGCTCAGTACTGGCTGCACGGCTCCGCTGTCTGCTCTCACTCCTCTCCCTTCCCTGTCTGCTCCAGACTGAACTAACTCCTCCAGACCAGAACACTTAAAGCTGGGGAAGCTCCTCTGAATCCGCATTCTGAGCTCCCCCTTCTGGCCTGGATTCAGAATGTGTTGTATGTAGGTGCGTTACCTGGTAAAGGGAATCCTCCTTGCCTCCAAGCATGATATTGGCCTCCCCGAAAGGAAGGCAACATCACTGTAACAACCGGTTACCTGGGATGTTACAGGTGCCCAAAACTGCACACAGTACTCCATGTGCGGTCTAACCAGGGATTTGTACAGAGGCAGTTTAAAGGGATTCTGTCACCTGAATTTGGAGGGAACAATTTTCACCCATAGAGGCGGGGTTTTCGGGTGTTTGATTCACCCTTTCCTTACCCGCTGACTGCATGCTGGCTGCAGTATTGGATTGAAGTTCATTCTTACGTGAGGGCTTACATCTCTTGTAGCAATTGTAATGACCAGAGGTCCAAAGAAGATCCAGTAAGTCACTAACTAAGACAGAGGCAGAAATAGCAACACTTTATTTTACTGGGATAAGAGCTGGGGGGAAATTCAATATTGTATTAAACAATCCAAGACTTTATTATTTATACTCATTCAGCCAGAGCTGACATCAATGTGTCAATCCCAAAGTTTCCGCTTTGAGTGTGTTACACTGAGGTTTAGAATAAATTTACCTGTCCAAAATGTCAAACAAGGTACTAAGAAAACAGGTCTAAATCAGATGAGGTGGTATTATGGGATGTGTAGAGAAAGGAAATGTGGATCCAGCTCCAGGAATAAAATGTAAAAAACTTTATTAGTTCACATTAAAATGCTGCTGAGACATGACCGGCATAGTGGGTAAAGGAGAGCAACCAGCACCCGACTGGACGCGTTTCGAGCAACAAATGTGCCCTTAGTCCTCAGTATGCTGATAGAAACACAGGTTGCAATAAATATGTTCACAGCAGGTGAGTACAATTAAAATGGACATGTGATATAGATACAAACATGATAAACTCAACATAGTGAACAAATTAAAACTGCTTGACGAAAAAATTGACAGAAAAATATGTAAATAAAGAACGTGCGATTACATGGGAAAAATGAAAATAATAATAAGAAAAAAAACAAAAACACAAGATTCGTTAGTAATGGAGCATAATCTCCTTTCTAAGATTTAACCCCGAAGGGGCTCTGGTATTGAGTCTGAAAATCAAGAAAGCCTCCCTATCACGCAGTTTTTTTTCCCGATCACCACCACGTATATCTTTATGTATTTGCTCAATGGCAAATGTCTTAAGATGCATAGTTTGCCTGTTATGATTATTAATAAAGTGGTTAGATACATTGGATACATGTCGAAGTGTGGGATGTACTATAACATAAAGATGTTCTCTGAATCTTTCTCTGAACTTCCTAATAGTAGATCCAACATAGAACAATTTACATTCAGTACATTCAACAATGTAAACCACATGATCAGAGTTACAATTGAGAAATTTTTTTATGGGAAAAGTGGTTAAATTTTGTGAGCAATTAAAAAATGTGTTTTTTTTCATGTAAGCACAAGTTTTACAGGAGTGCGAACCGCACTTAAAACAGCCTGCGAAGGACAACCAATCTGCATGATTTTTAGTTTTTTTGGAATGTAAAAAACTAGGCGATAAAGCATTCCCCAATGTAGGGGCTCGTCTTGATACGATTCTGATGCCGTCTTTCAAGATAGAATCCATGATATGGTCGTCTCTGAGTAAATTTAGATTACGTGTAACAATTTGGGAGACAGATTTGAAAAAAGTACTATAAGTAAGAACCAGCACAGGCTGTGCTGAATGCGCATTGCGAAGGGAATTTATGTTGGACACAGTATTTATTTGAGTGCGACTATCAATTACTGTAGGTTCAATGAGTTCTGACCTCTGTCTGGAATCAGCAATGTTAAAGGCTCTGTTCAAAGTCCAATTAGGATATTTTCTGTAGTGAAGCCGCTGTTTGATAGTTGTTTTTTCACGGCTGAAAGAGGATTCAAGACTGCAGTTTCTACGTGCTCTCAAGGCTTCACTTAAAGGAATCGACTGAATGGTATGTGGGGGATGGAAACTTTTAGCATGTAAAACGGTGTTACCTGCAGTTTCTTTTCGATATGTGTGACTTCTGATGTTTTCAGAAGGAATACCCTCAAGGCAAAGGTCCAGAAAATTAATACGATTTTTATTCCATAAATAAGTGAATTTTAAATTAAACGGATTGTTATTGATATAAAAAATAAAATTAGATATGGATTCCTGATCACCTTCCCACACAAGCAATAAATCATCAATGTATTTAGAATACCATTTGATGTTGTCCAAAAAAGGATTATTGTGAGAATAAATATAATGTTCTTCCCACCATGACATTGTTAGATTGGCGACTGAAGGGGAAAATTTAGCACCCACTGACACGCCACTGGTTTGAATGAAAAATTTGCCATCAAATAGAAAATAATTATGTGATAACAAAAAAGATAATACTGATAAAATAAAAAACTGAAAATCATGAGAAAAATTACTGTACTTGAACAAATGAAATTCAACCGCTGTCAGTGCAACCTTGTGTGGAATGGAAGTGTACAAAGAAGAAACATCAGAAGTTAGCCAAGACCATTGCTGATTCCATAAAACCCCTTTAAACATATTCAAAACGTCTCTAGAATCTTTAAGATATCCTGGGACACGTTGTGCCAATGGTTGTAAAATGGTATCCAACCATTCCCCAAGGTGTTCACTGTATGAGCCTATGCCCGAAACGATAGGTCGCATAGGAGGTGGAAAGACACCTTTGTGGGTTTTTGGTAGCGCATGCAATATAGGAATGATAGGGTTATCAACATATAGATGTTCAGATTGTTGTCTGGTAAGAAAACCCAATTCAAAACCATTATCAATAAGCTCCTTGATCAATAACATGAATCCAGAAGTGGGATCTGATTTCAACACACTATATATTTCACTTTCTGCAAGCATGTCATGAATGGCTTTAAAGTAATCAACTTTATCCAAAATGACCACCGACCCTCCTTTATCGGACATTTTGATCACTATGTCTGAATTAGCTCTAATTTTCACAAGAGAATCCCGTTCACTTCTGGACAAATTGGATTTATCTGAGAAACAGGCTGTTTCATTGACAAGATGACGAATGTCTCTTTCCACTGACTCCTGAAACCGATCCATGGCCTCCGTTCTGGACTGGATTGGATAAAAAGTGGGATTTTTTATCCTGAAGGATGGAATAGAATTTATGTCCTTCACTAGCGATTTTTCAGAGTCCATATCCAAAAGCATGGTAAGTGTGAACTGTTCACAAAAATCTTTTTTGGAAAAATCATTGGGAAGAAAAATATTTGTGGGATTAATTTCCTTATCATGCTCTTCATAAAAATGTCTTTTGACTGTTAAATCTCGAGCAAATTTATTGATGTCCTTTAGAGTTGCAAAAACGTCCAGTTCCTTATTGGTGGGTGCAAAATTCAAACCACGGTATAACAATTTGATAACAGCATCAGAAAAAACAGTAGATGACAGATTGAGGACATTTAATGAAAGGTTCTGTTCTGGCTCCTGAGACGATTCTGAAAGATGGTGGGAGCACTTGGAATGTTTTCTTCCGCCCCTCCTGGAGCGTTTCTTGATCCGTTTTTTGAAGAATACGACTTGGATTTATTTTTCCGATAATAACGTGATTGAGTTTTAAAGTTCTCATTGAATGCAGGTGGATCAATGTCTCGACTGGATGGGCCCACCGATGTGTCAGACGATTCAGGATCCGAAGAGGAGAATGTGACTTGACTACGACGTGTGAATGATGATTCACGATTGCGTTTTTTGAGAATAGATCTGGGTGTGACTGGTTGTCTCTCCCACCTGCCCCATTCATAAACCTGGTCATTGGTATAATCAAATAAATCTCTGTTAAATTTTCTTTTCTTTACCAAAATTATGGATTCCTCCAGAGATTGTAACTTGGTTTTAAGATTTTTTTGAAAGTCCTCATATTCCTGATTGGTGACCATCGACTTATATGATGTCAGTTCTTTGTCCAAGTCAGATTTTAATTTTAATAACTCTTCATTCTCATGTTTCACAATGAGCTGAATCAATTGTGTGGAACAAGTGGATAGTATAAAATTCCAATCCTTGACAAAATCACTGTTATAAACAGTAGTTCGAATTTTTTTAAATCTTAGTCCTCTAGGAATAATATTTTGTTCCAAATAATGCGTTAAGGTGGTTTGATCCCACCAGATGCGCATTTCATTTAATGATGCTTTCTTTATTGAAGACATGAGATTTAATGTGTCAGAAGATGTGTCTGAACATGGACCAACTGATTGGAAAACTTGTGCTGCACGCAGGGGCGGACACTGACAGCTTGGGGCCCCTGTGCAAGAAATGTGTCTGTGGGCCCCTCTCCAAAGCTACATTATATATATATATATATATATATTTATATTTATATATATATATATATATATATATATATATATATATATAGCCACACACACATACATGTATATATATTACATAGTCTCCTTTGTTATGTATATTGCCGTCCCTTATTATACAGTGCCCTCTCTTGTCATGTACAGTACCGTCCCTTACATATTGGATTATATAGAGCCCTGATTTTTTATTACATACTGTCCTGTCTTGTTAGCTGTATAATGCAATTATGGCTGATGGAGCATGGGAATGCTTCTTTTCTAATGGAGGAGCTGATGGACTGGTCGTCTGGTCACTGGCTCCTCCATCAGCAGTCATTTTACATCTAACAAGAGAGGGGACTATGTAATAAAAGAGGGTGCTGTGAATAACAAAAATAACAAGAATACACTATGTAAGAGACAGCACTGTACATAACAGCAGAGGAAGCTATAAAATATGGGACGGCATCATAAAATAATAAGCGAGTACGCTATATACTAAGGGACTGTGCTATATACTTCCTCCACCTTCCCTGTTCCTAAATTCATTATAAATCCCCCTTCTTCCCATCCCAATCCACCACACCCATCTTGTCCTCTTCCCCCCTCATCCCATTATTGTCCTCTCCCCCACCCCAATCATTGCCCTTTTCACCAGCTCCATCATTGCCTTCCCCACCACTCCCATCATTGCCCTCTTCACCACCTCCATCATTGCTTTCTCCTCCACCACCCCCATTATTGTCTTTTCCACCACCACCATCATTGCCTTTTCCCCACAACTGGTGAAGTATATGCAGAAAGAACATTCTGTTAAAGGGACTCTGTCAACTGAATTTGGAGGGAACAATTTTCAGCCATAGAGGCGAGGTTATCGGGTGTTTGATTCACCCTTTCCTTACCCGCCAGCTGCATGCTGGCTGCAATATTGGATTGAAGTTCATTCTCTGTCCTCCATAGTACACGCCTGCGCAAGGCAAGATGTAGGTGCTTCCAACAGGAGTGGGGAGTAAGCCATTACCAGACACTGATGGTGGATTATCTCACAGGAGGAAGAGGATCAGTAGTTAACGATCAAAGAGCCTGATCCTTTTCTCCACCTTTGGGGAGATTCGGGGGGTCCGATTAAACATTGATTGCTCTCTTGGACCTGCAAGAATGATCAAATTGTGTTGAGCTCTTTAATGTGCACAGAGGCCTTTAGTGTTAGTCGCATAGCTGGTCCATTGAGTCTCCATTGCCCAAGTTCCCAAATACACCAGGAGCTGCCATTGTTGGGGGTAGATAGACATGAGATAGATGGACAGATAGATATAAATAGACAGATGATAGATAATAGATATAGACAGATGATAGATAATAGCTAGTAGATAGATGATAGATAGATAATAGATAGATAATAGAGAGAAAGATGGATAGATAGATGATAGATAGATAGAAGATAGATATGGGATAGATAGATAGATAGATAATAGATAGACAGATACTGTAGATAATAGATATGAGATAGATAGGAGATACAGATAATAGATAGATGGATAGGTAATAGATAGATAGGAGATACATAGATAGGAGATAGATAGGAGATAGATAGGAGATACATAGATAATACATAGATAGATAATAGATAGTAGATAGATAGATAGGAGATAGATAATAGATAGATTATAGATATGGGATGGATAGATACAGATAAAGAGATAGTAAAATCCCATATATTTTGCATCTTAAGGTACCGTCACATTAAGCGACGCTGCAGCGATATAGACAACGATGTCGATCGCTGCAGCGTCGCTGTTTGGTCGCTGGAGAGCTGTCACACAGACAGCTCTCCAGCGACCAACGATGCCGAAGTCCCCGGGTAGCCAGGGTAAACATCGGGTTACTAAGCGCAGGGCCGCGCTTAGTAACCTGATGTTTACCCTGGTTACCATTGTAAATGTAAAAAAAAACAAACACTACATACTTACATTCCCGGTGTCTGGTCAGGTCCCTCGCCTTCAGCTTCCCGCACTGACTGAGCGCCGGCCGTAAAGCACAGCGGTGACGTCACCGCTGTGCTTTGCTTTACGGCCGGCACTCACAGTCAGTGCAGGGAAGCTGAAGGCGAGGGACCTGACCAGACACCGGGAATGTAAGTATGTAGTGTTAGTTTTTTTTACATTTACAATGGTAACCAGGGTAAACATCGGGTTACTAAGCGCGGCCCTGCGCTTAGTAACCCGATGTTTACCCTGGTTACCAGTGAAGACATCGCTGGATCGGTGTCACACACGCCGATCCAGCGATGTCAGCGGGAGATCCAGCGACAAAATAAAGTGCTGGAATTTCCCCAGCGACCAACGATCTCTCAGCAGGGGCCTGATCGTTGGTCGCTGTCACGCATAACGATTTTGTTAACGATATCGTTGCTACGTCACAAAAGCAACGATATCGTTAACGATATCGTTATGTGTGATGGTACCTTTAGGCTAGGTTCCCATTGCGTTAATGGGTTAACGCTAACGGACAGCGTTGCACGGCGAAAATGTTGCAATTAACGCCGCGCAACAGGTCCGTTAGCGCACCCATTGACAGCAATGTTATTTCTGCCTGTAGCGCATCACTAGCACGTGCCATTTTCGGCACGTGCTAGCGATGTGCCGTTCTCTTGTGCGCGTCTGTTTTTTTGTGTAAAAAACTTTATTAGCAACCTGTGTTTCCATCAGAATACTGAGGACTAAGGGCACATTTGTTGCTCGAAACGCGTCCAGTCGGGTGCTGGTTGCTCTCCTTTACCCACTATGCCGGTCATGTCTCAGCAGCATTTTAATGTGAACTAATAAAGCTTTTTACATTTTATTCCTGGAGCTGGATCCACATTTCCTTTCTCTACACGTCGACCAGTGTTGTGGCAGCAACACTTTGTTTCCGTTCTCGGATGGATACTTACCACATCGGACAGATGAACTAAGGGTGAGCTGAAATATACTCTTTTTTTTTTTTGTGTTCAGCTTTCTGCTTTTTCGTGCTCCCCTTGCATATATATTGCAATGATTTTTTCCATTATTTACCATGTGGTTTAAGCTGCCTTCCACAAAATATTTTTGAACATTCATGACCGTTCATAATTATATGGAGAGATTCCATTGATTTTATTGCTTTTTCACTGGTGTTCACTATTTAAGTGTTTTTCCTTATACGATTTGGTTGGCTTTTTGCAAACATGGATTTCTTAATTGATCCCTTGAGAAGGGAACGTGCAGCACAAGTTTTCCAATCAGTTGGTCCATGTTCAGACACATCTTCTGACACATTAAATCTCATGTCTTCAATAGAGAAAGCATCATTAAATGAAATGCGCATCTGGTGGGATCAAACCACCTTAACGCATTATTTGGAACAAAATATTATTCCTAGAGGACTAAGAATTAAAAAAATTCCAACTACTGTTTATAACAGTGATTTTGTCAAGGATTGGAATTTTATACTATCCACTTGTTCCACACAATTGATTCAGCTCATTGTGAAACATGAGAATGAAGAGTTATTAAAATTAAAATCTGACTTGGACAAAGAACTGACATCATATAAGTCGATGGTCACCAATCAGGAATATGAGGACTTTCAAAAAAATCTTAAAACCAAGTTACAATCTCTGGAGGAATCCATAATTTTGGTAAAGAAAAGAAAATTTAACAGAGATTTATTTGATTATACCAATGACCAGGTTTATGAATGGGGCAGGTGGGAGAGACAACCAGTCACACCCAGATCTATTCTCAAAAAACGCAATCGTGAATCATCATTCACACGTTGTAGTCAAGTCACATTCTCCTCTTCGGATCCTGAATCGTCTGACACATCGGTGGGCCCATCCAGTCGAGACATTGATCCACCTGCATTCAATGAGAACTTTAAAACTCAATCACGTTATTATCGGAAAAATAAATCCAAGTCGTATTCTTCAAAAAACGGATCAAGAAACGCTCCAGGAGGGGCGGAAGAAAACATTCCAAGTGCTCCCACCATCTTTCAGAATCGTCTCAGGAGCCAGAACAGAACCTTTCATTAAATGTCCTCAATCTGTCATCTACTGTTTTTTCTGATGCTGTTATCAAATTGTTATACCGTGGTTTGAATTTTGCACCCACCAATAAGGAACTGGACGTTTTTGCAACTCTAAAGGACATCAATAAATTTGCTCGAGATTTAACAGTCAAAAGACATTTTTATGAAGAGCATGATAAGGAAATTAATCCCACAAATATTTTTCTTCCCAATGATTTTTCCAAAAAAGATTTTTGTGAACAGTTCACACTTACCATGCTTTTGGATATGGACTCTGAAAAATCGCTAGTGAAGGACATAAATTCTATTCCATCCTTCAGGATAAAAAATCCCACTTTTTATCCAATCCAGTCCAGAACGGAGGCCATGGATCGGTTTCAGGAGTCAGTGGAAAGAGACATTCGTCATCTTGTCAATGAAACAGCCTGTTTCTCAGATAAATCCAATTTGTCCAGAAGTGAACGGGATTCTCTTGTGAAAATTAGAGCTAATTCAGACATAGTGATCAAAATGTCCGATAAAGGAGGGTCGGTGGTCATTTTGGATAAAGTTGATTACTTTAAAGCCATTCATGACATGCTTGCAGAAAGTGAAATATATAGTGTGTTGAAATCAGATCCCACTTCTGCATTCATGTTATTGATCAAGGAGCTTATTGATAATGGTTTTGAATTGGGTTTTCTTACCAGACAACAATCTGAACATCTATATGTTGATAACCCTATCATTCCTATATTGCATGCGCTACCAAAAACCCACAAAGGTGTCTTTCCACCTCCTATGCGACCTATCGTTTCGGGCATAGGCTCATACAGTGAACACCTTGGGGAATGGTTGGATACCATTTTACAACCATTGGCACAACGTGTCCCAGGCTATCTTAAAGATTCTAGAGACGTTTGAATATGTTTAAAGGGGTTTTATGGAATCAGCAATGGTCTTGGCTAACTTCTGATGTTTCTTCTTTGTACACTTCCATTCCACACAAGGTTGCACTGACAGCGGTTGAATTTCATTTGTTCAAGTACAGTAATTTTTCTCATGATTTTCAGTTTTTTATTTTATCAGTATTATCTTTTTTGTTATCACATAATTATTTTCTATTTGATGGCAAATTTTTCATTCAAACCAGTGGCGTGTCAATGGGTGCTAAATTTTCCCCTTCAGTCGCCAATCTAACAATGTCATGGTGGGAAGAACATTATATTTATTCTCACAATAATCCTTTTTTGGACAACATCCAATGGTATTCTAAATACATTGATGATTTATTGCTTGTGTGGGAAGGTGATCAGGAATCCATATCTAATTTTATTTTTTATATCAATAACAATCCGTTTAATTTAAAATTCACTTATTTATGGAATAAAAATCGTATTAATTTTCTGGACCTTTGCCTTGAGGGTATTCCTTCTGAAAACATCAGAAGTCACACATATCGAAAAGAAACTGCAGGTAACACCGTTTTACATGCTAAAAGTTTCCATCCCCCACATACCATTCAGTCGATTCCTTTAAGTGAAGCCTTGAGAGCACGTAGAAACTGCAGTCTTGAATCCTCTTTCAGCCGTGAAAAAACAACTATCAAACAGCGGCTTCACTACAGAAAATATCCTAATTGGACTTTGAACAGAGCCTTTAACATTGCTGATTCCAGACAGAGGTCAGAACTCATTGAACCTACAGTAATTGATAGTCACACTCAAATAAATACTGTGTCCAACATAAATTCCCTTCGCAATGCGCATTCAGCACAGCCTGTGCTGGTTCTTACTTATAGTACTTTTTTCAAATCTGTCTCCCAAATTGTTACACGTAATCTAAATTTACTCAGAGACGACCATATCATGGATTCTATCTTGAAAGACAGCATCAGAATCGTATCAAGACGAGCCCCTACATTGGGGAATGCTTTATCGCCTAGTTTTTTACATTCCAAAAAAACTAAAAATCATGCAGATTGGTTGTCCTTCACAGGCTGTTTTAAGTGCGGTTCGCACTCCTGTAAAACTTGTGCTTACATGAAAAAAAACACATTTTTTAATTGCTCACAAAATTTAACCACTTTTCCCATAAAAAAATTTCTCAATTGTAACTCTGATCCTGTGGTTTACATTGTTGAATGTACTGAATGTAAATTGTTCTATGTTGGATCTACTATTAGGAAGTTCAGAGAAAGATTCAGAGAACATCTTTATGATATAGTACATCCCACACTTCGACATGTATCCAATGTATCTAACCACTTTATTAATAATCATAACAGGCAAACTATGCATCTTAAGACATTTGCCATTGAGAAAATACATATAGATATACGTGGTGGTGATCGGGAAAAAAAACTGCGTGATAGGGAGGCTTTCTGGATTTTCAGACTCAATACCAGAGCCCCTTCGGGGTTAAATATTAGAAAGGAGATTATGCTCCATTACTAACGAATCTTGTGTTTTTTTTTTGTTTTTTTTCCTTATTATTATTTTCATTTTTGCCATGTAATCGCACGTTCTTTATTTACATATTTTTCTGTCAACCTTTTCGTCAAGCAGTTTTAATTTGTTCACTATGTTGAGTTTATCACGTTTGTATCTATATCACATGTCCATTTTAATTGTACTCACCTGCTGTGAACATATTTATTGCAACCTGTGTTTCTATCAGCATACTGAGGACTAAGGGCACATTTGTTGCTCGAAACGCGTCCAGTCGGGTGCTGGTTGCTCTCCTTTACCCACTATGCCGGTCATGTCTCAGCAGCATTTTAATGTGAACTAATAAAGTTTTTTACATTTTATTCCTGGAGCTGGATCCACATTTCCTTTCTCTACACGTCGACCAGTGTTGTGGCAGCAACACTTTGTTTCCGTGCTCGGATGGATACTTACCACATCGGACAGATGAACTAAGGGTGAGCTGAAATATACTCTTTTTTTTTTTGGTATTATGGGATGCCCTGGGATGGCACACTGAGTATAAACCGTTCAAAACCCACAATAACAATACATATAAATATAAAAGAAGTACTTAAACACTTAATCTGGGGATAACCAGGTATCTATTACTATGGTACCGTTAACCTGAGGTGAGTCTCTACTCAGGCATATAATTTGCATCGGATGCAGCCAGTCCCAAAATCTTCGGCACCAAAGCAACCACAGGAAAACAAGGTTCAGTGTCTTGTCGGCCGATGCTGAGCCCACACTCCGGGGTCTTACAGTTCTGAAGCCTTAGGATATGGTCCAGGATAGCACTGTGGCTTGTCTGGATCCCTCTCAATATGAATGGTTCAGGATACCGTTTCTCCTCCAGCAGTCACAAATTCTCCTGAGAGCAAGCAGCCTGAATCTGCACAGGATAAATGTTTTCTGTTGCTTTTCAGCGAATGAATGCTCTAATTTTTCCACAACAGAACCGCAGGTTCACCAGAGGAATGGGTTAGCACCCTCACTAGCACGCTGGCAGCAAAACAGTCTTTTTGGAGTCCAAACTCCTCACTTCCCAGCAGCTGCCCCACGCTGTGTCTCACACAGCAGTTTCTCATCTCCTTCTCCCTTCGTCTCTCATGATCTTCCCTGCTCACACAGTTTTCTGGGTTTTTTCTCTCAGCTCAGACGTGCAGAAACAGCAGGGTTCTAATACTCTCCTGATGTTATCACAGTACCCCCTCTTACAACATTCATAGTTTCCTGTATTTGAGCTGATTCTAACTTCTTAATATCCTTTTTAAAATGTGGAGCCCAAAACTGGATTGCATATTCTAGATATGGCCTTATAAAGGGGTAATAATACTTTGGGATTTTATCTCTCTTTTTATACACCCTAAAATCTTGTTTGCTTTTTGGTTGCTGCTTAACATTGAGTAATGCTGCTCAGCTTACTTGTAACCAGAATTCCCAAATCATTCTGTGCTGTAGTCCAGAGTTTGCTTCTCTTTAATGTATATGCAGCAATAGGATTACTCCATCCCAGGTGTATTACTCTATTGTCACACTCGAATTCCAGCAAGTCCGATGGACGACACAGCATACACCAATGACAGAATGGTAAAGGGGCAGGAAGGCCCTAATAGTAGGGAGCAAGGGATGGGGCACCCCCTGATTATGACTTGTGCCTATCCCTAATCTCCCCTAATGCCCTTTGAGGGTCCTTCCCCCGCCAACATCACATGCCAAGTCCTTGATTGTCACCTCAAAATAGCTTAGCTAGTGCACTGGCTGGCATGGAAGCTAGCCTCACCACTGCAATTGGTATAAACACAGGGGAACTGACAAAGACAGACGAAGATAAGGGAAATTACTCAGTGACTTACTCTGCTGCAATACTCAAAACAGCTGAGCATACGGCACTAGGGTCCCAAACTCCCCAGCAGCTATACCATTGACACCAGAGAGCTTCTAACTCCAGGCTGGTCTTCATAAGATAACTCTATTACCAACAGTCAACTGATGTGTCATGTGGCTATTTAAAGGATGGTGGGAGTGATCACCACCCACATCAGCTGACCAGTAAAAAAAAGCAGCTTCCAGCAAGGATACTGACATTAACCCTTGCTGGCCCAAAAGGAAAAAAGCTACATTTAAATTATAGCAGAAACAGAGCTGACACGAATCCAAAATGAATTGTGACATCAACATTTATCTACATTACATCTCATTTGCCAAGTGTTTGCCCATTCAGTCATTTTATTCAGATCGTTTTGCTATATTTTAATGTCAAAGTCAGCTATTAATATCCTACATAGTTTGGTGTCATCAGCAAAGCTGACAATTTAATCTCAATCCCATCCACAAGATCATTAATAAAGAGGCTAAAAAGAATCGGACCTAGTACAGATCCCTGCAGTCCCCACTGCTGACTATATCCCATATAGAGAACGTACCATTTATGATGATTCTTTTTTTCCTGGGGGGTGAGGGCTGCTGTTCCTTGGTAAGCCAAGCAGGGAAGATCCTCTGACAGATTTTGCAAATAGATCCTAGAGAAAAAATACAACGAGTAGAGAAGGTGCCAACCTGTGGATGGATAATAGGTAATAATGGCTATTGGTATGAAAAATAATTTATTTGCTTGTACAACGCGTTTCCAAAGTATTCAGCATTCTTAATCAGATCATATATGCAATACAATACATTCCATTCATATCTAAAATACATTGAACTTGGCTTGAGCCTCCTGAATAGATGTCTCTTTATGACATCATAAAGTATTACCCGATGAAGAAAGAGGTATGCTATTTGTCCATCCACAGAATGAAGCACTTTTTACTTTTTTTCCTTGGGTTTTACAAGAAAATAAGACTTTCTTCATGGTGCTGGTTTACGCTTGTTCCTCTTTTCAAATTAAGGCCAGAAAAACTGCAAAGAGGGCTTTATGAAGGCTAGTGGAGGCTCCAAGAGTAAAATGTAATGACATCTGCTTAGTAACCTTGTTCTATTGTAATGTGGCCTTTAGTGATGAGCGAGCACTAAAATGCTCGGGTGCTCGTTGTTCGGGTCGAGCAGATTGGAATACTCGGGTACTCGGCCAGAACAACAAGCCCAATGTAAGTCTATGGGAGACGCGAGTATTTTTACAGCGATCACCCCAGGGGTCCTTTTAAGGTCTAAAAACATCTAAAAATGATAGAAACACTGCTCAAATGATACAGGAACATCATGGGGATCGCCCCTGGAAGCATTCCTGACTCCTTGTTCACAGCTGTAAACTTTTTTTTCCGAGATACATGCCATTTTTCCCGGTGCCACCAAAAACACACTAAAACTAAACCAAAACGGATTTTGCTGGGAAATATGTTAAGGTACATCCTTTGCAGGGTAATGACTTGCCTGTAAGGCCAAATTATTAACCCCAGAATGAAAATTTCCTCCCCCACTTAGGTTTAGTTCAGAAGCAGCGTTTTCGAAGCGTTTGTCATTGCTTTCAACCACTACAAATGCGTTCACTGGGAAATGTCATTGTAACATTTAACAACCCTAGCTGGCCATGTGGTGTGTGTCCAATTCCCAATTCATGCCCAATTCCCCAATGTGGGTTTTACAAAATAAAATAGTGCCATCACACCCCCTTGGCCAAAGTTCACCGTACAGAGCACGTTCACCCTGGTGATCTAGTGACAGTTAAAGGACACATTGCAGGAGACAGAATGAAGAAGTAGGCCCTGTCACGTTCACGCCCTGACTGGTGGGCATGAGCTCGGGGGGTTTGTGGCCCCACTGTGCCACGAACCAGACTACCCTGGAAGGGGCGTGACTATGACAGCTGCCTTGGTCTTCACTGGAGCCTCTGATGGTGAGCTCAGGCTTGTGGGACAGGCAGCTGCCAGGTGCTACTCCAGGGTGGTGTCTGGCTGTGGCTGCTGATCCCACTTGGGAAACAGGAACACCAGGATTGGTGCAGGAATCAGGCAGGACTAGCAGATGAGCATGGATGAAACTCAGACGAGTAGGCTGGCACGGCTGAGACACAGAGCTGGCAGAGACACAGGACTGGCAGGCACAGGAGAGACACAGGGCTGACAGGCACGGCAGAGACACAGGGCTGGCAGGCACGGCAGGGACACAGGGCTGGCAGGCACGGCAGAGACGCAGGGCTGGCGGGCACGGCAGAGACACAGGGCAGGTTGGTGTGGTGAAAGAAGGAACAGGTAGGGACCTGTTGACACAGGAGGTACAGGTGCAGATATAGAAAATGAAGGAACAAGTAGGGACCTGTTCACACAGGAGGAGCAGGTAAGAAATAGTGATGAGCGATACCTTCCGATATTCGGATATATCGGTATCGGATTGGATCAGCCGATATCGAAAAAATATCGGATATCGCCGATACCGATATCCGATACCAATGCAAGTCAATGGGACAAAAATATCGGAATTAAAATAAACCCTTTCTTTCCTTGTAGGTTAATTCCACATGAAGGAAAACAACTAAGAATAACGTAGAATGTATCGGGGGAGGTGGAGGAGACATTAAAGCCCTGATTTCATAGACCATACTTCATTAACATTTCCTACCCTGCTTCTGGTGGGGGGCATTGTGTTCATTTGTTGCTCTCTGCAGGGGGCTTCTCAGACTGGCTGGGACTGGAGATTTGGAGCCTCTTTTGTACTTTCAGCTCCAGGTAACAAATGTTTGAGGGTGGGTGTGAGCCCCTCCACCCATCCAAGGGGCTGATCCCTAGAGGGTGGAACAATAAGCCCTTGGATATACTATCATTCTTCTGGGACCTGTGTGGTGTGAGGAGCTAGGATCTGCTGCTGCTGCCAGATCCTGGTGCCTGTCTATGAACTAGTGTTTTGTTTTCCCTGGAGTCGGATTATCGGGTGTCGCCCTGGATTTGTTATTTTGTTGCGGCCTTATTGTAAGTTGAAGAACCTGATCACTGTTTGCCGGAATATTCTCTCAGATGCAATAAAGGTCTCTTGGATTATTCATTGGTCTGCTGTCCCTGATTGCTCTGTCGCACACCCCGTCGCAAAGTTCCCTTTAATTGCTGTTGTAGTGTCAGTGTGGAGGGAGCAGGCGAAATTGCCGGATACACAGCTGGGGATCAGCTGACGTTACTGAACCCTAATAACACGGCAGCAAGTGTTAACTGTGCATGCAGCGCTTCTGGCCAGCAACTGGCGGTGTTGGAGCCCAGGGACAGCAGGAGGAGCAGACTTGTGTTATTTACAACATGGATAAAGAATGAAAAAATGGACGGCACTAGAGGAGCACAAATTATTATAGACCTTGACTCTTTGGAGAATGTCCGAAAAATACAGGTGGCACGAACGCTCTGGGTATGCGGTGCTCTGCACTGATAGGCAACCAGCAGTAAATTCAATACAGTGTCCACACTCCACCTCCGCACCCTCCTGCAGACCTGATGTCCTAACGGATGTTTTAAATAACTTTCTCCAATAAAGAGCACGATTTCACAGCTTCTAAGGGTGAGTGCCGCACTGTGTTCTTTTCTTGCTGTATTGAATTTAGACTTGTGTTATTGCTGCACACACAGCAGGGGAGCAGCTGGCGTTACTGAACCCCACTAACACATGAGCGAGTGTTTGTCTCTGTGCAGACAGCACTCCCGGGCAGCAACTGGCAGTGTTGGAGCCCAGGGAGAGCAGGAGGAGCAGACTTGTGTTATTGCTGCACACACAGCAGGGGAGCAGCTGGCGTTACTGAACCCCACTAACACATGAGCGAGTGTTTGTCTCTGTGCGGACAGCACTCACGGTGTTGTGAATTCTGTGGCCAAGCTCCCTTAGGTGGATGAGAGTGGTATTGCGGCTTCTGAGTTTCCTTCCTAAGGTGATGAGGTTAAGTCGTTAGGTGCTGCTCTATTTAACTCCACCTAGTGCTTTGATCCTGGCCTCCAGTCAATGTTCTAGTATTGGTCTTGCTTTCTCCTGGATCGTTCCTGTGGCCTGTCTATCCTGCATAAGCTAAGTTTTGCTTGTGTTATTTTTGTTTGCTATTTTTTCTGTCCAGCTTGCTATATTGGTTTTTCTTGCTTGCTGGAAGCTCTGGGACGCAGAGGGAGCACCTCCGTACCGTTAGTCGGTGCGGAGGGTCTTTTTGCCCCCTCTGCGTGGTTGTTTGTAGGGTTTTGTGTTGACCGCAAAGCAATCTTTCCTATCTTCGGTCTGTTCAGTAAGTTGGGCCTCACTTTGCTAAATCAATTTCATCTCTGCATTTGTATTTTCATCTCAACTCACAGTCATTATATGTGGGGGGCTGCCTTTTCCTTTGGGGTATTTCTGTGAGGCAAGGTAGGCTTATTTTTCTTTCTTAGGGCTAGCTAGTTTCTCAGGCTGTGCTCGAGGCGCATAGGACTGGTCAGGAGCGCTCCACGGCTACCTTTAGTGTGGTTGGATAGGATTAGGGATTGCGGTCAGCAGAGTTCCCATGTCTCAGAGCTCGTCCTATGTTTTTGGTAATTGTCAGGTCACTTTGTGTGCTCTGAACTTCAAGGTCCATTGTGGTTCTGAATCACCTGTTCATAACAGTACTTGAGGCCCAAAGTACTAATGCTTCTCAATAGAGGGAAAAGAGAAGTTCTGAGACCATTTTTTTTTCTTTGCACTGTGCTCTGTCTTTCTTTTCCCCTTTACATCAGGGTGGTTCAGAACACAGGTGTGGACATGGACATTCAGGGTCTGTTCTCTTTGATGGATAATCTCGCTATAAATGTACAGAACATTCAAGATTTAGTGGTTCAGAATCCTATGTTAGAACCTAAAATTCCTATTCCTGAGTTATTTTCTGGAGATAGAGCTACGTTTTTGAATTTTAAAAATAATTGGAAACTATTTCTGGCTTTGAAACCCCGCTCCTCTGGTGACCCAGTTCAACAAGTTAAGATCATTATTTCTTTATTACGTGGCGACCCTCAAGACTGGGCATTTTCCCTTGCGCCAGGAGATCCTGCATTATGTAATATTGATGCGTTTTTTCTGGTGCTCGGATTGCTGTACGACGAACCTAATTCAGTGGATCAGGCAGAGAAAAATTTGCTGGCTCTGTGTCAGGGTCAGGATGAGATAGAGATTTATTGTCAGAAGTTTAGAAAGTGGTCTGTGCTCACTCAATGGAATGAATGTGCGCTGGCAGCTATTTTCAGACAGGGTCTCTCTGAAGCCCTTAAGGATGTCATGGTGGGATTTCCTATGCCTGCTGGTCTGAATGAGTCTATGTCTTTGGCCATTCAGATCGGTCGACGCTTGCATGAGCGTAAATCTGTGCACCATTTGGCGGTATTATCTGAGCATAAACCTGAGCCTATGCAGTGCGATAGGACTTTGACCAGGGCTGAAAGGCAAGAACACAGACGTCAGAATGGGCTGTGTTTCTACTGTGGTGATTCCACTCATGCTATCTCCGATTGTCCTAAGCGCACTAAGCGGTTCGCTAGGTCTGCCACCATTGGTACGGTACAGTCGAAATTTCTTTTGTCCATTACTTTGGTCTGCTCTTTGTCTTCCTATTCTGTCATGGCATTTGTGGATTCAGGCGCTGCCCTGAATTTGATGGACTTGGAGTATGCTAGGCGCTGTGGGTTTGTCTTGGAGCCCTTGCAGTGTCCTATTCCATTGAGAGGAATTGATGCTACGCCTTTGGCCAAGAATAAGCCTCAGTATTGGACCCAGCTGACCATGTGCATGGCTCCTGCGCACCAGGAGGATATTCGCTTTCTGGTGTTGCATAATCTGCATGATGTGGTCGTGTTGGGGTTGCCATGGCTACAAGTCCATAACCCAGTATTAGATTGGAAATCAATGTCTGTGTCCAGCTGGGGTTGTCAGGGGGTACATGGTGATGTTCCATTTCTGTCTATCTCATCATCCACCCCTTCTGAGGTCCCAGAGTTCTTGTCTGATTACCGGGATGTATTCGATGAGCCCAAGTCCAATGCCCTACCTCCGCATAGGGATTGTGATTGTGCTATCGATTTGATTCCTGGTAGTAAGTTTCCTAAGGGTCGACTGTTTAATTTATCTGTACCTGAGCACGCCGCTATGCGGAGTTACGTGAAGGAGTCTTTGGAGAAGGGTCATATTCGCCCGTCATCGTCGCCATTGGGAGCGCGGTTCTTTTTTGTGGCCAAGAAGGATGCTTCACTGAGACCTTGTATTGATTACCGCCTTCTAAATAAAATTACGGTCAAATTTCAGTACCCCTTGCCGCTGCTGTCTGATTTGTTTGCTCGGATTAAGGGGGCTAGTTGGTTCACCAAGATAGATCTTCGTGGTGCATATAATCTTGTGCGTATTAAATGGGGCGATGAATGGAAAACAGCATTTAATACGCCCGAAGGCCATTTTGAGTACCTGGTTATTCCATTCGGGCTTTCTAATGCTCCATCAGTGTTTCAGTCCTTTATGCATGACATCTTCCGAGAGTACCTGGATAAATTCCTGATTGTATACTTGGATGATATTTTGGTCTTCTCGGATGATTGGGAGTCTCATGTGAAGCAGGTCAGAATGGTGTTCCAGGTCCTGCGTGCTAATTCTTTGTTTGTGAAGGGGTCAAACTGTCTCTTTGGTGTTCAGAAGGTTTCATTTTTGGGGTTCATTTTTTCTCCTTCTACTATCGAGATGGACCCTGTTAAAGTTCAGGCCATTTATGATTGGACACAGCCAACATCTCTGAAGAGTCTGCAGAAGTTCCTGGGCTTTGCTAATTTTTATCGTCGTTTCATCAATAATTTTTCTAGTATTGCTAAACCGTTGACTGATTTAACCAAGAAGGGTGCTGATGTGGTCAATTGGTCTTCTGCTGCTGTGGAAGCTTTTCAAGAGTTGAAGCGTCGTTTTTCTTCTGCCCCTGTGTTGTGCCAACCAGATGTTTTGCTTCCGTTCCAGGTCGAGGTTGATGCTTCTGAAATTGGAGCAGGGGCTGTTTTGTCGCAGAGAAGTTCTGATTGCTCGGTGATGAAACCATGCGCCTTCTTTTCCAGGATATTTTCGCCTGCTGAGCTAAATTATGATGTTGGCAACCGAGAGTTGCTAGCCATGAAGTGGGCATTCGAGGAGTGGCGTCATTGGCTTGAAGGAGCTTAGCATCGCGTGGTGGTCTTGACTGATCACAAGAACTTGACTTATCTCGAGTCTGCCAAACGGTTGAATCCTAGACAGGCTCGTTGGTCGCTGATTTTCTCCCATTTTGACTTTGTGGTTTCGTACCTTCCGGGCTCTAAAAATGTGAAGGCGGATGCCCTGTCTAGGAGTTTTGTGCCCGATTCTCCGGGTTTGCCTGAGCCGGCGGGTATTCTCAAAGAGGGGGTAATTTTGTCTGCCATCTCCCCTGATTTGCGGCAGGTGCTGCAAAAATTTCAGGCTAATAGACCTGACCATTGCCCAGCGGAGAAACTGTTTGTCCCTGATAGGTGGACGAATAAAGTTATCTCTGAGGTTCATTGTTCGGTGTTGGCTGGTCATCCTGGAATCTTTGGTACCAGAGATTTGGTGGCTAGATCCTTTTGGTGGCCGTCTCTGTCTCGGGATGTGCGTTCTTTCGTGCAGTCCTGTGGGATTTGTGCTCGGGCTAAGCCCTGCTGTTCTCGTGCCAGTGGGTTGCTTTTGCCCTTGCCGGTCCCGAAGAGGCCTTGGACACATATCTCTATGGATTTTATTTCGGATCTCCCCGTCTCTCAAAGAATGTCGGTCATTTGGGTGGTTTGTGATCGCTTCTCTAAGATGGTCCATTTGGTGCCCTTGTCTAAATTGCCTTCCTCCTCTGATTTGGTGCCATTGTTTTTCCAGCATGTGGTTCGTTTACATGGCATTCCAGAGAACATCGTTTCTGACAGAGGTTCCCAGTTTGTTTCGAGGTTTTGGCGAGCCTTTTGTGCTAGGATGGGCATTGATTTGTCTTTTTACTCGGCTTTCCATCCTCAGACAAATGGCCAGACTGAACAAACCAATCAGACCTTGGAAACATATCTGAGATGTTTTGTTTCTTTTGATCAGGATGATTGGGTGTCCTTTTTGCCTTTGGCTGAGTTCGCCCTTAATAATCGGGCCAGCTCGGCTACTTTGGTTTCGCCGTTTTTCTGCAATTCTGGGTTCCACCCTCGTTTCTCTTCAGGGCAGGTTGAGTCTTCGGATTGTCCTGGTGTGGATACTGTGGTGGATAGGTTGCAGCCAATTTGGACTCATGTAGTGGACAATTTGACTTTGTCCCAGGAGAAGGCTCAATGTTTTGCTAACCGCAGGCGCTGTGTGGGTCCCCGACTTCGTGTTGGGGATTTGGTTTGGTTGTCATCTTGTTATATTCCTATGAAGGTTTCCTCTCCTAAGTTTAAGCCTTGTTTCATTGGTCCATATAGGATTTCTGAGGTTCTTAATCCTGTGTCTTTTCGTTTGACCCTTCCAGCTTCTTTTTCCATCCATAACGTGTTCCATAGGTCATTGTTGCGGAGATACGTGGCACCTGTGGTTCCATCTATTGATCCTCCTGCTCCGGTTTTGGTTGAAGGGGAGTTGGAGTATATAGTGGAGAAGATTTTGGATTCTCGTGTTTCGAGACGGAAACTCCAGTATCTGGTTAAGTGGAAAGGTTATGGTCAGGAAGATAATTCCTGGGTCTTTGCCTCTGATGTCCATGCTGCCGATCTGGTTCGTGCCTTTCATGTGGCTCATCCTGCTCGGCCTGGGGGCTCTGGTGAGGGTTCGGTGACCCCTCCTCAAGGGGGGGGGGTACTGTTGTGAATTCTGTGGCCAAGCTCCCTTAGGTGGATGAGAGTGGTACTGCGGCTTCTGAGTTTCCTTCCTCAGGTGATGAGGTTAAGTCGTTAGGTGCTGCTCTATTTAACTCCACCTAGTGCTTTGATCCTGGCCTCCAGTCAATGTTCTAGTATTGGTCTTGCTTTCTCCTGGATCGTTCCTGTGGCCTGTCTATCCTGCATAAGCTAAGTTTTGCTTGTGTTATTTTTGTTTTCTATTTTTTCTGTCCAGCTTGCTATATTGGTTTTTCTTGCTTGCTGGAAGCTCTGGGACGCAGAGGGAGCACTTCCGTACCGTTAGTACGGTACTTCCGTACCGTTAGTTAGGGTCTTTTTGCCCCCTCTGCGTGGTTGTTTGTAGGGTTTTGTGTTGACCGCAAAGCAATCTTTCCTATCTTCGGTCTGTTCAGTAAGTTGAGCCTCACTTTGCTAAATCTATTTCATCTCTGCGTTTGTATTTTCATCTCAACTCACAGTCATTATATGTGGGGGGCTGCCTTTTCCTTTGGGGTATTTCTGTGAGGCAAGGTAGGCTTATTTTTCTTTCTTAGGGCTAGCTAGTTTCTCAGGCTGTGCTCGAGGCGCATAGGACTGGTCAGGAGCGCTCCACGGCTACCTTTAGTGTGGTTGGATAGGATTAGGGATTGCGGTCAGCAGAGTTCCCACGTCTCAGAGCTCGGCCTATGTTTTTGGTAATTGTCAGGTCACTTTGTGTGCTCTGAACTTCAAGGTCCATTGTGGTTCTGAATCACCTGTTCATAACATCCCGGGCAGCAAATGGCGGTGTTGGAGCCCAGGGACAGCAGGAGGAGCAGACTTGTGTTATTGCCGCACACACAGCAGGGGAGCAGCTGGCGTTACTGAACCCCAATAACAGAGGAGCGACTGTTGACTGTGCAGACAGGACTTCCGGGCAGCAACTGGCGGTGTTGGAGCCCAGGGACAGCAGGAGGAGCAGACTTGTGGTATTGCTGCACACACAGCAGGGGAGCAGCTGGCGTTACTGAACCCCAATAACAGAGGAGCGACTGTTGACTGTGCAGACAGCACTTCCGGGCAGCAACTGGCTGTGTTGGAGCCCAGGGAAAGCAGGAGGAGCAGACTCGTGTTATTGCCGCACACACAGCAGGGGAGCAGCTGATGTTACTGAACCCCAATAACAGAGGAGCGACTGTTGACTGTGCAGACAGCACTTCCGGGCAGCAACTGGCGGTGTTGGAGCCCAGGGACAGCAGGAGGAGCAGAATTGTGTTATTGCCTCATACAAAGCAGGGGAGCAGCTGGCATTACTGAACCCCACTAACAGAGGAGCGACTGTTGATTATGCAAACAGCACTTCTGGGCAGCAACTGGCAGTGTTGGAGCCCAGGGACAGCAGGAGGAGCAGACTTGTGTTATTGCCGCACACACAGCGAGAGAGCAGCTGGCGTTACTGAACCCCACTAACACATGAGCGAGTGTTTGTCTCTGTGCGGACAGCACTTCCGGGCACCAACTGGTAGTGTTAGAGCCCAGGGACAGCAGGAGGAGCAGACTTGTGTTATTACCGCACATACAGCAGGGGAGCAGCTGGCGTTGCTGAACCCCACTAACACATGAGCGAGTGTTTGTCTCTGTGTGGACAGCACTTCCGGGCACCAACTGGCGGTGTTAGAGCCCAGGGACAGCAGGAGGAGCAGACTTGTGTTATTGCCGCACACACAGCAGGGGAGCAGCTGGCGTTACTGAACCCCACTAACAGAGGAGCGACTGTTGACTTTGCAAACAGCACTTCTGGGCAGCAACTGGCAGTGTTGGAGCCCAGGGACAGCAGGAGGAGCAGACTTGTGTTATTGCTGCACACACAGCAGGGGAGCAGCTGGTGTTACTGAACCCCACTAACACATGATCGAGTGTTTGTCTCTGTGCAGACAGCACTTCCGGGCACCAACTGGCGGTGTTAGAGCCTAGGGACAGCAGGAGGAGCAGACTTGTGTTTCAATTGGATTCAAGTTTGGGGAACGAGCGGGTCAGACCATAGCTTCAATGCCTTCATCTTGCAGGAACTGCTGACACACTCCAGCCACATGAGGTCTGGCATTGCCTGCAATAGGAGGAACCCAGGCCAACCGCACCAGCATATGGTCTCACAAGAGGTCTGAGGATCTCATCTCGGTACCAAATGGCAGTCAGGCTACCTCTGGTGAGCACATGGAGGGCTGTGTGGCCCTCCAAAGAAATGCCACCCCACACCATAACTGACCTACTGCCAAACTGGTCATGCTGAAGGATGTTGCAGGCAGCAGATCGCTCTCCACGGCATCTCCAGACTCTGTCACATCTGTCACATGTGCTCAGTGTGAACCTGCTTTCATCTGTGAAGAGCTAAGGGACCAGTGGCGGATTTGCCAATCCTGGTGTTCTGTGGCAAATGCACGGTGTTGGGCTGTGAGCACAACCCCCATCTGTGGATGTCGGGCACTCAGACCATCCTCATGGAGTCGGTTTCTAACAGTCTGTGCAGACACATGCACATTTGTGGCCTGATGGAGGTCATTTTCCAGGGCTCTGGCAGTGCTTTTCCTGTTCCTCCTTGCACAAAGGCTGAGGTAGCGGTCCTGCTGCTGGGTTGCTGCCCTCCTACGGCCCCCTCCACGTCTCTTGGTGTACTGGCCTGTCTCCTGGTAGCGCCTCCAGCCTCTGGACACTATGCTGACAGACACAGCAAACCTTCTTGCCACAGCTCGCATTCATGTGCCATCCTGGATGAGCTGCACTACCTGAGCCACTTATGTGGGTTGTAGAGTCTGTCTCATGCTACCATGAGTGTGAAAGCACAACCAACATTCAAAAATGACCAAAACATCAGCCAGAAAGCATTGGTACTGAGATGTGGTCTGTGGTCCCCACCTGCAGAACCACTCCTTTATTTAGTGTGTCTTGATAATTGCCAATAATTTCCATCTTTTGTCTATTCCATTTGCACAACAGCATGTGAAATTGATTGTCAAACAGTGTTGCTTCCCTTTATTTTTTTGAGCAGTGTAATATTATGTTGTAAAATTCTCTCCAAATGTCTTTAACAACCCACTGTGTGGCCAATTTTGATTAAACCTGATTTTATAGTTTTCTGCATTGATGTTTCTTGAACAGCAGCGACATCATGTGGCCAATTTTGAATTAACCTGTCTTTCCATTTATCTGCATTGCTATTTCTTGAACAAAAGCGACATCATGTGTCCAATTTTAAATTAACCTGACTTTCCATTTATTTGCACAGGAAAGATATTTATCTTGGTACCGTGTTAGCCAGTAGATAGAAAAATATTTAGAATTGAGAGTCCTCAGTGGTTGATACCTTTTAATGGCTAACTGAAAAGATGGTAACAAATTGCAAACTTTCAAGACTACTCAGGCCTCTTCATCAGGCATAGACTAAAAGAAATTCTGGAGAATCACATATTTATGCACAAAACATCACAGAAAAAAAAAACATGACTAAGACAGGTGACATGAAGCAGAATTACCATGGGTGCTAAACAGTTATGTCCATAAATATTGGACCAGTTCTTAGATAGGGAATGTTTTATTGTCCTCTGATTGGGGTCCTTCTGTTGTGATATATAGGAATAAACGCCTGCACAGTCGTTGGAGAGGTGCCAGAGTAGGTTTCAATACCATGAATAATAGCAAAAAACTCGGCACTCAGACTTAACTTAATCAGATAAAGTGATTTAATGGTGTCCACGGTAAATAACAGAAGAAACGTTTCGGTCCTATAGCCGGACCTTCATCAGTCCCAATATCTGATCGTGAACGGAAGCTAGTGGACCCGAAATATTATGGGTTTTCATTAAGGTCATAGATATAGGTGGACACAGCCAGTGTCTCAGGGGGATAAGTCCAGCGGTATTGCCTTCTGTGGTATAGATAAATAATCAGAACAGAGCCACATATACATCCAAAACCGGACAGAAGAACTCCCATACAATATACATATATCATCTGAAAAAGGAGTCACAAAACTGTCATGTAAGGTATAAAAGGTAACAATATTTATTGAATAGTATAACAATAAAAGATATGAATAAAATCCAAAACTCTCAGTCATGGTAAGGTTACTATGTGAATGGTGGATACAGGTAACAACAAAGTACCACACAAACACACCTGGAAATCAACGACCAGAGATCACAAGTTCACAAAAACATAGTATATAGTGAGTAATTCACATGGTAAATCCCACTGGGGGCTCCCTATCATGAACGGATAAGTGATCATGTAAAGGACTTGATCTCACCCATTATGGTCGCGGTGTGTGTGTGGCAGCGCCAGCCCCTACGCGTGTTTCGTTTTTCGGGGGGCTGTGCAGTGTGTGTCACTGGCAAGATTTTTATACAACCACCACACCTGAGGCTAATCGCGGCACTCAGTGCATGGCGCATGCGTCAATGAAGTCGGCGCCGGAACTAGCATCACCGTTCGGCTGTTCGGGCCAAGTGAGAAGCCAGGGAGCCATCTCCATGGCAACCATGACTCACACGCTCGAACCAATGGACGCCGGCGGTGATGCGCCGTCACGCCCACGTCACCGTCATGCGCACAAGTCCCGGAGAGAAGAACAATAGGACCAAGTGTAAGTCTGTGTACCACTGTGAGTAAAGGTATAGGGGCAGGAGTGCTAAAGTGCAAAGTGCTGTGCAAATTACTTATATGCGATCATAGCATATACTTGCCCAAGGTACACATTATAATATATTACAATATAAAATGTGAACAAAAACACAAATAACAAAATCAAAGTAATAACAACAAACAAATCCGTGAATGTAGTATGATTCTCCAGACATGTGCTGTGAGTCTGTAGATGAATATAATTCCCCACTTTCATTCTCTCACGTCAATTTGCAGTGGATGTCAATAAACAATAGTTTTCCCATCATGAACGACTAAAGATAAAATAATGACAAGACACAAATTACATAACAGCAAATAAAAAGAGACACACAAAGACATAAAAATCTAAATCCAGGTAATCCTAGAGGAAACATGCGAAGCTATTCTGTTCATTGAATCCGAAGGGGACCATTGTATTTAGGACATTATTCCACCTGCATTCACGTTGGAATAGAAGGCGTTTCATATCTCCGCCTCTGATGCCAGTATGGATCCTATCAATGCCCCATATTTTTAGATCCCTAGGGTTACATTTGTGTTTTTCCCTAAAATGCCTCGTGAGTGTTTTTAGGTTTCCCATGTCAGTCTCTTCCCTTGCGGCCGTAATCTCTCTCACGTGTTCTCGTGTTCTCACACGTAACTCCCTAGTTGTCAGTCCTATATATACTAGTTCACACGTACATTTGGCATAGTATATAATGAAAGTACTTTTACAGGAGATAAATTCCTTGATTTTAAACTCGTGTAACCCATCTGAGGATGTAAAAGATACAGCTCTCTGATGATTTTTACATGCTAGACACTCCATACAAGGGAAGAAACCAACCCTTGGTTTCCCGAATCCGAACCTTTCCGGGGGGCTCGCCACATAATGACTCTTAACGAGTATATCTCGCAAGTTTTGACTGCGTTAGCCGTCATCAGTGGGTAATTTGATAGATGCTGACTTAGAATTGGGTCTGTTTTCAGGACCGGCCAATGTCTTGACAGAATTGACCTAATTTCTTCCCACTTAGAGTTGGAGGTAATGATGAATCGGGTAGCACCTTGCTGCCCATATTTGCCCATCTTTTTAGTCTGATTCTTATTTCCAGACACATGGTGGCAATGATCCTGGGAAAGTAAGGAGGTCCTACTGACATTTTTGGCCCTCTTATATCCTTTCTTGATGCATCTCTTACTGTAGCCACGTTCACTAAATCTCTCCCCAAGGTCCACTACCTGACACTCAAAAGCCTCTTCTGAAGTGCATATTCTCCTCATCCTGAGAAATTGACCCACAGGCACAGCCCTGATGGTTGAACCCATGTGTGCGGAAGATGCATGGAGTAGTGCATTGACTGAAGTTTCCTTCCTATGCACATCCGTGCCCAGTGAACCAGCAGGCAGTACCTGTATTTTGAGGTCAAGGAAAGAGATTTCTTTTGGATGCCAAGAATACGTGAGTCTGATATTGTAGTCGTTGCGGTTCAGCCTGGACATAAACAAATCCAAATCATTGACCGATCCCTGCCAGATGAAAAGGATGTCGTCTATGAAGCGGTACCAACCAAGGATTTGGGGGGCGGCATGTGCGTCATCGGGAAAAATTTCCCTCTCCCAAAATCCCAAAAATAAATTTGCGTACGAGGGTGCACATGCCGCCCCCATTGCGGTCCCCCGCTTCTGCAGAAAAAATCGGTCTTTAAACGTAAAAAAATTGTGTTCCAGGATGAACCGCAACAAATCCAACACCAGATATCTGACATCCGGGTCTAAATTACTGGACTCCAGAAAGAAACTTGCGGCCCTCATGCCCTCCTCGTGATCGATGCACGTGTACAACGTTTCCACGTCGGCCGTCATGAGGAGCATGTTGGGCTCAATATGTAAACCATCCAGACGTCTCAGGACGTCCGTAGTGTCCCTGACATAGGAGGGCAACGTCTCCACCTGTGATCTGAGATAGTGGTCAATATATTTACACAGTGGTTCGTTTAGCCCTCCTATGCCAGAGACAATCGGACGCCCAGGAGGGTTCTGAGCGTCTTTGTGGACCTTGGGGAGAAGATAGAACGTGGGTACACGTGGAAATTCTACAGTTAGGCCATCCCTTAATTTTTTGGTGATGACCCCCCTTTCAAATGCTATATACAGAATATTACACACCTGTGCCTGGAAGTTTTTCATAGGGTTCTCCTTCAACACACTATAAGTGTCTTTGTCCCTCAATTGTCTAAAGACCTCCCTCTCATATTTCTCAACCGGCCAGACCACCACATTTCCCCCCTTGTCCGCTGGTTTAATCACCACATCACTCCTAGTTCGTAGCTGTGTAAGGGCCTGTTTTTGATTATACGTCAGATTATTCGCTCTCTTAGTTCCACTTCATTTTTTCAAATCCTCCGTTACCAATCTGGTGAATATATCCACCTGCGGTACCAGTGACAAGGGAGGAAATGTGGCAGATCTGGGGGCAATGGACGGAGGAAAAATACCTGAGGGTCCCGGAAGTGCCTCGGCCTCCAGTTCCTCCAAGATGTGGAGAGTCTCCTGTTCAGTAAACGACATTGAGTCCGAGGAAGATTCATATTTAGAGTGTAAACGTTTCAATACCAGCTTCCTTGAAAATAAATTAAGGTCCTTTAAGACTGTAAAAAAATCAAAAGAGTTAGTGGGCACAAATGAGAGACCCAGTTGTAGGACAGAAATTTGATCGATAGTCAGTGGTTGAGGGGAAAGGTTTATTACCTCAAGATTAGTTTTCGCTTTCTTCTCCCTCTGTGGGGAGTTGAAGGCTTTACGTTTATTATAGATTTTCCCACTCCTCAACCAATTTTCTCTTGGAGGATCCCTCCTCTCAACTGAGGGTCTCCCTGTCTCCGTTACATGGTTTCTCTCCTCATTCGATGATACAGAGGAGAAAGATACTGATCTACCCCGTGCTTGTGGATTCACATTGGGAAGATTTCTTCTCCATCTATAGATCCTATTATTTTTCAAATCTGTCAGGTCCCGCTGGTATTTTTTAGTTTTCCTAGTAACAATATCATTTTCCCATCTCTCCAAATCAGCATCCATCTCACCACTGAATTTAGTAACCAGCTCAGCCGAGGCTTGTTTGGTAATTTCACTTTGGATCATATTCAAATCTGCATCAAGTTCAGTCAATTTTGTTTCATTTGATTTAATAAGGAGCTCCATGAAGCCTTTCGAGCACTGTGTGGCGATCTCCTCCCATTTATTTTTAAACACTTCCTCCTCCACAGTAAATGAAGGAAACAATTGGACTCTCAGTCCCCTCGGTATCAAACCGCATGTATCTTTCAAGGAACGCTTTGTTCCACCAAATACGTGTACGTTTGTTCAATAATTCCTTACATTTATTCCTCATTTCAAAGATGTCTCTGGACTTAGGATCTGAAATGTTACCCGGTCCTTCACAAAACACTTTTTCTAGTTGTGTCAACCATGATTTCTCTCGTGCACGATAGTCCATGTGCTCGGAACTAGAAGCTGTGTGAACACAGAAATTAGCAGTTAAATAATCAGAACAGAGCCACGTATACGTCCGAAACCGGACAGAAGAACTCCCATACAATATACATATATCATCTGAAAAAGGAGTCACGAAACTGTCATGTAAGGTATAAAAGGTAACAATATTTACTGAATAGTATAACAATAAAAGATATGAATAAAATCCAAAACTCTCGGTCATGGTAAGGTAACTATGTGAATGGTGGATACAGGTAACAACAAAGTACCACACAAACACACCTGGAAATCAACGACCAGAGATCACAAGTTCACAAAAACATAGTATATAGTGAGTAATTCACATGGTAAATCCCACTGGGGGCTCCCAATCATGAACGGATAAGTGATCATGTAAAGGACTGGATCTAAACCATTATGGTCGCGGTGTGTGTGTGGCATATGGTCTCACAAGAGGTCTGAGGATCTCATCTCGGTACCTAATGGCAGTAAGGCTACCTCTGGTGATCACATGGAGGGCTGTGCGGCCCTCCAAAGAAATGCCACCCCACACCATAACTGACCTACTGCCAAACTGGTCATGCTGAAGGATGTTGCAGGCAGCAGATCGCTCTCCACGGCATCTCCAGACTCTGTCAAGTCTGTCACATGTGCTCAGTGTGAACCTCATTTCATCTGTGAAGAGCACAGGGCACCAGTGGCGGATTTGCCAATCCTGGTGTTTTGTGGCAAATGCACGGTGTTGGGCTGTGAGCACAACCCCCATCTGTGGATGTCGGGCACTCAGACCATCCTCATGGAGTCGGTTTCTAACAGTCTGTGCAGATGCACATTTGTGGCCTGCTGGAGGTCATTTTCCAGGGCTCTGGCAGTGCTCTTCCTGTTTCTCCTTGCACAAAGGCTGAGGTAGCGGTCCTGCTGCTGGGTTCTTGCCCTCCTACGCCCCCCCCCCCACGTCTCCTGGTGTACTGGCCTGTCTCCTGGTAGCGCCTCCAGCCTCTGGACACTATACTGACAGACACAGCAAACCTTCTTGCCACAGCTCACATTCATGTGCCATCCTGGATGAGCTGCACTACCTGAGCCACTTATGTGGGTTGTAGAGTCTGTCTCATGCTACCATGAGTGTGAAAGCACAACCAACATTCAAAAATGACCAAAACATCAGCCAGAAAGCATTGGTACTGAGATGTGGTCTGTGGTCCCCACCTGCAGAACCACTCCTTTATTTAGTGTGTCTTGATAATTGCCAATAATTTCCATCTGTTGTCTATTCCATTTGCACAACAGCATGTGAAATTTATTGTCAAACAGTGTTGCTTCCTAAGTGAACAGTTTGATTTCACAGAAGTTTGATTTACTTGGAGTTATATTCTGTTGTTTGGCTACGTTCACATTAGCGTTCCGCTAATGTGCGTCGCTGTTGCGTCGGCGACGCAGCGGCGACGCGCCCCTATGTTTAACATGGGGGACGCGTGCGTTTTTTTTGTTGCGTTTTCCAACACGTGCGTCGTTTTCGACGCCAGCGTCGGACGCAAGAAAATGCAACAAGTTGCATTTTTCGTGCGTCCGATTTTCGTCAAAAAACGACGCACGCGTCGCAAAACGCAGCGTTTTTGCGTGCGTTTTTGGTGCGTCGTGCGTTGCGTCGCCGTTGCGTCGCCGACGCACCGGCGCGCAACGCTAATGTGAACGTAGCCATAATGTGTTCCCTTTATTTTTTTGAGCAGTGTAATATTGTAAAATTCTCTCCAAATGTCTTTAACCTCTTTCTGACCTCGGACGGGATAGTACATCCGAGGTCAGCTCCCCTGCTTTGATGCAGGGCTCCGCGGTGAGCCCGCATCAAAGCCGGGACATGTCAGCTGTTTTGAACAGCTGACATGTGCCCATAATAGGTGCGGGCAGAATCGCGATCTGCCCGCACCTATTAACTAGTTAAATGCCGCTGTCAAATGCACACAGCGGCATTTAACTACCGCTTCCGGCTGGGCGGCCGGAAATCACGTCATCGCCGACCCCCGTCACATGATCGGGGGTTGGCGATGCGTCTCCATTGTAACCATAGAGGTCCTTGAGACCTCTATGGTTACTGATCACCGGTGGCTGTGAGCGCCACCCTGTGGTCGGTGCTCACAGCACACCTCCATTTCTGCTACATAGCAGCGATCAGCAGATCGCTGCTATGTAGCAGAGGCGATCAAGTTGTGCCTGCTTCTAGCCTCCCATGGAGGCTATTGAAGCATGGCAAAAGTTTAAAAAAAAGTTGAAAAAAATGTTAAAAAAATAAAAAAAATATAAAAGTTTAAATCACCCCCCTTTCGCCCCAATCAAAATAAATCAATAAAAAAAATATAAAATCTACGCATATTTGGTATTGACGCGCTCAGAATCGCCCGATCTATCAACTAAAAAAAAGCATTAACCTGATCGCTAAACAGCGTATCGGGAAAAAAATTCGAAACGCCAGAATTACCTTTTTTTGGTCTCCACGACATTGCATTAAAATGCAATAACGGGCGATCAAAAGAACGTATCTGCACCGAAATGCTATCATTAAAAACATCATCTCGGCACGCAAAAAATAAGCCCTCAACTGACCCCAGATCATGAAAAATGGAGACGCTAAGGGTATCGGAATATGGCGCATTTTTTTTTTTTTTTTTTTAGCAAAGTTTGGAATTTTTTACACCACTTAGGTAAAAAATAACCTAGTCATGTTTGGTGTCTATGAACTCGGACTGACCTGGAGAATCATAATGTCAGGTCATTTTTAGCATTTAGTGAACCTAGCAAAAAAGCCAAACAAAAAACAAGTGTGGGACTTCACTTTTTTTGCAATTTCACCGCACTTGGAATTTTTTTCCCGTTTTCTAGTACACGACATGCTAAAACCAATGATGTCGTTCAAAAGTACAACTCGTTTTGCAAAAAATAAGCCCTCACATGGCCAAATTTATGGAAAAATAAAAAAGTTATGGCTCTGGGAAGAAGAGGAGCGAAAAACGAACACGGAAAAACGAAAAATCCCAAGGTCATGAAGGGGTTAACAACCCACTGTGTGGCCAATTTTGATTAAACCTGATTTTATAGTTATCTGCATTGATGTTTCTTGAACAGCAGCGACATCATGTGGCCAATTTTGAATTAACCTGTCTTTCCATTTATTTGCACAGGAAAGATATATATCTTGGTACCGTGTTAGCCAGTAGATAGAAAAATATTTAGAATTGAGAGTCCTCAGTGGTTGATACCTTTTAATGGCTAACTGAAAAGATGGTAACAAATTGCAAACTTTCAAGACTACTCAGGCCTCTTCATCAGGCATAGACTAAAAGAAATTCTGGAGAATCACATATTTATGCACAAAACATCACAGAAAACAAAAACATGAATAAGACAGGTGACATGAAGCAGAATTACCATGGGTGATAAACAGGCATGGTTGTGGATCGGGACGGCCGTGCAGTTTGCTGAACTTCCGTGGTGGTTGATTGGGACGGCCATGCAGTTTGCTGAACCTCCATGGTGATAGATCGGGATGGCCGTGCAGTTTGCTGACCCGCCATGGTGGTGGCAGTGGACGGATATGCAGTTTGCTGACCCGCCATGGTGGTGGTGGTGGATGGCCATGCAGAAGCAGGACTCGGCATGGTGGTGGAGTGGCTTTCAGCAGCACCCGATATGGTGGTGGCAGTGTAGTGGTGTGCGGCAGGACTGGGCATGGTGGTGGCCATACAGTGGTATGCAGCAGAATTCGATATTGAAGTAAAGTGTGTAATTGGTGGCACAGGTGGAATACTGTTGTGAATTCCGCTCTTGGGCTCCCTCCGGTGGTTGTAAGTGGCACTTTTGTGAGTTCTGCTCTTGGGCTCTCTCTTGTGGTTTCAAGTGGTATGGCTGCTCCTTGGAGTTAGCTGTCATCAGCTGCCTCCACTTATCGTCTCTTCTGCTCGGCTATTTAGGCCTGGCTCTTTCTTCAGCCAGTGCCACTTGTAAATGGTTCCTGGTTGGATTCACATCTCTTTGGATTTCCCTGTTATCCTGACCAGTTCAGCAAAGCTAAGTTTTTGCTTGCGCTTTTCTGTTCACAGATTGTGGACTTATCCGTTCAGTGCTTTCTATGTTTGTCCAGCGTTATCAGTATGAATTAATTCTGTCTTGCTGGAAGCTCTGGGAAGCAGATTTACCCTCCACACCTTTAGTCAGGTGTGGAGATTTTCTTTGTAAACTCTGCGTGGATTTTTGTAGTGTTTTATACTGACTGCACAGTATTCCATCCTGTCCTATCTATCAAGCTAGACTGGCCTCCTGTGCTCATCCTGGTTTCATTCTGTGTATGTCTTTTCCCTCTCCACTCACAGTCATTATTTGTGGGGGGCTAATCTATCCTTTGGGAATTTTCTCTGAGGCAAGATAGTTTTCCTGCTTCTGTCTTTAGGGGTAGTTAGCTCTTAGGCTGTGACGAGATGCCTAGGGAGAATTAGGAGCATTCCACGGCTACTTCTAGTGTTGTGTTGAGCTTAGGGACTGCGGTCAGTACAGTTACCACATCCTTCAGAGCTCGTTCCATGTTGCTCCTAGACCACTGCATCATAACAGTACAAGTGGCCAAAAATGAATTAAATGCATCTCAAAAGAAGGAAAAGAAAGTTCTGAACCATTTTTTTTCTGTGCTCTGGTTTGTCTTTTTTTCCTCTTGATATCTGGGTGGTTCAGGATATATGCTTTGGCATGGATGTTCAGGGTTTGTTTTCTCGTGTGGATCAACTTGCTGCAAGAGTACAGAGTATCCAGGACTATGTTGTCCAGACTCCGGCTTTAGAGCCTAGAATTCCTACTCCTGATTTGTTCTTTGGGGACAGATCCAAGTTTTTGAACTTTAAAAATAACTGCAGATTGTTTTTTCAGCAAGTAAAAATCATCATATCCTTGCTGCGTGGTGACCCTCAAGACTGGGCTTTTTCTCTTGAAACAGGGGATCCGGCATTATTGAATGTTGATGCATTTTTTCAAGCACTCGGATTATTGTATGATGAACCTAATTCTGTGGATCATGCAGAAAAAACCCTGTTGGCCTTGTGTCAAGGTCAGGAAGCGGCAGAGTTATACTGCCAGAAATTTAGAAAATGGTCTGTGCTCACTAAATGGAATGAAGAGGCTCTGGCTGCTATTTTCAGAAAAGGTCTTTCTGAAGCCGTTAAAGATGTTATGGTGGGCTTTCCTACGCCTGCCGGTTTGAGCGAATCTATGTCTCTAGCCATTCAGATTGATCGGCGTCTGCGCGAGCGCAAAGCTGTGCACCATATGGCAGTATCCTCTGAGCAGAGTCCAGAACCTATGCAATGTGATAGGATTTTGACTAGAACAGAACGGCAGGAATTCAGACGTCAGAATAGGCTGTGTTTTTACTGTGGTGATTCTGCTCATGTTATCTCTGATTGCCCTAAGCGTACTAAGAGAGTCGCTAGGTCTGTTACCATTAGTACTATACAGCCTAAATTTATCTTATCTGTGACCCTGATTTGCTCATTGTAATCCTTTTCTGTCATGGCATTTGTGGATTCAGGCGCTGCCCTGAACTTAATGGACTTAGAATTCGCCAGGCGCTGTGGTTTTTCCTTGCAGCCTTTGCAGAGCCCTATTCCTTTGAGGGGTATTGATGCTACACCCTTGGCCAAGGATAAACCTCAGTACTGGACACAGATGACTATGTACATGGTTCCAGCACATCAGGAAGATTGCCGTTTTCTGGTGTTGCATAACCTGCATGATGTTGTTGTACTGGGTTTTCCATGGTTACAGGAACATAATCCGGTGCTGGATTGGAAAACTATGTCGGTGACTAGTTGGGGTTGTCAAGGGGTACATAGTGACGTTCCTGTGATGTCAATTTCCTCTTCCCCTTCTTCTGAGGTCCCTGAGTTTTTGTCGGATTTCCAGGATGTATTTGATGAGCCCAAGTCCAGTTCCCTTCCTCCGCACAGGGACTGTGATTGTGCTATTAACTTGATTCCTGGATGCAAGTTCCCTAAGGGCCGACTTTTCAATCTGTCTGTGCCAGAGCATGCCGCCATGCGGAGTTATGTCAAGGAGTCTTTGGAGAAGGGGCATATTCTGCCCTCTTTGTCACCATTGGGAGCGGGTTTCTTTTTTGTTGCTAAGAAGGATGGCTCCTTGAGACCCTGTATTGATTACCGTCTTCTTAATAAGATCACGGTCAAATTCCAATACCCGTTGCCTTTGCTTACTGATTTGTTTGCTCAGATTAAGGGGGTACAACGGGGCTGTGGGAACCACAAAAAGAACGACTATAACTGGATAATTTGCATAAATAAACAATCTTTATTAGAATACACCAATATCTAAAAAGCATGACAACATAGGAACATGATGAGACAAAATGGACAGCTGGTGCGTGTCACCGCACCTACATGCTACCGTGCAAACAAGCAAACCTGCCGACCAAAGGAAACCTGGATCCCCAAATATAAGATGTACGTAGCGGGGGATAGCCACAGCAGAGTGAGAGTGCTTATATGTAAAAGGGTGAGATATGCAACACAGGCATGAAGATATCACCAGGAATAATAAACGACAATTGTACACTGTCAACGTACATATATACCACACTGGGTTAGACTGATAACCAATTGTCTAGCAACAAGCTATAATGTCCTGGATAACCTCCCTATCACCTATACTAAGGTTGCACCGATGTTAGTGTACACCACTCATGCACTATTACCCCTATAAACCGGGACAGACCCATAGTATATGGTACACCAATAAGAATGTAAGACAGCACACGCTGTAACGCCAGGCATCACGTACCTAAACAGGGGGACCCTCCGGTGTGGCCAGGTAAAGTCGGCACGTCTCCCGACGCGCGTTTCGGAGTGAAAACTCCTTCGTCAGGGGGGCGTGACAATGCCAGAGAACGCCGAGTTTAAATAGGGGGCCAGTATTATCAGCGGCGGCGCCAGGCCGGAAGTGACGCAGGCGTCACCAGGACAACCCGCGACTCACAGGCGGCGGCGTCATACCGGAGCGCCGCCATAACCATGGCAACCGCTCAGACAAGAAGACGCCACAAGCCGCCCGGAGTCGCGGGGTCTAGCGCGCCTGCGTGCAGGCAGCGCCGGCGCTGATCAAGGCTACAACACATATACCAAACTCCCTGGTGGGTGGAACCATGCCGGCACTAGAGAACCGTACACAGGGAGAGAAAAAGGCAGGGGGAGAGGGAAAGAGGGCTGCGTGGAGCAGAGAGAAATGCAGCCGCATCCGTGGGGCCCTATATCCAGACATACATACTCACCCACCTAATGAAACTCTATATAAGGAGGGCTACTTGATATAACATTGAGACTTAGCTATTAAATAAAAATAGGACAACCCACCTCCGCAGCCCAGGGTAAACCATCCCTACAGCACCCATAAGTAATATACAACAAGACCCAAATACTACTGGCAAATACACCATACAGAGTGTACCAACACAGATTAACGACACCATGACACACAAATATCACATCACAATGTAATAACATGATACAAATTACAATATGTTATATATAATATACAATTATCAATGTAGTTAGATGAATCTTCTCAGGATGCCGTTTTCCGTAGATCTCTATCAGGTGTACCGCGAGCGAGACTAGGATCCCACAAAAAGGCCATCTGACATCACCACAGATAATATCTAAAAAATTAAAAACATAGTTAAAAACAAGCACAGATGCACTTTAACGCAGGTGACCACACCACACGTACCCCTGCCAAAGTCACAGGAACGGAGCATAACTTATGTATTCATTAAGTCCATAAGGGTGGACCGTATTTAACGTCCACATCCACCGAGTCTCGAGCTGTGCCAACCGCTGAGAGATTCTGCCTCCCCTGATATCCGATTCCAACATATCTATACCCTTGACACGTAAAAGACTGCTATCACAGTTATGATGCAGCCTAAAATGTCTAGGTATAGTCTTTAAAGTCTGGACATCAGATACCTGTAACGCTGTCTCTATCCCAAGGACGTGTTCCCTCACTCTTATTTTCAACTGCCGGGTTGTTAACCCCACGTAAATCAGTGGACATGGGCAGGACGCGTAGTATATTACGTTCTTTGAAGTACACGTAATTGATTTCAATATTTTAAAGCTTTTTTGACCTGAGGAGTCTACAAACGTGTCTTCTCTCGCAATATTGCAACATGCCACACAGTGACCACAGGCACGACAGCCATTTCTTGGTTTATTCGTCGGGTCATTTAAAAATGTTCTCAATGGGTTACCAACGTAGTGGCTGCGTACCAAATGATCGCGTATGTTCCTTGCCCTACGGTATGTAATTGATGGCCGATTAGGTAGCAACTTCGCCATAGTAGGGTCCGTTCTTAAAATTGGCCAAGCACCTTCCAACACGTTGCGTATCGCCCCTACCCGAGAGTTATAATTAGTCACAAATCTGATAACTTCAGATCCATCATTCCTCACCTGATTTCCATAAAGCAGGGTGTTCCTGTCGCTATGTTTCGCTCGTAAGTATGCTCTTTTGATAGCGCGATTGCTATACCCCCGTTCTTTAAACCGGGATTTAAGGTCCCTAGCTTGAATTTCAAATTCATCATTTGTAGAGCATATGCGACGAATACGTAAGAACTGTCCGATTGGGACAGCATGTACCATGTGAGTTGGGTGGGAGGAAGACGCGTGGAGGAGACTATTCGTGGCAGTAGGCTTTCTGTATATCGTAGTTTGGATAGTGTCCGTTCTATCTCTGGTCAATTTGACATCCAGAAATTCAATACTGGATTTACTGAAAGTAGCAGTCAGCTTGATATTCCTATCGTTCTCATTAAGGCCAGACACAAACCTATTAAACGCCTCGCCACTACCCTGCCAGACAACAAGAATGTCATCCATGTAGCGCGCCCAAAGAAGGACGCGCTCCATAGACAACAGACTGTCTGACTGTAGGAGGTCCCTCTCCCACAGCCCCAGGAACAGGTTGGCGTAGGCTGGCGCAAACGCCGCCCCCATAGCTGTTCCCTGGAGCTGCAGGAAAAAGGACCCCCTAAACGTAAAAAAATTATGGGTAAGTGCAAATGTTAAGACCTCCAGTAGAAAAACCGCAAACTCACGGGAGCAATTGGATGTGGACAGAAAAAATTGTGTAGCCGCCAGCCCGTCATTGTGCCGGATACTGGTATATAACGATTCCACATCCATTGCTCCCATGATGGTGTCCTCTCCCAGCTTCAGGTCATCAACCCTGCGCAGGAGCTAATTTGTGTCTTTCAGAAAGGAGGGGAGTTCCTCCACAAGGGGTTGCAGGATCGAATCGATCCATTTATTCACGGCCTCTAAATAATTTCCTCTCCCCGACACAATAGGGCGTCCAGGTGGTATCGACGCATTCTTGTGTGTCTTGGGGAGAAGATAAAAGGTTGATATAGTTGGTTCTACTACAATCAGTGCAGTACACAATTCCTTTGTAATAATCCCCCTGTCAGCTGAAGGATCTCCCTGAGGTTGTGATTAAGCCGGCGGACAAGGGGGGTAACATTGTTATATGGCCTAAGGCAATGTATGAGATGGAGGCCATGCGCCAACTATCGAACTCTACATGTTACAAAAAATTAACATATAACCCCTTGTCCGCCTACTGCACACAACTCAGGGAGATCCTGAACGGAGCCGCTGACAGGGGGATTATTACAAAGGAATTGTGTACTGCACTGATTGTAGTAGAACCAACTATATCAACCTTTTATCTTCTCCCCAAGACACACAAGAATGCGTCGATACCACCTGGACTACCCAGCTGAAGGATCTCCCTGAGGTTGTGATTAAGCCAGCGGACAAGGGGGGTAACATTGTTTTATGGCCTAAGGCAATGTATGAGATGGAGGCCATGCGCCAACTATCGAACTCTACATGTTACAAAAAATTAACATATAACCCCTTGTCCGCCTACTGCACACAACTCAGGGAGATCCTGAACGGAGCCGCTGACAGGGGGATTATTACAAAGGAATTGTGTACTGCACTGATTGTAGTAGAACCAACTATATCAACCTTTTATCTTCTCCCCAAGACACACAAGAATGCGTCGATACCACCTGGACGCCCTATTGTGTCGGGGAGAGGAAATTATTTAGAGGCCGTGAATAAATGGATCGATTCGATCCTGCAACCCCTTGTGGAGGAACTCCCCTCCTTTCTGAAAGACACAAATCAGCTCCTGCGCAGGGTTGATGACCTGAAACTGGGAGAGGACACCATCATGGGAGCAATGGATGTGGAATCGTTATATACCAGTATCCGGCACAATGACGGGCTGGCGGCTACACAATTTTTTCTGTCCACATCCAATTGCTCCCGTGAGTTTGCGGTTTTTCTACTGGAGGTCTTAAAATTTGCACTTACCCATAATTTTTTTACGTTTAGGGGGTCCTTTTTCCTGCAGCTCCAGGGAACAGCTATGGGGGCGGCGTTTGCGCCAGCCTACGCCAACTTGTTCCTGGGGCTGTGGGAGAGGGACCTCCTACAGTCAGATAGTCTGTTGTCTATGGAGCGCGTCCTTCTTTGGGCGCGCTAAATAGATGACATTCTTGTTGTCTGGCAGGGTAGTGGCGAGGCGTTTAATAGGTTTGTGTCTGGCCTTAATGAGAACGATAGGAATATCAAGCTGACTGCTACGTTCAGTAAATCCAGTATTGAATTTCTGGATGTCAAATTGACCAGAGATAGAACGGACACTATCCAAACTACGATATAAAGAAAGCCTACTGCCACAAATAGACTCCTCCACGCGTCCTCCTCCCACCCAACTCACATGGTACATGCTGTCCCAATCGGACAGTTCTTACGTATTCGTCGCATATGCTCTACAAATGATGAATTTGAAATTCAAGCTAGGGACCTTAAATCCCGGTTTAAAGAACGGGGGTATAGCAATCGCGCTATCAAAAGAGCATACTTACGAGCGAAACATAGCGACAGGAACACCCTGCTTTATGGAAATCAGGTGAGGAATGATGGATCTGAAGTTATCAGATTTGTGACTAATTATAACTCTCGGGTAGGGGCGATACGCAACGTGTTGGAAGGTGCTTGGCCAATTTTAAGAACGGACCCTACTTTGGCGAAGTTGCTACCTAATCGGCCATCAATTACATACCGTAGGGCAAGGAACATACGCGATCATTTGGTACGCAGCCACTACGTTGGTAATCCATTGAGAACATTTTTAAATGACCCGACGAATAAACCAAGAAATGGCTGTCGTGCCTGTGGTCACTGTGTGGCATGTTGCAATATTGCGAGAGAAGACACGTTTGTAGACTCCTCAGGTCAAAAAAGCTTTAAAATATTGAAATCAATTACGTGTACTTCAAAGAACGTAATATACTACGCGTCCTGCCCATGTCCACTGATTTACGTTGGGTTAACAACCCGGCAGTTGAAAATAAGAGTGAGGGAACACGTCCTTGGGATAGAGACAGCGGTACAGGTATCTGATGTCCAGACTTTAAAGACTATACCTAGACATTTTAGGCTGCATCATAACTGTGATAGCAGTCTTTTACGTGTCAAGGGTATAGATATGTTGGAATCGGATATCAGGGGAGGCAGAATCTCTCAGCGGTTGGCACAGCTCGAGACTCGGTGGATGTGGACGTTAAATACGGTCCACCCTTATGGACTTAATGAATACATAAGTTACGCTCTGTTCCTGTGACTTTGGCAGGGGTACGTGTGGTGTGGTCACCTGCGTTAAAGTGCATCTGTGCTTGTTTTTAACTATGTTTTTAATTTTTTAGATATTATCTGTGGTGATGTCAGATGGCCTTTTTGTGGGATCCTAGTCTCGCTCGCGGTACACCTGATAGAGATCTACGGAAAACGGCATCCTGAGAAGATTCATCTAACTACATTGATAATTGTATATTATATATAACATATTGTAATTTGTATCATGTTATTACATTGTGATGTGATATTTGTGTGTCATGGTGTCGTTAATCTGTGTTGGTACACTCTGTATGGTGTATTTGCCAGTAGTATTTGGGTCTTGCTGTATATTACTTATGGGTGCTGTAGGGATGGTTTACCCTGGGCTGCGGAGGTGGGTTGTCCTATTTTTATTTAATAGCTAAGTCTCAATGTTATATCAAGTAGCCCTCCTTATATAGAGTTTCATTAGGTGGGTGAGTATGTATGTCTGGATATAGGGCCCCACGGATGCGGCTGCATTTCTCTCTGCTCCACGCAGCCCTCTTTCCCTCTCCCCCTGCCTTTTTCTCTCCCTGTGTACGGTTCTCTAATGCCGGCATGGTTCCACCCACCAGGGAGTTAGGTATATGTGTTGTAGCTTTGATCAGCGCTGGCGCTGCCTGCACGCAGGCGCGCTAGACCCCGCGACTCCGGGCGGCTTGTGGCGTCTTCTTGTCTGAGCGGTTGCCATGGTTATGGCGGCGCTCCGGTATGACGCCGCCGCCGCCTGTGAGTCGCGGGTTGTCCTGGTGACGCCTGCGTCACTTCCGGCCTGGCGCCGCCGCTGATAATACTGGCCCCCTATTTAAACTCGGCGTTCTCTGGCATTGTCACACCCCCCTGACGAAGGAGTATTCACTCCGAAACGTGCGTCGGGAGACGTGCCGACTTTACCTGGCCACACCGGAGGGTCCCCCTGTTTAGGTACATGATGCCTGGTGTTACAGCGTGTGCTGTCTTACATTCTTATTGGTGTACCATATACTATGGGTCTGTCCCGGTTTATAGGGGTAATAGTGCATGAGTGGTGTACACTACCATCGGTGCAACCTTAGTATAGGTGATAGGGAGGTTATCCAGGACACTATACATAGTAACATAGTAACATAGTTAGTAAGGCCGAAAAAAGACATTTGTCCATCCAGTTCAGCCTATATTCCATCATAATAAATCCCCAGATCTACGTCCTTCTACAGAACCTAATAATTGTATGATACAATATTGTTCTGCTCCAGGAAGACATCCAGGCCTCTCTTGAACCCCTCGACTGAGTTCGCCATCACCACCTCCTCAGGCAAGCAATTCCAGATTCTCACTGCCCTAACAGTAAAGAATCCTCTTCTATGTTGGTGGAAAAACCTTCTCTCCTCCAGACGCAAAGAATGCCCCCTTGTGCCCGTCACCTTCCTTGGTATAAACAGATCCTCAGCGAGATATTTGTATTGTCCCCTTATATACTTATACATGGTTATTAGATCGCCCCTCAGTCGTCTTTTTTCTAGACTAAATAATCCTAATTTCGCTAATCTATCTGGGTATTGTAGTTCTCCCATCCCCTTTATTAATTTTGTTGCCCTCCTTTGTACTCTCTCTAGTTCCATTATATCCTTCCTGAGCACCGGTGCCCAAAACTGGACACAGTACTCCATGTGCGGTCTAACTAGGGATTTGTACAGAGGCAGTATAATGCTCTCATCATGTGTATCCAGACCTCTTTTAATGCACCCCATGATCCTGTTTGCCTTGGCAGCTGCTGCCTGGCACTGGCTGCTCCAGGTAAGTTTATCATTAACTAGGATCCCCAAGTCCTTCTCCCTGTCAGATTTACCCAGTGGTTTCCCATTCAGTGTGTAATGGTGATATTGATTCCTTCTTCCCATGTGTATAAGCTTACATTTATCATTGTTAAACCTCATCTGCCACCTTTCAGCCCAAGTTTCCAACTTATCCAGATCCATCTGTAGCAGAATACTATCTTCTCTTGTATTAACTGCTTTACATAGTTTTGTATCATCTGCAAATATCGATATTTTACTGTGTAAACCTTCTACCAGATCATTAATGAATATGTTGAAGAGAACAGGTCCCAATACTGACCCCTGTGGTACCCCACTGGTCACAGCAACCCAGTTAGAGACTATACCATTTATAACCACCCTCTGCTTTCTATCACTAAGCCAGTTACTAACCCATTTACACACATTTTCCCCCAGACCAAGCATTCTCATTTTGTGTACCAACCTCTTGTGCGGCACGGTATCAAACGCTTTGGAAAAATCGAGATATACCACGTCCAATGACTCACCGTGGTCCAGCCTATAGCTTACCTCTTCATAAAAACTGATTAGATTGGTTTGACAGGAGCGATTTCTCATAAACCCATGCTGATATCGAGTTAAACAGTTATTCTCATTGAGATAATCCAGAATAACATCCCTCAGAAACCCTTCAAATATTTTACCAACAATAGAGGTTAGACTTACTGGCCTATATTTTCCAGGTTCACTTTTAGAGCCCTTTTTGAATATTGGCACCACATTTGCTATGCGCCAGTCCTGCGGAACAGACCCTGTCGCTATAGAGTCCCTAAAAATAAGAAATAATGGTTTATCTATTACATTACTTAGTTCTCTTAGTACTCGTGGGTGTATGCCATCTGGACTCGGAGATTTATCTATTTTGATCTTATTTAGCCGGTTTCGCACCTCTTCCTGGGTTAGATTGGTGACCCTTAATATAGGGTTTTCATTGTTTCTTGGGATTTCACCTAGCATTTCATTTTCCACCGTGAATACCGTGGAGAAGAAGGTGTTTAATATATTAGCTTTTTCCTCGTCATCTACAACCATTCTTTCCTCACTATTTTTTAAGGGGCCTACATTTTCAATTTTTATTCTTTTACTATTGATATAGTTGAAGAACAGTTTGGGATTAGTTTTACTCTCCTTAGCAATGTGCTTCTCTGTTTCCTTTTTGGCAGCTTTAATTAGTTTTTTAGATAAAGTATTTTTCTCCCTATAGTTTTTTAGAGCTTCAATGGTGCCATCCTGCTTTAGTAGTGCAAATGCTTTCTTTTTACTGTTAATTGCCTGTCTTACTTCTTTGTTTAGCCACATTGGGTTTTTCCTATTTCTAGTCCTTTTATTCCCACAATTATAGCTTGTTGCTAGACAATTGGTTATCAGTCTAACCCAGTGTGGTATATATGTACGTTGACAGTGTACAATTGTCGTTTATTATTCCTGGTGATATCTTCATGCCTGTGTTGCATATCTCACCCTTTTACATATAAGCACTCTCACTCTGCTGTGGCTATCCCCCGCTACGTACATCTTATATTTGGGGATCCAGGTTTCCTTTGGTTGGCAGGTTTGCTTGTTTGCACGGTAGCATGTAGGTGCGGTGACACGCACCAGCTGTCCATTTTGTCTCATCATGTTCCTATGTTGTCATGCTTTTTAGATATTGGTGTATTCCAATAAAGATTGTTTATTTATGCAAATTATCCAGTTATAGTCGTTCTTTTTGTGGTTCCCACAGCCCCGTTGTATTGTCGTTTTTACGACTTGGATCTTAAAGTATCCGTTATTTGCGCAACATTGAGAATTTGCAGTCAGTTTATTGTGCGTGATGTTGCTATTTAATACCTATACCTACGCCCGAAGGCCATTTTGAATACCTTGTGATGCCATTTGGGCTCTCTAATGCTCCATCTGTGTTCCAGTCTTTCATGCATGATATTTTCCGCAATTATCTTGATAAATTCATGGTCGTATATTTGGATGATATTTTGATTTTTTCCGATGATTGGGAGTCTCATGTGAAGCAGGTCAGGATGGTGTTCCAGATCCTTCGTGATAATGCTTTGTTTGTGAAGGGGTCTAAGTGCCTATTCGGAGTTCAGAAGGTCTCTTTTTTGGGTTTTATTTTTTCTCCCTTGTCTATAGAAATGGATCCTGTTAAGGTCCAAGCTATTCATGACTGGATCCAACCCACATCTGTGAAGGGCCTTCAAACGTTTTTGGGCTTTGCTAATTTCTATCGCCGTTTCATTGCCAACTTTTCCAGTGTGCTTAAGCCCCTTACTGATTTGACGAAGAAAGGCGCTGATGTGACGAATTGGTCCTCTGAGGCTGTTGAGGCCTTTCAGGAGCTTAAACGCCGATTTACTTCTGCCCCTGTGTTGCGTCAGCCGGATGTTTCTCTTCCTTTTCAGGTTGAGGTCGACGCTTCTGAGATTGGGGCAGGGGCCGTTTTGTCTCAGAGGGAGTCTGATGGTTCTTTGATGAAACCGTGTGCTTTTTTTTCCAGAAAGTTTTCGCCTGCGGAACGCAATTATGATGTCGGCAATTGGGAGTTGTTGGCTATGAAGTGGGCGATTGAGGAGTGGCGACATTGGCTTGAGGGAGCTAAACACCGCGTTGTTGTCCTGACCGATCATGAGAATCTGATTTACCTCGAGTCGGCCAAGCGGCTGAATCCTAGACAGGTTCGATGGTCCCTGTTTTTCTCCCGTTTTGATTTTGTGGTCTCGTATCTTCCGGGATCTAAGAATGTTAAGGCTGATGCCCTCTCTAGGAGTTTTTCGCCTGATTCTCCTGGAGTCCTTGAGCCGGTTGACATTCTTAAGGAGGGGGTGATTCTTTCTGCTATCTCCCTTGATTTGCGGCGGGTGCTTCAGGAATTTCAGGCTTATAGGCCTGACCGCTGTCCAGTGGGGAAGCTGTTTGTTCCTGATAGATGGACAAGTAAGGTAATTTCTGAGGTTCATTGTTCAGTGTTGGCTGGTCATCCTGGGATTTTTGGTACCAGAGATTTGGTTGCTAGGTCCTTTTGGTGGCCTTCCTTGTCGCGCGATGTGCGTGCTTTTGTGCAGTCCTGTGGGACTTGCGCCCGGGCCAAGCCTTGCTGTTCCCGTGCTAGAGGGTTGCTTTTGCCTTTGCCGGTCCCTGAGAGGCCCTGGACGCATATTTCCATGGATTTTATTTCGGATCTTCCTGTTTCCCAGAAGATGTCTGTTATCTGGGTTGTTTGTGACCGGTTCTCTAAAATGGTCCATCTGGTACCTTTGCCTAAGTTGCCTTCCTCCTCAGATCTGGTTCCATTATTTTTTCAGCATGTGGTTCGTTTGCATGGCATTCTGGAGAATATTGTGTCTGACAGAGGTTCTCAGTTTGTCTCTAGATTTTGGAGGGCCTTTTGTGCTAGGATGGGCATTGATTTGTCTTTTTCTTCGGCGTTTCATCCTCAGACTAATGGCCAAACTGAGCGAACTAATCAGACCTTGGAGACCTATTTGAGATGCTTTGTGTCTGCTGATCAGGATGATTGGGTGTCTTTCTTGCCGTTGGCCGAGTTTGCCCTTAATAATCGGGCTAGTTCGGCTACTTTGGTTTCACCTTTCTTTTGTAATTTTGGTTTTCATCCTCGTTTTTCTTCTGGGCAGGTTGAGCCTTCTGATTGTCCTGGTGTTGATTCTGTGGTGGATAGGCTGCAGCAGATTTGGACTCATGTGATGGACAATTTGACGTTGTCTCAGGAAAGGGCTCAACGTTTTGCTAACCGCCGTCGGTGTGTTGGTCCCCGGCTTCGTGTGGGGGATTTGGTTTGGTTGTCTTCTCGTCATGTTCCTATGAAGGTTTCTTCCCCTAAGTTTAAGCCTCGGTTTATTGGTCCTTATAAAATTTCTGAAATTATTAATCCGGTGTCTTTTCGTTTGGCTCTTCCAGCCTCTTTTGCCATTCATAATGTTTTCCATAGATCTTTGTTGCGGAGATATGTGGTGCCCGTTGTTCCCTCGGTTGACCCTCCTGCCCCGGTGTTGGTTGAGGGAGAGTTGGAATATGAGGTTGAGATTTTGGATTCTCGTTTTTCGAGGCGGAGGCTTCAGTATCTTGTCAAGTGGAAGGGTTATGGCCAGGAGGATAATTCTTGGGTTGTTGCTTCCGATGTCCATGCCACCGATTTGGTTCGTGCTTTTCATTTGGCTCGTCCTGATCGGCCTGGGGGCTCTGGTGAGGGTTCGGTGACCCCTCCTCAAGGGGGGGGTACTGTTGTGAATTCCGCTCTTGGGCTCCCTCCGGTGGTTGTAAGTGGCACTTTTGTGAGTTCTGCTCTTGGGCTCTCTCTTGTGGTTTCAAGTGGTATGGCTGCTCCTTGGAGTTAGCTGTCATCAGCTGCCTCCACTTATCGTCTCTTCTGCTCGGCTATTTAGGCCTGGCTCTTTCTTCAGCCAGTACCACTTGTAAATGGTTCCTGGTTGGATTCACATCTCTTTGGATTTCCCTGTTATCCTGACCAGTTCAGCAAAGCTAAGTTTTGGCTTGCGCTTTTCTGTTCACAGATTGTGGACTTATCCGTTCAGTGCTTTCTATGTTTGTCCAGCGTTATCAGTATGAATTAATTCTGTCTTGCTGGAAGCTCTGGGAAGCAGATTTACCCTCCACACCTTTAGTCAGGTGTGGAGATTTTTTTTGTAATCTCTGCGTGGATTTTTGTAGTGTTTTATACTGACCGCACAGTATTCCATCCTGTCCTATCTATCAAGCTAGACTGGCCTCCTGTGCTCATCCTGGTTTCATTCTGTGTATGTCTTTTCCCTCTCCACTCACAGTCATTATTTGTGGGGGGCTAATCTATCCTTTGGGAATTTTTTCTGAGGCAAGATAGTTTTCCTGCTTCTGTCTTTAGGGGTAGTTAGCTCTTAGGCTGTGACGAGATGCCTAGGGAGAGTTAGGAGCATTCCACGGCTACTTCTAGTGTTGTGTTGAGCTTAGGGACTGCGGTCAGTACAGTTACCACATCCTTCAGAGCTCGTTCCATGTTGCTCCTAGACCACCGCATCATAACAGAATACCACCTGTGGCTGCTGTAAGTACCGAGTCTGCTGCATAGCCTGAACATAAGCAGCATTGCAGGCCTGCATCATATTGAGCTGGAGTTCGGGCGTAAGGTGTTCCAACATGCCCTGCTCTGTCTTATTAAAAAAATGGTGTGCCGGTCTCTGGAGGTTGACTTCCAGACGGTCAAGGCATTGGTTGACATCCTGGAAAAGTGTGTTAACCCTAGAATGCGTGACCATAGAAATCTACACTACTACGTACCTGGGGCCGTTGAGGCCTGTTTTCAAATAACATGGAATAACTCAAAAAACTTTTTTTTTCAAAGTTATTTGAAAGTAAGCATGCATTTCCACTAGCTCTGGGGTCCGCCTGGACGGGATTTCGTAATGGATCTGACCTCCTGGTGACCCCGGCTAAGGCTGGTAGAACGCGTACCTGGGGCCTCGCAGGCCTGTCAGGTTACTTTTTTATTATTTTCTGTAAAACTACTTTAGTTACAATTTTGAAACTCTAGGTATTCCTCAGCTATATAGTTGTTAGTAATTTCCAGTTGTTCGTATATTTTTATGTTATAGGCATTTCGTATAGCAACGCTTTTTTTGTGACTACCCCATATTCACGTACCTGGGGCCTTTTAGGCCTGTGTGCAAATAACATGGAATAACTCAAATAAAAATACTTTTCAAAGTTTATTTTAAATTTGCAAAGTAAGGATGCATTCCCACTAGCGCTGCCGTCCACCAGGAGGGGATCCATAATGGATCTGACCTCCTGGTGACCTCAGCTAAGGCTGGTGGAATCCCGGCATTCCATTAGCCTTAGCTGGAGTTACCAGGAGGTCAGATCCATTATGGATCCCATTCTGGTGAACCCCAGCGCTACTTGGAACATAGCCTAAGATGTGTATAATTCCCCCAAAAAATTATGTACATAAAACAACAAAAATGTAACTAAACGGGCACGCCCAATATATTCACTCAGTACAATTTTTTATGATGGATACATTTTTTCTTATAAAAAGTTTTTACATAAAGTCTGTAGCAAACTTGGTGCAGGAATATTTATTTTCCACTTTACATATTCCCCCGACAATTCTTGCATATTATTTTTTCTTCAGAATGTTCCCTGCATACATTTTGTCCGCAAGTAGAACAGAAACGCTCCGATTTTCTTTCTTTCTTTGCTGGACAAATATAGCAGCGCTTTCTTTTTTTTTCTCTTTGCTCTGGCTGTTCCTGAAAGCATATTCCACATCGGATCATTGCCTCTGTAATTTGCCTTGATAAGCATTTTGTGCTGCTTCTCTCTAGCATAGTAGGCATCAAAAGTTCATAACAAAGTTCTGTCAAAAATAGACGTCTCTTGTCATTCCTGTTGGCATGGAATTCTGGATTAGTTTGACAATAAACAATATAGCTATTGAGGGATGACACATCAAGGATATTGGAAAAAAGGGCAACAGGCCAACGTTTAGTCTGCCTTTTACACGAATATTCAGTAATCATTTCGTCCATCTTGTCGACACCTCCTTTTGTCTTATTATAATGAAGTATAATTTCAGGTTTTTGTTTCCTGTCATTGGTGTCAATACTTTCATCGTGATGCATTGTGCTCAGCTCAGTAATATCACAGATTTTTCTTTCTTGGCTTTATAGGACACCATTGTTGCCTCATTGCAGAAACCGAATACACTCTCGTAGATTGGTCGCTGTGCATTGTGCTTCATTATTGGTGGAATTTCGCGGCGGTTTGGTCTCATTGTACCAACAAGTGTTAGTTGTTTCTGAAGCAAAAAATTGGCCAGTCCTAAATTAGTAAAATAATTATCCATAGTGATATTTTTTCCAGAATGGAAAATTGGTAAAGCTAGTGTTTTCACTATGTTGGAACATAGATCTTTCTGGACTGGAGCGTCAGCTTCTTTTCCACAGTAAATCATGCCATTCATCCCATAATAAGTTGCTGAATCGCACATCCAGAAAATTTTTATGCCGTATTTAGCTGGCTTACTGGGCATATATTGGATAAATTTGCAACGTCCCCTAAAGGCAAGAAGTTGTTCGTCCACTGTCACATATTCGCTAGAATTGTAAAGTTTGTAACAGTTCTTGATAAAAAGATTCCATATATAGCTAATAGGCGCTAATTTATCGGTTGCCAACCTCACAGGCCGAGTTCTCTTTTCATCAAAACGAATGCATCTCTGAATAGCCTCAAATCTATCTACGGACATAGTGGCTTTGTAATGTCATAAAGACTGAGTCATAAGTTCTTCCCCAACAACAGTACAGACAAAAAGACTGAGGAGTACATGTAAACCAAAGCAGGCCTCAAAGGCCCCAGGTACGTGAATCTGGGGTAGTCACAAAAAAAGCGTTGCTATACGAGATGCCTATAACATAAAAATATATGAACAACTGGATATTACTAACAACTATATACCTGAGGATTACCTTGAGTTTCAAAATTCTAACTAATGTAGTTTTACAGATAATAGAAAACAAGTAACCTAGCAGGCCTGCGAGGCCCCAAGTACGCGTTCTAGGGTCAGACCACTTTCCAGTCTATCTCCAAGCGCCTTCAGGCCATTCTGGAAGACCGAGCTCAAGTGAATAAACTCGGGCATGAATGACCTGTCTGAGGCCTTCTGCCACTGGTGGGAAGACCCCTCAAAAAGGCAGAGGACTGGAACAGGGGAACACCTGAAGGACCAGCTGCCTGTTCTCCAGCCTGTGACGCCGGCCCACTTGCTGCTTTGCTGGTGAATGGCTGGGACTGGTCTGTGGTTGTTTGATGAGGGACCACTCCAGAGGACGATCCAGGTTCTGTGAAAAGAAAAGTAAAACATTACTACCAAAAAATAACAATTGTAAAAGCGCCAACTCCTGTGAAATAGAAAAATTCAGATTAGGGAATACAACACAATGGAATACAACACAAAAATACTTATGTTCTCTGAGCAAGGGCAGGCATCAGGAAAGCCAGAATCCAGTGGTACTTATATTTATCGATCCTTGCTGCAGCAACACTGCGAACTTGGATCTCCTGTCTCAGGTCCTTGTTGAAGCGATCCTTCATTGAACGCTAACGGGTTTTGACTTTGTTCACTGTGAAGAAAGAAAAAACAAATTTGATAAACAATGTACTTGAGGCCAGGATCACACAATCATGTGTGATGCGAGAAATTCGCAGGAGTTTATCGCATCACACACGTTTGTGTGATCCCGGCCTTCAGGTTCACTGCCGCATCAGACCACATTGCAATACTTATGAAATTCCTTTCTGACTCGTGGCGTTGTCCCAGTCATCCATCATCGCTTGGGCCACCTCATTGCACAGCCGCCAAATCACAACAGCGTCTGAGTGCTGCTGCTCCCGGTTGTCCCACAATGCAACTCACTCCTGCACCAATGTGATGAGGAGGTCGTTATCAATGGCTTCTTCTTCCCATTGTGGGAACTAGAAATGAAAGAAAGACATTAATGTTGTAAAGATAGAACACTTAAAACAAAAACAGTCAAAAAGAACAAAAACAGTCAAGAGTACCAAAAACAGTCAAGAATAAATAAAAACAGTCAAGAATACTTACACACCGTCTTGCCACCAGAACTTGGGCCTGAGTCTGCTGCTCCTGCTCATCTGCACTGGAATGGTTCTGTAAAGAAAATTAAATATTTTGCCACATGTGTAGTAGAGACATTAAATACTTACCAATCTGTAGAAACTATACTCACTTCAGTCTCCTGTCCACTCTATGAGGTCTGCTCTGCACTGGAGGATATAATGGGAGACAGAAATGATTACAGACTGCAGGGAGAAAAACAGACAGGCAGACATATAGCTTGTATACTCACATTTTGATAGTCTGAGTCTTCCAAAAAAGTCTTCCAATGCTTCCAAAAAGTCTTCCAATGCTTGTAGAGTCTTGAGAGTGCTGGGCTTCCACTGCCCACATCTTCTTTTATAAGGTTTGTTTGGGGGGGGTGGCTTAAAACCAGTTCCTAGACGTGTTTACTCATAAGCTACGCCCAGCCGCACACTGCGAAAGAACGCATGCGTCTTGATATGAAATCAAGACGCATGCGGATGTATGCGTCAGAAACGCTGCGGGCACAACCACAAATGTGAAACCAGCCTTACTGCAGGCATCACATAACCCAAACTGACGGCCATCCAAATATTGTATTGTAACTATAGAGGACTTCCCATACCACTGCATTATAGCATTTTGTCATATGGTCCTGAGCTTCACTACCTCTATATCCTGCATAGAGTAGGCCATCTTGCCATATACCTGCCAAGTTACTTAACATAGAGCAAATATGCACTGTGCCTGATAAGACTAATTCCTGTTGTGCCATAGACACATATGGTTATTAGTGATGAGCGAGTGTACTCGTTGCTTGGGTTTTCCTGAGCACGCTCGGGTGACCTCCGAGTATTTATGACTGCTCTGAGATTTGGTTTTCATCACGGCAGCTAAATGATTTACAGCTACTAGCCAGGCATGTGGGGGTTGCCTGGTTGCTAGGGAATCCCCACATGTAATCAAGCTGTCTAGTAGCTGTAAATCATTCAGCTGCCACGATGAAAACTAAATCTCTGAGCACTGCAGTCATAAATACTCAGGAGAATACATTTCAAAAACCTGACCTGCACATCCAAACATAGACTAAGTGTGAACAGGTGCTGAACCTAGAGTCGCCAACTCGTATATTATTAAATAAATAGGGCAGCACACTGCAGCGCTAGAACATACAAACTTGAAATACGAAATTTGAACTGCATTACTGCACTAGAAATATGAAAAATGAGAGCGTTTAGCGCATAAAAATGGCCAATTTTATGTGTACCTGGTAGCCACTTTACGGCATCTCTCTTATAACAGGTCCTACGCTTGCCTTACCTCGCTGAGAATAAACGTCTACATCTGAATGGGTACATGTGAAACCTCTTCCTAGACTAAAATACTCTCTCTCTATGGAGGGGTATTGGACCTGCTGTAATTAAAACACCTGTGGCTAGAAGGCGGAGTGCACGATCAGAAGGCTAGAGAATACATTTCAAAAACCTGACCTGCACATCCAAACATAGACTAAGTGTGAACAGGTGCTGAACCTAGAGTCGCCAACTCGTATATAATTAAATAAATAAGGCAGCACACTGCAGCGCTAGAACATAAAAACTTGAAATACGAAATTTGAACTGCATTACTGCACTAGAAATATGAAAAATGAGAGTGTTTAGCGCATAAAAATGGCCAATTTTATGTGTACCTGGTAGCCACTTTACGGCATCTCTCTTATACCAGGTCCTATTAATTATATACGAGTTGGCGACTCTAGGTTCAGCACCTGTTCACACTTAGTCTATGTTTGGATGTGCAGGTCAGGTTTTTGAAATGTATTCTCTAGCCTTCTGATCGTGCACTCCGCCTTCTAGCCACAGGTGTTTTAATTACAGCAGGTCCAATACCCCTCCATAGAGAGAGAGTATTTTAGTCTAGGAAGAGGTTTCACATGCACCCATTCAGATGTAAACGTTTATTCTCAGCGAGGTAAGGCAAGCGTAGGACCTGGTATAAGAGAGATGCCGTAAAGTGGCTACCAGGTACACATAAAATTGGCCATTTTTATGCGCTAAACGCTCTCATTTTTCATATTTCTAGTGCAGTAATGCAGTTCAAATTTCGTATTTCAAGTTTGTATGTTCTAGCGCTGCAGTGTGCTGCCTTATTTATTTAATTAATAAATACTCAGGAGGTCACCCGAGCGTGCTCGGGGGAAAAACCAAGCAAGGAATACACTCGCTGATCACTAATGGTTATGTGTCTAATCTGTGCACAACTTCAACTCCCTAGGCAACCTGAATCTCTGTTTGGAGTATCAGTGTGCAGCAAGGTACTTATAATGGACTGTAAGAAATCCTCACCTGTCCTACTGAACCAAGACTTATTGGACTTCTTCATCCAAGCACCCACACTTGCTCCTATATCCTTTAAATCTAATGCACCTTTCATAACCTGTTCTTTTCCCGCTTTTTCTACATTTCCTTAGTTACAGCTGTGTATCTCTGTTCTCATGTTCACAGATAGCACATTGTGCTTTTCACTCACTGAGATGATCTTGGAAAAGGTTTCCACAGTAACTACCTTTCTCTAGATTACTTATGACATGCTGTATCTTCTAAAGTTTAAACTGAACTATTGTTTATATAATGTTAATGAATTGCATGGTCTGATTTTTCTTTTTTTCTTTTATGTTTATTTACGTTCTCCATCTAGATTTCATTTAGTTCTGACGAAGGTCCTTTTGTGGACCGAAAACGTTTAACATACTTGTTGGATGCATAATTAATGGAACCTTCTTTTTTCTTGCCAAGTTGCTCCTTGAGTGCCAAGTTTTTTCTATAATTTACGTTTAACTGCATTGGTAGTTGTTAGAGAACAGCGACATCGTGTGGCCAATTTTGAATTATCTTGACTTTCCATTTATCTGCATTGCCATTTCTTGAATAACAGCGACACCATGTGGCTAGTGATGAGCGAGTACCATAATATTCGTAATCGCTATACTCGTAACGAGTACTTTGTAAAAATCGCGTATTCGTTCCGAATAGCGAGTACAATGCAAGTCAATGGGAAATGCGAGTAATTTTCAGTTGGACCCTACAAAGGTGTCTGGGGGCCTGAGGAAAAAGGCTGAAATGGATGGGAAAGAGATGAAACAGAATGGGAAGACCCTGGAGAATATGCCTGCATGCATTTCTGACTCACATATGGTTTCTGGGAATAAGTTTGTCGCAGTATTACGCTACTCTAACAGATACACAAGAACAACTACCAAACCTAACCTAAATTGCATTTAACACACCAAAAATACGTCAGACCTTATGGGGCATCATAACACAGAACCAGACCCCAATCAGAGGACAATAAGGCTATGTGCACACGTTGCGGATTAGGCTTAGGAATTTCTGGTGCGGATTCTGCCTCTCCTGGCAGAAAACGCACCTGCGGATTTGTCGCGTTTTTTTGTGCGGTTCCGTAGCATTTTTTGTGCGTTTTTGCTGCGGTTTTCTTGCGGATTTGCTGCGTTTTTTACCCCTGCAGTTTTCTATAATGGAATGGGTACAAAAACGCTGCAGATTCATAAAAAAGAAGTGACATGCTACTTCTTTTAAACCGCAGCGTTTCCGCAGCGGATTTTCCGCAACGTGTGCACAGCATTTTTTTTTCTCATTGATTTACATTGTACTGTAAATCAATTACGAATCTGCAGTGTTTCTGCACCTCAAAAAACGCTGCGGATCCGCAGAGAATCCGCAACGTGTGCACATACCCTAAAACATTCACTCCTTATCTACGAACTGTTCCAATATTTATGGGCACAACTGTTTATTACTCTCCTATAATGACAGTTCTGTGCTATGTTGTGTATAAATATGTGATTCTTCAGATGTTGTACTAGTCTATGCCTGATGAAGATGCATGTAGAAAAGCCGCGGGGACACCATCACGTGTTTCTCAACGCAAGCAATAAATAGCCAGGTCTTTCACGGGGAAGGAACAACCACGGGAAGGGCAGCATCCCAAGAGGAAAAACCACCTATGCCAAAACATGGTATCCATCCACAGACAGCTGTTTCGGGGTATTTGCATATTTCTCATAAGGGATGGGGGGCAGTGTTCTGTTTCACTGCGTTGAGAAACACGTGATGGTGTCTCCGCGGTGTTGGATGTTTTGATCTCCCCGAGGTCATTCATCCTTATGTTTATAGTCCTTTTACTAGGCACTGCTCCTAATAGCCAGTTTCCTACTCCACACTGATGAGGGGCAAATACGCCGAAACAGCTGTCTGTGGATGGATACCATGTTTTGGCATAGGTTGTTTTCCTTTTTGGATGCTGCCCTTTCCGTGGTTGTTCCTTCCTGTTGAAAGACCTGGTCATTTATTGCTTGCGTTGAGAAACACGTGATGGTGTCTCCGTGGCTTTTCTACATGCATTTGCATATTTCCCATAAGGTTGGCAGTGTTCTGGATCACTGCGTTGAGAAACACGTGATGATGTCTCCGCGGTGTTGGATGTTTTGATCTCCCTGAGGTTATTCATCCTTATGTTTATATGCCTGATGAAGAGGCCTGAGTAGTCTCGAAAGCTTGCAATTTGTTACCATCTTTTCAGTTAGCCATTAAAAGGTATCAACCACTGAGGACTCTCAATTCCAAATATTATTCCAAAAAGTTTAAGAAACTTTTTCCTGCATAATGACTTGTATATAAGGCTAAATAAACCAGAGAAACAAAAAAATATCCCTTTTAGCATTTGTTCACACGTACTGTTGTCTGTTTTTTTCGCCTTTTACCATTGGGAGTGCCCTGACTTTTACATTTTGTAGGTCCCTCTGTGGTTTATGACCTAAACAGATCAGCTTCAGCAGAGCATGTTGCCACTTTACCAATGCGCTGCTGCACAGGTCCCAGCTTAGCAGTGATGGGGAGGGTACTTCAGCAGAGGATGAGGAGCAGGAGGAAGGGAGAGGGGAGAGAGGAAGTGGAATATGAAGAAGCGGAAACCCTGACATAAGTTGGGCCCGCTATTCTTGGCGTGGGTAGGATGTGTGATGTTCCAGTTTGTGCCTTTGTCCCACCCTCCATCAGGTTCACCCAGTATGTATCATCCCTGTCCACAACAACTTGTCCAGGTGTCTGTTGTTAGGTGGACTTTCCCGGTCACGGCATTGGTGAGAGCACAGTTCAGATTCTTTAACACGTGCTTGTGTAACGCAAGGATGGCACACCGAGCAAAATAGTGGGGAAAATGGCCTGGTGCATGCTTGGTAGCAGGCAGTAGGAAATGTTTGGACTACTGCTTTGCATAGGGCACATAATGCCTTTTCAAGTGGACTAATGTGGACAGTAGAAGGCAGGCTGTGACCACAAAAACAGCGGGGAAAATGGCCTAGTGCATGTTTCGCAGCAGGTAGTAGGAGATGTTTGGACTACTGCATTGCGTAAGGTACTAGACACCTTTTTGAGTAGACTAATGTGGACAGCAGAAGCTAGGCTCTGACCCGAAAAACAGCGGGGAAAATTGATTGGTGCTTTAAAAAAAAAAGGCAGCACTAAATGCTAGTACTCTGTGTGCTGGAAAAATATTGCTTTCATTTAACAAGAGCTGTTTTAAGATGGACACTGGAAGAACACTTTAACCTCTCCCTAATACACAATCTCTCCCTCCCTGTACTCTGACTTTGCTTTGTGTCTTCAGCTATGAAAAGAGCTATTTTTTGGTGGTATTATGGAGCTAGTGACCGGCTCATTTAAACTGTCCTTGTGTAAGCATGTTGCGGGATGCAGTGACAGACAGGAGGCAGAGCAAGGGTTAACAAACTTAACAAATTTACTTATACAAGGTATTAACTCCTCGCAGGGAGATAAATGGTTAAAGAATAGGTAGAAGAAACAACAAGTATGAAATATTAGCAGTCCAATTATTAAAGGGAACCTGTCACCCCGTTTTTTCAGTAGGAGATAAAAATACCGTTAACCCCTTTCTGCCATTAGACGTACTATTGCGTCCATGTGGGGTGGGCTTTACTTCCCAAGGACGCAATAGTACGTCATATGCGATCGGCAGCGCTCACGGGGGGAGCGCCGCCGATCGCGGCCGGGTGTCAGCTGTTTATCGCAGCTGACATCCGGCACTATGTGCCAGGAGCGGTCACGGACCGCCCCCGGCACATTAACCCCCGGCACACCGCGATCAAAGATGATCGCGATGTGCCGGCGGTGCAGGGAAGCACCGCGCAGGGAGGGGGCTCCCTGCGGGCTTCCCTGAGCCCCCCGCAGCAACGCGATGTGATCGCGTTGCTGCGAGGGTCTCACCTCCCTCCCTGCTCCCTCCAGCCCCGGATCCAAGATGGCCGCGGATCCGGGTCCTGCAGGGAGGGAGGTGGCTTCACAGAGCCTGCTCAGAGCAGGCACTGTGAAGCAGCCTGCACTCCTATCAGATCAGTGATCTGACAGAGTGCTGTGCAAACTGTCAGATCACTGATCTGTGATGTCCCCCCCTGGGACAAAGTAAAAAAGTAAAAAAAAAAAATTTCAAATGTGTAAAAAAAAATAAAAAAAAATATTCCAAAATAATGAAAAAAAAAAAAAAATATTATTCCCATAAATACATTTCTTTATCTAAATAAATAAAAAAAAACAATAAAAGTACACATATTTAGTATCGCCGCGTCCGTAACGGCCCGACCTATAAAACTGGCCCACTAGTTAACCCCTTCAGTAAACACCGTAAGAAAAAAAAAAAAAAACGAGGCAAAAAACAACGCTTTATTATCATACCGCCGAACAAAAAGTGGAATAACACGCGATCAAAAAGACAGATATAAATAACCATGGTACCGCTGAAAACGTCATCTTGTCCCGCAAAAAACGAGCTGCCATACAGCATCATCAGCAAAAAATTAAAAAAGTTATAGTCCTGAGAATAAAGCGATGCAAAAATAATTATTTTTTCTATAAAATAGTTTTTATCGTATAAAAGCGCCAAAACATAAAAAAATGATATAAATGAGGTGTCGCTGTAATCGTACTGACCCGAAGAATAAAACTGCTTCATCAATTTTACCAAACGCGGAACGGTATAAACGCCTCCCCCAAAAGAAATTCATGAATAGCTGGTTTTTGGTCATTCTGCCTCACAAAAATCGGACTAAAAAGCGATCAAAAAATGTCACGTGCCCGAAAATGTTACCAATAAAAACATCAACTCGTCCCGCAAAAAACAAGACCTCACATGACTCTGTGGACCAAAATATAGAAAAATTATAGCTCTCAAAATGTGGTAACGCAAAAAATATTTTTTGCAATAAAAAGCGTCTTTCAGTGTGTGACGGCTGCCAATCATAAAAATCCGCTAAAAAACCCGCTATAAAAGTAAATCAAACCCCCCTTCATCACCCCCTTAGTTAGGGAAAAATTAAAAAAATGTATTTATTTCCATTTTCCCATTAGGGCTAGGGTTAGAGTTAGGGTTAGGGCTAGGGTTAGGGCTAGGGTTAGGGCTAGGGCTAGGGTTAGGGCTAGGGTTAGGGTTAGGGCTAGGGTTAGGGCTAGGGTTAGGGCTAGGGTTAGGGTTAGGGCTAGGGTTAGGGCTAGGGTTAGGGCTAGGGTTAGGGCTAGGGTTAGGGTTAGGGCTAGGGTTAGGGCTAGGGTTAGGGCTAGGGTTAGGGTTAGGGTTAGGGCTAGGGTTAGGGCTAGGGTTAGGATTAGGGTTAGGGCTAGGGTTAGGGCTAGGGCTACAGTTTGGGTTGGGGCTAAAGTTACAGTTAGGGTTTAGATTACATTTACGGTTGGGAATAGGGTTGGGATTAGGGTTAGGGGTGTGTCAGGGTTAGAGGTGTGGTTAGGGTTACTGTTAGGATTAGGGTTAGGGATGTGTTTGGATTAGGGTTTCAGTTATAATTGGGGGGTTTCCACTGTTTAGGCACATCAGGGGCTCTCCAAACGCGACATGGCGTCCGATCTCAATTCCAGCCAATTCTGCGTTGAAAAAGTAAAACAGTGCTTCTTCCCTTCCGAGCTCTCCCGTGTGCCCAAACAGGGGTTTACCCCAACATATGGGGTATCAGCGTACTCAGGACAAATAGGACAACAACTTTTGGGGTCCAATTTCTCCTGCTACCCTTGGGAAAATACAAAACTCGGGGCTAAAACATTTTTTGTGGGAAAAAAAAAGATTTTTTATTTTCACGGCTCTGCGTTATAAACTGTAGTGAAACACTTGGGGGTTCAAAGTTCTCACAACACATCTAGATTAGTTCCCTGGGGGGTCTAGTTTCCAATATGGGGTCACTTGTGGGGGGTTTCTACTGTTTAGGTACATTAGGGGTTCTGCAAACGCAATGTGACGTCTGCAGACCATTCCATCTAAGTCTGCATTCCAAATGGCGCTCCTTCCCTTCCGAGCTCTGCCATGCGCTCAAACGTTGGTTTCCCCCAACATACGGGGTATCAGCGTACTCAGGACAAATTGGACAACAACTTTTGGGGTCGAATTTCTCCTCTTACCCTCGGGAAAATACAAAACTGGGGGCTAAAAAATAATTTTGGGGGGAAAGATTTTTTTTTTTAATTTTCACGGCTCTGCGTTACAAACTGTAGTGAAACACTTGGGGGTTCAAAGCTATCACAACACATCTAGATGAGTTCCTTAGGGGGTCTAGTTTTCAAAATGGTGTCACTTGTGGGAGGTTTCTACTGTTTAGGTACATTAGGGGCTCTGCAAATGCAATGTGACACCTGCAGACCATTCCATCTAAGTCCTCATTCCAAATGGAGCTCCTTCCCTTCCGAGCCCTCCCATGCGCCCAAACAGTGGTTCCCCCCCACATATGGGGTATCAGCGCACTCAGGACAAATTGGACAACAAATTGTGGGGTCGAATTTCTCCTGTTACCCTCGGGAAAATACAAAACTGGAGGCTAAAAAATAATTTTTGTGGGAAAAAATTTTTGTTTTATTTTTACGGCTCTCCATTATAAACTTCTGTGAAGCCCTTGGTGGGTCAAAGCGCTCAGCACACATCTAGATAAGTTCCTAAGGGGGTCTACTTTCCAAAATGGTGTCACTTGTGGGGGGTTTCTACTGTTTAGGTACATTAGGAGCTCTGCAAACGCAATGTGACACCTGCAGACCATTCCATCTAAGTCTGCATTCAAATGGCACTCCTTCCCTTCTGAGCCCTCCCATGTGCCCAAACAGTGGTTCCCCCCACATATGGTGTATCATCGCACTCAGGACAAATTGGGCAACAAATTTTGGGGTCCAATTTCTCCTGTTACCCTCAGGAAAATACAAAACTGGGGGCTAAAAAAATAATTTTTGTGGGAAAAATATTTTGTTTTATTTTTACGGCTCTGCATTATAAACTTCTGTGAAGCACTTGGTGGGTCAAAGTGCTCACCACACCTCTAGATAAGTTCCTTAGGGGGTCTACTTTCCAAAATGGTGTCATTTGTGGGGGGTTTCAATGTTTAGGCACATCAGTGGCTCTTCAAACGCAACATGGCGTCCCATCTCAATTCCTGTCAATTTTGCTTTGAAAAGTCAAACGGCGCTCCTTCCCTTCCGAGCTCTCCCATCCACCCAAACAGTGGTTTACCCCCACATATGGGGTATCAGCGTACTCAGGACAAATTGTACAACAACTTTTGGGGTCCAATTTCTTCTCTTACCCTTGGGAAAATAAAAAATTGGGGGCGAAAAGATAATTTTTGTGAAAAAATATGATTTTTTATTTTTACGGTTCTACATTATAAACTTCTGTGAAGCACTTGTTGGGTCAAAGTGCTCACCACACCTCTAGATAAGTTCCTTAGGGGGTCTACTTTCCAAAATGGTGTCACTTGTGGGGGGTTTCAATGTTTAGGCACATCAGTGGCTCTCCAAACGCAACATGGCGTCCCATCTCAATTCCTGTCAATTTTGCATTGAAAAGTCAAACGGCGCTCCTTCCCTTCCGAGCTCTCCCATCCGCCCAAACAGTGGTTTACCCCCACATATGGGCTATCAGCGTACTCAGGACAAATTGTACAACAACTTTTGGGGTCCAATTTCTTCTCTTACCCTTGGGAAAATAAAAAATTGGGGGCGAAAAGATAATTTTTGTGAAAAAATATGATTTTTTATTTTTACGGTTCTACATTATAAACTTCTGTGAAGCACTTGTTGGGTCAAAGTGCTCACCACACCTCTAGATAAGTTCCTTAGGGGGTCTACTTTCCAAAATGGTGTCACTTGTGGGGGGTTTCAATGTTTAGGCACATCAGGGGCTCTCCAAACGAAACATGGCGTCCCATCTCAATTCCAGTCAATTTTGCATTGAAAAGTCAAATGGCACTCCTTCGCTTCCGAGCTCTGCCATGCGCCCAAACAGTGGTTTACCCCCACATGTGGGGTATTGGCATACTCAGGACAAATTGTACAACAATGTTTGGGGTCCATTTTCTCCTGTTACCCTTGGTAAAATAAAACAAATTGGAGCTGAATTAAATTTTTTGTGAAAAAAAGTTAAATGTTCATTTTTATTTAAACATTCAAAAAATTCCTGTGAAGCACCAGAAGGGTTAATAAACTTCTTGAATATGGTTTTGAGCACCTTGAGGGGTGTAGTTTTTAGAATGGTGTCACACTTGGGTATTTTCTATCATATAGACCCCTCAAAATGACTTCAAATGAGATGTGGTCCCTAAAATAAAATGGTGTTGTAGAAATGAGAAATTGCTGGTCAACTTTTAACCCTTATAAATCCCTAACAAAAAAAAATTTTGGTTCCAAAATTGTGCTGATGTAAAGTAGACATGTGGAAAATGTTACTTATTAAGTATTTTGTGTGACATATCTCTGTGATTTAATTGCATAAAAATTCAAAGTTGGAAAATTGCGAAATTTTCATAATTTTCGCCAAATTTCCGTTTTTTCACAAATAAACGCAGGTACTATCAAATAATTTTTACCATTGTCATGAAGTACAATATGTCACGAGAAAACAATGTCAGAATCACCAGGATCCATTGAAGCGTTCCAGAGTTATAACCTCATAAAGGGACAGTGGTCAGAATTGTAAAAATTGGCCCGGTCATTAACGTGCAAACCACCCTTGGGGGTAAAGGGGTTAAATAGGGCCTGAGCTGTGCTTTACAATAGGGTATTTTTTGTCCCCTGATTCCCTACCTATGCTGCCGAAATACCTTACAAAAGTGTCCTTTTTCGCCTGTCAATCAGGCTGGTCAGGTCAGATGGGCGTGGTCACAGCGCTGTTTCTCCCTCACATCTTGCTTATGTTCCCGTTGGTGGCGTAGTGCTTCTCGCATGCGCAAGTGCCGAATGCACTGCGCAGCTGTAGAAAAAGAGCGCGCTCGCCGCTATTCAGCGGTTTCTCGGTGGGCGCGGCCATCTTCCTGAGGCCGCGCGTGCGCAAATGGAGTCTCCTGCTTCCCGGGGCTCCAGGAAAATGGCCGCGGGATGCCGCGCGTGCGCAGATGGACATCGCGGCGACCATTTTCCGGAAGCCGAGATTCGAACTCGGCTTCAAGAAAATGGCCGCCGCGATGTCCATCTGCATCCCGCGGCCATTTTCCTGAAGCCCCAGGAAGCAGGAGACTCCATCTGCGCATGCGCGGCCTCAGGAAGATGGCCGCGGCCACCGAGAAACCGCTGAATAGCGGCGAGCGCGCTCTTTTTCTACAGCTGCGCAGTGCATTTGGCACTTGCGCATGCGAGAAGCACTACGCCACCAACGGGAACATAAGCAAGATGTGGGGGAGAAACAGCGCTGTGACCACGCCCATCTGACCTGACCAGCCTGATTGACAGGCGAAAAAGGACACTTTTGTAAGGTATTTCGGCAGCATAGGTGGGGAATCAGGGGACAAAAAATACCCTATTGTAAAGCACAGCTCAGGCCCTATTTAACGGTATTTTTATCTCCTACTGAAAAAACGGGGTGACAGGTTCCCTTTAAACTTATCGTGTTCTTAATGCTCCTCCACCGCAGATGCTACCGCAGGGATGCAAGGGGATACACTATTTAGCTGTGACACGCTTTTCTCTCTCGTTCATCCCAGTACTTTATGTTATAGTGTCTTATAAGTGTATGTATACTTGTTGCTATATAATGGTACTGCTACATAATTAGGTGTATTACCATATTTTGCTATTTGTTAACATATGTGTTACTAATGTTTAAACTGTATTAATATTTGACTATGTAGGGAAAGTGTAGTGTCCAGTTGTGGTCACTAGATGGGGGCACTTGTAGTATTCATGGTGTACTCAAGAACATAGTGTAGGCAGTTGGTTAATTGTAGGAGGGGCTGCTGTGTGATAAGGAAGAGGATTATGTTAGGTGAGCTCAGAAGGGCCTAAGCTCCCGAAGCGTCCACATGGGCTCTAGGCCCAGGACACCGCAGCAGCCACGCAATGTTTAAAAAGAAGAGAACCCAGCCATTCAGAGTCCTATATGGACAGAAGGACAGTCTTCAGAAGCAGTGTTTCAGCAGTGGGAAGCTGAGGAGAGGAAGTGGTCCGAAAGACGTACAGGGAGCAGATTGTTCACCATGTGGCAGGTCATTGCTTGGGCTGAAGCTCTGAGTTCAATGGAACAGCCATTTTGGTAGTTTCAGGTTCTCGCACTTCCCCTGTGTCGGTGGGTAGTAGACCATACAGGTCAGAGGATGAGGCAGAGGATTATTCTTCATCGCAGTCGAAGGTCGCCGTAGTGGGCATCTCGGGGACACTTGGTGCGCTCTCTTCTTTTTTTGGATCTTGTGACAGGCAAGGATGTAGCATGCTTCCATGAACTACTTGGGTGGGGCCCCTTGTTCCCCTTCAGGATGAACTTCATAGACGGGACCATTAGATCCAATTTAGCGTTTCACCCTATACAGAGTTTTTTTCCCATTGATGCTCTAACTTGCCTTGAGGTCGCTTGTCTTAGACCAATACTCTGTCACTCACAGGTGCGTTGTCTCATGGTGCTTAAGTTCCCAAAACTTGGTCTGTGCCAAGTAGAGTCTGCAAGCGATGTCGATGTTCACGGACTCAGGTGGATATCCCTGTCTATGGGTAGTCTTCCTCTGGGTCCAACTCCAACTCAGTGATCTCCCGTCTTTTTCGTCCGAACAGCATGGTGTATGGCATGTATGCTGTTATGCTATGCACTCGGTTGCTCTACATTCAGACTAACTCAGCTACATACTCAGGCCAGAGAACTTTCCTGTCTTCTTCCAATGTTCTCAACATCTGAATCAGCCTCTGGTTGAAACGCACGCAGGCTCCATTCCCCTGCGGATGGTGGGGCGTCGTAATGGACTTTTCAATCTGATGCAGGCGGTGGAGCTATTCCATCACTTTACCTTGAAAGCAAAACATTTTCGGTCCAACACGGACCTTCCTCAGAGCAATATAGTTTATCTTGAATGTATACAGTTAGCCAATTTCCCCTTCAAAAAGGATATGCGGTAGTTGAATTGCTGTAGTGCAATAAACTTGTTGTATATTGTGATAGAGGTATGCGCCGCTGCTGGATGCGGCCCAGATGCACTGTGCACGGTATTGCTGCGGCGCTGCTTGCGTCCTATGTCGCTGTGGAGAGCGCACTGTGTGTGCCAGATACACTGTGCATGTTGTAGCTGCGGCGCTGCTGGCGTCCTCTGTCGCTGGGGAGAGCGCGCTATTAAGGGCAAATTGGCTAACTGTATACATTCAAGATAAACTATATTGCTCTAAGGAAGGTCCGTGTTGGACCGAAAATGTTCAGCAATTGATCTGTTTATCAGGATGTGAAATAAACAACCTTACCCTTCTTCTGAAAAAATTGAGTGCCAAGTTTGTTTCTTACATTTGTTGATACGGGTTGAAGACCCTACTTGAGCACCAACATCCACCCTCCACAGAGTGCCGTGTATCCTACGTTGACTAAATAGCAAACCTGAACACAGAATGAGGCAGAGCAAAGGTAACCCTTAACATGATCTGCCCGGAAAAAGGGCAGACAGGAATAAACCCTGGAACGGATCATGACAAATATGTGATTCTTCAGAATTTGCATTAGTCTATGCCTGATGAAGAGACCTGAGTAGTCTCGAAAGCTTGCAATTTTTTACCATCTTTTCAGTTAGCCATTAAAAGGTATCAACCACTGAGGACTCTCAATTCAAAATATTGTTCTATCTAGTGGTTAACACGGTACAAATATATATATCTTTCCTGTATAAAAATATAGTTTTTGACTCATTTTTTAATTAATTTTTGTTTACGATGTTCACTGAAGACGTTAATTGGTGTGCCAGCTTTATAGGTTGGGTGTGTACTTCATTTGTTTATTTTTTTTAAATTTTTTGAGCAGTATATTACCATGACTCTGTTGTCGGGTGTCCCAGGACCGGGGCCTCCTTCCCTGTCCCTAACACTAGAGACGCCTAAGCTTACCCTGTTCATTGAATTACTTCCGATGGTGAAGATTCTGGAGCCATGTACCTTGTCTTAGTTCCTGAATCCGCCCTCAGTCTGTACCCTTCCCCCATCCAGGGAAGAGGAGTCTAGTAGTGTACCATAATACAATAACCAGACTAACAAGGTAATACAAACAGGGATAAAGGAATATACCAATCATACAAATATACACACATAAACAGCAGAGGTAAACATTGGGGAGTGGAGGATGGGGTTAAACCAAAGTAATAACAACCACCAACAACATCCAGCCATGCAGCAAAGGTTACTCTGACAATGAATGCTAGCCAGGACCCAGATTATATAGGAGATGGGAATGCTAGTGTGGCGCCCCTGGGGTCCAGTTGCCACAGAGTACCGCACCTCATCCAGAGGTGTGGTATTCCGTTCTCAGGTAAGGAGGGGGCACGGCACAGAACCCTAACACCAGAATCCAAAACTAGACATGTCAGTAGGGGCACCAGGGCGTAACCTTAGGGAGAATGGCCTCATCTCAGGCTGGAGGGCTATATAGGTAGAGGGTGTGGGTGGAGACTAAGAGTCTGCAGGGAGAAGGAGAGGAGGGCAGACGTGTGTGAGAGAGAGAGGAAGCAGAAAGATCAAGACAGACAGAAAGGAGTTCCAAAGAGAGGGAGCAGAAGGAAAGTAAAATGACAGAAGGATAGAAGGGGTCCTAGGGGCACGGGAAGTGCAGAAGCCACTCGTGGGGCCCGTATCCAGTTATGGAGGGACCAGGTCGCAGGCAAGGGGACCTGCCCCATTCTAGTGGAGAAACTAAGGAATCAGCTAGATAACCGGAGGCTGTGGCTCTTGCTAGAAGCACAACCACATCTGTACACACTCACTGAAAAGGCAGCCAGATAGGATCCAGGGGGACTTAGAGCTTGCCGCCCGACAAGATCCATGGCTGCTGGCTTGGGACACTGTGTGGCAGGCACAGGGCAGGAGAGGCGAGAGCCAGCGCAGAGAGATGGCCAGAGTAAGGAACATAGAAAGAGGGTTCTGGAAAGTGCACCCAAATTGCTTGAAAGCTGGCTGGACCACTTACTCGGAGGACACAGCACCCCAGCGGGGGCAAATAAGAACTGTGAGTAAAGCATTGGAAACTGCACCTGTTATGGACCTGGTGGTTAGGAGCACCCGAAAAGACCTGATGGTTAAACTAACAAAGGACAAGCTCTGGGAAGTGGGAGCTCTGCTGACCGCAACCCCTAATCCTATCACACACACTAGAAATAGCCGTGGAGCGTACCTAACTCTGCCTAGATGCCTCTTCACAGCCTAAGAGCTAACTAGCCCTAGAGATAGAAAATAAAGCCTACCTTGCCTCAGAGAAATTCCCCAAAGAAAAAGGCAGCCCCCCACATATATTAACTGTGAGTTAAGATGAAAGTCACAAACACAGAAATGAAGCAGGTTTCAGCAAAGGGAGGCCAGACTTACTAAACAGACTGAGGATAGGAAAGGTAACTTTGCGGTCAGCACAAAAAACTACAAAAAGACCACGCAGAGTGTGCAAAAAGACCTCCGCACCGACTCACGGTGCGGAGGTGCCACTCTGCATCCCAGAGCTTCCAGCTAGCAAGGCAAAATCATGATAGCAAGCTGGACAAGAAAACAATGAACAAATAATTAACTAGCAGGGACTTAGCTTCTGCTGGAGTAGACAGGTCACCAGAAAGATCCAAGAGCGAACAGAACCAGTACAAGAACATTGACAGCTGGCATGGAGTAACGATCTGAGTGGAGTTAAACAGAGCAGCCAGCCAAAGAATAAACTAAGTCACCTGTGGAAGGAACCTCAGAAGCAGCAGCTCCACTCACAGCCACCAGAGGGAGTCCATTAACAGAACTCGCCGAAGTACCATTCATGACCACAGGAGGGAGTTCGATAACAGAATTCACAACATGCACCCAACTGTGTTCTCACACTTATTTACTGCGCCATCCACCCTGCACTACATCCACTGTCAGCATCTCCATCTTTTACAACCTAAGTGCCCTGGGACTAAAGCTCTGCCTATGAAGAGCTGTACCAACCCTGCTGCATCACCATCAGCCCAGCTGTCTCTTTAAGAGGCATCGGCTAACATCTCCCATTTTCCGAATACCACAGGTGGCGTCACGAACAATAACTTTCATAAACTTTATTCCCCTTTTTCATCATCTCTCCCCTCTATATTGGATGCCCAGGACCACAGATCGGGTCACTGCTGCCATGTCTCATTTCCTTTAAGAACTGGCCCGGTACCGGGTATCCCCACGGCCCTGGCGGGCGCTCCACCAGCAGTGCACAGCTGAGAGCCTTAATGAAGAAAATCTTCCAGGAGCTGTCAACTGAGCAGATTAACCCCTGCATTGCTAAAAGAAACTTATATCGTTTAATATGAAGATGAAGTGCTTCTAATCAGTGCAGGAGTAGGAGAAATCAGATGCTGCTGTCTTCTGGCTCCTCTCTATCACAGTAAACTTGTGACATATTTATTGGTATAATATTTTTTTTTCATTTTTTTGCGATTTAAAAAAAATATTTTTACATTTTTTTAAAAACTTTTTTACTTAGTCCTTATATGGGACTAAGCAAACTAAGTTTAATTACTCTTTTTGCTGGTATAAAAATATTACAATGCACCAGCACTGCAATACTTTATACTTGTCAGTGCTCTGAGCAAGATCTAACAGGCTTGTCGTAGCTGCCTGACCCAGGGGTCATTGGGTAGCCATGGCAACGATCATCCCCTCGTGATGTTGTCAATGGGGCGCCGATCGGAATGAAGGGGGAGCTACCTCCCTCTCACAGCCTGTTAAATGCTATGATCAATATCGATCACGGCATTTATTGAATTAAATGGCCCAGGGCGGTGCGAGTACAGTCAATGGTCAGGAACCCTTAGCCAAACATGATGCATGGGTATGTCAAAGATGCTAAAAACTGAAATTAGATAAACTGCCTGAACTTTTTTTTCATTTTCAGGTCTTATTCAGATGTCAGTTCTTCACATAGCTGTGCTATTAAGCCTAAGACTGTATTCACACATCACATCACATGTGCTGGATTTGATTTTAATCTAGTTTTGGTCTGTATGACCTTTTATACCATCAATATTTCATGTTTTTCTCATAGGAGAGAAAAACTGATGGTAGTTTTCCAAAATTGTCTTTGAATTAGTGAAAAGAGACAGCACATGAAGGCAACATAGATGAATCCATGTGCTATTCATTTTTTGAAGACCCCATTCACTTCAGTGGATGAATTGGATCTTCAAATTGCATGAAAAGCAGACATCCACCCATTTTTTGCTTTGTGAACTGGTGGCCCACATAAAGGAGAGAACTAGGGCAGTTTTATGCTATAATGTCCTTAAGTTCTATCCACAAAAAAATGGATAGATCATATGTGTGAAAATGGAACGTCTGAATGGAGCAATGGATTTTGAGATGGGAAACACCAATGTGTGAATAATTCCTTATTTGTCAGCTTTGTTGTAGCAAACTTCATCATCCAATTATTCTTAATGAAAACAGCAGAATCGTAATACTGTATAAAGTAAGGGCCTACACATCTTGCCTCTCCTATGCATAGCACTCACGCTCTGTTCATATTGTTTAACAGCGCAGATCCATTCAGTCCCACCATCCTACACAAGAGACGCTCTCACAAATCACTTAACCATCTGCTCACTCTTTCTATCCTCCTTATCCTAGTCACAGGAGACATCTCTCCCAACCCCGGCCCCCCATGTTATAGCAAGTCTAACCTCCCAACTGCTACACTCAGAAACCCCTCTAACCTTATTAATATTTCATTCATGCCTTCTGCCTCTTTCAATTGTGCCCTTTGGAATGCACGCTCTGTGTGTAATAAACTCCCTTTCATCCATGACTTCTTCCTTTCTAATTCTCTTAACCTCCTGGCTCTTACTGAAACCTGGATCCAGCAGTCAGACACCACCGCTGCTACTCTGGTGGACTACACTTTTCTCATACCCCAAGATCAGACAACAGAGCAGGTGGAGGAGTTGGTCTGCTCCTATCAACCAAATGTACCTTCCAAGTTATCCCCCAAGTACCTTCACTTGTCTTCCCTTCCTTTGAACTCCATGCTGTCAGACTCTACATCCCCTTCTCCATGCGAGTGGCAGTGGTGTATCATCCTCCCGGCCCCTCTCATCAGCTCCTGGATCACTTTGCCACATGGCTTCCACACTTTCTCTCCTGTGAGATCCCCACCCTCATCATGGGTGATTTCAACATCCCCATTGCTTCTCCCCTCTCCCCATCTGCTTCTCACCTTTTATCTCTAACCTCCTCTTTCGGCCTCTCGCAGCATACTAACTCTCCAACGCATGAAAACAGAAACTCCCTCGACTTGGTCTTCTCCCGGATTTGCTCAGTGGACGCTTTCACAAACTCCCCTCTCCTGATCTCTGATCACAACCTTCTTTCATTCTCTATCAAGAACTGCCATCCCGCTCAAGTCACCCCCACTTTCCACACGTATAGAAACATACAGGCCATTAATACCCAGAAACTTATGAAGAACTTGCAGTCCTCATTGGCCCCTATCTCCTCCATCTCATGTCCTGAATCTGCACTGAAGCACTATAATGAAACACTGCAATGTGCCCTGGATGAAATTGCATCTCCTTCACATAGAACAATTCAGCACAGATGGCGACAACCGTGGCACATGCTGCAAAAACGTTTCCTGCAGCAGTGCTCCAGGTGCGCCAAACGTCTGTGGAAAAAAATCTAATCTACCCAAAGATTTAATCCATTATTAGTTCATGCTTAAAACATACAACTCTGCCCTTCACCTCACCAAACAAACCTATTTTAACACCCTCATCACCTCACTGTCCAATAACCCTAAACGTCTCTTTGACATTTTCCATTCCCTACTCAACCAAAGAGTGCTGGCCCCAACCATGGATCTCCGCGCTGACGATCTGGCCAATTACTTTAAAGAAAAAATTGACCACATCCGACAGGAAATTATCTCCCAATCCCTTCATACCATGCACTGTCCTCCCCCACTGCATCTAGCTCACTCTCTGACTTTGAACCAGTTACAGAAAAAGAAGTATTCAGGCTCCTTGCATCTTCTCACCTGACCACTTGCACAGGTGACCCCATTCCGTCACATCTCCTCCAGTCCCTTTCTCCTGCTGTCACCTCTCACCTAACAAAAATATTCTACCTCTCTCTCTCTCTTCCAGTATTTTTCCCTGCTCATTTAAGCATGAAATCATACATCCATTACTTAAAAAACCATCCCTTGATCAAAAATGTGCTGCTAATTATAGACCGGTCTCTAATCTTCCTTTCTTCCCACCACTCCCGTCTCATCTGCTATCTCTCAGAAAACTCTCTTCTCGACCCTCTTCAATCTGGTTTCCGCTCTTTACACTCTACTGAAACTGCCCTCACTAAAGTCTCTAATGATCTACTAACAGCTAAATGTAATGGTCACTACTCCATGCTAATTCTCTTTGATCTCTCCTCAGCATTCGATACTGTGGATCATCAGCTCCTCCTCACTATGCTCCGCTCCATCGGCCTCAAGGACACCATTCTGTCCTGGTTCTCCTCCTATCTTTCTGACCACTCCATCACTGTATCTTTTCCTCCTCCTCTAACCTTCCTCTTACTGTTGGGGTTCCTCAAGGATCAGTCCTAGGCCTCCTCCTCTTCTCTTTGTATACCACCCCTATTGGACAAACAATCAGTAGATTTAGTTTCCAGTACAATCTCTATGCTGATGAAACCTAATTATACACTTCTTCTGATATCACTCCTGCCTTTTTAGAAAACACCAGTGATTGTCTTATCGCTGTCTCTAACATCATGTCTTCCCTCTATCTGAAACTGAACCTGTCAAAAACTGAACTCCTCGTTTTCTCTCCCTCTACTAACCTATCTTTGCCTGACATTGCCACCTCCGTGTGTGGTTCCACCATTACTTCCAAGCAACATGCCCGGTGCCTTGGGGTCATACTTGATTCCGAGCTTTCATTCACCCCCCACATCAGATCACTGGCTCGCTCTTCTTATCTGCATCTAAAACACATTTCTATAATTCGCCCTTTTCTTACTTTCGACACTGCAAATACTCTCACTGTTTCACTCATTCATTCTCGTCTGGACTATTGTAACTCTCTCTTAACTGACCTCCCTCTTACCAAACTCTCCCCACTCGAATCTGTCCTGAATGCTGCTGCCAGGATTATATTCCTCGCCCACCATTACACCGATGCCTCTACCCTGTGCCAGTCATTACACTGGTTACCCATCCACTCCAGAATCCAGTACAAAACTATTACCCTCATCTACAAAGCACTCCATGGCTCAGCACCACCCTACATCTCCTCCCTGGTCTCAGTCTACCACCCTACCTGTGCCCTCCGCTCCGCTAATGACCTGAGGTTAGCATCCTCAATAATCAGAACCTCCCACTCCCGTCTCCAAGACTTTTCATGTGCTTCGCCAATTCTGTGGAATGCACTACCCAGGTTAATACGATTACTCCCCAATCCCCACAGTTTTAAGCGTGCCCTAAAAACGCATGTGCAAAACACACAAAAAAGCATGCCCATATATTTAGTGAACACCCAAACATATCAAATAATCAGTTTATTACAGGAAATGAAAAAAATCAAACAGTCATTACTAGGGTTGAGCGAAACGGGTCGAACATTTTCAAAAGTCGCCGACTTTTGGCTAAGTCGGGGTTTCATGAAACCCGATCCGACCCCTGTGCGGGGTCGGCCATGCGGTACGCGACTTTCGCGCCAAAGTCGCGTTTCAATGACGCGAAAAGCGCCATTTCTCAGCCAATGAAGGTAAACGCAGAGTGTGGGCAGCGTGATGACATAGGTCCTGGTCCCCACCATCTTAGAGAAGGGCATTGCAGTGATTGGCTTGCTGTCTGCGACGTCACAGGGGCTATAAAGAGGCGTTCCCGCCGACCGCCATCTTACTGCTGCTGATCTGAGCTTAGGGAGAGGTTGCTGCCGCTTTGTCAGAAGCAGGGATAGCGTTAGGCAGGGTCCATTAACCACAAAACCGCTTGTGCTGCAGCGATTTGCACTGTCCAACACCACCCTCGGTGTGCAGGGACAGTGGAAGTTTTTTTTTTTTTTTTTTTCCCCTCAGCGCTGTAGCTCATTGGGCTGCCCTAGAAGGCTCCCTGATAGCTGCATTGCTGTGTGTACGCCGCTGTGCAAACCAACTGCTTTTTTCAAAGCACAAATCCTCTTGTTCCTTCCTTTCTGCACAGCTATCTTTTTTGTTAGTCCACACTTTTTATTTCATTTGTGCATCAGTCCACTCCTTATTGCTGCCTGCCATACCTGGCTGAGATTACTGCAGGCAGGGAGATAGTAGCTGCCTGCCATACCTGGCTGAGATTACTGCAGGCAGGGAGATAGTAATTGTAGGACATTCCCTGTTTTTTTTTTTTTTTTTTTTTTGGTGGGAGATTAAGATTGGCAATTTGGCATTTCTGCTAGAGTGCCATCCCTGTGTGTGCCATCTCTCTCACATAGTGGGCCATAGAAAGCCTTTTCATTTTTCTGTATTTTTTTTTGTGGGGTGTATAAATTCTCCCTGATAAAAATACAGTGGGAGATTAATATTGGCCTTTGGGCTTGTGTGCCAGTCCTGAGTGTGCCATCTCTCTCACAAATAGTGGGCCATAGAAAGCCTATTTTATTTTTTTTTGGGTTTTATAAATTCTCCCTGAAAAAAAGGGAGATTAATATTGGCCTCTGGGCTTGTGTGCCAGTCCTGAGCGTGCCATCTGTGCCAGCCCTGAGCGTGCCATCTCTCTCACAAATAGTGGGCCATAGAAAGCCTATTTAATTTTTTTTGGGGTTTTATAAATTCTCCCTGAAAAAAAGGGAGATTAATATTGGCCTCTGGGCTTGTGTGCCAGTTGTGAGCGTGCCATCTGTGCCAGTCCTGAGCGTGCCATCTCTCTCACAAATAGTGGGCCATAGAAAGCCTATTTAATTTTTTTTTTGGTTTTATAAATTTTCCCTGAAAAAAGGGAGATTAATATTGGCCTCTGGGCTTGTGTGCCAGTTGTGAGCGTGCCATCTGTGCCAGTCCTGAGCGTGCCATCTCTCTCACAAATAGTGGGCCATAGAAAGCCTATTTAAATATTTTTTTGGTTTTATAAATTCTCCCAGAAAAAAAGGGAGATTAATATTGGCCTCTGGGCTTCTGTGCCAGTCCTGAGCGTGCCATCTGTGCCAGTCCTGAGCGTCCCATCTCTCTCACAAATAGTGGGCCATAGAAAGCCTATTTTTTTTTTTTTTTGGGTTTTAGAAATTCTCCCTGAAAAAAAAAGGGAGATTAATATTGCCCTTTGGGCTTGTGTGCCAGTACTAAGCGTTCCATCTCTCTCTCTCTCTCAGTCAGTGGGCCATAGAACGCCTATTTTTGGTTTTATTTGTTTTCTAAATTCTCCCTGAAAAAATCATTTTATTTTATTTGGTTTCTAAATTCTTCCTGATAAAATCATATTTTTTTTATTATTTTTTTTTCTAAAGTCTCCCTGAAAAAAAAAAAAAAAAAACAAACAAAAAAAACAGTGGGAGATTAATATTGGCCTTTCTGCTTGTGTGCCAGTCTTGACTCCTGGGTGTGCCATCTCTCTCTCTCTCTCTCTCTCCAATTGTGGTCCATAGAAAGCCTATATTTTTTTTCCTTGATTTGGGTTCCAAAATCTACCAGAGAAAATAACTACATCAATCATTGGTAGAAAAATATTGGCCTCTGGGCTTGTGTGCCACTCCTGACTCCTGTGTGCGTCATCTCTCAGTCAGTGGGCCATAGAACGCCTATTTTTGTTTTTATTTGTTTTATAAATTCTCCCTGAAAAAATAATTTTATTTTATTTGGTTTCTAAATTCTTCCTGATAAAATCATATTTTTTTTATTATTTTTTTTTCTAAAGTCTCCCTGAAAAAAAAAAAAAAAAAACAAACAAAAAAAACAGTGGGAGATTAATATTGGCCTTTCTGCTTGTGTGCCAGTCTTGACTCCTGGGTGTGCCATCTCTCTCTCTCTCTCTCTCTCTCTCTCCAATTGTGGTCCATAGAAAGCCTATATTTTTTTTCCTTGATTTGGGTTCCAAAATCTACCAGAGAAAATAACTACATCAATCATTGGTAGAAAAATATTGGCCTCTGGGCTTGTGTGCCACTCCTGACTCCTGTGTGCGTCATCTCTCAGTCAGTGGGCCATAGAACGCCTATTTTTGTTTTTATTTGTTTTATAAATTCTCCCTGAAAAAATAATTTTATTTTATTTGGTTTCTAAATTCTTCCTGATAAAATCATATTTTTTTTTATTATTTTTTTTTCTAAAGTCTCCCTGAAAAAAAAAAAAAAAAAAAAAAAAAAAAACCCCCCAAAAAATGGGAGATTAATATTGGCCTTTCTGCTTGTGTGCCAGTCTTGACTCCTGGGTGTGCCATCTCTCTCTCTCTCTCTCTCTCTCTCTCCAATTGTGGTCCATAGAAAGACTATATTTTTTTTCCTTGATTTGGGTTCCAAAATCTACCAGAGAAAATAACTACATCAATCATTGGTAGAAAAATATTGGCCTCTGGGCTTGTGTGCCACTCCTGATTCCTGTGTGCGTCATCTCTCACTCAGTGGCCCATAGAAAGCATATAGTTTGTTACATTTGTTTTCTAAATTCTCCCTGCAAAAATCTATTTTTTTTTTTTTTGGGGGTTTCTAAAGTGTTCCTGAAAAAAATAAAAAAAAAATAAAAATAATAGTGTGACATTAATATTAACATTTGTGCTTCAGTGACAGTCCTGCGTGTGGGGCATCTCTCTAATTTGCAGCCACCAAAAAAAGAGTGTGTAACATTGGGCCTGATTTTCGCTGTGGTCTCACCAACCTGTAAAGGGGTAGCTAAATCATACTGAAGTTATAGCTCACCGTGTAAGTTGTGTGACTGCAACAAATAACGTTAGTTTGGTTACGTTTTTAAAACAATGAGGAAGTCTAGTGGAAGAGGTCGTGGCCGGGGGCGTTCATTGTCAGCTGGTAATGAGGGTAGTGGTAGTGGTGGAGCATCAGGTGGTCGTGGGGAAAAAAATATTGCACCTAAGTCTGGAGCTGTGGAGCCAGGTTCGTCGTCCGGCTACACAAGGCCTCGAACGCTCCCTTTTCTGGGATTAGGAAAACCGCTTTTAAAGCCGGAGCAGCAAGAGCAAGTTTTGGCTTATCTTGCTGACTCAGCCTCTAGCTCTTTTGCCTCCTCTCGTGAAACTGGTAAAAGTAAAAGCAGCGCGTCGTTAGTGGATGTTCACGGTCAGGGACAAGTCACTTCCTTGTCCTCTTCAGCAAAAACAACAACAGAGAAGAATGCAGCAGGCGACACAACGGGTTACTCCATGGAGCTCTTTACACATACCGTCCCTGGCTTAGAAAGTGAAGCAGTTAACAGTCCATGCCCATTACAAATTGAATCTGACAAGGAGTGCACTGACGCACAGCCACAGCCAGACTACTATGCTGGTCCTTTGACTCAGACCACAACATTGCCCTCGCAGGGTGCTGATCAAGAATCAGACCCTGATGAGACTATGTTGCCCCATCACGAACGCTATACCACCGAACGACACGGTGACACAGACGAAGTTGCGCAGGAGGTACAAGAAGAGTTATTAGATGACCCAGTTCTTGACCCCGATTGGCAGCCATTGGGGGAACAGGGTGCAGGCGGCAGCAGTTCTGAAGCAGAGGAGGAGGAGGGGCCGCAGCAGGCATCAACATCGCCACAGGTTCCATCTGCCGGGCCCGTATCTTGCCCAAAACGCGTGGCAAAGCCAAAACCTGGTGGAGGACAGCGTGGCCATCCGGTTAAAGCTCAGTCTGCAATGCCTGAAAAGGTATCCGATGCTAGAAAGAGTGCAGTCTGGCATTTTTTTAAACAACATCCAATTGATCAGCGCAAAGTCATCTGTCAAAAATGTTCTACTTCCTTAAGCAGAGGTCAGAATCTGAAAAGTCTCAATACTAGTTGCATGCATAGACATTTAACCACCATGCATTTGAAAGCTTGGACTAACTACCAAACGTCCCTTAAGGTTGTTGCACCCTCGGCCAATGAAGCTAGTCATCAACGCAACATCCCTTCCGGCAGTGTAGGACCACCATTTAGCGCACCACCTGCTGTATCTGTGCAGGTATCTTTGCCAGGCCAAAGCAGTCAGGGTCAGGGAATCACCAGTTTCGTAGTAGGAAACACTGCATCTAGGGCACCGGCGGCAACAATACCATCTCCCACCGTCTCTCAGTCTGCCATGTCCACCGGCACCCCCGCTAGTTCCACGATCTCCAGCTCTCCAGTCCAGCTCACCCTACATGAGACTATGGTTAGAAAAAGGAAATACTTAGCCTCGCATCCGCGTACACAGGGTTTGAACGCCCACATAGCTAGACTAATCTCGTTAGAGATGATGCCCTACCGGTTAGTTGAAAGCGAAGCTTTCAAAGACCTGATGGACTACGCTGTACCACGCTACGAGCTACCCAGTCGACACTTTTTTTCCAGAAAAGCCATCCCAGCCCTCCACCAGCATGTTAAAGAGCGCATCGTCCATGCACTCAGGCAATCTGTGAGCACAAAGGTGCACCTGACAACAGATGCATGGACCAGTAGGCATGGCCAGGGACGTTACGTGTCCATCACGGCACACTGGGTAAATGTGGTGGATTCAGGGTCCACAGGGGACAGCAAGTTTGGGACAGTTCTGCCTAGCCCACGGTCTAGTAAACAGTTGTCTGTAGCCGTTCGCACCCCCTCCTCCTCCTCCTCCTCCTCGTCCTCCTGCAGAAGCAAGAGCTCGTCCACAGACCGCAGTCGCACAAACACTCCATCCGCACCTGCCACTGTTGCACACCAGGTCTCCCATTATGGGGCAGCTACTGGCATACGTCAGCAGGCTGTATTGGCTATGAAGTGTTTGGGCGACAATAGACACACCGCGGAAGTTCTGTCCGAGTTCTTGCAGCAAGAAACGCAGTCGTGGCTGGGCACTGTAGATCTTGAGGCAGGCAAGGTAGTGAGTGATAACGGAAGGAATTTCATGGCTGCCATCTCCCTTTCCCAACTGAAACACATTCCTTGCCTGGCTCACACCTTAAACCTGGTGGTGCAGTGCTTCCTGAAAAGTTATCCGGGGTTATCCGACCTGCTCCTCAAAGTGCGTGGACTTTGCGCACATATCCGCCGTTCGCCTGTACACTCCAGCCGTATGCAGACCTATCAGCGTTCTTTGAACCTTCCCCAGCATCGCCTAATCATAGACGTTGCAACAAGGTGGAACTCAACACTGCACATGCTTCAGAGACTGTGCGAACAGAGGCGGGCTGTTATGTTTTTGTGGGAGGATACACATACACGGGCAGGCAGTAGGATGGCAGACATGGAGTTGTCAGGTGTGCAGTGGTCGAAGATTCAAGACATGTGTCAAGTCCTTCAGTGTTTTGAGGAATGCACACGGCTGGTTAGTGCAGACAACGCCATAATAAGCATGAGCATCCCCCTAATGCGTCTGCTGATGCAAAGTTTGACGCACATAAAGGATCAGGCGTCTGCACCAGAGGAAGAGGAAAGCCTTGATGACAGTCAGCGATTGTCTGGTCAGGGCAGTGTACATGACGAGGTACCGGGCGAAGAGGAGGTGGAGGATGAGGAGGATGATGGGGATGAGTATATTTTTAATGAGGAAGCTTTCCCGGGGGCACGGGAAATTGGTGGCGTGGCAAGGCCGGGTTCTGGTTTTTTGAGGGACACAAGTGACGTAGATTTGCCTGCAACTGCCCCTCAACCAAGCACAACCGCAGATTTGACAACGGGAACTTTGGCCCACATGGCGGATTATGCCTTGCGTATCCTCAAAAGGGACACACGCATTACAAAAATGATGAACGATGACGATTACTGGTTGGCCTGCCTCCTTGATCCTCGCTATAAAGGCAAATTGCAAAATATTATGCCACATGAGAACTTGGAACTAATATTAGCAACAAAACAATCAACTCTTGTTGACCGTTTGCTTCTGGCATTCCCTGCACACAGCGCCCGTGATCGTTCTCACACGAGCTCCAGGGGCCAGCAGACCAGAGGTGTTAGAGGGGCAGAAATCAGAAGTGGCGTTGGCCAGAGGGGTTTTCTGACCAGGTTGTGGAGTGATTTTTCTATGACCGCAGACAGGACAGGTACTGCAGCATCAATTCAAAGTGACAGGAGACAACATTTGTCCAGTATGGTTACAAACTATTTTTCATCCCTTATCGACATTCTCCCTCAACCGTCATTCCCATTTGATTACTGGGCATCCAAATTAGACACCTGGCCAGAATTGGCAGAATATGCATTGCAGGAGCTTGCTTGCCCGGCAGCTAGTGTCCTATCAGAAAGAGTATTCAGTGCTGCAGGTTCAATACTAACAGAAAAAAGGACTCGTCTGGCTACCCAAAATGTAGATGATCTAACCTTCATTAAAATGAACCACAACTGGATTTCAAAATCTTTTGCCCCACCCTGCCCGGCTGACACCTAGCTTTCCTATGAAAAGGTCTTGCCTGTGGACTATTCTGAATGACTTTTCCAATCTCGTAATTTTCTTCACCTGATTGTCCAGCATACGACATGTTTCCACCTCACGAAATGGCCAAACTCCCCACACGGGGCCGTGCTATCGCCACTTTGCGCTTGGACCCTTGAGAGTGCTGTTTGTCTGAAGAGGTGGGTGTGGCCGCTTTTGGTCGACGGCACTGCCACTGGGTCCCTCATAGTACAATAAAGTGTCTCTGGCGGTGGTGGTGCGCACCCAACGTCAGACACACCGTTGTAATATGAGGGGCCCTGTGCCTGTACCGCCGGCCACAAGACAGTTCCCCCCCCCAGCTCAAACAGTGCTCTACCACTAGCAAAATTATCTCTCACAGCTTCACCAATGTGTAGTCTAGGCGCTGACATCCTTCAATGCCTGGCACTGACAATACCATTGTTTTGACATTTTTGTTATGTTAGGCCTTCGAAGCCTGTCTGCGGTCCCTTCTTTCTACAACTACTACACTGACCAGGCCACTGCTGGCCGTGTTACCCTGGAACCAATTTAAAAGTGCCTACAGTCAGCCCAATTTTGTTATGTTAGGCCTTCGAAGACTGTCTGCCGTCACTCCTTCCACTAGACTTCCACTGACCAGACCACTGCTGCCCGTGTACCCCTGGAACCAATTTAAAAGTGCCTACAGCCAGCCCAAGTTTGTTATGTTAGGCCTTCGAAGCCTGTCTACGGTCACTCCTTCCACTAGACTTCCACAGACCAGACCACTGCTGCCCGTGTACCCCTGGAACCAATTTAAAAGTGCCTACAGCCAGCCCAAGTTTGTTATGTTAGGCCTTGGAAGCCTGTCTGCGGTCACTCCTTCCACTAGACTTCCACTGACCAGACCACTGCTGCCCATGTACCCCTGGAACCAATTTAAAAGTGCCTACAGCCAGCCCAAGTTTGTTATGTTAGGCCTTGGAAGCCTGTCTGCGGTCACTCCTTCCACTAGACTTCCACTGACCAGACCACTGCTGCCCGTGTACCCCTGGAACCAATTTAAAAGTGCCTACAGCCAGCCCAAGTTTGTTATGTTAGGCCTTCGAAGCCTGTCTGCGGTCACTCCTTCCACTAGACTTCCACAGACCAGACCACTGCTGCCCGTGTACCCCTGGAACCAATTTAAAAGTGCCTACAGCCAGCCCAAGTTTGTTATGTTAGGCCTTGGAAGCCTGTCTGCGGTCACTCCTTCCACTAGACTTCCACTGACCAGACCACTGCTGCCCGTGTACCCCTGGAACCAATTTAAAAGTGCCTACAGCCAGCCCAAGTTTGTTATGTTAGGCCTTGGAAGCCTGTCTGCGGTCACTCCTTCCACTAGACTTCCACTGACCAGACCACTGCTGCCCGTGTACCCCTGGAACCAATTTAAAAGTGCCTACAGCCAGCCCAAGTTTGTTATGTTAGGCCTTCGAAGCCTGTCTGCGGTCACTCCTTCCACTAGACTTCCACAGACCAGACCACTGCTGCCCGTGTACCCCTGGAACCAATTTAAAAGTGCCTACAGCCAGCCCAAGTTTGTTATGTTAGGCCTTCGAAGCCTGTCTGCGTCCCGTTCTTTCAACTACAACTACACTGACCAGGCCACTGATGGCCGTGTTCCCCTGGAACCAATTTTAACTTGCCTACAGCCAGCCCTATGTTATTATGTTAGGCCTTCGAAGCCTGTCTGCGTCCCGTTCTTTCAACTACAACTACACTGACCAGGCCACTGATGGCCGTGTTCCCCTGGAACCAATTTTAACTTGCCTACAGCCAGCCCAATGTTAGGCCTTTGATGCCTGTCTGCCGTCACTCCTTCCACTAGGCCTCCACTGACCTGTCTATTGCTGCCTGTGTACCCCTTGAACCAACATCATTAAATATAAAAAAAATTAATTTGATTATAAAAAATAAGTTCGTGTTGAGATCTCAAATGCAGACATTTTAACAATCAAAACAAACACACAACAAATATCTGGAACTGTACTACAAAGGTCCAACAGCTACAATTTCTTTCTCCTGCAAGAAGTTAACTGAAAGTTTTTTGGAGTTGTTAACACAGATATGGCATCCACCGAGTGTTGTCCTGTCGCGTCTCCTTTAAATTATTTCCAATAAGATGTTAAACTATTAATTTAATAAAATCAATAATTAAAAAAATAATTGAGTAAGTCAAAAGCACATTGCAAATAAACATTAATTACAAATCAAGAAGCATGGCGCGTCCGAGGGTGAGTAGATACCGAATAAGAATATAATCACCCTCGGACGCGCAATGCTTATTTAAAACAGCCTTCCTTCCTAAGAATCAGCCCTTCCGTGGTGTAGAGAGAGGTTGTGTTACACTCCAAGGTGTTCCCCAGGTTGCCTTTCCTGAGCTTCGATCTTCCGGCTCTCGTTTAGTAGCTGTTGGAAACTACGCTGCATTAGGCCTACTAATTGTGTATGGGTGAAACAGTGGCGCATCTGCGGTCCCTCCTTCCACTAGGCCTCCACTGACCTGTCTACTGCGGCCCGTGTACCCCTTGAACCAACCTAATAAAATATTTAAAAAATTAATTTGATTATAAAAAATAAGATCGTGTTGAGATCTCAAATGCAGACATTTTAACAATCAAAACAAACACACAACAAATATATGGAACTGTACTACAAAGGTCCAACAGCTACAATTTCTTTCTCCTGCAAGAAGTTAACTGAAAGTTTTTTGGAGTTGTTAACACAGATATGGCATCCACCGAGTGTTGTCCTGTCGCGTCTCCTTTAAATTATTTCCAATAAGATGTTAAACTATTAATTTAATAAAATCAATAATTAAAAAAATAATTGAGTAAGTCAAAAGCACATTGCAAATAAACATTAATTACAAATCAAGAAGCATGGCGCGTCCGAGGGTGAGTAGATACCGAATAAGAATATAATCACCCTCGGACGCGCAATGCTTATTTAAAACAGCCTTCCTTCCTAAGAATCAGCCCTTCCGTGGTGTAGAGAGAGGTTGTGTTACACTCCAAGGTGTTCCCCAGGTTGCCTTTCCTGAGCTTCGATCTTCCGGCTCTCGTTTAGTAGCTGTTGGAAACTACGCTGCATTAGGCCTACTAATTGTGTATGGGTGAAACAGTGGCGCATCTGCGGTCCCTCCTTCCACTAGGCCTCCACTGACCTGTCTACTGCGGCCCGTGTACCCCTTGAACCAACCTAATAAAATATTTAAAAAATTAATTTGATTATAAAAAATAAGATCGTGTTGAGATCTCAAATGCAGACATTTTAACAATCAAAACAAACACACAACAAATATATGGAACTGTACTACAAAGGTCCAACAGCTACAATTTCTTTCTCCTGCAAGAAGTTAACTGAAAGTTTTTTGGAGTTGTTAACACAGATATGGCATCCACCGAGTGTTGTCCTGTCGCGTCTCCTTTAAATTATTTCCAATAAGATGTTAAACTATTAATTTAATAAAATCAATAATTAAAAAAATAATTGAGTAAGTCAAAAGCACATTGCAAATAAACATTAATTACAAATCAAGAAGCATGGCGCGTCCGAGGGTGAGTAGATACCGAATAAGAATATAATCACCCTCGGACGCGCAATGCTTATTTACAACAGCCTTCCTTCCTAAGAATCAGCCCTTTCGTGGTGTAGAGAGAGGTTGTGTTACACTCCAAGGTGTTCCCCGGGTTGCCTTTCATGAGCTTCGATCTTCCGGCTCTCGTTTAGTAGTTGGTGGAAACTACGCTGCATTAGGCCTACAAATTTGGTATGGGGTGTAGAGACAGGTTGTGTTACACTCCAAGGTTTTCACCAGGTTGCCTTTCCTGAGCTTCGATCTTCATGCTCTCGTTTAGTAGTTGTAGAATAGTACGCTGCATTAGGCCTACAAAATGGGTATGGGGTGGAGAGAGATGGTGTGTTACACTCCAAGGTGTTCCCCAGGTTGCCTTTCCTGAGCTTCGATCTTCATGCTCTCGTTTAGTAGGTGTCGGAAAGTAGGCTGCATTAGGCCTAAAAAATGGGGAATGGGGTGGAGAGAGATGGTGTGTTACACTCCAAGGTGTTCCTCAGGTTTCCTTGCCATTGCTTCGGTCTTCCGACTCTCGTTTAGTAGTTGTAGAAAAGTACACTGCATTAGGCCTACAAATTGGGTATGGGGTGGAGAGAGATGGTGTGTTACACTCCAAGGTGTTCCCCAGGTTTCCTTGCCATTGCTTCGGTCTTCCGACTCTCGTTTAGTAGTTGTAGAAAAGTACACAGCATTAGGCCTACAAAATGGGTATGGGGTGGAGAGAGATGGTGTGTTACACTCCAAGGTGTTCCCCAGGTTTCCTTGCCATTGCTTCGGTCTTCCGACTCTCGTTTAGTAGTTGTAGAAAAGTACACAGCATTAGGCCTACAAAATGGGTATGGGGTGGAGAGAGATGGTGTGTTACACTCCAAGGTGTTCCCCAGGTTGCCTTTCCTGAGCTTCGATCTTCATGCTCTCGTTTAGTAGGTGTCGGAAAGTAGGCTGCATTAGGCCTAAAAAATGGGGAATGGGGTGGAGAGAGATGGTGTGTTACACTCCAAGGTGTTCCCCAGGTTTCCTTGCCATTGCTTCGGTCTTCCGACTCTCGTTTAGTAGTTGTAGAAAAGTACACTGCATTAGGCCTAAAAAATGGGTATGGGGTGGAGAGAGATGGTGTGTTACACTCCAAGGTGTTCCCCAGGTTGCCTTTCCTGAGCTTCGATCTTCATGCTCTCGTTTAGTAGGTGTCGGAAAGTAGGCTGCATTAGGCCTACAAATTGGGTATGGGGTGGAGAGAGATGGTGTGTTACACTCCAAGGTGTTCCCCAGGTTGCCTTTCCTGAGCTTCGATCTTCATGCTCTCGTTTAGTAGGTGTCGGAAAGTAGGCTGCATTAGGCCTACAAATTGGGTATGGGGTGGAGAGAGATGGTGTGTTACACTCCAAGGTGTTCCCCAGGTTTCCTTGCCATTGCTTCGGTCTTCCGACTCTCGTTTAGTAGTTGTAGAAAAGTACACAGCATTAGGCCTACAAAATGGGTATGGGGTGGAGAGAGATGGTGTGTTACACTCCAAGGTGTTCCCCAGGTTGCCTTTCCTGAGCTTCGATCTTCATGCTCTCGTTTAGTAGGTGTCGGAAAGTAGGCTGCATTAGGCCTAAAAAATGGGGAATGGGGTGGAGAGAGATGGTGTGTTACACTCCAAGGTGTTCCCCAGGTTTCCTTGCCATTGCTTCGGTCTTCCGACTCTCGTTTAGTAGTTGTAGAAAAGTACACTGCATTAGGCCTAAAAAATGGGTATGGGGTGGAGAGAGATGGTGTGTTACACTCCAAGGTGTTCCCCAGGTTGCCTTTCCTGAACTTCGATCTTCAGGCTCTCATTAAATTGTGGTTAAATGGAACAACTGCATTTGGCGTACTAGTTGGTTTGGGGCCTACTATCGGTGTCTGCCACTCCTTGCTGTTCTCCTGGTTTCCTGTCCTGAAATTCCATTTTCAGCCTCTCGTTAAGTAGTTGTTAATGTTAGACTGCATTTGGCCTACTAGTTGGGTTGGGGCCTACTATCGGTGTCTGCCACTCCTTGCTGTTCTCCTCCACTGAACAAAGCTGTGCCGCCTGTTTACTACGGTTGCCAATTTTGAACTGCATTTCGACTACTTACTGATTTGGCCCTACTCTCTGTGTCAGCCTCTCATTCCAGTTGTCCTCCACTGCAATGCCCCCCTGGTTATTCCTGTGTTACCAATTTTGAACTGCATTTAGCCCACTTTCTTCTTTGGGCCTATATCTGTGTTTCCACTTCATCGTGCCCATTGCCCAGCCAGTGATAGATGAGTCTGCTGGTACATTGCCCCATAACGCAACATTCCCCGTGCACGCTACACAACAACATTGTGACCCTGCTGAAAGTCAGGTTGCTCTTCCCGCATACCATACCACCTTACACGGGGACAAAGAGGAAGGTGCAGATGAAAGTGCAGGTTCCTTCATCAGGTGGGGGGAGGAATACTAGTTGGCGACGTCACTGGCACAGGGCCTCTCATAGTACGCAAAAGTGTTGCTGCCGGTGGGAGGCGCCCCCGCCGTGCAAACACACCGCTGTACTTTGAGGGGCCCTGTGCCAGTGCCAATGCCAACGAGTGGGCCCCCCCTGCTTGCTCAGGTTCACAGCACTTGCAAAGTTGAAATACTTACCTCTCCCTGCTCCACTGCCGTGACGTGGTCCAGATTTCCTGGGCCCACTAATTACTTGAACCAGCCCTACCCCCCACAACTTTAGCCAAATGACCCCCAATTTCAAATGCCTTCCAATTATTATAAGGTAAATTACGCTTGACAAGCTTCATTAAGAAGAATGGATGGTTTTGACATTAAAATGGGTACTCTAGGTGTTTTCCTGGCCCCCACTCACTGCCGACTATGCTGCCCCATTGACTTGCATTGGGTTTCGTGTTTCGGTCGATCCCGACTTTACGTCATAATCGGCCGATTTCACTCGACCCGACTTTGGACATAGTCGGGTTTCGCAAAACCCGGCTCGACTCTAAAAAGGTCAAGGTCGCTCAACTCTAGTCATTACACTTAGGACACAATAACAATTAAAATAATTTAAAAACAGTCGTGAAACATCCAAAGGCCATGTCCAATAATAAGGAACATATGCTTCCCCGTAACTACCCAAACATGCTCAATATCGTAAACATAGGCTCAAAAGACAAGTATATTAATACCATTCAAAGACTAAACCATAAATGTCTGTCAATGAGCTGACCTATCTATTCACAGTGCCATATTGATTACCGGTATGTGGTGGAAAAAAGGAGGAAAATGTTTCCTATATATGCCTGTGCATATGCGTGCACACTTGCACATGTAAATATGCGACAGGTCAGATGAAAAATCACAAAAACCCTATATGAATTAATAAACCTAATGATGTGAACAATAATAACACATCAAGTATCTATAGATATCAGTTAATATACAGAACCTGTCATCCACAAAAGGTAAGGAAAAGGAAGGCCAGAGCTCAAATCCCACAAATGGGGCATCGAAATATCCAATAGAGAGCCATGGGAGCAGAGGGTAGTAGCGGGTACGCACCTCACGCGTATCGCCACCAAAACTGTGGCTTCTTCAGGTAGAAAATTCACATGCACTGTGTCCAACAAGTGCACTATATATAACCCATCGCTAACTAATAATATGAAGCATCTGAGATCGTACTAACCAGAGACATGGTGAGCTGTGCAAAGAGAGTGTGGATTTCAGCCATCTTGTTAGGTATGGCAAGTTGTCAGTATCAATAAAGTTATTTTTGGAACCAACTGCGCATGCGCCAAAAATCTCAGTCTGCAACTGCGCACAATAGAGCCAGGTACCAGGATAGAGTGTTGTCATGAGGCATGCAACGCAAGCGCACAATTGCGCAGCATCCATACCCAGCAGCACAAGCCCCACACACAAACAGCCGCACCAAACGCAACGCACGAATGTGCCCACAAACAAAGAGGGGGCCCCCCTCACACACATACACACGTACGCACGTATGTAATTCCTCAACACCAGGGGTCAAAATTGAACCCGACATAAACAAAAACAGAAAATAAAGAAATATGTGTATATATACGCGCACTAAATGTGAGCTTAATTTATTGTGTATGCTAAACATATACACAAATGCACAGTACTATTTATATAAGATCATAGTTCTTTAGATCTAAACCTGAAGGATGTAGAAATAGTGATTATGTACTTGCACAGAGCATACTGAAAATAAGTAAGCAAAGGCTCAAAGCTGGCAGTTAAACACAATCTGACCAACATGCCAATTCTTGTCTGAACCAATGGGACGAACAATATATGTATATGCATGAATATCAATTAAGACCTGCAAGAGACAGATGGTAAATAACCAAAGTGAAAACAACACACAATCATATAGCTAAATGCTGTAAAAAGATTTTATTATCATTAAATTGGACAATATCTATAGCAAGGAAGGTCCACCTAACATTGGACCCATATACAACCATGTATTAATTATAACAGTCCTCATTGGATACATAGGTCATTGGTCCATTGGTAATTTTTACTGCATCTTCTCTTATTGAGCAAGAATCCAGGAAAAAGATATAGAGGCATATTGTCACGGGGCTACCGTGACAGAGAGGTTCCAGAGAACTGCAGCGCTCTGGGCCTCGTTCACACACAGTGAACAGAAGCTCTTCACCTGTATTCTGACCTGGCTGCTTTGTGCCAGCAGTGCAGGAGTTAACCTTATTGCTGAGTTGCTGAGAGCTGGGTCTCTCTCAGCTGAAGTGGATTTTGTAATCTGATCCTCTATATAGACCCAGTCCTGACTTCAGCTATTGTCAGTGATCAGTTCTACTGCCTGGCTTGGAGGTTGAAGGAGCGTAGTGTTGGTGTTGGAGGTTTATTTACAGAGATTGGTGTCTGCTGTTTTGGTTGCATGTTAAACCTGTTTTCCTTCCTAGTTTTCTCCTTCTCTTCCCTTCTATGTGTACCCTCTGTGGTTGTGTGAGCATTTGGTGAGTTTGAGACTTTTAGTTACCTTGTCTGTATACCCTGTTATTGTATTATTACACTGGTGCAGTCTACCTCCTTTGGGGGAAGAGGAGGCCACTGATAGGGCCTGCACAGGAGACAGGGATACACTGGCGACTTAGGTCTCCAAACCATCATAGGTACCCCTGAGATAAGGGAAAGCCAGGGCCCCATTATAGTGGTAGGGACAGGTGTGGGTCCCAGTACGTCGTCCTACCCCTTTATCACCGCTTACGGCGTGACACATATAAACCAATTGTAACAGTCCCTCTTGGGCGAACAGGTCATCAATCCATACTGATTTTCATCACTTCTTCCCTTGTGGGGCAAAGGCCAGGATGGAGATAAAGCAAATCAGTTGTCCAGAGAGATGGTTTTCATGTGTCCAAATAGTCCTAAGGGTGATCCCATCATTCGGAAGTATAAGGCACGAAAGGTAATGATTCAAACAGTCCATACAAGGACACACATACAGGGACACACTGTTACAAGGACATACATATGAACAAATGAAAGTATGAAAAGAGAACAAATAGCAACCATATACCCAAGTGGCTAGGTATAATAAAAGTTATTGGAAGGCAAAAAAATGGCAATAATAAGTCTCAGAGATACTACCTTAAGGTATTTTATGATAATCCAGATGAGTAGTGCAAAAAACAGCACATATCAAACAACTCTAACCTTAAATGATGTCTATTTCATGATGTATACGTCCAAAAACTTCAAAGACAATACCTCAGAGAGACACCATACAGCTATAAGGAGAGCTCTTTGTTGAAAGATAGGTAAAAGAAGATGACAATTTTTTAGAGCAATCCATAACCAGGTAAGTATGGGCTTCGATATACAAAAAGGCGCAAAGTCAGTGACCATCCAGAACCAAAAACGGAAGAGAACCAGATGGTAAGTAAATCAGGTTGAGGGAATGAATCATAAGTTGATCACTCTTGAATAAAGATGTAGTAGGTAAAAGACTTGCAAAATGAAGGGGAGACTGAAAGAAAGAAAGAACCAAAAATGCATTAGGTCCGAAAAAAAAACTGAGAAAAGCATTACCCATAAAAGCCAGAAAAAAGTAGTTCTTCATTCAGACCATTTGGAGTAGACTTTTCAAATCATAAATCCAGCGTGATTCTCGACAAAGTAACTCCTTTGTTAAATTCCCACCTCGGATATTTCCATGCACTTGGTCCACCACCATTACACGCAAACCCTGTTTAGCATACACAATAAATTAAGCTCACATTTAGTGCGCGTATATATGCACATATTTCTTTATTTTCTGTTTTTGTTTATGTCGGGTTCAATTGGAGTTTGCCCCCCGATGTTGAGGAATTATATACGTGTGTACGTGTGTATGTGTGTGAGGGGGGCCCCCTCTTTGTTTGCGGGCACATTCCTGCATTGCATTTGGTGTGGCTGTTTGCGTGTGGGGCTTGTGCTGCTGGGTATGGATGTTACGCAATTGTGTGCTTGCGCTGCATGCCTCATAACAACACTCTATCCTTGTACTTGGCTCTTGTGCGCAGTTGCGGACTGAGATTTTTGGCACATGCGCAGTTGGTGCCAAAAATAACTTTATTGATACTGACAACTTGCTGTACCTAACAAGATGGCTGAAATCCGCACTCTCTTTGCACAGCTCACCATGTCTACGGTTAGTACGCTCTCAGATGGTTCATATTATTAATTAGCGATGGGTTACATATAGTGCACTTGTTGGACACAGTGCATGTGAATTTTCTCCCTGAAGAAGTCACAGTCTTGGTGGCGATACGTGTGGGGTGCTTACCCGCTACTACCCTCTGCTCCTATGGCTCTCTATTGGATATTTCCATGCCCCATTTGTGGGATTTGAGCGCTGGCCTTCCTTTTCCTTACCTTTTGGTGGATGACAGGTTCTGTATATTAACTGATATCTATAGATACTTGATGTGTTATTATTGTTCACCTCATTAGGTTTATTAATTCATATAGGGTTTTCGTGATTGTTCATCTGACCTGTCGCATATTTACATGTGCAAGTGTGCATGCATATGCGCCAGCATATATAGGAAAAATGTTCCTCCTTTTTTCCACCACATAATCAATATGGCACTGTGAATAGATAGGTCAGCTCATTGACAGACATTTATGGTTTAGTCTTTGAGTGGTATTAATATACTTGTCTTTTTGAGCCTATGTTTACGATATTAAGCATGTTTGGGTAATTACGGGGAGGCATATGTTCCTTATTATTGGACATGACCTTTGGATTTTCACGATTGTTTTTAAATGATTTTAATTGCTATTGTGTCCTAAGTGTAATGACTGTTTGATTTTTTTCATTTCCTGTAATAAACTGATTATTTGATATGTTTGGGTGTTCCCTAAATATATGGGCATGCTTTTTTTGTGTTTTGCATGTTTCAACCCTTTTTGCCCATAGGTGAACCCCTTTTTTAATATGGTGTAGTGGTGCCCTCCATACCTCATTTTTTGTTCTAAAAACGCATTTGTTCAGACTGGCCTACCTCCTCAACGCATTAAAGGGAACCTGTCACCTGAATTTGGCGGGACCAGTTTTGGGTCATATGGGCGGAGTTTTCGGGTGTTTGCTTCACCCTTTCCTTGCCTGCTGGCTGCATGCTGGCCGAAATATTGGATTGAAGTTCATTCTCTGTCTTCCATAGTACACGCCTGCGCAAGGTAAGATTACTTTGCGCAGGCGTGTACTACGGAGGACAGAGAATGAACTTCAATCCAATATTTCGGCCAGCATGCAGCCAGCAGGTAAGGAAAGGGTGAATAAAACACCCGAAAACTCCGCCCATATGACCCAAAACCAGTCCCGCCAAATTCAGGTGACAGGTTCCCTTTAACCTAACTATCCCTGTGTGGCCCATTCAAAAAACTTAAACCATAATCAGGTTCTTTGGATCATGTTCTCATACACTTTATGCAGTTAATAGCCCTCTGTATCTATACTGCTACATACTTAGGCAGTTAACCGGTTCATGCAGCTTTACATGAACACCCGAGCCTTACACTATGGCTGGTCCGAATAACTATAGCAATTGTTACCATCCACCTCTCGTGTCTCCCCTTTTCCTCATAGTTTGTAAGCTTGCGAGCAGGGCCCTCACTCCTCTTGGTATCTATTTTCAACTGATTTTTGTTATGCTGTAATGTCTATTGTCTGTCCAAATCTTCTTTATAATTTGTAAAGCGCTGCAGAATATGTTAGCGCTATATAAATAAAATTATTATCATGGCTCAGAATGTTCTGACAAACAGCAACACCAAACGTAATTAGGAATTTTGTTAAAAATCACAGCAGACTGGAATACATCTGGATAAATTATAAGGCACAAATTTAAAATTCGAAAACATGTTCAAAGCCAAATAGGAGACTCAATAAAATGTCTCAGGCTGCACTATACTAGGGAATTGTGGAATTAAATCTTATTTGTTCTCTTAACTTGTAATTCGTTCCTTTCACACATTTTTCCAGACCATTTAACCATGCAATATTATTTTCAACAGCTGAATCCTTAAATTGCAAAGCGGCAAAGTGAAAGGAAAGGCAAGGCAAATGTGAATAAGTGATGAAAGCATGTCAACCAGTGTTTGAAGTTTTAAATGGATTAGGCCCATGTATGTATTGAGTAACCGTTAGATCTTTCTGTTATCCAGCAAAAACTAAGAAGGTTGGCTAGTTCTCAAATTCTCAGTTTGGCCTTAAAGTTCATGTGTTTGTCTCTGAATCATATGTCTGAACATCTGCTAACAGCCATGCAAGTACCGTACCGCATCACAGTGAGTTCCGAACTCCACTTGCCACATGTCCGTGTTTACATGTTGCTAATCAGTGAAAATCATCAGACACTCAAAAGTAATACATAAATAGCAGTATCAGTAACAGAGCCAAGCCATATTAATGTTGTGGAAGTTTAAAGGGAACCTGACAGGTCCAATAACGCTAATAACCTGCAGATTAATAACATTATGAAGGTGCCCAGCCACATTACTGAAAGTGAAGCACCATTTAGAAAATTAACCTTATTTTTCCCGGGAGCTATAGGCTTTCAGTCATGCAGGTGTACCCAAAGAAATTACAGTCACCAGTCTGAGCACTGACAGAGGCGGCAGTAAGATTGCCCTGGCACTAACTGACAGCCGGCTGTGCATGCACTGATGTACTGTAGAGCCAGCTGTCAGTCAGTGGCAGGGACATGCTTATAACCCTAATTCTCAGTTCTCTGACTGGTGAATGTAATTGCATGACTGAAAGCCGGCTGCTCCTGAGAAAAATAAAGTTCACTATCATCAATATGGTTGGCAGGGGCGTACAAAGCAATAATGGAAACAGAAGTTCTAATTGCTTCCCCCCCCAAAAAAAAAACTTGGGTGAGGTCAAAGAAGAACTTATGTCACAGCTTTGCTGCCCTTACAAAGGATCGTTTCTCCTTGCGGAGAGTGACATGATAAGCATGTCGAGGTGAGGAGACTTAAAGCCGCAATGCTCCTCTGGGAAATATGCAAATTGTCTCTTCAGAGAGGAAGAAAACTAGAACTCTGGTGCCACCTATTTGAAGTAGCAATCCTAACAGTCAATGTCGACTCTTTAACGAGCCTTGTCACATGACTTAGGATAATAGCCAAACCAGAATCTCAATTTGCAGACACTGTGTTTCGGGGTACTGCCCCTCATCAGTGCAAAGTGGAGATCTGGTTTGGCTGATTGAGAGGCGTCTGACCGGGATCCAAGAAGTATCGTTTCTCCTTGCGGAGAGTGACATGATAAGCATGTTGAGGTGAGGAGACTTTAAGCCGCAATGCTCCTCTGAGATTCTGGTTTGGCTATTATCCTAAGTCATGTGACAACGCTCGTTAAAGAGTCGACATTGACTGTTAGGATTGCTACTTCCAATAGGTGGTACTAGAGTTCTAGTTCACTTCCTCTCTGAAGAGACAATTTGCATATTTCTCAGAGGAGCATCATATAGCCCTGCAAACAGTATAATTCCTCCACATAGACCTGCAAAAAGTATAATAGCAATAATAGCACATCCATATAGACCTGTAAACAATATAATGCCCACCCACGTAGTAATGCAAACAGTGTAATGGCCCAAGCATAGTCCTGCAAACAGTATAATGACCCTCCTCATATACTTGAAAACAGTATATTGCCCCCTATTTAGACCTTCAAACAATATAATGGCTCATTCACATTGACCTGCAAACAATATAAAGGCCCCATATAGTCCTCCACACAGTATAATGGACCCCGAATAATCCTCCATAAAGTATAATGAGCCCCACATATTCCTCTGTCAAGTATAATGGGTCCCACATATTTCTCCATTCGGTATAATGGGCCTCAGACAGGCCTCCATACAGTATAATGGGCCCCAGACTATCATCTATACAGTATTATGGGTCTAAGACAGTTCTCCATACAGTATGATGTGCCCCACATAGTCAGCTATATATTAATATGGCCCCATATAGTCCTCCATACATTATTATGGGCCCCATATAGTCCTACATACATTATTATAGGTGCCAGGTAGTCCTACATACAATATAAAGGAGCCTGCATTAAAAATAAATACATAAATACTCACTTCTCACCATTACCCGCTGCTCTGGTCTCTTCTGACCCTCTATACTCTTCAGCACAGAGGGCGCAATGTAGTGACGTTATCGCGCCTTCTGCACTGAGACGTAACAAAGCTCAGACACAGAGGGGGAATGATGGGAGAGGAAGCAGGGGTGGACATGTCCCCGATGCAGCCGCTGCAGCTACGCACAGAAGTGGAGGGGAGCTATTGCAGGGCAGTAATAATGAGGACAATCTGGCCTGTTGCTGGTAACCAGGAGCTCCGGGGCACCCATGGCCAGATTGCCCTCATCATATGCAGTGTGCTGGACAGGGAGCGATCCTGCAGCTCTCCAGCCTACAGGAGAAAATGGCAGCGGAGCCGCAGGAATCCATCTTAGTTGTCTGCTGGGCTCTATCTCTGACACGAATGCATGCAGCTTGATGATGTCAGCACACCATGTGCACCTGTGTCATTTAGAAAGTTGCGGGCAAGGAAGAAAGAAGTGGTTCTGGTGTAAAACAGATGGACAAGTGAGTGTTGTTTTTTTTTTTATAGTACACAGGGGAGAGGACAATATGTGGGATATGGGGGAAAGGACAGTATGATGGATAAGGGGGAGAGGACAAAATGAGAGATGTGGGGGAGAGGATAGTATGAGGGATGATGGGGAGAGGACAATATGAGGGATATGGGGGAAAGGACAATATGAGAGATGTCATGAAGAGGACAATATGAGGGATGGGGGCGAGTACAGAGTACAGTATGAGGGTGTGGATGGAAGGACAATGTGAAGGAGAGGACAAAATGAGGGATGTGGGGGAAAGTGTTATGACCTGGTGGTTAGGAGCACCCGGAATGACCTGATAGTTAAACCTCATAAAGGACGAGCTCTGGGATGTGGGAGCTCTGCTGACCGCAAGCCCTAATCCTATCACACACACTAAAAATAGCCATGGAGCGCTCCTGACGCTCCCTAGGCGCCTCATCACAGCCTAAGATCTAGCTAGCCCTAGAGATAGAAAATAAAGCCTACCTTGCCTCAGAGAAATTCCCCAAAGGTAAAGGAAGCCCCCCACATATATTGACTGTGAGTAAAGAAGGAAATCACAAACGCAGAGATGAAACAGGTTTCAGCAAAGGGAGGCCAGACTTACTAAATAGACAGAGGATAGGAAAGGTAACTTTGCGATCAGCACAAAAACCTACAAAAGACCACGCAGAGTGTGCAAAAAAGACCTCCGCACCGACTCACGGTGCGGAGGGGCCACTCTGCATCCCAGAGCTTCCAGCTAGCAAGGCAAAATCATGATAACCAGCTGGACAAGAAAACAATGAACAAATAATGACTATCAGGAACTTAGCTTCTGCAGGAGAAGGCAGGTCACCAGAGAGATCCAGGAGCGAACTGAACCAATGCAAAAATATTGACAGCTGGCACGACCACAGGAGGGAGTTTGACAACAAAATTCACAACAGGAAAGGTGTTGTGAATTCTGTTTTCGAACTCCCTCCTGTGGTCATGAATGGTACTTCGGCGGGTTCTGTCCATGGACTCCCTCTGGTGGCTGTGAGTGGAGCTGCTGCTTCTGAGGTTCCTTCCACAGGTGACGTAGTTTATTCTTTGGCTGGTTGTTCTATTTAACTCCACTCAGATCGTTACTCCATGCCAGCTGTCAATGTTCTTGTACTGGTTCAGTTCGCTCTTGGATCTTTCTGGTGACCTGTCTACTCCAGCAGAAGCTAAGTCCCTGCTAGTTAATTATTTGTTCATTGTTTCCTTGTCCAGTTGGCTATCATGATTTTGTCTTGCTAGCTGGAAGCTCTGGGATGCAGAGTGGCACCTCCACACCGTGAGTCAGTGCGGAGGTGTTTTTGCACACTCTGCGTGGTTTTTTGTAGTTTTTTGTGCTGACCGCAAAGATACCTTTTCTATCCTCAGTCTGTTTAGTAAGTCTGGCCTCCCTTTGCTGAAACCTGTTTCATCTCTGTGTTTGTGACTTTCATCTTAACTCACCGTGAGTCGGTGCGGTGGGTCTTTTTGCGCCCTCTGCGTGGTCTTTTTGTAGGTTTTTGTGCTGACCGCAAAGCTACCTTTCCTATCCTCAGTCTGTTCAGTAAGTCGGGCCTCACTTTGCTAAATCTATTTCATCTCTGTGTTTGTATTTTCATCTTTACTCACAGTCATTATATGTGGGGGGCTGCCTTTTTCTTTGGGGAATTTCTCTGAGGCAAGGTAGGCTTTATTTTCTATCTTTAGGGCTAGTTAGCTCTTAGGCTGTGAAGAGGCGTCTAGGTCGTGTTAGGTACGCTCCACGGCTATTTCTAGTTGTGTGATAGGATTAGGGGTTGCGGTCAGCAGAGTTCCCACTTCCCAGAGCTTGTCCTGTGTGAGTTTAACCATTAGGTCGTTCCGGGTGCTCTTAACCACCAGGTCCATAACAGTACAGCTGGCCCAAAGTATTAATGCATCTCAATAGAGGGAAAAGAGAAGTTCTGAGACCATTTTTTTTTCTCTGCAGTGTTTTTTGTCTTTCTTTTCCCCTTAACCTCTGGGTGGTTCAGAACACAGGTGTAGATATGGACATTCAGGGTCTGTCCTCTTGTGTGGATCATCTCACGGCAAGGGTACAAAACATTCAAGATTTTGTGGTTCAGAATCCGATGTTAGAGCCTAGAATTCCAATTCCTGATTTGTTTTCTGGGGATAGATCTAAATTCCTGAATTTCAAAAATAATTGTATACTCTTTCTAGCTTTGAAACCCCGCTCCTCTGGTGACCCCGTTCAACAAGTAAAAATCATTATTTCTTTGTTGCGTGGTGACCCTCAAGACTGGGCATTTTCCCTTGCGCCAGGAGATCCTGCATTGCGTGATGTTAATGCGTTTTTTCTGGCGCTTGGATTGCTTTATGATGAACTAAATTCAGTGGATCAGGCAGAGAAAATCTTGCTGGCTTTGTGTCAGGGTCAGGATGAAGCGGAGGTGTACTGTCAGAAGTTTAGAAAGTGGTCTGTGCTTACTCAGTGGAATGAGTGTGCCCTGGCGGCAATTTTCAGAAAGGGTCTTTCTGAAGCCCTTAAGGATGTCATGGTGGGATTTCCCACGCCTGCTGGTCTGAATGAGTCTATGTCCTTGACCATTCAGATCGATCGGCGCTTGCGTGAGTGCAAAGCTGTGCACCATTTGGCGGTATTCTCTGAGCATAGGCCTGAGCCTATGCAATGTGATAGGACTTTGACCAGAGCAGAACGGCAAGAACACAGACATCGGAATGGACTGTGTTTTTACTGTGGTGATTTCACTCATGCTATCTCCGATTGTCTTAAGCGCACTAAGCGGTTCGCTAGGTCTGCCACCATTGGTACGGTACAGTCTAAATTTCTTTTGTCCGTTACTCTGATTTGCTCTCTGTCGTCCTATTCTGTTATGGCATTTGTGGATTCAGGCGCTGCCCTGAATTTGATGGACTTGGAGTTTGCCAGGTGCTGTGGTTTTTTCTTGGAGCCCTTGCAGTATCCTATTCCATTGAGAGGAATTGATGCTACGCCTTTGGCCAAGAATAAGCCTCAATACTGGACTCAATTGACCATGTGCATGGCTCCTGCACATCAGGAGGATATTCGCTTTTTGATGTTGCATAATCTGCATAATGTGGTCGTTTTGGGGTTGCCATGGCTACAGGTCCATGATCCAGTACTGGATTGGAAATCTATGTCTGTGTCCGGCTGGGGTTGTCAGGGGGTTCATGGTGATGTTCCATTGCTGTCAATTTCGCCTTCCACTCCTTCTGAAGTCCCTGAGTTTTTGTCAGATTACCGGGATGTATTTGAAGAGCCCAAATCCGGTGCCTTACCTCCTCATAGGGATTGCGATTGTGCTATTAATTTGATTCCTGGTAGTAAGTTTCCTAAGGGCCGACTGATTTGTCTGTGCCAGAGCACGCCGCTATGCGGAGTTATGTAAAGGAATCCTTGGAGAAAGGTCATATTCGCCCGTCATCATCACCGTTGGGAGCAGGGTTCTTTTTTGTGGCCAAGAAGGATGGCTCTTTGAGACCTTGTATTGATTACCGCCTTCTTAATAAGATCACAGTCAAATTTCAGTACCCTTTGCCGCTGCTGTCTGATTTGTTTGCTAGGATTAAGGGGGCTAGTTGGTTCACCAAGATAGATCTTCGAGGGGCGTATAATCTTGTGCAAATTAAACAGGGCGATGAATGGAAAACAGCATTTAATACGCCCGAGGGCCATTTTGAGTACCTGGTTATGCCATTCGGGCTTTCTAATGCTCCATCTGTGTTTCAGTCCTTTATGCATGACATCTTCCGAGAGTACCTGGATAGATTCATGATTGTATATTTAGATGATATTTTGGTCTTTTCGGATGATTGGGAGTCTCATGTGAAGCAGGTCAGAATTGTGTTCCAGGTCCTTCGTGTGAATTCCTTGTTTGTGAAGGGGCCGAAATGTCTCTTTGGGGTTCAGAAGGTTTCATTTTTGGGTTTAATTTTTTCCCCTTCTACTATCGAGATGGACCCTGTTAAAGTTCAGGCCATTTATGATTGGACTCAGCCGACATCTGTGAAGAGCCTGCAGAAGTTCCTGGGCTTTGCTAATTTTTACCGTCGCTTCATCGCTAATTTTTCTAGTGTTGTTAAACCATTGACTGATTTGACCAAGAAAGGTGCTGATGTGGTCAATTGGTCCTCGGTGGCTGTAGAGGCTTTTCAGGAGTTGAAGCGTCATTTTTCTTCTGCCCCTGTGTTGTGCCAGCCAGATGTTTCGCTCCCGTTTCAGGTCGAGGTTGATGCTCCTGAGATTGGAGCAGGGGCTGTTTTGTCGCAAAGAAGTTCTGATGGCTCGGTGATGAAACCATGTGCCTTCTTTTCTAGAAAATTCCTGCCTGCTGAGCGCAATTATGATGTTGGCAATCGAGAGTTGTTGGCCATGAAGTGGGCATTCGAGGAGTGGCGATATTGGCTTGAAGGAGCCAAGCATCGCGTGGTGGTATTGACTGATCATAAGAACTTGACTTATCTCGAGTCTGCCAAACGTTTGAATCCTAGACAGGCTCGATGGTCGCTGTTTTTCTCCCATTTTGATTTTGTGGTTTCGTACCTTCCGGGCTCTAGGAATGTGAAGGCTGATGCCCTGTCAAGGAGTTTTGTGCCTGACTCTCCGGGTGTTCCTGAGCCGGCGGGTATTCTCAAAGAGGGGGTAATTTTGTCTGCCATCTCCCCTGATTTGCGGCGCGTGCTGCAGAAGTTTCAGGCTGATAGACCTGACCGTTGTCCAGCGGAGAAACTGTTTGTCCCTGATAGATGGACTAGTAGAGTTATCTCTGAGGTTCATTGTTCGGTGTTGGCGGGTCATCCTGGAATCTTTGGTACCAGAGATTTGGTGGCTAGATCCTTTTGGTGGCCTTCTTTGTCACGGGATGTGCGTTCTTTTGTGCAGTCCTGTGGGATTTGTGCTCGGGCTAAGCCCTGCTGTTCTCGTGCCAGTGGGTTGCTTTTGCCCTTGCCGGTCCCGAAGAGGCCCTGGACGCATATTTCCTCCTCTGATTTGGTGCCATTGTTTTTCCAGCATGTGGTTCGTTTGCATGGCATTCCGGAGAACATTGTCTCGGACAGAGGTTCTCAGTTTGTTTCAAGGTTTTGGCGGTCCTTTTGTGCTAAGATGGGCATTGATTTGTCTTTTTCTTCGGCTTTCCATCCTCAGACAAATGGCCAAACCGAACGAACTAATCAGACTTTGGAGACATATCTGAGATGCTTTGTTTCTGCTGATCAGGATGATTGGGTGTCCTTCTTGCCTTTGGCTGAGTTCGCCCTTAATAATCGGGCCAGGTCGGCTACTTTGGTTTCGTCTTTTTTCTGTAATTCTGGTTTCCATCCTCGTTTCTCTTCAGGACAGGTTGAGCCTTCGGACTGTCCTGGTGTGGATACGGTGGTGGACAGGTTGCAGCAGATTTGGACTCATGTGGTGGACAATTTGACATTGTCCCAGGAGAAGGCTCAACAATTCGCTAACCGCCGGCGCTGTGTTGGTCCCCGACTTCGTGTTGGGGATTTGGTTTGGTTGTCATCTCGTCATGTTCCTATGAAGGTTTCCTCTCCTAAGTTTAAGCCTCGTTTCATTGGGCCATATAAGATTTCTGAAGTTCTTAATCCTGTGTAATTTCGTTTGGACCTTCCAGCTTCTTTTGCCATCCATAATGTGTTCCATAGGTCGTTATTGCGGAGATACGTGGCGCCTATGGTTCCCTCCGTTGATCCTCCTGCCCCGGTGTTGGTCGAGGGGGAGTTGGAGTATGTGGTGGAGAAGATTTTGGATTCTCGTATTTCGAGACGGAAACTCCAGTACCTGGTCAAGTGGAAGAGTTATGGTCAGGAAGATAATTCCTGGGTTTTTGCCTCTGATGTTCATGCTGCCGATCTAGTTCGTGCCTTTCATTTGGCTCGTCCTGATCGGCCTGGGGGCTCTGGTGAGGGTTCGGTGACCCCCTCCTCAAGAGGGGGGTACTGTTGTGAATTCTGTTTTCAAACTCCCTCCTGTGGTCATGAATGGTACTTTGGCGAGTTCTATCCATGGACTCCCTCTGGTGGCTGTGAGTGGAGCTGCTGCTTCTGAGGTTCCTTCCACAGGTGACGTAGTTTATTCTTTGGCTGGTTGTTCTATTTAACTCCACTCAGATCGTTACTCCATGCCAGCTGTCAATGTTCTTGTACTGGTTCAGTTCGCTCTTGGATCTTTCTGGTGACCTGTCTACTCCAGCAGAAGCTAAGTCCCTGCTAGTTAATTATTTGTTCATTGTTTCCTTGTCCAGTTGGCTATCATGATTTTGTCTTGCTAGCTGGAAGCTCTGGGATGCAGAGTGGCACCTCCGCACCGTGAGTCGGTGCGGAGGTCTTTTTGCACACTCTGCATGGTTTTTTGTAGTTTTTTGTGCTGACCGCAAAGATACCTTTTCTATCCTCAGTCTGTTTAGTAAGTCTGGCCTCCCTTTGCTGAAACCTGTTTCATCTCTGTGTTTGTGACTTTCATCTTAACTCACAGTCAATATATGTGGGGGGCTGCCTTTTCCTTTGGGGAATTTCTCTGAGGCAAGGTAGGCTTTATTTTCTATCTTTAGGGCTAGTTAGCTCTTAGGCTGTGAAGAGGCGTCTAGGTCGTGTTAGGTACGCTCCACGGCTATTTCTAGTTGTGTGATTGGATTAGGGGTTGCGGTCAGCAGAGTTCCCACTTCCCAGAGCTTGTCCTGTGTGAGTTTAACCATCAGGTCATTCCGGGTGCTCTTAACCACCAGGTCCATAACAGAAAGGACAGTATGAGGTACAGTACAGACCCAAAGTATGGACACACCTTCTCATTTAAAGATTTTTCTGTATTTTTATGACTATGAAAATTGTACATTCACACTGAAGGCATCAAAACTACGAATTAACACATGTGGAATGATATACTTAACAAAAAAGTGTGAAACAACTGAAAATATGTCTTATATTCTAGGTTCTTCAAAGTAGCCTCCTTTTGCTTTGATGACTGCTTTGTACACTTTTGGCATTCTCTTGATAAGCTTCAAGAGGTAGTCACCGGGAATGGTCTTCCAACAATCTTGAAGGAGTTCCCAGAGATTCTTAGGACTTGTTGGCCCTTTTGCCTTCACTCTGTTTCACTCTATGGTTCAGCTAACCCCAAAACATCTCGATTGGGTTCAGGTCTGGTGACTGTGGAGGCCAGGTCATCTGGCGTAGCACCCAATCAATCTACTTCTTGGTCAAATAGCCCTTACAAAGCCTGGAGGTGTGTTTGGGGTCATTGTCCTGTTGAAAAATAAATGATGGTCCAACTAAACGCAAACCGTATGGAATAGCATGCCTCTGCAAGATGTTGTGGTAGCCATGCTGATTCAGTTTGCCTTCAATTTTGAATAAATCCCCAACAGTGTCACCAGCAAAGCACCCCCACACCATCACACCTCCTCCTCCATGCTTCACGGTGGGAACCAGGCATGTAGAGTCCATCCGTTCACCTTTTTGAACTCATCAGACCAAAGCACAGATTTCCACTGGTCTAATGTCCATTCCTTGTGTCCTTTAGCCCAAACAAGTCTCTTCTGCTTGTTGCCTGTCCTTAGCAGTGGTTTCCTAGCAGCTATTTTACCATGAAGGCCTGCTGCACAAAGTCTCCTCTTAACAGTTGTTGTAGACATGTGTCTGCTGCTAGAACTCTGTGTGGCATCGACCTGGTCTCTAATCTGAGCTGCTGTTAACCTGCGATTTCTGAGGCTGGTGACTCGGCTAAACTTATCCTCAGAAGCAGAGGTGACTCTTGGTCTTCTTTTCCTGTTGCGGTCCTCATGTCAGCCAGTTTCTTTGTAGCGCTTGATGGTTTTTGCAACTGCACTTGGGGACACTTTCAAAGTTTTCCCAATTTTTCTGACTGACTGACCTTCATTCCTTAAAGTAATGATGTCCACTCATTTTTCTTTACCTAGCTGCATTTTTCTTGCCATAGTACAAATTCTAACAGTCTATTCAGTAGGACTATCAGCTGTGTATCCACTAGACTTCTGCACAACACAACTGATGGTCCCAACCCCATTTATAAGGCAAGAAATCCCACTTATTAAACCTGACAGGGCACACCTATGGAGTGAAAACCATTCCCGGTGACTACCTCCTGAAGCTCATCAAGAGAATGCCAAGAGTGTGCAAAGCAGTCATCAAAGTAAAAGGTAGCTACTTTGAAGAACCTAGAATATAAGACATAGTTTCAGTTGTTTCACACTTTTTTGTTCAGTATATAATTCCACACGTGTTAATTCATAATTTTAATGCCTTCAGTTGTGAATTTACAATTTTCATAGTCACGAAAACACAGAAAAATATTTAAATGAGAAGGTGTGCCCAAACTTTTTGTCTGTACTGTATATGGGGAGATGAGGGGAGAAGACAATATGAGGGATGTGGGGGAGAGCATAATATGAGGGCTGTGAGGGAGAGGACAATATAAGGGACTTATGAACAGGGGGAGGAGGATGTTAGATACAGATGTAAAATAACTTGGATGGTGGAGGAGGATGTTAAGTCCCCCATCTCACAATTCATTATGACACTATAAGGGACTTAAAATTTATTGGGGAGTGGGAGAAGAGTGCATAGGACACTTTGCAATTAATTCTGCTGCATATACTAATGTGTTTGCAGGAAAACGCTGAATAAAATACATTTTTTCCACACTTTTTTTTTACATATTTTTTGAATTTATTCCCCCACTCATTAATATGGATTAAATATACCCTGCAAGAATTGACATTATGCAGATTTCAATCTGCTACAAATCTGCAAGGAAAAAATAAACAACATGTTATGTTTTCCATAACAAAAATGCAGCTTATGCACATAGTCTTAACCCCTTAGTGACAGAGCCAATTTTGACCTTAATGACTAGGCCAAATTTTTTAAATCTGACTACTGTCACTTTATGTGGTAATAACTCTGGAACGCTTCAACAGATCCCACTGATTCTGAGATTGTTTTTCTCGTGACATATTGTACTTCATAATACTGGTAAAATTTGTTTGATATGACTTGCATTTATTTGTGAAAATATCGTAAATTTGGCAAAAAATAGCAATTTTCAAACTTTTAATTTTTATGCCCTTAAAACAGAAACTTATGTTACACAAAATAGCTAATAAATAATATTTACCACATGTCTACTTTACTTCTGCATCATATTTGAAACATTTTGTTTTTGTTAGGACGTTAGAAGGGTTAAAAGTTGACCAGCAATGTCTCATTTTTCCAATCATTTTTTTAGGGATCACATCCCATTTGAAGTGACTTTAGGGGGCCTATATGATAGAAAATACCCAAAAGTGACACCATTCTAAAAACTGCACCCATCAAAGTACTCAAATCCACATGCAAGAAGTTTATTAACCCTTCAGGTGCTTCACAGAACTAGAGCAATGTGGAAGGAAAAAATGAACATTTCAATTTTTTTCACAAAAATGTAACTTTAGTTCCAAATTTGTTATTTTCACAAGGCTAACAGGAGAAAATGGACTCTAAAATTTGTTGTGCAATTTTTCCTGAGTATGCTGATACCCCATATGTGGGGGAAATTCACTGTTTGGGTGCAAGGCAGGGCTCAGAATGGAAGGAGCACCGTTTGACTTTTTAAATACAAATATGGCAGGAATTAAGAGCGGACACCATTTCTCATTTGTAGAACCCCTGATGTGCCTAAACAGAAATTTAAAAAGTAGAGCTATGAAAATAAAAAAAATCACATTTTATTTACAAAAATATACTTCTAGCCACAATTTTGTTATTTTCACAAGGGTAACAGCAGAAAATGGACCCCAAAATTTGTTGTTCAATTTATACTAATTAAGCTGATACCCCATAAGAGGGGGAATACTACTATTTGAGCGCACGGCAGGGTTCAAAAGAGAAGGGACACCACTTTATTTTTTGAATGCAAGAATGGCTGGAATCGAGAGTGGACGCCATGTTGCATTTGGAGAGCCCCTGATGTGCCTAAACAGTAGAAAACCCCAACTAGTGACCCCATTTTGGAAACTACACACCTCAAGGAATATATCGAGACCTTAAACATCCAAGTGCTTCACAGAAGTTTACAATGTAGAGCTGTGAAAATAAAAAATCACATTTTACCCACAAAAATGTCCTTTTAGCCCCAAATTTTTTATTTTCACACGGATAATAGGAAAAAATGGACCCCAAAATTTGTTGTGCAATTTCTCCTGAGTATGACAATACCCCATACAGTATATGGAAGAAAACTACTGTTTGGGTGCACGGCAAAGCTCGGAAAGGAAAAAGTGACGTTTTGGAAAGCAGACTTTGATGGAATGGTCTGCGGGCATCATGTCGTGTTTGGAGAGCCCCTGAGGCACCTAAACAGTGGAAACCCCTCACAAGTGAACTCATTTTGGAAACTAAATCCCTCAAGGATTTTATTTGGGGGTATAGTGAGCATTTTCAACCCACAGGTACTACACAGAATTTGATAACATTAGGTAGTCATATTGAAAATGTTCATTTTTTTCACGAAAATGCTGTTTTATAATTTTCACAATGGATAATGGGAGAAAAATGGCCCCATGATTTGTTGCACAATTTGTCCCGAACACGATGATACCCTATATGTGGTCAAAAACTTCTGCTTGGGCATATGGCAGGGCTTGGAAATGAAAGAAAGCTGTTTGCTTGGGCAAGATTGTGAATGCCAAGTTGCAATTGAAGAGCCCCTGACATGTGAAAACAGCAGAAACCCCCACAAGTGTCCCCATTTTGGAAACTAGACCCTTCAAGGATTTCATGTAGGGGTGTAGTGAGTATTTTGAATCCAGTGGTGCCTCACAGAATTTTATAAAAGTGAGATGTGATGTGAAAATATGACATTTTAGTGGTAAAAATGTAATGTTTGTATTTGCTGCAAATTTTTCAGAAGGGTTGCAAGGTGAAACTAGGTCCCACAGTTTATTGTGCAATTTCTCCCGAATGCGGTAATGCCCCATATGTTGTCAGAAATTACTGTTAGGGCTCATACCCACTTGCGAGAAAAAAAATGGTCCGTAATCTGGACCGAAAAAATTGGATGCAAGCTATGTGACTGTCATGCGATTGTCATGCGAGTTCAATGCGATTTTTAATCGCACCATCCGTTTTACTTCTGTATGACATCCGTATGTAATGCATTTTTTTCTCTGCAACTATTTTTATATAATCATTTACAGGACCATTTACAGTGTTCTATGCCACAGAATGGTAAGGTATCTGTAAAAGACGGATGGAATACGGATGGTCCATATTCCGTGCGTTTTTTTTCTCGCACCCATTGGCATGCATTGGCGACTCTCATCCGAGACTCGCAGCAAATCGCAGCATGCTGCGATTTTTTTCTCAGTCCGATTTCGGCTGAGAAAAAAATTGCAAATGAGATGTCACCTATTGAATAACATTGGTCCAAGTGCAATCCAATTTTTTATCGGATTGCACTCGTCCGTTTTGCTCGCAAGTGAGTATGAGCCCTAAGCCTAACAGTGTTATGCCACATGTCAGGGCTGAGAATAAAGTAGAGCTATTTGGTTTTTGGAGCACAGATTTTGCTTGAATAATTTGCAGGCAACATTTGTAGAGCTCCTTAGACTTCTTTCACACTTGCGTCATTTGGCCTCTGTCGCAATGCGTCGTTTCGGGATAAGTCACAATGTCCGTCGGTACGTCACGCCGACGCTTAGTGACGGTCGCATACCGACGCCAGTGTGAAAGAAACCTAAGGTGCCAGAACACCAGAAAAAAAATGTAAAAAAACAAAAGTGACCCATTTGTAGACTATTTTGTAATATCTACAGCAGGCTTTTTTCCTGGAGAATTGCAAATCTGCCAGTCTAGTACTCCATGTAGAGCCCCCATATATTGTAGTGCCCCCACACATTGTGCCCAGCTTGTGGTTCTAGCGATATACACTTATGAATTGTTAAGTGCTTCTCTCCATTACAATAATGCCAAACATGTGGCCGCTTACTGTGGTTTAGGCACATTGAGGCTCATAAGGAGGAGGGCATTTGGATTTGGGGGCACAGAATTCACTGGATTTTATTTGAGGGAGCGGGAGCCATGTCATTTTTCCATAGGCTTTTTCTGCCAGTAACATGAGAACCCCTATAGTTCGCATTCTAGTGCCAGTCAGTAGGGGCTGGTTTCATGTGGGATGAGTTAGTATTTTTACCGGTAACATTTTGGGGTTCATAAGATTTTTTTTATCACTTCCAGTTTAAGGCTGAGATCACAATATTGTGTTCCACGCTGAGCTCTTACATTGGAGTATCCGTGTAAATCCCACAAACATTTGATTCAGAAATCCCCAAAGGAACCACCCACCATAATGATGCAGATGAAAACACGTCATACTCCGTTTGGAATCAGCTCCAGTGATGTCCATCTTTTTTAGGAGTGCACAGATCTGTACTTGTCCACACTTGTGCGCTACAAAGATGACTAAAATGATGGGACACTGCTGGAACACAGACCAGTGCAAAGTGACTCCATCTGACTCATAAGTGAGTGGTTCCTTCCGGGGTTTTGTCTTTATAGAGCTTTTGGGGAATGTACATGGAGTCTCACGATATAAGCACTCAGCCGAGAGCGCAGGAAAAAAATATAAGCCGAGCCTTATTTCGATTTTTGAGAAGCAGAATGAACAAATAAACAGCAGTACAAGAATAGGTCTTATTTTTATTTTTGCGCCATTCCTATATAAGTGATAAAGTAGGTTTATTCTTTAGGTCGGTGCGATTACAGAGATATTAGATTTATACTGTATTTTTTTTTTAGGTTGTGTTGCTATCACACAGTAAAAAATGCTTTTTTATATCCTTAGAGCTGTAACTCTTTTACATTTTGTCGAACAGAGCTGTATGAGGGCTTATTTTATGCGGGAAAAGTAGTGGATTTTTTTGGTACCATAATGGGGTACATAATATTTTTGGATCCATTTTTATTCAGATTTTTAAGAAACAGAATTAACAAAAACCAGCAATTCAGTTATTGTTTTTATTTTTTATTTTTTGTGCCGTTCACCATGCGGTAAAAGTGATAAGACTGATTTGTCCGTCAGATCAGTACGGTTATAGCAATACCAGATATAAAAAAATTTTATGCTTTGCTATTTTTACACACTAAAAATAATATTTGTTTTTGCATCTCCATATTCTGAAAGTTGCAACTTTCATATTTTTTCACTGAATGAGCCATATTATGGCTTGTTTTTTTCCGGGGTTGTTTGGCGTTTACATTTATACTATTTTTTTACATATGACTTTTTGATTGCTTTTTCTTCAATTTTTTGAGTCACTAGGATGAAAAGTGAGTCTAGTGATGAGCAAGTATACTCGTTGCTTGGGTTTTCCGAGCATGCTCGGGTGATCTCCGAGTATTTGTTAGTGCTCGGAGATTTAGTTTTCGTAGCCTCAGCTGCATGATTTGCGGCTGCTGGTCAGCTTGAATACATGTGGGGATTCCCTAGCGACTAGGCAACCCCCACATGTACTAAGGCTGGCTAGCAGCCATAAGTCATGCAGCTGAGTCAACAAAAACTAAATCTCCGAGCAGTCACAAATACTCGAAGACAACCCGAGTGTGCTCGGGAAAACCCGAGCAACGAGTGTACTCGCTCATCACTAAAAGTGACACTTTTGTTTTTTTTATGGTGTTCACCATATGAAATCAATAACATGCCTGTTTTATAAAATCGGGTCATTCCAGGAGTGTCGATACTAATTATGTGTACTTTTTTTGTTTATTTTTGTTTTATCACAAACACTGCGTTTTGAGTGGTAAAACGGATTTTAGTGATTTGTGTGCACTTTCTTTTATGTTTTTTTTACTTCTTTACGGTTTTATTTAACTTTTTTCACTTTTTTTTCTTAATCCACTGTGGAACATGTACACCTTTTACTTTGATTGCTGGTCTCATACACGGTACAGTATTTGTGTTCTGCAGTGCATAAGAGAAGTCAGTGTCTCACTGATACAGCCTGTGAGACCCAACTTATAGCTGGATCTCACAAGCCACTGTACTCACACAAATTACCATGTCAACCATGGTGGCATGCATGCCAAGACGCATGACAGCTGTGATTAAAAATCATGGTTATTCCCCAAAATATTGATTTCTGAACTCTTTCAGAGTTAAAACATTAGTATTGTTGTTTCTAAATGATTATGAACTTGTTTTTTTTGCATTATTTCAGGTCTGCAAGCAATGATTTTTGTTGTTATTTTGACCATTTCTCATTTTCAGAAAATAAATACAACATTTATTGCTTGGAACTTCAGAGACATGTTGTCAGTAGTTTATAGAATAAAAGAACAATTTACATTTTACTCAAAAATATACCTATAAAGAGAAAAATCAGACAAACTGAACATTTTGCAGTGGTGTCTTAATTTTTGCCTGAGCTGTACGTTGCTGGCCCCCCGACTCATGAGCCTCATAATGGCTCGCGTTGTGGAGGTGTAGCTGGGGTGGAACGTGGGCGGAGTCTCAAGGGTGCCCAAAACTTTTGCCAGTATAGGGCCCTGAAATTCCTGGTGGCAACCCTGCTTGCATCCACTTGAAAATGCCTCTTTGCGCGCTGCGGTTAGAGGAAAATTTGCTCTCTTCATTCATTTCTATGGGATGACCAAAAATTGTCAACTGGTCTTGCTAATCTTCTGATCTACCAAATAATTGAATGGAAAGACCCACACCTCTTTTCAGACTGTGGATCCACAAATATCTTGCATTTACTGTATGGCCACATCTTCTGTGACAGAGGGAACCACAACGATCATACCTTTATGGCATATCGTCTTTAAATGATGAGGGTAACCCTTTAAGCAAATATTTATTATAGCAGGGCAGCTTCTAAAATCAAATATTCAGATAGATACAGATGGCGTAACTGAAAATCTGTTCCATTCATACGAATTGGTTTGTTTTGGCGGCAAGCACATGCTTTACCATGAGTTATAATCAGATGAATGTGGAACAGTCACAGAAATTTCTGCAACAAAGTATACAATTTTCATGTCAAAACTTTTGCAATATATTTTATCAGAGAAATATGCTTCCTTCTCTACTTATGAGCCACGTTCCCTTCCTGAAGTTACTTTTTGCTGAAAAACAGCTAAAATCCATCTTGGATTTTACAGTTGCTTGATTCACAGTTACTGTCTACTCTTCAGCACTGGTGTACAATGTCCTCCATGCTGCAGCTTCTGAACAGGTGCTACATAAACACAGGAAGAAGGCACCGGAAGAAGGCACCGCGCCGAAACGCGCGTTGGGGTTCCTGGCAGTGTGGTCTCCTCCTCAGGTAATATGACGGACTAATTCTTTGGTGATGTAAAAATTTCTTTTGGTTTCTATCACCACTGGCTTTGCTGTGCATGGTTGGGTGCTATACATGGCACTGACGTTATTTAACACTTAGTTGGTATGCACTTTTGCACTGTGCCAAGCTCTGGTGTTACGATATGTGATAGTACTCAGTACATGGTATTTCATCACAATAGTCTTTAATGCAGTTACTACCTGTGGATACCGCACTGCCTGAGTTTGGTGACCATTGTCCTTTCCTGTCCCCTTCCCTTGTCTTTTAATTGCTTTTTTACTGTTTTTGTACTTATACCTTAATAAAAATTAATTACATTTTACTTGGTTCTTGTAGTGCTGTCTCTCTTTGGTTTCTATGTTTACTTGCTGTTGCACTGAACCGTAGATACATATCTGCGCACCCTGGGTACCTCGTGTGTTGTGGTGCTTGTATGATCTGGCATATATGTTCTATAAACACAGGAGAGCAGGAACGTATCAAGTCTGTGGATACTTACATGACAATATAGTAGGTCAGATCAACTCACTAGCTCAGAGACAACTGAAAATCAGAGATGGAGAATTTAGTATTGCTCGTGTTTATTAGGAAATGCATAGATCGTATATACCTGCACTGCATGAGCAAATCAATGAAAGGGTCCTAACTACAGTCATGGCCAAAAGTATTGACACCCCTGCAATTCTGTCAGATAATACTCATTTTCTTCCTGAAAATGATTGCAAACACAAATTATTTGGTATTATTATCTTCATTTAATTTGTCTTAAATGAAAAAACACAAAAAGAGTTGTCCTAAAGCCAAATTGGATATAATTCCACACCAAACATAAAAAAGGGGGTGGACAAAAGTATTGGCACTGTTCGAAAAATCATGTGATGCTTCTCTAATTTGTGTAATTAACAGCACCTGTAACTTACCTGTGGCACCTAACAGGTGTTGGCAATAACTAAATCACACTTGCAGCCAGTTGACATGGATTAAAGTTGACTCAACCTCTGTGCTGTGTCCTTGTGTGTACCACACTGAGCATGGAGAAAAGAAAGAAGACCAAAGAACTGTCTGAGGACTTGAGAAACCAAATTGTGAGGAAGCATGAGCAATCTCAAGGCTACAAGTCCATCTCCAAAGACCTGAAAGTTCCTGTGTCTACCGTGCGCAGTGTCATCAAGAAGTTTAAAGCCCATGGCACTGTGGCTAACCTCCCTAGATGTGGAGGGAAAAGAAAAATTGACAAGAGATTTCAATGCAAGATTGTGCGGATGTTGGATAAAGAGCCTCGACTAACATCTAAACAAGTTCAAGCTGCCCTGCAGTCCAGGGGTACAACAGTGTCAACCTGTACTATCTGTTGGCGTCTGAATGAAAAGGGACTGTATGGTAGGAGACCCAGGAAGATCCCATTTCTGACCCCGAGACATAAAAAAGCCAGGCTGGAGTTTGCCAAAACTTACCTGAAAAAGCCTAAAACGTTTTGGAAGAATGTTCTCTGGTCAGATGAGACAAAAGTAGAGCTTTTTGGGCAAAGGCATCAACATAGAGTTTACAGGAGAAAAAAGAGGCATTCCAAGAAAAGAACACGGTCCCTACAGTCAAACATGGCAGAGGTTCCCTAATGTTTTGGGGTTGCTTTGCTGCCTCTGGCACTGGACTGCTTGACCGTGTGCATGGCATTATGAAGTCTGAAGACTACCAACAAATTCTGCAGCATAATGTAGGGCCCAGTGTAAGAAAGCTGGGTCTCCCTCAGAGGTCATGGGTCTTCCAGCAGGACAATGACCCAAAACACACTTCAAAAAGCACTAGAAAATGGTTTGAGAGAAAGCACTGGAGACTTCTAAGGTGGCCAGCAATGAGTCCAGACCTGAATCCCATAGAACACCTGTGGAGAGATCTAAAACTGACAGTTTGGAGAAGGCATCCTTCAAATATCAGGGACCTGGAGTAGTTTGCCAAAGAAGAATGATCTAAAATTCCAGCAGAGCATTGTAAGAAACTCATTGATGGTTACCGGAAGTGGTTGGTCGCATTTATTTTGGCTAAAGGTTGTGCAACCAAGTATTAGGCTGAGGGTGCCAATACTTTTGTCTGGCCCATTTTTGCAGTTTTGTGTGAAATGATCAATGTTTTGCTTTTTGCTTCATTCTCTTTTGTGTTTTTTCATTTAAGACAAATTAAATGAAGATAATAATACCAAAGAATTTGTGTTTGCAATCATTTTCAGGAAGAAACTGAGTATTATCTGACAGAATTGCAGGGGTGTCAATACTTTTGGCCATGACTGTACTTGCATTTTCTTATTACAAATAAGAGTATGCAGAGCCTGTTACTTCAATCATGAGGACACAAAGCATTAAAGGAATACACACTGTATCTAATATATGCATTTTTAATCTGATCTAGAATAATATTTTTTATTCAAATATGTATTTTCTTTTGCGTTTTTTCCCTGTACTTTACTTGTGCCTAATTTTTCTGTTAATCTGCATCTTTTTAAAGCCTATTTTATATGTATTCACATTTTATTTTGTTTATTATTTTTTTTCTATTCTGGATGGGGCTTGAGGTTTGAAGAGGATTTCGGGTGATTTATAAATTACAACTTTTTAAAAAGTCACCAAATTTGACACTATTGTACTCCAGTAGCCCCTTAGAGTGATTTTACGTTCCAGATATTTTGGTTCAAACTTTGCACAATGTAGCAATTTATGTGACTTTTTGCACTACAAAAACGATTAAACATAGAAATAAAGAGCATTTTTGATTTTGCATAAAATTAGTGTCCATCATTTTGAAGACTTTGGCACAAAAAAATATTAAAGAATACCACAAGACATAAAAAGAAAAGAGAGGTAGATAAAAAAACTGCAAATGATGAATTAGGCCTAGTATCTATAAAATGTATTTTATCTCTGTTGATTGTCCCACATGATATGACATGGCTTTTTAGTTAGTGTCAGACATGTTAATTTAAGCCAGACAGTGAGTCACAAGAAAAAAAGTTGTATTACTGGGCCGTGGAGAATATTCAAGTGCTGGAAAATTGCTGGTTGGACTAGAAATGGAAACAATAACAGTGCCACAATTGATAAAACTATGCATATGCCGCTGCAGAAAACCACTTGAATTACCAGTTAAACAATGTCTGAAGCTTAAAAGGAAGCTTCTGTAGCGGCAGCTCTGGTGTACACTCCCAGTCACTGCGTACATAGGCTTTCATCTTGAAATGAGGATCTTCACATCTTGTTTAAGTGGATTTCTACATCAAAGCAGGTTCACTGAAGTTGGAAAATGTTTAGCGTTGGGCAGGAAAATATCTTCTTTGATGGTTACCCATTTGGTGCATGAATGTACCACCTTTCTTTGGCTTTGTGTATTTAGTCCACTTACAGCTACAGTAACAAAATGCAATAGTGGCAGAAATGGATAGTTGCTAATAGCTAATAATCTTATTGAGTAGCATAAATGGGCAATTTATGTCAAATTTTATTGCTACTCCATCAGCTGTTCTCCAGTGTTTGGTTGTTTTCCAAATTTCTTTCTTTCCTTTAGGGAAATTCCATTCTAGTACAGATGAATGGTTCGTGGGCCTCTGATATTATATGGTCTACTCTTAAATGCAACATGTGAAGTCTCTTAACTGACCCAATTGGCCACTACCGCAATATACTGCATTTGCTAATTTCTGTATTATAATAAAGTAATTTTTTTGGTCAGAATAACAATGCTGTCTTTTAAAAATGAATGTTTCACCTGCAGCGAGGCACAAATAAATGAGTCAGGATTTATACGACAAGGGATCATTTCCCCTAGACTAGCCCTGCTTTGGATCCTCTAATCATGAATTCCTGGATGAGATTGACATCGTCCATAAAATTCCCATTATGGTAGGATTCAAATTTTCCATCAGGCCTCCCATGACAGATGTTTTATGTAGATTGTCTATTAGAGGATGTAAGGCATACTAGTTTCTATGAACCCACGATCATGTTGACCATTTTGAATGTATAAAAATCATGCAGCTTGCCACACAAATAAAAGTGCACAAGGATGAACCCACTGATAAAGTAGAAGGGCCAACAAAAAACATTCCATATCCCTCTGTACCAGAAGGCCACAGTGATTATGCCATCACAGATTAGTGGTTTCCCTCACACAAGCTTGGAGACTGTCTTGTTCCCAACATCCAAATGAGCTGTCACCTCCGTGGAACTGAGAGCACATGGAGCCAATCACAGAGGTATCCACTCCGGCATTGCACCTGGGTCCGGCTACCTGCCCCTCATGTAACTCCATGTTCAAGGCCTCTTTCTCTCTGAAGAGGCAGTTTGCATATTAAATTTCCAAGAGAAGCATTGCATGGCGAATAATCCTCCTTACCTTGACATGCCAGAGCCGGTATGTCACTCTCCACAACAAGAAACGTTACTCCCTTACACACCAGTCCAGAGCTTCTCACCTAGCCAAATCAGTTCTCATACTTTGCACTGACGAGGGCCAATAGCCTGAAATACCGTGTCTACAAATTGATTTTGCTTTTATCCTAAGTCATATTGCAAGACTTGTAAAAGTGTTGATTTTTTTCCATCTATTTCTGGGTGGTTCTTGAAGTATGTTTGGGGTCATGGTCCTGCCGTAAGACCCATGACCTTGGATGCAAATCCAGCTTTGTGACCCCAAGAACTACATTGTGACCAAAAATCCGTCGGTAATCTTCACATTTCATGATGCCTTGCACACAGTCAAAGCACCCGAAGCCAGAGGCAGCAAAATAACCCCAAAATATTTTTGAACCTCCATCTTTTATTTGTAGGTCTCATTCCATTTACAGTTAACAGTAGAATTATGTGCTTTACCAAAAAACTCTATCTTGGTCTAATCTGTACACAAGAGACCTGCTGGCCCTCTAACAATAGAAAGAGTCGTCAGATGGCCATCTACAATTACTGATGTTCCTGAAAAAAATTTTTGTGGCTTTCAATGTGTCTGATCATGTCTCACACACCACATGGCCAGATAACGTATTAATATGATAACATTGCATTTCCTGTTGAATGTTTTTTTACCATTAAAAGCAATTTAAACGTGCAAAAACGCCACAAAAACACTGCCCCAAGCAGCTTGTACTATGAAGTATATTGTTTAGCGAGTTTTTATCTTGCTTACTCAAGGGGAGTATATAATTGTTGCCAAATAGGACCCTTTTATGTCCATAGTAACGGGTCAATTGGAAAACCACATGACCCGCTCTCAAGCAATGGGATTGCTCTTATGGCACATGCGCGTTACACCAAACACGTCATACCAGCACCACCCATCTATCAAGTCTAAACCACGGGAACGCAGTGTACCTCACAGCTCGCCGTTACGCGCAGAAGTTATAAAGATGATGGGCAGCGGTGGGACTAATGGTGGCTATTCACAATCCCAATGGCAAATAAAAGCATCAATATATTATCATTAGTAAGCACAACACCCAATCCCATATTCTCTAAGGAGTGGGCAACACTTCACATAACATTAAAACATACTGAAACCACAGTTCCAGGAAGAAGCAAAATGCGAAACGCGCGTTGGGGCTGGAAGGATCAGCGGGCCACCTGGCCGAGCACTTTGGGATAGACACGGAGCAAGTAATATGTATGAGGCATGGGGTGTTTTTTTTACCTATTGTATGATTACTGCAATAGGGCCTTAATAGGAAGTGCAGGGAGATTTGATTCATCCATGGAAAAGGTTCTTGGTTTAAGTCCTTCCACAGCATTTAGAAGACTGCAGAAAATTTTATGCATGACTTAATATCTTTATATTTGCTTTTTTAACCCCTGATAGTACATTTAGAGGACTACAGCAAATTATATGCATATCCTTACATCCTTTTATATGTTCCCTTTACCGTATTTTTCGTTCTATAAGACGCACCGGACCATAAGACGCACCCCAAATTTGGGGTGAAAATTGCAGAAAAAAAGATTTTTTATAAGATGGGGGTCCGTCTTATTGTCCGAATGTACAGTATCTTACCTGAGGGATGGCGGTGGCAGAGCAGGGTCACTGGAGGCATGGTGTCGGCAGAGGTGGGGTGATGCGGTGTGGCGTGCACCTGAGCAGGGTCCCTTCCTGCTTAGGTGGGCGATGCCACAGCCTGGTGTCCATGGGAGGGTTGCAGCAGTGATTACTGGCAGAGGTGCTGGGCTGAGGAGGTGCTGGGCTGAGGAGGTGCTGGGCTGAGGAGGTGCTGTGAGAGGGGTCCCGAGCTGAGGAGGTGCTGGGCTGAGGAGGTGCTGTGAGAGGGGTCCCGGGCTGAGGAGGTGCTGTGAGAGGGGTCCCTTTCCCCGGTGAGGTGATGCAGCAGCCCGGTAAGCAGCAGAGCCGGGTGAATCCTGTTGTTATCGGTGGGGGCGGCCATCTTCCTGAAGCCGCGCGTGCACAGATGAAGCGCTCTGCTTCCCGGGGCTTCAGGAAAATGGCCACAGGAGGCCGCGCATGCGCAGATGGAGATCGCGACGGCCATTTTCCTGAAGCCCCGGGAAGCAGAGCGCTTCATCTGCGCACGCGCGGCTTCAGGAAGATGGCCGCCCCGACCGATAACAACAGGATTCACTCGGCTCTGCTGCTTACCGGGCTGCTGCATCACCTCACCGGAGAAAGGGACCCCGCTTACTGCGCCTCCTCATCCCCGCACCTCTGCCGCCATGGTAAGCCTGCATTGCGACTATTAGACGCACCCCCAATTTTCCCCCCTTTTTTGGGGGGGAAAAAGTGCATCTTGTAGTCCGAAAAATACGGTAATTCATGTCTTTGAAAATAACGTGTCTAGCTCTAGCTGACTGCATCCACTTTGTTGGTTTGTTTTGAAGCACCTTATTGATGGTTCTTGTTTGTGTATATGTTTTTAACTATTTATAATAAAGAAATTCAGTTTTAACAAAAAAGATTTTTTTGAGAAACTTCTTTGAACACAGTCTATCCAACTGTGGTTACAGTATGCTTTAATATATCATCATTGCAGATCATTTCAAGCACCTAAATAGACATATAAACATATTTCTAAGACATCTCAAAAATGGATGCACAATCCAATTAATGCATTTACAGTACATCAATCATAAGTAATTATCTATATTATTTGCAATGTGTATCCAATTGTGTTGTCTTTGTCAAGGTGTTAACGATAATTCTCTTTTATTCACTGATGGACAATCCCAAAGGTCCATGGAGACACCTCTTAATTAAATACTAAGCTGAAAGAAAACATAGAACAAAAAAAGTGAACGCAATAGAACAAAAATAAAAACCTGTTTTGTTTTGGGGTTTTTTTTTTCAAAGAAAAGAACAGTTAGTTGGAGGGATAAGGTCACCAAGATGGATAACACGCGTTCGCAAAGGAGGCAAAGCTGTGTGATTCATTCAGGCCATTTGGGGTCATCGTGCCTAATGTCACAAATAGTGATGAGCGAGTGTACTCGTAGCTCGGGTTTTCCTGAGCATGCTCGGGTGACCTTCGAGTATTTGTTAGTGTTCGAAGATTTAATTTTCATTACGGCAGCTGAATGATTTATAGCTATTAGCCAGGATGAGTACATGTGGGGGTTGCCTGGTTGCTAGGTAATCCCCACATGTAATAAAGCTGTCTAGTAGTTGTAAATCATGCTGCTGAGGTGAAGAAAACTCGGAGACCACCCGAGCAACGAGTACACTCGCTCATCACTAGTCACAATCCATTTGGTTTCGCATTGTGCTAGGATTTTTTTAACATTTCATCCCCTGATCCTAGTGTGGATAGCATCAATGCTCCTAACCTCGAATGACTTTGGATCTCAAATATGATGGACCTTAAAGTGTCTGGGGATTGCCTTTAATTCAGAAAAGTCGGCCACTGTCTTGGCCGTGCCAATGTCCCGCACATGCTTACACACCCTAAGTCTCAGTTCTCTCGATGTAAGGCCCAAATAAATCAGGGGACAACTACATGTGGCATAATAAGTTACATTTGTGCTACTGCACAATATATGATGTCTAATTTGGAACTGTTTATCACCTTCTGCTAAGTCGAAAGTGGTGCAGCGAAAGACATTAGCGCAGGCAAGACAGTGGCTGCAAGTAAAATATCCTGGCACGTAATGACTTCTGATTAAGAGCTCATTGAGGTTTTTAGATCGACTAGGTGTCATCAATGCAAAACTGCTCAAACAAAGTTCTGATCTGCAATACTAGTTGCTTCTCCTGGGGTATAACAGTAATATTCCCTGATGACATGTTATAAAGGGTCTCACCATACCCCTAACTCTTACCTCAGCTGAAATAAGAGGACAGCTGATTAGATTTGATTCTAATTCAGTTTTAGACCATATTTCCCCCCATGAACTTCCTAGAGCAGCAATATGGCCATAATCTTACTTAAGATCCTTCAAGTATTCTATACATGCCACATATGAATATAATATACATAATTCAGGGAGATATTATGTTCCTTTCTGAAAAACATGGAATGCATGGTCCAAGAATAAAATACATAAACTTTATTATACAATTCAAGGCAAGCAATTTAGGATAAAAAATATCAAGAACATCTATCCAAACAAAGTCAAAATAGAACAGGGACTTGGGTAAATAAACGCATGCACCACATGTTGTATCAGGGTAGGAAGAGTATTCATTTCATATATAAATACATAGAGTGCCGGTGCTTAAATGTTTTAAACCATCAGGTGTTTAATTGCTGTAGAACAAAACTCAGTGACACAAAAGGGCTGTATATACTGTATACTAAGTTAATTCTCCAAGTGGATATAAGGTCCAACAGCCCCACAACGCAACTACATTAAACACTCATAATTCCACTTTTACCCATAATTGCCCTGCATATGGTGCACGGCCTGCAGCCCCAACGCACGTTTCACGTTGGCTTCCTCAGGGGGTTGTGATCCATTGTGTGTCCAGACTAAAACTTTAGTAACCCCCTTCCCAGGAGTAGTTTGCACCGATATTTGCAGTTGGCGCATGCCACCTGTCGTATGCGCCGGTGTAACAGGCCAGATTAACCCACCGCCCAATACGGAGCCTCAGGCAGCAAACGGGGCCCCAGGCAGCACACGGGGCAGACAGCAAATGGGGTCCCAGGCAGAACACAGTGCCCCATGCAGTACACGGTGCCCCAGGCAGCACACAGGGGCCCCAGGTAGAACACAGGGCCCTAGGCAGTCCACAGGGGCCCCAGGCAGGGCACAGGGCCCCAGGGAGCACACTGGGGGCAGAGACAGTGAATGGGGTCCCAGGCAGCATATGGGGACCCAGGCAGCACACGGGGCCCCAGGCAGCACACGGTGGCCCAGGAAGCGCACAGGGGCCTTAGGCGGTGCACAGGGGCCCCAGGCAGCACACGAGGCCCCAGGAAGCACACAAGGGCTCCAGGCAGCACATGGGGCCCCAGGCAGCACATGGGGGGCAGAGACAGCGAACAAGGTACCAGGCAGCACACAGGGGGAAGAGACAGCAAACGGGGTCCCAGGCAGCACACGGGGACCCAGGCACTGCACAGGGGCCTCAGGCAGCATACCAGGGTCCCAGACAGTGCACAGGGGGTCCAAGACAGTGCACAGGTGGGCAGAGACAGCTTACAGAGGCCTTGAGCACTGTCTCTTCCCCCTTGCGTGCTGTCTCTGCCCCCCAGTGCACTGTCTCCACCCCCCTGTGCGATGTCTCTGCCCCCCTGTGCGATGTATCTGCCCCCTGTGCGCTGTCTGGGGACCCATTCTTGAATATATCACTCAATCCTGTGCGATCTCTTGGGCCCCTGTGCGATGACTGAGGCCCCTGTGCCATGTCTGGGGCCCCTTGCGCTGCCTGGGGCCCCTGTGTGCTGCCTGGGCCCCCTGTGTGCTGCCTGGGCCTCTGTGCACTGACAGGGGCCCGGTTATTAAGTGTATCACTCAATGGTTCTCAAAAGCGTGAAAAATCTGATCTACAGCAGCTGGAGTATATTCTGGCCCTGGAGGGGTATAATCTGGCCTAGGCCAATTTATATCCCAGGGCATAGTGTGATGCCTGGGGACCTGTGCACTGCCTGGGGCCCCCGTGTGCTGACTGGGGCCCCGTTCACTGTCTCTGCCCCCATGTGCTCTGCTCCCCATGTGCTGCCTGGGGACCCATACGCTGCCTGGGGCCCCATGTGCTGCCTGGGACCCCGTTCGCTGTCTCTGCCCCCCCAGTTTCTGCCTGGGGCTCCATTATTAAGTATGTCACTCAATGATTCTCAAAAGCCTGAAAAATCTGATCTACAGCAGCTGGGGTATATTCTGGCCCAGAGGGGTATAAACTGGCCTTGGCCAATTTACTGTATACCCCAGAGTATAATTTGCCTAGGCCAGAATATACCCGGGGTATAATCTTGCCTAGGCCACTTTAACCCTGGGTATATTCTGGGCTGGGAGGTTAATCTGGCCTGTTACATGAGTACTTACATCACTTCCGGCAGCCAATATGACACTGCGGTCCAAGGGAAAATCCCCTATGACGTCACAACCCGTGCATGTCAAACACAGGTGCCTCAAGCAATGCTCTGTAGCACATCACACTGTGGACATGTGCACTCATCGGATGTTAAAGAGAAACAGTCACTTGTAATATATGACCATTTCTAGGATGCCATAGAGAATGTTAACACACTGTTAAGTCAGTAATTCCCATAAAATAGTGTGCCCACCCTATTACACCAAACTTAAGGTGACAAAACATGTATATTTAAAATCAACAGTAAAGCAGTGACAGATGTGAAAGCAACTCAAAAAACATAAACAATAAATTTAATAAAATGCGAAAACACAAATCATACAAAAGTGACAGTGCTAATATGCCCACAGCAGTGAGTTATATGGGGATTGAAAAAAAACACTCATATCAATGCTCAAGAACAATAATGCTACATCTTAAAGATCTGCCACAGTGTGAGGTACTATGGGGCATTGCTGTCAGCGCCTGTGTTTGACGTGCATGGGTCATTGATGTCATAGGGGATTTCCCCTTGGCCCACAGGATCATATTGGCCACCAGAAGTGATGTAAGTTCCAGTGCATGCAACAGTCGACAGGCGCCAACTGCACTCATCAGTACAAACTACACCTGGGACTGGGACTACTTAAATTCTAGTCTGGACACACAATGGATCACAGCCCCTTGAGGAAGACAACGTGAAACGTGTGTTGGGGCTGCGGGTGGTGCACCACAATCAAGGCAATTATGAACTTACTAGATGGTGGCCCGATTCTAACGCATCGGGTATTCTAGAATATGTATGTACAGTATGTATATAGCAGCCACATAGTATATTGCACAGGCTACATAGTATATAGGAGTACTACTTGGCCTGTGGTATATACCATGTGGCTGCAATACACATACAGACATATTGTAGAACACCCGATGTGTTAATATAGGCCACGCAGTAAACAACACAGCCCATGTAGTATATAACACAGCCCACACAGTATATAGCAGCCACGCAGTATATAGCAGCCACGCAGTATATAACACAGCCCACGTAGTATGTAACACTGGCCACGTTATATATAACACAGCCCACGTAATAAATAGAACAGCCCACATAGTATCTAACAGTGGCCACGTAGTATATAGCATGCAGTATAGAACACAACCACGTAGTATATAACACTGCCCACGTAGTATATAGCAGCCATGTAGTATATAACGCAGCACACGCAGTATAAAACACAGCCCACATAGTATCTAACACTGGCCAGGTAGCATATAGCAGCCACGCGGTATCTAACACAGTCCACGTAGTATTTAGCAGTGTGGGCACCATATCCCTGTTAAAAAAAATAATTAAAATAAAAAATAGTTATATACTCACCCAGCGGGATCCAGCGTAGATCCAGCGAACCTCTGGCGATGCGCGCGCGGCTGCCGCCATCTTGCGTTCCCAGGATGCATTGCGAAATTACCCAGATCACTTAGCGGTCTCGCGAGACCGCTAAGTCTTCTGGGTAATTTCACAATGCATCTCTGGGAACGGAAGCTGGCGGCAGGCGTGAACGCATCATCGGACTACGGAAGGTGAGAATAGCAGGTTTTGTTTTTGTTTTTGTTTTTTAATTATTTTTAACATTAGATCTTTTTACTATTGATGCTGCATAGGCAGCATCAATAGTAAAAACGTGGTCACACAGGGTTAATAGCGGCAGTAACGGAGTGAGTTACCCACGGCATAACGCGGTCTGTTACCGCTGTCATTAACCCTGTGTGAGCGCTGACTGGAGGGGAGTATGGAGCGTGCACTGACTGCGGGGAGTATGGAGCGGGCGCCGGGCACTGACTGCAGGGGAGTAGGGAGGGACTAATCGGACTGTGGCCATCGCTCATTGGTTGCGGCAGCCATGACAGACAGAGGCCCGCGACCAATGAATATCCGTGACAGACAGAAAGACAGAAGGACAGACGGAAGTGACCCTTAGACAATTATATAGTAGATTGTCTATGCAGCCCTTGTGTGTCACTGAGTTTTGTCCTACAGCAATTAAACACCTGATGGTTTAAAACAGTTAAGCACCGGCACCCTGTGTATTCATATATGAATTGGATGCTCCTACCCTGATATAACATGTGGTGCATGCGTTTATTTACCTGAGTCCCTGTTCTAGTTTGACTTTGTTTGAATAGAAGTTCTTGATATTTTTTATCCTAAATTGTTTGCCTTGAATTGTTTAATAAAGTTTATGTATTTTATTCTTGGGCCATGTGCTCCATGTTTTTCGGTAGTGATTCCTGTATAGGAGCATCAGTGTATATTGATTGATGGGTCCCGGGTACGGAGGCACAGGGTCTTATTTACACTTTTTGAATATGATTTCTGTTTTGAAGATACTGTTTCTAGATATTATGTTCCTGTAACTTGCCAACTACCAAAACTTTTGAAATTTTGCTCACAGATGCGAATATGTTCCTTGGACATGCATATATCGATGGATTGTGCGAAAATTGGATTTTATAGGTATGGCATGGAAAATGTTGTACTTCTAATGCCACATGAGGCATCTGATATGGAGCCATCCCTTCTGCCAGTCTGGGGCAGTATTCTTTACCATTGATTCGCACCTCTTTAGTAATGAGGATGTAGACAGTCACATTTTGCCCTTCCAACAACTGTTATCTAGTTGTTAGTTACTATGTGTACACTCTGTGTCTGGTCTCGATCAAGTAACCTGCTTCAATTACCTGTTCTCAGCAGTGCGTGCTGGCATTGATCCAATGCCCCAGCCTTTTATTTGTATAACTATAATTTAATTTATGACATAAATAAAAATGGTAAACCAGATGTTAGTAATTCATTTAAAAAAAGTTAAATCATTTTATAATACAAGGGCATGGTATCGAAAAAGTTTAAAAAAAGGGCACAAATTTGGAGTATATATAGCGTTCATGACAATCTGCAACTTTTTTATGCCAACTGGCATAAACAAAGAATAAAATATTTCTAATGTTGAAAAAGACTGACAGATTAAAAGTATCATTATGAAATAGATGGCCTTTAGACATGCCAAATACTTACCTGTAAAATCCAAATTTCTAGTAATTTTACAAAAATAGTACTTCAGAGAAGAGCTTAGATACATCTGTACAGAGTCACAGGCCAAGGTCAGCATGGAAACACATCACCACCCACTAGGCTAACACTCACTTTTAATATAAACATTTCCAGATGGCCATAAAAGTCCCAGAATATACCAATGTATGCTTTACTCTGATTTACGTAAGGTTGAGAGCTTTATTGGTGGTCCAGTAATGCCTTTGCCACATCTCTTAGGAATAGGAGACATTTTCTAGCACTGCTAAAGCTCCAGTTTTTAACAAGACAGCAGTTATTAATGAAAGAATAAGTGTCCAGTTTCTATGTGAAGCGTGTAGTACGATTATCAGAATGAAGTGTTAGGAGATGACTGTTATCTCCACGGATAAAGAACATACAATAAAACACTATTTCATATGGAGACTTAATTTTCCATTGTCTACTAGCTGTTAGATTTTTCTTTCCAAAAGTTTGATGAAAATGGGAAGTATTTGGCATTTTGTAGGAAAATTAAGGATAATTCTTAAAGGAAACCTTTCAGCGCAAGCATAAAATACCCCCTTATTCACACATGTTTAAACACGTACATAAAAAAACATCATTCCTGTGTCATGTGTTTTGGATAATTTTTACATGTTTTGTCCATGTGTCCGTTTTTCCCATCATTGTGTCATCAGTGTTTTTCCAAGATGGATAAAGAAAAAAATTACAAAGCTTCTCCTATTATGCTTTTCAATGTTAAACATGGATAGCACATGGATGGCACATGGATGGCATCCGTGTGCTGCACATGTTTGTCACAGACCACAAACTTGTATTGCCACTTTTCATCTGTGATACCAGAAAAAAATGGAAATGTCCTCTGTGAGTATTGCACAGATACATTTGAACAGGTCCATAAACAATAATGGGTATGTGTTGTATCTGTGAAAAACACAAAACTAGAACATGTAGGTGCAACACGGATGTTTGAATGAGGCAATATTGTTCTTGTTGCTTATTCCATTCTCCAGAAACTGAAGTATTAGCATACAGTATATGCAAAATGAAGTAGCGGTGTAGCACACTAAAATGTAGCTTTATTGTAGTGCCATTACACTTCCTCTAAGCCTTAAATTGGTATTCCCATTTCCAAGATGCTATCTCATTACAGTATATAGTAGGTGTAACAATAATACTGTTAGCCCACAATTGCAGGGTCCTCTCCCTTCTGTACCAGTCTATGATGATATTCGTTAGTGTTGAGCATTCCGATACTGCAAATATCGGGTATCGGCCGATATTCGCGGTATCGGAATTCCGATACTGAGTTCCGATACTTTTGCAATATCGGATACCGGAATCGGAAGTTCCCATAATGCTATGAGCCAATTTGATTTAATTCAGCCACTGAGGAATCATAAGAAGTGTGGGCACATCCTGTTATGCATATTAGGCATGTATCTACTGGCATGGCTGTGATTGGCTGCTGAAATGAAGTCATGATGCACTATAAAAGCCGCCGCCGCCATTTTGGGTTCACTCTGCTGTGAATTCAGTTAGGGACAGGATGCTGCTCTTCTGACTGAGGGACAGTTTGAGATAGTGTTTTGCTTCATTGTGCTTTACCCAGGCTAATTTAGCAACCGCTGTGTGAGAACCTTGTTTTTGCCTTGCAGCGCTGTTCACAGCTGTCTACAAGGTCTCTGTGTGAGTGCAGCCAACACTGCAGTGTGTTCTGCAGCCACATCTGGTTGTAGTTCCCTCAGCGTGCGTCACTGCCTCATACTGTTACATTGTCCTTTTTTGTATTTGTGATGCTGCACATTTTGCCAGATTTCTCCTATTACTGTGGTTCCATCCGTATCCAGCTAGATAGCGTGCAAACAGTATATAGGAGTAGATAGAGGAGCTTTTCTGCAGCCTTGCAGCGCCGTTCACGGCTGTCTGCAAGGTCTGTGTGTGTGAGTGCAGCTCTCGCTGCAGTGTGTTCTGCAGCCACATCTGGTTGTAGTCCGCTCAGCGTGCATCACTTGCTCATACATTGTCCTTTTTTTCATTAGTGCAGCCCATTTTTCCTGATTTCTCCTATTAGTGGTGTGTTTCCATCCGTATCCAGCTAGATTGCGTGCACTATATAGGAGTAACTAAACCCATAGAGAAAGATCAAGTCCACACGGAAGGGAGCACCACAATCATATGTAAAAAATACAAAATCTTTTATTAGTAAGCTTTTACAAAAAAATAATGCAACACACAAAAAGATACATCACACAGAAAAATGAATAAAAACATTAAAAGTGCAACAACAGCACAAATCTTGTACGCAGGTCATATCCTAATATGATAATATAGGAAAAGAGTGACAACCCACATCCCCAACTACTCCAGCATGGTCATACAATACAATATAATGGCCTGTGGTATAACCATATACAATGTGCTTAGTATACAAAACAATTAGTTATATATACACATGGTTCACAGATCAAAAAAACACAACAATATGAGTAAATAAGTGTAGACCTGCTAATATCACAGTACCATATAGCCCTACAGGTATCAATAGAAAACAATGGACCCCACAGGCAAATAAAGATCAATGCCTAAACGGCCTTTACCCAATGCAGCCATGCTAAATGAAGGAACCACAAAGTATGATAAGGTCCTGCATGTCAGAAAAAGAATCAAATACATACACCATGTGGGATCCAAATGATGAGATCAGGCTAAGGCCATGTGTATACCGATGGAAAAGAGAGGAGGGAAGGAGATGTGGGAAAAGAAACATATGCGTATCGCCGCAAAAGTTGAGGCTTCCTCAGGGAGAGGTAGCATGCTGTGTGTCATATCAATCCAATATTTATGTAGAATAAATGAGCTAAATGATATTCACCTGTTAGGAAACAGCAGTAAGGAAGGCACATGGAGCAGACTGGACGCGGCCATCTTGTGAATCCACCAGAGAGGTGTACTAACAATAAAGTTGTATAGAAATCAGATCCACGCATGCGCAATGAGGGGAAACCCCCGCACAGGCGCACTAATGGTAAAGTCCAAGCCCCCCCCCAAAAAAAATGCATTGCGCAAATGCGCCTGCGCAATGGCCATATACACAAATGCTGGTCAGAAAACACTCACCCAGTCGGGACCATCAAGAGGGAGGGGAACGCAATGCAAAAGTACCTGCCATATTTTACCCCCGGAGTAATCATGCCTGTGTTGTTGCTGCATGTTAACACAGAGCACACAAACATATCAAAGAGAGCAAAACGGCGCAGGCACATGATCATAAATGTCATATCGGACCAACACCATAGATAAGCTGCACTCATATGCCGACTGCACTCATATGCAGACTCATAATGCGCTTGCAGGATCAGTACTATTTACTGCTTGCGTTAAGGGATAGGGAGCAGTTTTCTGGATCACTGCGTTGAGAAACACGTGATGGTGTCTCTGCGGTGTTGGATGTTTTGATCTCCCCGAGGTCATTCATCCTTATGTTTATAGTCCTTTCACTAGGCACTGCTCCTAATAGCCAGTTTCCTACTCCACACTGATGAGGGGCAAATACCCCAAAACAGCTGTCTGTGGATGGATACCATGTTTTGGCATAGGTGGTTTTCCTTTTTGGATGCTGCCCTTCCCGTGGTTGTTCCTTCCCGGTGAAAGACCTGGCTATTTATTGCTTGCATTGAGAAACACGTGATGGTGTCTCCACGGCTTTTCTACATGCATTTGCATATTTCCCATAAGGGATGGGGGCAGTGTTCTGGATCACTGCGTTAAGAAACATGTGATGGTGTCTCCGCAGTGTTGGATGTTTTGATCTCACCGAGGTCATTCATCCTTATGTTTATAGTCCTTTCACTAGGCACTGCTCCTAATAGCCAATGTCCTACTCCACACTGATGAGGGGCAAATACCCCAAAACAGCTGTCTGTGGATGGATACCATGTTTTGGCATAGGTGGTTTTCCTTTTTGGATGCTGTCCTTCCCATGGTTGTTCCTTCCCGGTGAAAGACCTGGCTATTTATTGCTTGCATTGAGAAACACGTGATGGTGTCTCCACGACTTTTCTACATGCATTTGCATATTTCCCATAAGGGATGGGGGCAGTGTTCTGGATCACTGCGTTAAGAAACATGTGATGGTGTCTCCGCAGTGTTGGATGTTTTGATCTCACCGAGGTCATTCATCCTTATGTTTATAGTCCTTTCACTAGGCACTGCTCCTAATAGCCAATGTCCTACTCCACACTGATGAGGGGCAAATACCCCAAAACAGCTGTCTGTGGAGGGATACCATGTTTTGGTATAGGTGGTTTTCCTTTTTGGATGCTGCCCTTCCCGTGGTTGTTCCTTCCCGGTGAAAGACCTGGCTATTTATTGCTTGCGTTGAGAAACACGTGATGCTATCTCTGCGGCTTTTCTACATACGTTGGAGAAGATGACCCTTCAAGCAAGTCCTCATCAGACTGATAAGTGTTCTTTTCTCAAGAAATCCTCTACTGTTGGTCTGTCTGTTCTGTGGTGACATACTCAGTAACTGCATACTATTACACATATCTCTGTGATTTAATTGCATAAAAATTCAAAGTTGGAAAATTGCAAAATTTTCAAAATTTTCGCCAAATTTCCGTTTTTTCACAAATAAACGCAGGTAATATCAAAGAAATTTTACCACTATCACGAAGTACAATATGTCACGAGAAAACAATGTCAGAATTACCGGGATCTGTTGAAGCGTTCCAGAGTGATAACCTCATAAGGGGACAGTGGTCAGAATTGTAAAAATTGGCCTGGTCATTACCGTGCAAACCACCCATGGGGGTAAAGGGGTTAAACTGAAATGAGTTATGTGAAGCAATAAAATGTAAAGCTTCACAAATAAAGTCACTGACTCCTATATCAGTCTCCGTATAGCCCAGCTGATGCCTAAAAAGTTTCACGCCAGCATCCTGTGGGATACAGGTGTATAGGTCTTGACGTCAATCGGGGCCAACATGTTTCCCTCATTCCTTTCAAACCTATCAATTTCTTGCAAAAATTCCTCTGCTAATCCATATACTCCAACAGGGGCTCTATCACACTTCTAATGCCTGCTCCTGGACGACCAGGAAGATTATCAATCTATTTATGAATCTTCCAAATTCAGTAGTAATATGGTTTCTTTGTAAACTCTATCAGCAATTTGTTAGCAAGACTAAACGAGAACATTCCTTGTTCCACATCTCGTCACAGTAGTGGCAAAAGTTTTTCTTTTATTTTATGTGTGATTTTAAGGGAGAATACACTCTGATGCCATTCAATTGCCGCAGACATTCATGCATACAGTGGGGCAAAAAAGTATTTAGTCAGTCAGCAATAGTGCAAGTTCCACCACTTAAAAAGATGAGAGGCGTCTGTAATTTACATCATAGGTAGACCTCAACTATGGGAGACAAACTGAGAAAAAAAAATCCAGAAAATCACATTGTCTGTTTTTTTAACATTTTATTTGCATATTATGGTGGAAAATAAGTATTTGGTCAGAAACAAAATTTCATCTCAATACTTTGTAATATATCCTTTGTTGGCAATGACAGAGGTCAAACGTTTTCTGTAAGTCTTCACAAGGTTGCCACACACTGTTGTTGGTATGTTGGCCCATTCCTCCATGCAGATCTCCTCTAGAGCAGTGATGTTTTTGGCTTTTCGCTTGGCAACATGGACTTTCAACTCCCTCCAAAGGTTTTCTATAGGGTTGAGATCTGGAGACTGGCTAGGCCACTCCAGGACCTTGAAGTGCTTCTTACGAAGCCACTCCTTCGTTGCCCTGGCGGTGTGCTTTGGATCATTGTCATGTTGAAAGACCCAGCCACGTTTCATCTTCAATGCCCTTGCTGATGGAAGGAGGTTTGCACTCAAAATCTCACGATACATGGCCCCATTCATTCTTTCATGTACCCGGATCAGTCGTCCTGGCCCCTTTGCAGAGAAACAGCCCCAAAGCATGATGTTTCCACCACCATGCTTTACAGTAGGTATGGTGATTGATGGATGCAACTCAGTATTCTTTTTCCTCCAAACGCGACAAGTTGTGTTTCTACCAAACAGTTCCAGTTTGGTTTCATCAGATCTTAGGACATTCTCCCAAAACTCCTCTGGATCATCCAAATGCTCTCTAGCAAACTTCAGACGGGCCCGGACATGTACTGGCTTAAGCAGTGGGACACGTCTGGCACTGCAGGATCTGAGTCCATGGTGGCGTAGTGTGTTACTTATGGTAGGCCTTGTTACATTGGTCCCAGCTCTCTGCAGTTCATTCACTAGGTCCCCCCGCGTGGTTCTGGGATTTTTGCTCACCGTTTTTGTGATCATTCTGACCCCACGGGGTGGGATTTTGCGTGGAGCCCCAGGTCGAGGGAGATTATCAGTGGTCTTGTATATCTTCCATTTTCTAATTATTGCTCCCACTGTTGATTTTTTTCACTCCAAGCTGGTTGGCTATTGCAGATTCAGTCTTCCCAGCCTGGTGCAGGGCTACAATTTTGTTTCTGGTGTCCTTTGACAGCTCTTTGGTCTTCACCATAGTGGAGTTTGGAGTCAGACTGTTTGAGGGTGTGCACAGGTGTCTTTTTATACTGATAACAAGTTTAAACAGGTGCCATTACTACAGGTAATGAGTGGAGGAAAGAGGAAACTCTTAAAGAAGAAGTTACAGGTCTGTGAGAGCCTGAAATCTTGATTGTTTGTTTCTGACCAAATACTAATTTTCCACCATAATATGCAAAAAAAATGATAAAAAAACAGACAATGTGATTTTCTGGATTTTTTTTTTCTCAGTTTGTCTCCCATAGTTGAGGTCTACCTATGATGTAAATTACAGACGCCTCTCATCTTTTTAAGTGGTGGAACTTGCACTATTGCTGACTGACTAAATACTTTTTTGCCCCACTGTATATAATTGCTTAGATAACATATCCACATTTCCCGCTTTGTCAGCAGGTCTCCCCACTAGATCATTTTTTTTCCTTCAACCTTTTTAATGCTGTGTTCTCATAATTTGGATAAATAAAAGATTTAACCACCTTACCTTACTTGCGCCATTGTAGAGCCTGCCGGTAAAGGAGGATCAAATTCAGAAGGTACACCACCCTGAAATGGATTATTCTCAGCCTGCTCTATACTCACATGAGGTACATCCAGAAATAGTTCTATCCGTATCAGAAAAATTAAAGATCATGCTAAAACCTTTTTTTGCACTATATGTATTATACAAATTAAATTAAATTATCAATTCGTAAGTGGTAATAATCAACACTTTCAACATTGCAATAGTTTAAGCCATGAGATAGGAGAGGAACACAATCATCTGATAGTTCTATTCCACTGAGAGTAATCACATTAATATTACCATTGGTTGGTTCTTTATCTGTTGTTGACTTCTCCAGGACATCTGCTTCAGCTGGATGCCTGGCTTATTCTTTGTTCTGCTTCTGTCTGCCCTTTCTAATGTACCATCTAAAGGGGCTACTTTTTCTTTTGGCATTTCCGTATCCAGCATAGGTGAATGACCAACTTAAGTTTAAGCATAAATGCTAATTAGGGTGCTAGGTGCACCCTTGGCATTGCCAAGAGGCTCAGTGCATCGTACTGCCCTCTGGTTTTGCATTGTGCCATCTCCCTGCCTCACTTGCCGTAGATAGCAGGGATGAGTGTTGTAGACTAGAAATCACAAAGACATTCAGGACAAGACTAAGAATATAGCGTGGAAAAACATGTTGGTAATGATTAAGTCAATGAAATTTGGCTGGTTGACCAGATGGACAGATGAATATGCTCTATTGTCTATAGTGATCTCACATGTGTCCATGTGGATATTTTGCTTCCTTCTACAATATTGAGTAGTGTCATGTCCCATGATTTGGGGATATTACAGACTGTATTGCATTCACTTTGTGTTGTTACATATTGCTGTTTCATTGCAATGCAATAAGCTTTGCTCTCTTTAGAAGTTTGTCCTTCCACTCTCCCTGTCTCTCTCGGATCTAGTTCCGATGTCAGTAACCCCTCTCTTCTTCTCCATTCGTCTTCCTCTTTCACCATCTCTCAGCCATCTTAGAAGCTCATGTGTTTGCAGTCCTATTTTTACCTGCTGTATGTGTGTGCATATTTACAAGAATTCAGCAGGAAAATAAACCTTCTTCTGGAATCTTCATACGTGCCTCCTACGGTCGTGATAAAACTGTTTGAGGACATGATTTTGTGTTAGTACGGTAAAGAGAAAGTCTAGAAATGGTGTCTCACAGTGCCCTACGCTTGCAGCTTAGTCATGGAGTCAGAATAGTAAAAAATACTTTTCCCAGATACATCTGTAAAGCCAGTGTGAAGCCAGCTTCTATATGGTTCAAAGGTGAATGGCATGCATGTTCATGAATGTTGTCTACTGCTGGAAAAAGCTTAGCAGAGTGTTTGGCAGTCCACCAGGGAATTAATCGAGTAGCAGTTGACTATACGTACTGCTGATCCATTCTAGAGGGGATACAAAGTCCCAATTCTGCCAATTTGTATGGATCTCAGCAGTCAAACATCCACTGATCAGCAAGTATTCACCTATCCAACGGACAACTCCTTAAACATGCATTCTACATTAAAGAGTCAGAAAATTTGCTGAAAGAGGTTTTGCACAAGATATTGCACTTTTGACCTGGATTTCACAAAAAATGGGCATGGGCAACTTCAACACAACCAATAAAACAAAGCACATGAGAAAGCTGGGATAAATTGTATCTTAAATATTGCAGATTTTATTTCCTGTTGCCCAAATTAATAATATAGCTAGGAATTATAATCTCTTAATTCATGTAGTGCAATTTATTCTAGCTGGTTTTCGGTGCAAGACGGGCAAATTAAACACCAGTCTTGAAAAAAAATGATCGCTCCAGCAAGTAGTGTGGAAAACCACAGAATGTAAATCCAAATGTAATTCATACCAAAAAAGTTATTCTTTGGAGGTGGTACTTATTAAATGAAAATGCCATGTCGAACATGTACAGATTTCACCCATGTGTACTTAGATTTCTGAGTGATAAATTGTACCTGGCACAGAGACACCTCTAATTAATATTGTCACTGGGCGCATAATTGGAAATACCAATTCTCATATTAGTGTGTGGTGACCACAGATTTACAATGTGATTTTAAAACATTGCTCCCATTAGAATTGAAGTCTAATAAATTCCAGTGAGCAGCTATAAGAAGGAAAATGCAACTTCTTATAAATCTTTATTGCTTTTAGGGACCAGGGTAAAAAGTTGCAGCTCAATAAATTATGGGTTCCTATATTTTTTATAAAAATATGTGCTTCACTGGCAGTGTAATATTCATGAAAACATATTACTCCACAGGGACACCTGGCGGGGCCCAGAAAAAACAATATCGGCTATAATGAGAATCAGCTGGAATATGGCATGGCTTTTGCATGATGTAGATATACATATGTGATATTTGATGAATGTGAAAAAAGAATTCACTGAAAAAATATGTACTAAAATTGTGAAATACAGGTGGTTCTCACAAAATTAGAATATCATCAAAAAGTTAATTTATTTCAGTTCTTCAATACAAAAAGTGAAACTCATACATTATATAAAGTCATTACAAGCAGAGTGATCTATTTCAAGTGTTTATTTCTGTCAATGTTGATGATTATGGCTTATAGCCAATGAAAGTCAAAAAGTCATTATCTCAGTAAATTAGAATAATTAACAAAAAATACCTGCAAAGGCTTCCTAAGCATTTAAAATGTCCTGTAGTCTGTTTCAGTAGGCTCCACTATCATGGGGAAGACTGCTGACTTGACAGATGTCCAGAAGGCAGTCACTGACACACTTCACAAGGAGGGTAAGCCACAAAAGGTCTTTGCTAAAGAAGATGGCTGTTCACAGAGTGCTGTATCCAAGCATATTAATGGAAAGTTGAGTGGAAAGACAAAGTGTGGTAGAAAAAGGTGCGCAAGCAACCGGGATAACCTCAGCCTTGAAAGGATTGTTAAGAAAAGGCCATTCAAAAATTTGGGGGAGATTCACAAGGAGTGGACTGCTGCTGGAGTCATTGCTTCAAGAGCCACCACACATGGACGTATCCAGGACATGGGCTACAAGTGTCACATTTCTTGCATCAAGCCACTCATGACCAATAGACAACGCCAGTAGTGTCTTACCTTGGCCAAGGAGAAAAAGAAGTGGACTGTTGCTAAGTGGTCCAAGGTTTTGTTTGCCAATAAGCTTTATGGAAATGGAAATTTCATTCTCCAGCTGGACTTGGCAGCTATCCACACTGCCAAAAGTACCAGTACCTGGTTTGAAAACAACCTTATCACTGTGCTTGATTGGCCAGCAAACTCGCCTGACCTTAACACAATAGAAAATCTGTGGGGTATTGACAAGAGAAAGATGAAAGATTCCAGACCCAACAATGCAAACAAGTTGAAGGCTGCTATCAAGCATACATTTCAGTAGGCCAACATTTCGGATTTTAAAATTATTTTTCAAGCAGGTGTTATAAAGTATTCTAATTTACTGAGATAATGACTTTTGGGTTTTCATTGGCTGTAAACCATAATCATCAACATTAACAGAGATAAACACTTGAAATAGATCACTTTGTTAGTTGTGACCTTATATAATACAGCTCTGGCAAAAATTAAGAGACCGCCACATCAAAACCCTGTCATGGGCAGCCCAATCTCCAGACCTGACCCCTATTGAAAACTTCTGGACTGTAATCAAGAGGATGATGGATAGTCAGAAGCCATCAAACAAAGAAGAACTGCTTACTTTTTTTGAACCAGAAGCAGTGTGAAAAAGTGGTGGAAAGCATGCCAAGACGCATGAAAGCTGTGATTAAAAATCATGGTTATTCCACAAAATATTGATTTCTGAACTCTTCTTGAGTTAAAACATTTGTATTGTTGTTTATAAATGAATAAGAACTTGTTTTCTTTGCATTATTTGAGGTCTGAAATCACTTTTTTTTTTTTTTAATTTTGACCATTTCTCCTTTTCAGAAAAAAAATTGCAAAATTTATTGCTGGGAAATTCGGAGACGTCAGAAGTTTATAGAATAAATGAACAATTTACATTTTACTAAAAAATATACCTATAAAGAGAAAAATCAGACAAACTGAACATTTTGCAGTGGTCTCTTAATTTTTGGCAGAGCTGTATATGAGTTTCACTTTTTGTATTGAAGAACTTAAATAAATTAACTTTTTGATGATATTCTAATTTTGTGAGAAACACCTGTACCAAAAACTGAACCAACATTTTTTATTAATTGTTGCCTTTACAATATTTTGCACAAACTTTTTTAAATTTTGACCACTTAAATATAAGAAACATATAATGACAAGAAAAGGTCTAAATATGTGAAACATTTTTTCAACTGTCTTTAAATGTGCCATAGTAAAAGTATGGTGCAGGTTTAAGGTTACATTCATATTATGTTCTTTACCTATTTTTGGAATATACAACAGGAAAGCTTGTTAAGTCTTTCACTTGTTTACTATGCTTTTCTATGCAGAAGTCTCACGAAAAAACTAATCTTTATGCACAATACTTACTTTTTAGTATTGGCACCTATGGCCTAGACATATAACAATGTAACACAGTGGAAAATGCCAAAGGTATTCACAAGAATATCCACAGGATCATTATAGCCAACCGATGCATAAACATGATCTAAACAAAACCTTAGCTTTTTACATGAACAATCATGCTGCCAAATGTTGTATCCAAAATTTTCAGATTTGTGCTAAGTTCCCTTTGTGTATATTCCACCCCTGCAATCGAAGCACAAACTAACAATATAGAGTGTGCACCCTAATGACTACCTCAATTGTTTTATCAGGGTACATCTTAAAATAAACATTTTGCTATTTCCCATCCCAACTCCTTTGCCCTATGTGTCACTTAAAAATTAAAATAAAGTCAGAATGCTGTAAAATAATAAAATGAGTAATATTCACCCTACTGATTCCCCACTGCTTTTATCCAACTGCACCCCTGGTCCCTTGTTAGTCTTTTTACTTGAAATGGAACTAAGTCCTGAATGTGAAATCAGCATAATACTTTTTGTTTTCCTGTCTAACTTGGATAGATTTGAAGGGTTTTTTCATACAAAAGAATTGATAAGTCCAGGAGCTACACTACAAAAGTCAATAGGTGGGAATTTGACAAATAAAAACAACCCCCCACCAACATTAATGTTGCGAGATTGGGCCAAAAAAATAGAATGCCATAAAAGTGGGTACATATTATGAGTGAACTGAAACTCCCTTCACATTTGTTTGCTGATCTGGTTTTATTTCCCTTCTGACATTTCTGTACCCCTTCTGACCCATGTGAAGAAATTAATGACATAACTGATCCTATGTGAATAAGTACGGAATCCCATGTATCCCATATTGGACTAGGGTAGCAAGGGTCCACCAACCAGGATCATTAGATTAACCCCTTTCGGACATTAGGCATAATAGTACTCCCTTGCCGGACTTTCCTGTTTGCTGCGGGCTCCGGCGCTGAGTCGGCACCTTTCTGGGCACATGACAGCTATCCAGCCGCGGCTTCTATCTAGCTAATGCCGCTGTCATTCTCTGACAGCAGCATTGAACTCGCAATTTACCAGAGGCGCGTTGCTAATCCTGCCTTTTGGTGAACCCGTCACATGATCGCGGGTCACCGATGGGTCGGCATGACAGCCAGAGGTCTGCAACAGACCTCTATGGTTGTCATAGCCAGATTGCTATGGGCACCACCGAGTGGTCGGTCCTCATAGCAAGTGAGCATTTCTGCTACACAAAGGCGATCTGATCATCGCCTGTGTGTAACAGAGGCGATCGGACATCTGCAGCTTCTAGTCTCCCATTGAAACTATTGCAGCATGCAAAAAGTAAAAAAAAATGCTTTAAAAAATATTTAAAAAATGTATAGTATAAAAGTTCAAATTACCCCTCCTTTCGCCCCATTCAAAATAAAAAAATGAAAAAATCAAATATACACATATTTGGTATCGCCACGTTCAGAATCGCACAATTTATCAATATAAAAAAAGAATTACCCTGATCGCTAAACGGCGTAACGAGAGAAATGGAATTGCACTTTTTTTAGCAATTTCACTGCTCTTGGAATTTTTTTTTACCATTTTCCAGTACACAATATGTAAAAACCAATTGTGTTGTTTAAAAGTACAATTTGTCCTGCAAAAAACAATCCCTCACATGGCCATATTTACAGAAAAATAAAAAAGTTATGGCTCTGGGAAGAAGGGGAGCAAAAACAGAAATTCAAAAACTGAAATTCCTCTGGTCATTAAGGGGTTAAATGCTACCTTTGTCTGTACATAGGGAATCAAGAGTACTGTGCCAACCACTGCTCATATAGAGGTATTGGAGCTTTGGAGCCAACTAGGTTTGTGGCTGGCCCAATCTAGCACGGAGACCCTCTTGGGTTTCACCTGATCCCCTGTGGGCCAATCTGAGTCTGAGCCTATGCACCAGTGGTACATATACAATTCTGATACAATACAATATTCAGATTGCATCAGAAAAAATCTCCACTTTTTCAGGACAGGAGTTGTTAGCACCAAAAACAGGAGTTTTTTCAGCATCTTGTGAAAAAATAAATATAAAAAGCCTTATTGGAAATCCACTATCTCACTACATATCGACCTGCACAGTGTAATACAATGGTTCCCACGTATTGATATTGCCAAGTTTACAATACACAAGTGTTTCATAAAGTATAACAATAGCAATCATGAAAACTCCACACTGTCAAGTGCTTACAAATCATGTTAAACCCATATAATTAATATCATAGTGCAAAAATATACGCCATAATACCTATAAAAAGTATACCATAATCATATATAAAAACTGTGATTATGTGTTACACTCCAGCATGGGTATCCAGGGAAATATTACCCAGCTCCTATCTGAGAATAGCTGTATACGCCCAAATACTCACAGCCCATCATCTGCTGTGTATGGCGTCCTGTCTCCAAGGCAAACAGACCTCCATACTGGTGCTGTATCATACTGGTGCAAGATGCTCTCAAATCAGTAGTATTCATATTAACCCCTTCCCGACCTGTGACGCCACGTAGGTGTCATGAAAGTCGGTGCCAATCCGACCTGTGATGCCTATGTGGCGTCATGGCAGGATCGCGTTCCTGCAGATCGGGTGAAAGGGCTAACTGAAATTTCACCCGACCTGCAGGGACAGGGGGAGTGGTACTTGAGCCCAGGGGGGTGGATTGCCCCCCCCCCCATGGCTACGATCGCTCTGATTGGCTGTTGAAAGTGACGTTTCACTTTCACTTTCAATCAGAGCAATCGTAATATTTCACCAATGAAAATTGGTGAAATATTACAATCCAGCCATGGCCGATGCTGCAATATCATCGGCCATGGCTGGAGCCCACGATGCTCCGCTCCCCTCCGTCCTCCTGTCCGCTCCCTCCATGCTCCAATCCCACCCCCCATACTTACCCCCATACTTATCAACCTCCGGTGTCCATCCGTCTTCTGCATGGGCACCGCCATCTTCCAAATAGTTTTTCCACTAGGGTTAGAACTAGGGAATTAGGGTTAGGATTATGGTTAGAATTAGGGTTAGGGTTAGAATTAGGCTATGTGCACATGGTTCGGATTTGGCTGCGGATCCACAGCGGATTGGCCACTGCAGATTCGTAGCAGTTTTCCATCACGTTTACAGTACCATGTAAACCTATGGAAAACCAAATCTGCTGTGCCCATGGTGCGGAAAATACGGCTCGATATTTTCCGCTGCATGTCAATATTTTGTGCGGATTCCGCAGCGTTTTACACCTGTTCATGTATAGGAATCCGCTGGTGAAATCCGCGCAAAAAACACTGGAAATCAGTGCATTTCACCTGTGGATTTTTAAAAAACGGTGCAGAAAAATCCGCACACAAATCTGCAACGTGGGCACATAGCCTTAGGGTTAGGGTTGGAATTAGAGTTAGGGTTGGAATTAGGGTTAGGGTTGGAATTAGGGTTAAGATTAGGGTTAGGGGTGTGTTGGGGTTAGGGTTAGGCTTGTGTTTAGGGTTATGGTTGGGATTAGGGTTAGGGGTGTTGGGGTTAGGGTTGTGGATAGGGGTGTGTTGGGGTTAGGGTTGTGATTATGGTCATGGTTAAAGTTGGGATTAGGGTTAGGGATGTGCTGGAGTTAGTGTTGGAGTTAGAATTGAGGGGTTTCCACTGTTTAGACACATCAGGGGGTCTCCAAACGCGACGTGGTGCCACTATTGATTCCAGCCAATCTTGCATTCAAAAAGTCAACTGGTGCACCTTCCCTTCCGAACCCTGACGTGTGCCCAGACAGTGGTTTAACCCCACATATGGGGTACCAGCATACTCAGAACAAACTGGACAACAACTTTTGGGGTCCAATTTCTCCCTTTACCCTTGTGAAAATAAAAAAATTGTGGGCTAAGATAATAATTTTTGAGGAAAGAAAAATGATTTTTATTTTCACGGCCCTGTGTTATAAACTACTGTGAAGCACTTGCGGGTTGAAAGTGTTCATCACACATCTAGATAAGTTTCTTCGGGGGTCTAGTTTCCAAAATGGGTTCACTTGTGAGGGTTTCTACTGTTTAGGCACATCAGGGGCTCTGCAAACGCAACGTGACGCCCGCAGACCATTCCATGAAAGTCTGCATTTCAAAACGTCACAACTTCCCTTCCGAGCCCCGACGTGTGCCCAAATAGTGGTTTACCCCCACATATCTGCTATCAGCGTACTCAGGACAAACTGGAAAACAACTTTTGGGGTCTAATTTCTCCTGTTACCATTGTGAAAATAAAAAATTGCGGGCTAAAAATCATTTTTGAGGAAAGAAAAATGATTTTTTATTTTCACGGCTCTGCATTATAAACTTCTGTGAAGCACTTGGGGGTTCAAAGTGCTCATCACACATCTAGATATGTTCCTTGGGGGGTCTAGTTTCCAAAATTGGGTCACTTGTGGGGGAGCTCCAATGTTTAGGCACACAGGGGCTCTCCAAACGCGACATGGTGTCCGCTAACGATTGGAGCAAATTTTTCATCCAAAAAGTCAAATGAGCCTTGGTGTGTGCCCAAACAGTGGTTTACCCCCACATGTGAGGTATCGGTGTACTCAGGAGAAATTGCCCAACAATTTAGGATCCATTTTATCCTGTTGCCCATGTGAAAATGAAAAAATTGAGGCTAAAAGAACTTTTTTGTGAAAAAAAGTACTTTTTCATTTTTTCGGATCAATTTGTGAAGCACATGGGGTTTAAAGTGCTCACTGAGCATCTAGATAAGTTCCTTGGGGGGTCTAGTTTCCAAAATGGGGTCAATTGTGGGGGAACTTTAATCTTTAAGCACACAGGGGCTCTCCAAACGCGACATGGTGTCCGCTAAAGATTGGTTCCCCCCACATATGGGGTATCGGGGGTATCGGCGTACTCAGGACAAATTGGACCACAACTTTTGGGGTCCAGTTTCTCATTTTACCCTTGGTAAAATAAAAAAATTGTTGCTAAAAGATCATTTTTGTGACTAAAAAGTTAATGTTCATTTTTTCCTTCCATGTTTCTTCCGCTGCTGTGAAACACCTGAAGGGTGAGTAAACTTTTGGAATGTGGTTATGACACCTTGAGTCGTGCAGTTTTTAGAATGGTGTCACTTTGGGGTATTTTCAGCCATATAGACCCCTCAAACTGACTTCAAATATGAGGTGTTCCCTTAAAAAAATGGTTTTGTAAATTTAGCTGTAAAAATGAGAAATCACTGGTCAAATTTTAACCTTTATAAGTTCCTAGCAAAAAAAAAAAAATTGTTTCCTACATTGTGCTGATGTAAAGTAGACATGTGGGAAATGTTATTTATTAACTATTTTGTGTCACATAACAGAATAAACATTCGAAATTTGAAAATTGTGAAATTTTCAAAATTTTTGCAAATTTCAGTTTTTTTAGAAATAAACGCAAAAATTATCGACCTAATTTACCACTAACATGAAGCCCAATATGTCACGAAAAAACAGTCTCAGAATCGCTACGATCCGTTGAAGCGTTCCTGAGTTATTACCTCATAAAGGGACACTGGTCAGAATTGCAAAAAATGGCCAGGTCATTAAGGTCAAAATAGGCTGGGTCATGAAGGGGTTAAACAGCGAATCTGAATTTGCCATATTTGTACCATATTGTTACCCTATTCATGCCGAATGTATGTTTGACGATCGTTTCTGAACATATGAGTATTTGTCCATTTCTACTCCCATTGACTCCAATGACGCTCAGCTATGTTCGGCGAATATTGCAAAAACAATATTAGTCAGCGATCGTAATCCGAACCGAATATTGAAAAATTCGCTCAACTCTAATTACCATATACTGTATAAAGAGGCCAGTTGTGATGCCATTTTCTGCCTAGCGATAGATGCCAGACCCCTGCACAAAGAATTAATCTGGAGGCACAAATGTATCTTTATTTTCAAAAACATATTTAGAATATTTAGAATTGAGAGTCCTCAGTAGCTGATACCTTTTAATGGCTAACTGAAAAGATGGTAACAAATTGCAAGCTTTCGAGACTACTCAATATACAAAAAAGGTTGCACTCTATTGTGCCAAAACATGTCAAATATGAAATACATGAAATAGCAAAAGTGGCTTTTGAACATTAGGAAAAATATTTATGAGACTCTTTGCACAAAATTTGGCCAAATAGTGTGAGCCCATCAACCATCGTCAAGGTGGCCTCATTAACCTGATGGGTCCCTGACCTCCCTGTCCAAATGTGAACACTTACCGAAGGCTAATGTCTGAATGCATGGGTGAATGTGGACACCTCTCTCAGTAAAGCCTACATATATCGGTTGGCCGGAACCAAATGTAATTAGATGTAATTAAAAACCACATGGGGAAGGGAGGAGTGCTCAGTCAGTAAGCTAACATAGAAATGACAGGAATACGACTGGCACATCCAAACTAGTGTGAATAGGTGCATACCAGGAGCAGCTACCTCCATATACAATATACAAAAAAGGTTGCACTCTATTGTGCCAAAGCATGTCAAATATGAAATACATGAAATATGAATAGCAAAATGGCTTTTGAACATTAGGAAAAATATTTATGAGATGCTTTGTGCAAAATTTGGCCAAATAGTGTAAGCCCATCAACCATTGTCAAGGTGGCCTCATTATTCTGATGGGTCCCTGACCTCCCTGTCAAGTGCAACCTTTTTTGTATATTGTATATGGAGGTAGCTGCTCCTGGTATGCACCTATTCACACTAGTTTGGATGTGCCAGTCGTTTTCCTGTCATTTCTATGTTAGCTTACTGACTGAGCACTCCTCCCTTCACCATGTGGTTATTAATTACATCTAATCACATTTGGTTCCGGCCAACTAATATATGTAGGCTTTACTGAGAGAGGTGTCCACATTCACCCATGCATTCAGACATTAGCCTTAGGTAAGTGTTCAAATTTGGACAGGGAGGTCAGGGACCCATCAGATTAATGAGGCCACCTTGATGATGGTTAATGGGCTCACACTATTTGGCCAAATTTTGTGCAAAGCGTCTCATAAATATTTTTCCTAATGTTCAAAAGCCATTTTGCTATTCATATTTCATGTATTTCATATTTGACATGCTTTGGCACGATAGAGTGCAAGCTTTTTTGTATATTGTATATGGTAGCTGCTAGTTTGGATGTGCCAGTCGTTTTCCTGTCATTTCGAGACTACTCAGGCCTCTTCATCAGGCATAGACTAATATAAATTATGAAGAAACACATATTTCTAGACAACACAGCAGAAAGATAATGCAATGGATAAGACAAGTGAGGCGAAGCAGAGCTATCATTATGGGAGAGTGATAAACAGTTGTGTCTATAAATATTGAAACAGTTCATAGATAAGGAGTGTGAATGTTTTATTGTCCTCTGATTGGGGTCTGGTTCTGTGTTGTGATGCCCTCACAAGGTCTGAGGAGCAAATTCCTTAATTGATGTAGAAAGACATAAATCCATGTGACACATTCATTCATGCACTGAGAGTGTCAAAGGTCATCATCAGCTTATGCTCCCAGACTCTTATGTCTCTCTGAGATTTGAAATGACCCTTTAATGCAAGTAATCTCATGTCCATTATGCTGTGATCAGGGAGACAAAAATGTTTTGCCACAGGTAGATTTATTCTTGTTTCTCCTATTGTGTGGCAATGAGAGTTCATCCGTTTTCTCAGTTTTTGCCCTGTCTCCCCTACATTCAGACCCCCGGTTGGACATTTAGTACAAATAATTAGGAACACCACATTAGATGTGATGCAACTGAAAGTACCTGTGATCTTGTAGTCCTGATGTGAATTGGGGATCTCTATCTTGTCCGTGGTCATTATAAATGGACAGGTTTTACATTTTTTATGGTTGCAAGGAAATGTTCGTGCAGCTGTTTGAGAGGACAGGGAGCTTCTGACAATGATACTTCTTAGATTTGGGGGCTGCCTAAAACACAGTAGTGGGGGTCTGGAAAAATGGATTGTAAGTTGGCATCTTGTAGTAGTAAAGGTTGTAATTTCCCTACACCTCCCCTTAGTACCTCCAGATTTGGAATGTAGCTGAGTTCAAGAGGCACCCAGTTATTTTCTTCCTTAGCTTTGTAATGTAGGAGATGATTTCTTGATATTCTCATTGCTCTTGTAATTTGGTTTTGAATTGTTCTTGGATGGTAGCCCTGATTTAAAAAGGTTTTTCTGAGGCGACCAAGGTGTTGATGGGGTTGGAACATATACGATTGTGTCTGATGGCTTGGCTATAGGCAATAGAGTTTTTTGGGTATTTTGGATGGAAACTGTCCCATTTAAATTGTCTATAGGGGGTCTGTATGTAGGGGAGACAGGGCAAAAACTGAGAACAAGGATGAACTCTCATCGCCACACAATAAGAGAAAAAAGAATATATCTACCTGTGGCAAAACATTTTTGTCTCCCTGATCACAGTATCAGGGCTGCCACTAGGAATTTTGGGGCCCCATACTGGCAACATTTTCGGGGTCCCCTTGAAGCTCCCCCAAGGTTCCACCCCAGCCCCGCCTCCACCCCTCAAACTGTCCACAGTAAAAAAAAATTTAAAACTCCACCACGGAAAGGTAGGCTCTTTTTGCCAGGCCCTACTCTACTCTAACCTATTAAACATTTGTTAACATATCCAATACTATTTAGGTATATTTTTATTTATTTTTCAATTTTTAAAATGACCAATAATATCACATACAGGGGACAAATACCACCGCACCATGACCAGACACCATATTACCACCACATAGTGACCAAATAATAGCACATACAAGGATCAAATACCACCACACCATGTCCAGACCACATATTACCACAATATGATGACCAATAATACCACATACAAGGAACAAATACCACCACACCATGACTAGACCACATATTACCACCACATAGTGACTGAATACTACAAAACTGATCAGTAATAAAAAAAAACACAATACTAATATTACCATAAGTGCCATTATACACTGGAGATCTGTACACAGTATGCAGTGTCTGTGTACAGGTAATACAGAGATCACCGGTGACATTGTACACAGGACCGCTGTATATAGGATACAGTGTATAGTGTCAGTGTACAGGTAACACCATGACTCACCAGAGACATCTCTAGGTGAAGTCTGTCATCTTTGCTTTTAATCTTCATCCAGCACAGACCGCCATCTCCCATCCTGCCCCGTGTCTCCAATCCTGCCCACGTGTCTCCATTCAGCCCTGTTTCTCCATTCTGCCCAATGTTTCCAATCCTGCCCTGATGTCTCCATTCTGCCCCCTGTCTCCATTCTGCCCCTTGTTTCAATTCTGCCCCCGTGTCTCCATTCTGCCCCGGGCAGGATGGAGACACATAATGCATAAAAATCAATAAAAATTTTAATAAAAACTCCTCTTACCTAGCCGCTCTCCTGCAGTGATGATATTTGTTCCCAGGGGGAGGCTTGTGGGGACTGGGGGCCCAACTGCGTCCAACAGGGCCCAGGGGGAGGCTAGTGGAGATGCAGGCCCTCCGTCACCATTATCCTCCCACTGGCCACAGTTGGCTGAGGACCCCCAGTCCCCACTAGCCTTCCCCCTGGGCCCTGTTGGATGCAGCCAGGCGCCCAAGTCACCACTAGCCTCCCCCTGGCCCACGGAGAGGCGAGTGGTGACTGGGGGCCCAAGTCCAACAGGGCCCAGGAGCCCCTCCTGTCACCACTCGCCTTCCCTTATCAGCCACACAGATGCAGCCACGGTGAGGCACCTGAAGCCTCTTCTCACCCTGCTCACCCGCCCGCCGCCTCTGCTCATCCGATCCGCCCGCTGCCTCCGCCTGCTCACCCGCTCATCCGCCGTCTGCCCACGTGGCATACCGAACGCTGCTCTGATCCGGAATGAAGAAGTGGAGCAGCATGTGACGTCAGGAGGACCATGATGTACCCGGGCCGGCCAAACTTTAAAGGTACAGAGAGCGCCCATTTCATTCACATTCAGAGAGCTTGAAAAAAATGTGCAGGGGCCTGATGAGGAAAACAAAGCAAGCTTGAGGGCCCGAGAAAGCAGACTGGGCTGCCAGTGTGCACGGGCCTCCCTTTTTGCTTCTAATTACCAGGCCCGACACAGTAGTAAGGGCAGTAATGCCCTGATGGCAGCCCTGCACAGCATAATGGACATGAGATTACTTATATTAAATGGTAATTTCAAATCTGAGAGACAGAATGGTCTGGGAGTATAAGCTGATCATGACCTTTGACACTCTCAGTGCAGGATTGAATGTGTCACATGGATTTATGTCTTTCTACATCAATTAAGGAATTTGCACCTCAGACCTTGAGGGGGCATCACAACACAGAACCAGACCCCAATCAGAGGACAATAAAACATTCACACTCCTTATCTATGAACTGTTCCAATATTTATGGACACAACTGTTTATGACTCTCCCATAATGATAGCTCTGCTTCACCTTACTTGTCTTATCCATTGCATTATCTTTCTGCTATGTTGTGTATAAATATGTGCCTGATGAAGAGACCTGAGTAGTCTCGAAAGCTTGCAATTTGTTACCATCTTTTCAGTTAGCCATTGAAAGGTATCAACCACTGAAGGACTCTCAATTATAAATATTTTTCTATCTACTGGCTAACACGGTACCAAGATCTATATCTTTCCTGTATCTTTATTTTCAAGCATATAAACACTTGGGATATAATTATTCCTGTAGTCATAAGTTACAGAGTGACATGAATTAAGTGCAGGGCATGAGAAATAAATGAAAAGAGAACACTTAATCTTCACCAGCTTCCAAACAGATGTTACAGAGGTCAACATTTGGCAAACTATAATGCTAAATCCGGAGACTTATAGCTCACATGTCCCTACTGCAAACTTAGCCGCAGGCATATAGCAATTAGCCAGAAGAATCCACCCTGCAATATCATGTACAGAAAAATACTTTTACTCATGTCCTTGTTAAGGGATTTTATAAAACAAACACTGAAGTTTCTCACAGCAAAACAGCTCAGCAGTTATATGGGAAACCTGAGGGCACACAGGCGTTCTTTTAATTCATGGGCTAAGGGTGCAGTCATGATTGAGATGCTTGTTCATGGGTAATCTGCATCATCCACGTGAGCTGCCCTACTGTATAAAAATACAAGTCCAGACTACAGAAAGTTAGTTTTATTTCCTTCCATACTTACTGTGGCAAGTTAACTCATGGTCATGGGTAAGAGGGTCGACATAGAAAAAATTTCCTTCCAAAATCACAACCAGTTTTCATACATGGCCAAATAAACAACAGAACAAAAAAGTTAAATGCAACCTATCACCAGTTTTGTAAAATATCAACTTACACTATCTCCTTATTCAGCGCCTGCGTTGCATTCCACAAATGGTTATATAACCTCTGACTAACTCGGTATACTGCCCAAAAACCTTTAGTTCTTCCACGCTGCATGTTAATCCTGTCGGCTCAGTCCAATAGACATCCTTTCTGTGCTCTCTATCCCTCCTTCTGGCTGCTGTTCGCCATCCTCCTGCTTTGATTGACATGAATGACACCTCCTGAGTCATCCACATTGCCCTGCGCAGATAAATCACGTCTCACGCCTTCGCACTATGCCCTATTGAGGACAGATCCAAAAACATAAGTGCGCATGCGCACAGTAGTGCAAGCTGTGATTTCTGTGCGCAGGCAGTTTTTTCAGGCAATGTAGATGACGCAGAAAGCATCATCCATGTCAATCAAAGCAAGAGGAGGAGGGACAGAGAGCACAGAAAGAATGCCTATCGGACAGGACCGACAGAAGTCACATACGGGAGATCGTCAAAAGTTTTTTGTGGGGTATACAGGGGGAGTCAGGAGGTTATATAACCATTTATGGAATGTAGCACAGATGCTGAATAAGGTGATAGTTTTAGTTGATATATGACAAACCTGGTGACAGGTTCCCTTTAAAGAAGCACTCCTCAAAAATTTTAAATACTGAAGTCATCATATTACATAGCACTGTGTATTAACAATTGCTCATTTTCATCTTTATCTTTTTCTTCTTTATCCAGTGCAGACCACCATCACTTCTTCTAGTCAGGACTCGTCTCTGCAGAAAATAACACACAGTTATCTATAGCTGATCGCTTCCAGAGCACATTTGTCACGAGTAGAGTTGAGCTACATTTACTTTTTTCGAATCGAGTTGGGTTTCGTGAAACCCGACTTTGTCAAAAGTCGGGTCGGGTGAAATCGGCCGATTATTGCGAAAAGTCGGGGGCCGACTTAAACACGAAACCCAATGCAAGTCAATGGGTAATCAAAGTCGGCAGTGAGTGGAGGCCAGGAAAACAACTACAGTGCCCATTTTAATGCCAAAAATATCAATTCTTATTACTTAAGCTTGTAAATCTTAATTTACTTTATAATAATAGTTAGGCATTGAAAACTGGGGGTCATTTGGCTAAAGCTGTGGGGGTAGGGCTGGCTCAAGATTTTTGTGGGCCCAGGAAACGCGGAATATGCCACTGCGGTGGAGCAGGAAGAGGTAAGTATTTCAACTTTGCAAGCGCTGTGATCCTGAGCAAGCAGGGGGGCCCATTTGTTGACACTGGCACAAGACCCCTCATAGTACGGCGGTGTGTTTGACGGCGGGTAGCGCCTCCCATTGGCAGAGACACTTTTGCGTACTATATGGGGCCCTGTGCCAGTGACATCGCCAACGAGTATGCCCCCCCCCACCTAATGAAGGAACCTGCACTTTCATCTGCACCTTCCTCTTTCTCCCCGTGTAAGGTGGTATAGTATGCGGGAAGGGGAACCTGACTTTCAGCAGGGTCAGATTCTGGCTGTTTAGAGTGCAAGGGGAATGTAGTGGTCTGGGTCAATGTACCAGCAGACTCATCTAGCAGTGCAGTGGCTGGGCAATGGGCAGGATGAGGAGGAAATACAGATATAGGCCCAAATAATAAAGTGGGCTAAATGCAGTTCAAAATTGGTAACAGGACTAAACAGGCGGCATTGCTTTGTTCAGTGGAGGACAACTGTAATGAGTGGCAGACCCAGTTAGTAGGCCCAAATATTAAAGTAGGCTAAATGCAGTTCAAAATTGGTAACAGGACTAAACGGGCGGCATTGCTTTGTTCAGTGGAGGACAACTGTAATGAGTGGCAGACACAGTTAGTAGGCCCAAATATTAAAGTAGGCTAAATGCAGTTCAAAATTGGTAACAGGACTAAACGGGCGGCATTGCTTTGTTCAGTGGAGGACAACTGTAATGAGTGGCAGACACAGTTAGTAGGCCCAAATATTAAAGTAGGCTAAATGCAGTTCAAAATTGGTAACAAGACTAAACAGGCGGCATTGCTTTGTTCAGTGGAGGACAACTGTAATGAGTGGCAGACACAGTTAGTAGGCCCAAATATTAAAGTTGGCTAAATGCAGTTCAAAATTGGTAACAGGACTAAACAGTCAGCATTGCTTTGTTCAGTGGAAGACAACTGTAATGAGAGGCAGACACAGTTAGTAGGCCCAAATATTAAAGTAGGCTAAATGCAGTTCAAAATTGGTAACAGGACTAAACAGGCTGCATTGCTGTGTTCAGTGGAGGACAACTGTAATGAGTGGCAGACACAGTTAGTAGGCCCAAATATTAAAGTAGGCTAAATGCAGTCCAAAATTGGTAACAGGACTAAACGGGCCGCATTGCTTTGTTCAGTGGAGGACAACTGTAATGAGTGGCAGACACAGTTAGTAGGCCCAAATAGTAAAGTATGCTAAATGCAGTTCAAAATTGGTAACAGGACTAAATGGGCGGCATAGCTAGGTACAGGGGTGGGCTCCTCTGCTGAGTAGCAGACAGTATTAGTAGGCGCAAAGTATTAACTGCTCTAAATGGAGGCCAGGGCCCCTGTATATTTTAACTATCATCTATCATTTCAACAAATTTGTATTGGCAGTGCCATTGAAGGATTTAACAGCACAGACTACACAGTGGTGGAGCAGGGTGAGGTAAGTATTGCAAGTGGTAGAGCACTGTTTGAGCTGGGGGGAACACTCTCTCATCGGCGGCAGTACTGGCACAGGGCCCCACATATTACGACGGTGTGTCTGACGTTGGTTGTGCACCACCACTGTCAGAGACACTTCGTTGTACTATGAGGGACCCTGTGCCGTCGCCCAAGAGTGGGCACACCCACCTGTCCAGGCAAACGGCACTCGCACGGGTGCTTACGCCAGGTATTGACCACGGCCCTGTGGGGGGAGTCAGCCCATTTAGGGAGGTATAAAAATGGCCTATGGTGGACATTCAGCAGCTGCAAATCTAGGAATTGGAGAAGTCAGTAAGAGGACGCCAAAAGCAAGACATTTTTCAGGCAAACTACGTGTCAGCAGGGGAAGGTGGGGCAAAATAATTTGAAATCCATGATTGGTTCATTTTAATGAAGGTTAGATCAACAACATTCTGAGTAGCCAGACGCGTCCTTTTTTTTGGTCAGTATTGAACCAGCAGCACTGAAGACTCTTTCTGATAGCACACTAGCAGCAGGGCAAGCGAGCTCCTGTAATGCATATTCTGCCAATTCTGACCAGGTGTCTATTTTTGATGCCCAGTAATCAAAGGGGAATGACCTGGGAGGGAGAACATTGATAAGGGAGGAAAAGTAGTTCGTAACCATACTGGACAAATGCTGTCTCCTGTCACTTTGAATCGATGCAGCAGTACCTGTAGTGCCAGCGGTCATTGCGAAATCACTCTGGTCATAAAACCCCTCTGTCCAATGCCACCTCAGATTTGTGCACCTCTAACACCTCTGCCATGTTGCCCCCTACGGCTCGTGTGAGAACCATCACCGCCGCTGTGTGCTGGGAATGCCTGACCCAAACGGTCTACAAGAGTTGCTTGTTTGATAGCCAATATTTGCTCAAGGTTCTCATGTGGCATGATATTTTGTAATTTTCCTTTATATCGTGGATCCAGGAGGCAGGCCAACCAGTAATCGTCATCGGTCATCATTTTGATAATGCGGGGGTCCCTTTTAAGGATACGCAAGGCATACTCAGCCATGTGGGCCAATGTTCCAGGTGTCAATTCACTGCTTGTGCTGGGTTGAGGAGCACTTTCTTGCAAATCAACATCAGTTGTGTCCCGCAAAAACCCTGTACCTGACCTTGCAAAGCCACCAGTTTGTATTGCCCCCTGAGAAGCAACCTCCTCCCATAAAGATTCATCCCCATCATCCTCCTCCTCTTCGTCCGCCACCTCGTCCAGGAGAGTTCCCTGAGCAGACAATAGCTGACTGTCATCAAGGCTTCCCTCCTCCTCGGCTGCAGACGCCAGCTCCTTAATGTGCGTCAAACTTTGCATCAGCAGAAGCATTAGTGGGATGCTCATGCTTATGATGGCGTCATCTGCACTTACCAGCCATGTGCATTCCTCAAAACACTGAAGGACTTGACAGAGGTCTTGGAGCTTTGACCACTGCACACCAGACAACTCCATGTCTGCCATCCAAGTGCCTGCCCGTGTATGTGTATCCTCCCACAAATTAATTACAGCACGCCTCTGTTCGCACAGCCTCTGAACCATGTGCAGTGTGGAGTTCCACCTTGTTGCAACATCGATTATTAGGCGGTGCTGGTGAAGATTCAGCAATCGCTGATGGTTCAGCATACGGCCGGAGTGTATGGGCGACCGGCGGATGTGCGAGCAAAGTCTTCGCACCTTCAGGAGCAGGGCTGGTAACTCCGGATAATTTGTGAAGAAGCACTGCACCACCAGGTTCAAGGTGTGAGCCAGGCAAGGTATGTGTTTCAGTTCTGAAAGGGCTATGGCAGCCATAAAATTCCTTCCGTTATCACTGACTACCTTGCCTGCCTCAAGATGTACACTGCCCAGCCATGACTGAGTTTCTTGCTGCAAGTACTCGGCCAGTACTTCCGCGGTGTATCTGTTGTCGCCTAAACAATTCATTTGTAACACAACCTGCTGACGCTTACCACTAGTTGTTCGATAATGGGACACCTCGTGTGCAACACTGGCAGCTGCGGATGGAGTGGTCGTGCGACTGCGCTCTGTGGACAAGCTTTCGCTTCTGGAGGAGGATGAGGAGGGATGGTAAACGCCTACAGCCAACTGTTTTCTAGACCGTGGGCTAGGCAGAACTGTCCCAATATGGCTGACCCTGCATCCACCACATTAACCCAGTGCACCGTGATGGACACGTAACGTCCCTGGCCATGCCTACTGGTCCATGCATCTGTTGTGAGGTGCACCTTTCCACTGACTAATTGCCTCAGTGCATGGACAATGCGGTCTTTGACAGGCTGGTGGAGGGCTGGGATGGCTTTTCTCGTGAAGAAGTGCTGACTGGGTAGGTCATAGCGTGGTACTGCATAGGCCATCAGGTCTTTGAAAGCTTCGCTTTCAATCAACTGGTAGGGCATCATCTCTAATGAGATTAGTATAGCAATGTGGGCGTTCAAACCCTGTGTATGCGGACGAGAGGATGAGTACTTTCTTTTCCTAATGAGTCTCTTGTAGGGTGAGCTGGACTGGAGAGCTGCATATGGTGGAACTAGCGGTGGTGGTGGTGGACATGGCGGATTGAGAGAGGGTTGTTGATGGTATTCTTAATGTTGGCCTACATACAGTGTTTCCTACCAATAACCTTGTGATACCCTGACTGCTTTGGCCTTGCGACGATACCTCCACATTTGCTGCTGGTGGTGTCCTAACCGGTGGCCTTACAGTGAGGGGAGCAATGTAGCGTTGCTGACTACCTTCATTCTGAGCAGGTGCACCAAAGGTACGGGACGTTTGGTAGTTAGCCCAGGCTTGCAAGTGCATGCTGGTTAAATGTCTAAGCGTGCACGTTGTATTTAAATTTTGAAGATTCTTCCCTCTGCTAAAGGTCTTTGAGCATTTCTTACAGATAACTTTTGACTGATAATTCGGATCTTGGTTAAAAAATTGCCACACTACACTCTTCCTACTATGGAATACCTTTTCAGGCATTGCACGCTGTGCTAATTTCACCAGATTGCCATGCTGTCCTAAAACTGTTTTTGTTTTTTACAAACGTTTTTGGCCTGATACGGGCCTGCCAGATGACAGCTGTTGCGATGTAGATGGCTGCTGCGGATCATTCTCCTCCGCTTCTGAGCTACTGGCAGCGCACCCTCTTCCCCCAATGGCTGCCAATCTGGGTCAACAACTGGGTCATCTATCACCTGCTCTTCAATGCCATGTGCACCTTCCTCTGTGTCACCGTGTAAGGTGCTATAGCGTTCAGGACGGGGCACCATAGTCTCATCAGGGTCAGATTCTGGCTCAGAACACTGCGAGGGCAATGTAGTGATCTGAGTCAATGGAACAGCATAATAATCTAGCTGTGGCTGTGCATTAGTGCACTCCATGTCCGATTCATCTTGTAATGGGCAGTTAACAATTTCCCTTTCTAACCCAGGCACGGTATGTGTAAAGAGCTCCATGGAGTAACCTGTAGTGTCGCCTGACGCATCCTTCACTTTTGGTTTGGGTGAAGGACACAAGGAAACGGCTTGTTCCTGACCGGGAGCATCCACTGACGACTCGCTGCTTTTATATTTGGAACTTTCTGAAGAGGAGGCGAAAGAGCTAGAGGCTGAGTCAGCAAGGACAGCCAAAACTTTTTCCTGCTGCTCCGGATTTAAAAGCTGTTTTCCTACTCCCAGAGAAGGGAGCCTTCGAGGCCTTGTGTAGCCAGACGATGACGCTGGCTCAACACTTCCAGCCTTAGGTTATATTGTGCTTTTGCCACTACCACCAGATGCACCACCACCACCACCATCAGTACCAGCTGGCAACCACCGCCCACGGGCTCTTCCACCAGACTTCCTCATTTTTTGGAAAATCTAACCAAAATAACAACCGTTATATGGTACTGTAAAACAAGGTAGAAGGTGTATATAAACTTGTTGAGAATTTAAATCTCCCTTTTTTGGGGGGGAAATGAACCAAACCTCAGGCCCTGTGCATAAAACAACACAATGTAAGTGGCAGAAAGTGGCTCGCTGATATACTACAAACTAACAGGACTGAAATATATCCACTTTGTGATAATTTGAATCTCACTTTTTTTGGGGAGACTGAACCAAACCTCAGGCCCTGTGCATAAAACAACACAATGTAAGTGGCAGAAAGTGGCTGGCTGATAGACTACAAACTAACAGGACTGAAGTATATCCACTTTGTGATAATTTGATTCTCACTTTTTTTTTGGGGGGGGGGGGACTGAACCAAACCTCAGGCCCTGTGCATAAAACAACACAATGTAAGTGGCAGAAAGTGGCTGGCAGATATACTACAAACTAACAGGACTGAAATATATCCACTTTGTGAAAATCTGAATCTCACTTTTTTGGGGGGAGACTGAACCAAAACTCAGGCCCAGTGTATATAACAACGCAATCTAAGTGGCAGAAAGTGGCTGGCTGACATACCACAAACTAACAGGACAGAAGTATAACCACTTTGTGAGAATTTGAATCTCACTTTTTTGGGGGGAGACTGAATCAAAACGCAGGCCCAGTGCATAAAACAACACAATGTAAGTGTCAGAAAGTGGCTGGAAGATATATGAAAAAATACAAGGTCTGTAGTACAATTTCAATCTCCCTACAATGATCTCAGGACAAGTATGGCAGCAATAAAAAGGACTGGTGCACACAAAAGTGTGGAAAAATAAACAAGATAACTGTGCAGTGTCACGCCCGCACATACTTACCCATCTTCTTCCATCCCGCGGCGCACTCACGATCCTGTCCCTCGCCGCTCTGCATCTTCTTTCACTGGCTCTCGGCGTCCAGCGTCTTTGCGCATGCGCGGTCGCGTCTCCTCCGGCGCTGAGCCCTCTGGGAGGTCGCGACCCGAGAGCTCCGCCCCAACATGGCGGCGCCCGTCGGCTATTTCTTCTCGGCGTCTTCCTAGGTAAGACGCCTTTGCTTTGTAAGTGCACTGTCTTCTGTCAGTGTTCCTATGCCCTAGGCTCCCCTGTATCTGTGTCTTTTCCCAGCTTAGTTCTCGCTTTGTCTCAGTGTTCCTGCTGTGTCCTGCCAAAGTCCGTGTTCCTGCTGTGTCCTGCCAAAGTTCCGTGTTCCTGCTGTGTCCCGCCAAAGTCCGTGTTCCTGCTGTGTCCTGCCAAAGTTCCGTGTTCCTGCTGAGTCCTGCCAAAGTCCGTGTTCCTGCTGTGTCCTGCCAAAGTTCCGTGTTCCTGCTGTGTCCTGCCAAGTTCCGTGTTCCTGCTGTGTCCTGCCAAGTTCCGTGTTCCTGCTGTGTCCTGCCAAGTTCCGTGTTCCTGCTGCGTCCTGCCAAGTTCCGTGTTCCCGCCGTGTCCTGCCAAGTTCCGTGTTCCTGTCATTATCAGTTAAGTCTTGTTTTCCTAATATTCCCCGCCATTCTAATAGCTCTGTGGTCTCCTTCTATATCTTGGGTCGCCCCTTTGGCTCTAGCTGTTGTGTCTCCAATCCTCCGAGGTCCTGCTCCTAACACTCCCTGTATAGGGGGTGATTCCATCTGGTCCGCTCGACCCCGGGGGCTCTAGAGTCACGACCCAGAGGGTCCACTCTCGGATTTCTGTCCGAATCCCTACAGTAAGCAAAGGCCATGGACCCCGCTGGGGCCTCTGCTGCGCAAAAAGAGCTACTCTTTTTGCGGGAGAATCAGTCCCGTATAATGTCCTTTATGAAAGCTATGGATTCTCGCCTGTCTACACTCCTGCCCTCTGATCCTGGCAACGCCGCTCTACTCGTTGGCTTACAGCAAGAGTTAGCTCAGCAGCGTGACACCCAGGCCCATATTCTTAGTTATATGTCTTCAATAGACGATCGGCTGCTTTCTATCCAGACAGCCGCTTCTACATCTGCTCCGGCTTCCCACCCTCCACCCCGCTTGGCTAAACCGCCTCGGTACAGTGGGGATCCTAAATCCTGCCGAGGATTTTTAAACCAATGCCGTCTTCACTTTGAGCTTCTGCCCCAGCATTACCCAACGGATCGGTCCAAGGTTGCTTTTTTGATTTCCCATCTGGAGGGTGACGCCTTGGCATGGGTTAATCCACTCTGGGAGCGAGACGATCCCCTAGTCTCCCGGTTGTCTGAATTTTTGGAGACTTTCCGTCTTGTCTTTGACGAACCTGGACGTCTGGCCTCTACTACTGAAGCTCTACTGTCTCTCCATCAGGGATCGTTATCCGTAGGCCAGTATGCTATTCAGTTCCGCACCCTCTCCTCTGACTTAGGCTGGAACAATGAGGCGTTAGTGGGTGCTTTCTGGCGGGGTCTCTCTGGGCGCATAAAAGATGAGTTAGCTGGTCGGGACACCCCTACAGTTTTGGAGGAATTAATTTCCTTAGCTACCCGCATTGACCTTCAGTTCCAAGAACGCGCCCGAGAGCGGAGATCTCTTCGTCCTTCTCCTGCCACCCGTAAGCCACTCAGCCCACAGCCTAGAACTTCCTCTCAGGCGTCCGCACCGGAACCTATGCAAATAGACCGTCTTAAGATGTCCGATCAACAACGTAAAGAGAGGCGCACTCAGGGGTTATGTTTTTACTGCGGGAGTGCTGCTCATTTATTGCGGTCTTGCCCTGAACGTCCGGAAAACTTCTCCGCCTAGGTCAGGTAAGAGAGGCCTCCCTAGGTGTGTGTGATCCCTCTCAACCCCTCACTTTGTCCGTTCTTTTGCATATTGCTGGCAAGGGCATTTCTTTGGATGCTTATGTGGATTCAGGCGCAGCAGGGAATTTTATCAGGTTGGAAGAGGTTTTGAAATTCTCCGTTCCAGTCAAAACCTTAGAGGCTCCTGTGATTCTTGCATCTGTGGATGGTAAACCTTTACAGGAGACCATTACTCAAGTAACTCTTGAGGTGGAACTTCAAGTTGGGGCTCTGCATAAGGAGAGAATTGCATGTTATGTTTTAGCGGGTCTGTCTCATCCTATGCTTTTAGGTCTTCCTTGGTTACGGAATCACGAGCCCATTTTAGATTGGCGCAATGGCAATATCTTGCGCTGGGGAGAGCTTTGTCGGGAACGTTGTCTGCTGCCGGTGCGTCCTGTGGGGTCTTCCTCTAATTCTTCTCCTTCCTCTTCTTTTCCCACCTTACCCTGTGTCTACAGCGCTTTTTCTGATGTCTTCAACAAGAAGGAGGCTGAGGGTCTCCCACCTCACCGTCCCTATGATTGTCCCATAGATCTCGTGCCTGGAACTAACCCGCCCAGGGGAAGAATCTATCCTCTCTCTCCTGCTGAGACTCAAGCTATGTCTGAGTACATTCAAGAAAATCTTGCTAAAGGATTTATTCGCAAGTCTTCTTCTCCCGCCGGTGCAGGGTTTTTTTTTGTTAAGAAGAAAGATGGTTCTCTTCGTCCCTGCATTGATTATCGAGGCCTAATGTTGTGAATTCTGTGGCAGAGTTCACTCCTGTGGTCACAAGTGGTACTTCGGCTGATTCTCTCTGGGAGCTTCCGTTTGTGGAGGAAAGTGGTACTGCAGCTTCTGAGTTTCCTCCCTCAGGTGATCTGGTGAGGTCGTTAGCTGCTTCTCTACTTAACTCCACCTGATGCTTTTATCCATGCTTCCTGTCAATGTTCCAGTGTTGGACTTGTGTTTCTCTGGATCATTCCTGTGGCCTGCTGCTCTGCATAGCTAAGTGCTTCTTTGCTATTTGTTGCTATTTTTTCTGTCCAGCTTGTCTATTTGTTTTGCTGGAAGCTCTGGGACGCAAAGGGTGTACCTCCGTGCCGTTAGTTCGGTACAGAGGGTCTTTTTGCCCCCTTTGCGTGGTTTTCTTTAGGGTTTTGTGTAGACCGCAAAGTTATCTTTCCTATCCTCGTTCTGTCTAGAATATCGGGCCTCACTTTGCTGAATCTATTTCATCCCTACGTTTGTCTTTTCATCTTACTCACAGTCATTATTTGTGGGGGGCTGCCTTTTCCTTTGGGGTATTTCTCTGAGGCAAGGTAGGCTTATTTTTCTATCTTCAGGCTAGTTAGTTTCTCAGGCTGTGCCGAGTTGCATAGGGAGCCTTAGGCGCAATCCACAGCTGCCTCTAGTTGTGTTTGGAGAGGATCAGGAATTGCGGTCTACAGAGTTTCCACGTCTCAGAGCTCGTTCTATTATTTTGGGTTATTGTCAGATCACTGTATGTGCTCTGATCGCTATGTACATTGTGTTACTGAATTGCCTATCATAACAGTACAGGAAGCCAAAAGTACTAATGATTCTCAATAGAGGGAAAAAAGAAGTTCTGAGACCATTTTTTTTCCTTTGCACTGTGATTTGTCTTTTTTTTCCCCTAGACATTTGGGTGGTTCAGGACACAGGTGTTACAATGGACATTAAAGGTCTGTCTTCATGTGTAGATCAGCTCACGGCAAGAGTTCAAGATATACAAAATTTTGTGGTTCAGAATTCTTTGTTAGAACCGAGAATTCCTATTCCAGATTTGTTTTTTGGAGATAGAACTAAATTTCTGAGTTTCAAGAATAATTGTAAACTGTTTCTGGCTTTGAAACCTCGTTCCTCTGGTGACCCAGCGCAACAGGCTAGGATCGTAATTTCTTTTTTGCGTGGCGACCCTCAGGACTGGGCATTTTCTCTTGCGTCAGGAGATCCTGCATTGAGTGATATCGATGCGTTTTTCCTGGCGCTTGGATTGCTGTACGATAAGCCTAATTCAGTAGATCAGGCAGAAAAAAATTTGCTGGCTCTTTGTCAGGCTCAGGATGAGATAGAGCTATATTGCCAGAAATTTAGAAAATGGTCCGTGCTCACTCAATGGAATGAATCTGCGCTTGCAGCCATTTTCAGAAAGGGTCTCTCTGAAGCCATTCAGGATGTCATGGTGGGATTTCCTATGCCCGCTGGTTTGAATGAGTCTATGTCTTTGGCCATTCAGATCGGTCGACGCTTGCGTGAGCGTAAATCTGTGTACCATTTGGCGGTATTACCTGAGATTAAACCTGAGCCTATGCAGTGCGATAGGACTATGACCAGAGTTGAACGGCAAGAACACAGACGTCTGAATGGGCTGTGTTTCTACTGTGGTGATTCCACTCATGCTATCTCTGATTGTCCTAAGCGCACTAAGCGGTTCGCTAGGTCTGCCACCATTGGTACTGTACAGTCAAAATTTCTTCTGTCCGTTACCTTGATATGCTCCTTGTCGTCGTATTCTGTCATGGCGTTTGTGGATTCAGGCGCTGCCCTGAATTTGATGGACTTGGATTATGCTAAACGTTGTGGGTTTTTATTGGAGCCCTTGCAGTGTCCTATTCCATTGAGAGGAATTGATGCTACACCTTTGGCCAAGAATAAGCCTCAATACTGGACCCAGCTGACCATGTGCATGGCTCCTGCACATCAGGAGGTTATTCGCTTTCTGGTGTTGCATAATCTGCATGATGTGGTCGTGTTGGGGTTGCCATGGCTACAAGCCCATAATCCAGTATTGGATTGGAATTCCATGTTGGTGTCCAGCTGGGGTTGTCAGGGGGTACATGGTGATGTTCCATTTCTGTCAATTTCGTCATCCACCCCTTCTGAGGTTCCAGAGTTCTTGTCTGATTACCGGGATGTATTTGATGAGCCCAAGTCCGATGCCCTGCCTCCGCATAGGGATTGTGATTGTGCTATCAATTTGATTCCTGGTAGTAAATTCCCAAAAGGTCGACTGTTTAATTTATCCGTGCCTGAGCACACCGCTATGCGCAGTTATGTGAAGGAATCCCTGGAGAAGGGGCATATTCGCCCGTCGTCTTCGCCATTGGGAGCAGGGTTCTTTTTTGTGGCCAAGAAGGATGGTTCGCTGAGACCGTGTATAGATTACCGCCTTCTTAATAAGATCACTGTTAAATTTCAGTACCCCTTGCCATTGTTATCTGATTTGTTTGCTCGGATTAAGGGGGCTAGTTGGTTCACTAAGATAGATCTTCGTGGTGCGTATAATCTGGTGAGAATCAGGCAAGGCGATGAATGGAAAACTGCATTTAATACGCCCGAGGGTCATTTTGAGTATCTAGTGATGCCGTTCGGACTTGCCAATGCTCCATCAGTGTTTCAATCCTTTATGCATGACATCTTCTGTGAGTACCTGGATAAATTCCTGATTGTGTACTTGGATGACATTTTGATCTTCTCGGATGATTGGGAGTCTCATGTGAAGCAGGTCAGAACAGTTTTTCAGGTCCTGCGTGCTAATTCTTTGTTTGTGAAGGGATCAAAGTGTCTCTTTGGTGTGCAGAAGGTTTCATTTCTGGGGTTCATCTTTTCCCCTTCTACTATCGAGATGGATCCTGTTAAGGTCCAAGCCATCCATGATTGGACTCAGCCGACATCTCTGAAAAGTCTGCAAAAGTTCCTGGGCTTTGCTAATTTTTATCGTCGTTTCATCTGCAATTTTTCTAGTGTTGCCAAACCATTGACTGATTTGACCAAGAAGGGTGCTGATTTGGTCAATTGGTCTTCTGCTGCTGTGGAAGCTTTTCAAGAGTTGAAGCGTCGTTTTTCTTCTGCCCCTGTGTTGTGTCAACCAGATGTTTCTCTTCCGTTCCAGGTCGAGGTTGATGCTTCTGAGATTGGAGCAGGGGCTGTTTTGTCACAGAGAGGTTCTGGTTGCTCAGTGATGAAACCATGCGCTTTCTTTTCCAGGAAGTTTTTGCCTGCTGAGCGAAATTATGATGTGGGCAACCGAGAGTTGCTGGCCATGAAGTGGGCATTCGAGGAGTGGCGTCATTGGCTTGAAGGAGCTAAGCATCGCGTGGTGGTATTGACTGATCATAAGAACTTGACTTATCTCGAGTCTGCCAAGCGCTTGAATCCTAGACAAGCTCGTTGGTCGTTGTTTTTTGCCCGTTTTGACTTTGTGATTTCGTACCTTCCGGGCTCTAAAAATGTGAAGGCGGATGCTCTGTCTAGGAGTTTTGTGCCCGACTCTCCGGGTTTATCTGGGCCGGCGGGTATCCTCAAGGAAGGAGTAATTGTGTCTGCCATCTCCCCTGATTTGCGGCGGGTGCTGCAAAAATTTCAGGCTAATAAACCTGATCGTTGCCCAGCGGAGAAACTGTTTGTCCCTGATAGGTGGACGAATAGAGTTATCTCTGAACTTCATTGTTCGGTGTTGGCTGGTCATCCTGGAATCTTTGGTACCAGAGAGTTAGTGGCTAGATCCTTTTGGTGGCCCTCTCTGTCGCGGGATGTGCGTACTTTTGTGCAGTCCTGTGGGATTTGTGCTCGGTCTAAGCCCTGCTGTTCTCGTGCCAGTGGGTTGCTTTTGCCCTTGCCGGTCCCAAAGAGGCCTTGGACACATATCTCTATGGATTTTATTTCTGACCTTCCCGTTTCTCAAAAGATGTCAGTCATTTGGGTGGTCTGTGATCGCTTTTCTAAGATGGTCCATCTGGTACCCTTGTCTAAATTGCCTTCCTCTTCTGATTTGGTGCCTTTGTTCTTCCAGCATGTAGTTCGTTTGCATGGCATTCCAGAGAATATTGTTTCTGACAGAGGTTCCCAGTTTGTTTCGAGGTTTTGGCGAGCCTTTTGTGGTAGGATGGGCATTGACTTGTCTTTTTCCTCGGCTTTCCATCCTCAGACTAATGGCCAGACCGAACGAACCAATCAGACCTTGGAAACATATCTGAGATGCTTTGTTTCTGCTGATCAGGATGACTGGGTGTCCTTTTTGCCTTTGGCTGAGTTTGCCCTTAATAATCGGGCCAGCTCGGCTACCTTGGTTTCGCCGTTTTTCTGCAATTCTGGGTTCCATCCTCGTTTCTCTTCAGGACAGGTTGAGTCTTCGGACTGTCCTGGTGTGGATACTGTGGTGGACAGGTTGCAGCAGATTTGGACTCAGGTAGTGGACAATTTGACCTTGTCCCAGGAGAAGGCTCAACTTTTCGCTAATCGCAGACGCCGTGTGGGTCCCCGACTTCGTGTTGGGGATCTGGTTTGGTTATCTTCTCGTCATATTCCTATGAAGGTTTCCTCTCCTAAGTTTAAACCTCGTTTTATTGGTCCGTATAGGATTTCTGAGGTTCTTAATCCTGTGTCTTTTCGTCTGACCCTTCCAGATTCTTTTTCCATACATAACGTATTCCATAGGTCATTGTTGCGGAGATACGTGGCACCTATGGTCCCATCTGTTGAGCCTCCTGCCCCGGTTTTGGTGGAGGGAGAATTGGAGTATATTGTGGAGAAGATTTTGGATTCTCGTGTTTCAAGACGGAAACTCCAGTATCTGGTTAAATGGAAGGGTTATGCTCAGGAAGATAATTCCTGGGTTTTTGCGTCTGATGTCCATGCTCCCGATCTTGTTCGTGCCTTTCATGTGGCTCATCCTGGTCGGCCTGGGGGCTCTGGTGAGGGTTCGGTGACCCCTCCTCAAGGGGGGGGTACTGTTGTGAATTCTGTGGCAGAGTTCACTCCTGTGGTCACAAGTGGTACTTCGGCTGATTCTCTCTGGGAGCTTCCGTTTGTGGAGGAAAGTGGTACTGCAGCTTCTGAGTTTCCTCCCTCAGGTGATCTGGTGAGGTCGTTAGCTGCTTCTCTACTTAACTCCACCTGATGCTTTTATCCATGCTTCCTGTCAATGTTCCAGTGTTGGACTTGTGTTTCTCTGGATCATTCCTGTGGCCTGCTGCTCTGCATAGCTAAGTGCTTCTTTGCTATTTGTTGCTATTTTTTCTGTCCAGCTTGTCTATTTGTTTTGCTGGAAGCTCTGGGACGCAAAGGGTGTACCTCCGTGCCGTTAGTTCGGTACGGAGGGTCTTTTTGCCCCCTTTGCGTGGTTTTCTTTAGGGTTTTGTGTAGACCGCAAAGTTATCTTTCCTATCCTCGTTCTGTCTAGAATATCGGGCCTCACTTTGCTGAATCTATTTCATCCCTACGTTTGTCTTTTCATCTTACTCACAGTCATTATTTGTGGGGGGCTGCCTTTTCCTTTGGGGTATTTCTCTGAGGCAAGATAGGCTTATTTTTCTATCTTCAGGCTAGTTAGTTTCTCAGGCCGAGTTGCATAGGGAGCCTTAGGCGCAATCCACAGCTGCCTCTAGTTGTGTTTGGAGAGGATCAGGAATTGCGGTCTACAGAGTTTCCACGTCTCAGAGCTCGTTCTATTATTTTGGGTTATTGTCAGATCACTGTATGTGCTCTGATCGCTATGTACATTGTGTTACTGAATTGCCTATCATAACAGCCTGAACAACATCACGGTGAAGAACAAATATCCTCTGCCACTCATTCCGGAACTCTTCGACCGTCTTCGGGGTGCGCAAATTTTTACCAAATTAGATCTACGTGGCGCATACAATCTGGTTCGAATTCGTGCAGGCGATGAGTGGAAGACTGCCTTCAATACTCGTGACGGTCACTACGAATACTTAGTTATGCCGTTTGGTCTCTGCAACGCCCCCGCGGTTTTCCAGGAATTTGTGAACGATGTATTTCGGGATCTTCTCTACTCCTCAGTCGTAGTTTACCTTGACGACATTCTCATCTTTTCTCCGGATCTCTCCACTCATAGGCGAGATGTTCGCCGTGTTCTGCAACGGCTAAGAGAGAATCATCTGTTCGCTAAGATTGAGAAGTGCGTCTTTGAGCAATCTTCAGTTCCCTTCCTTGGATATATTGTCTCAAGATCTGGCTTAGAGATGGATCCAGAGAAGGTTTCTGCTGTCCTGAATTGGCCTCGTCCTCTTGGAACAAAAGCAATCCAACGTTTTCTTGGCTTTGCCAACTACTATAGACAATTTATTCCTCATTTTTCTTCCATGACCAAGCCTATCTCTGCCCTAGTTCACAAGGGAGTCAACTCCAGTCTTTGGACCCCTGAGGCTGAAGAATCCTTTCAGTCCCTTAAACAAAGTTTCGCTACGGCCCCTGTGCTTCATCGTCCTGATGCTAATAGACCGTTTGTCCTTGAGGTCGACGCATCCTCTGTTGGAGCTGGAGCAGTACTTTTGCAAAGATCTTCGTCCGGACGTTTGGTGACCTGTGGTTTTTTTTCTAAAACCTTTTCTGCTCCTGAGCGTAACTACTCTATTGGGGATAAAGAACTATTGGCTATCAAGCTAGCCTTGGAAGAGTGGCGTTATCTCCTTGAGGGGTCTCTTCATCCATTCACCATTTACACAGACCACAAGAATCTGGCCTATATTCAGTCTGCCCAAAGACTAAATCCACGACAAGCCAGATGGTCTTTATTCTTCGGACGATTTGAATTTGAACTTCATTTCTGACCCGGAAATAAGAATGTCAAAGCGGATGCTCTTTCAAGATCCTTTCAGCCTCAGGACATTGAGGATTCTCCGGCTCACATCATTAACCCAGCGAAGATCGTCACTCTTGCTCCTCTAAGAGTGATTTCTGCTCCTCCTGGCAAGACTCTTGTGGCTAATCAAGACAAGGAGAGAGTTTTACGTTGGGGTCACTCCTCCAAAATTGCGGGTCATGTAGGAGTCAAGAAGACACTTTCTCTAATCTCTCGGCACTACTGGTGGCCATCTCTCCGACAAGACGTCACCGAATTCATCGCTTCTTGTTCTTCTTGTGCCAAAAATAAAGTTCCTAGGCAGCTTCCTTCCGGTCTCCTGCATCCTCTGCCTGTACCTTCCGTCCCTTGGAGACATATCGCTATGGACTTCATCACTGATCTACCTTGTTCCTCGAATTGCTCTGTCATCTTGGTTGTTGTAGATCGGTTCTCTAAGATGGCTCACTCCATCACATTGCCTGGTTTGCCTTCCGCTCCTGAGTTGGCAAAGATCTTTTTACACCAAGTCTTCCGTCTTCATGGTTTTCCACATCATATAGTCTCAGACCGTGGAGTACAATTTACCTCACGTTTTTGGAGAGCTCTCTGCAGTCTATTGAAGGTTAACTTAGACTTCTCTTCCGCCTATCACCCTCAGTCCAACGGTCAAGTGGAGCGAGTTAATCAAGTTCTGACTACATATCTGCGACATTTTTCCAATGCACACCAAGATGACTGGGTCTCCCTTCTCCCCTGGGCTGAATTCTCATATAACAATCTTCCCAGTGAGTCTTCCTCCAAATCTCCCTTTTTTGTAGTCTATAGTCAACATCCAAACATTCCTCTTCCTGTTTCTCTTTCCTCGGGGGTACCGGCAGCGGATTTCTTGTCCCGGGAATTCTCTAAGATTTGGAATGAGACCAAAGTGGCTCTTGAAAGAGCTAGCCTTAATATGAAAAAGTTTGCTGATAAGAAGCGTTTGGATGCTCCTCCATATTCTCCGGGTGATAGAGTTTGGCTCTCCTCTCGCTATATCAAGCTTAAAATTCCCTCTTACAAACTGGGTCCTCGCCATATTGGTCCTTTTCCTATCTTGGGTCGCATTAATGATGTCTCTTATAAATTGAAGCTACCTGCCTCTTTACGCATTCCCAATGCCTTCCATGTGTCTCTTCTCAAGCCCGCAGTGTTTAATCGTTTTCACTCCGCTACCTCTTTCTCTCCTCAGTCCTGTACTTCTGATGGAATCTTTAATGTTAAAGATATTCTTGCTAAAAAGGTAGTTAGGGGTAAAACCTATTTTTTGATTGATTGGGAGGGATTTGGTCCTGAGGAGAGGTCCTGGGAGCCCGAGAGAACATCAATGCTCCCCTTATCATGAAAAGATTCCTTTTTAGCCTAAAAAAAAAGGGGGACTAAGGAGGGGGGTACTGTCACGCCCGCACATACTTACCCATCTTCTTCCATCCCGCGGCGCACTCACGATCCTGTCCCTCGCCGCTCTGCATCTTCTTTCACTGGCTCTCGGCGTCCAGCGTCTTTGCGCATGCGCGGTCGTGTCTCCTCCGGCGCTGAGCCCTCTGGGAGGTCGTGACCCGATAGCTCCGCCCCAACATGGCGGCGCCCGTCGGCTATTTCTTCTCAGCGTCTTCCTAGGTAAGATGCCTTTGCTTTGTAGGTGCACTGTCTTCCGTCAGTGTTCCTATGCCGTAGGCTCCCCTGTATCTGTGTCTTTTCCCAGCTTAGTTCTCGCTTTGTCTCAGTGTTCCTGCTGTGTCCTGCCAAAGTCCGTGTTCCTGCTGTGTCCTGCCAAAGTTCCGTGTTCCTGCTGTGTCCCGCCAAAGTCCGTGTTCCTGCTGTGTCCTGCCAAAGTTCCGTGTTCCTGCTGAGTCCTGCCAAAGTTCCGTGTTCCTGCTGTGTCCTGCCAAGTTCCGTGTTCCTGCTGTGTCCTGCCAAGTTCCGTGTTCCTGCTGTGTCCTGCCAAGTTCCGTGTTCCTGCTGCGTCCTGCCAAGTTCCGTGTTCCCGCCGTGTCCTGCCAAGTTCCGTGTTCCTGTCATTATCAGTTAAGTCTTGTTTTCCTAATATTCCCCGCCATTCTAATAGCTCTGTGGTCTCCTTCTATATCTTGGGTCGCCCCTTTGGCTCTAGCTGTTGTGTCTCCAATCCTCCGAGGTCCTGCTCCTAACACTCCCTGTATAGGGGGTGATTCCATCTGGTCCGCTCAACCCCGGGGGCTCTAGAGTCACGACCCAGAGGGTCCACTCTCGGATTTCTGTCCGAATCCCTACATGCAGAAAGGAGCAACAGGATTTTTGCTTTTAAAAAAGCAGTTGGTTTGCACAGCAGCATGCAAACAGCAATGCAGCTATCAGGGAGCCTTATAAGGCAGCCTAATAAGCTACAGAGCTGATGCACAAAAATATAGCCTCCACTGTCCCTGCAAAAAATTGGTGGTGTTGGACAGTGGAAATCGCTACAGCACAAGCGGTTTGGGGGTTAATCTTCCCTCCCTAACTATATCCCTTCTTCTGATGAAGCTGCAGCAACCTCTCCCTATGCTAAGATCGGCAGAAGTAAGATGACGGCCGGCGTGCACGCCCCTTTATAGCCCCTGTGACGCCGCAGAAAGCAAGCCAATCACTGTCATGTCCTTCTCTAAGATGGTGGGGACCGAGAACTATGTCATCACGCTGCCCACACTCTGCGTCCTCCTTCATTGGCTGAAAAATGGAGCTGAAAGCGTCATACGAAACGCGACTTTTGCGCGCAGATCGCCGACCTCATGGCAGATCCCACACTAGGATCGAGTCGGGTTTCATGAAACCTGACTTTGCCGAAAGTCGGCGATTTTTGAATTTGTCCGATCTGTTTCGCTCAACCCCAGTCACGAGTGGGTCACATAGCATTGTGAATCGCAGATCTTCAAATTTAGCCAGTGTCTTTACGTGTCATATGAAATAGATTTTGTTTCCTTTGGTGCTAAAGAGATTAACGACCCTTCCTATGCTGGTTAGAAAGATGCAGCTCCATCTCACGGCTGCTCCTGAAGTGGTCATTTCCTCCCTATAAAATCTGGCCAAACCTTCTCTTCTTCACCAGTGAAAGTTTACTTCTTGGTTCTTTGGAGATGCTGTGCTGAATTGGAGATTGTTGTTGCTGCTGGAGATTGTTTCGTGGTGTTTTTGGGTGTATGCTTTCCTCATTGTCCTATTCCCATTTGGTTTGTTCATTCCTACCCTTCCCTATATACCACTCTACCTTTGATGAGTATTTTATATTTAGTTGCTATCTGTGATCCCTGTTTGTCTTAAGTGTTCATAAATTAGCATATCTGTCCCAGGCCTCCTGGGGTAGGGGTAGGAGACAGCTTAGGAAATAAAAGGAGAACAGTAAGGCTAGGTTCCCATTGCGTTAGGGCAATCCGTTAAGCGCATAGCGCTAGCGGATTGCGCTAACGCAATGTTTATTTAGGCGGCGCGTTCGCCGTCCCCGCTAGCGCAGATCCCCGATCTGCAATAGCGAGGAACGGACCTCGGACGCCCCTCAGACGCTGCAAGCAGCGTCCGAGGCGCGTCACAAAAGAACGACACATCGCTAGCGCGCAATGGGAACCTAGCCTAAGGCTGGTGGCCCAAACCTCCTCACTTTCAGAGGTACTTTTGGGAACAGGGGACAGTATCCTCAAAAGTAAATTAAATTACAGCAGCAATAATGACCCCTACAGTAATTATGTCCCCACTTGCCACCATAAACCTTTAATTAATGGCCTCATCCTGGGCCCCTTTATTTATTATGGGCAGCACATAGTCCTCTATAAAGGATGTGGGTACCACAAACTCCTCCATACAGTTTTATAGACACCACATAGTCCTGCATACAGTATTATGGTCACCACATAGTCCTCTAAACAGTATTATGGGTACCACATAGTCCTCTAAACAGTATTACGGGAACCAAATAGTCCTCCAAAAAGTATTATGGGCACCGCATAGTACTCCATATAGAATTATGGGCACCACATTGTCCGCCATAAAGAATTATGGGCACCACTTAATCCTCCATACAGAAATATGGGCACCGCATAGTCCTCCATAAATAATTATGGGCACCACATAGTCATCCACACAGTATTATGTGCACCACATAGTTCTCCATACAGTTATTATGGGTCCCATATATTGCTCCACACAGTATAAAATGGCCCACATATAAAGCTCCATACAGTATTCTCAGCCCCATATAATACTCCATAAACTGTTATGGGCCCCATGTATTGCTCCATACAGTATCATGGACCCCATATATTGCTCCAAAGAGTATATAATGGCCCGATATATTGCTCCATACAGTAAAATGGGCCCCATATAATGCTCCATCCATTATAATGACCCCATATAATACTTCGTACAGTATAACGCCCCCATATATTGCTCCATACAGTATATAATGACCCCATATATTGCTCCATACAGTATAATGGCCCAATATATTTCTCCACACAGTTTAATGGGCCCAGTATACTTTAAGGAGTATTATATGGGACTGAGTACACTGTATGGAGCTTTATATGTGCTCTATACACTATAATTGGCTCATATGTTGTTCCATAATGTATAATGGGCTCAATATATTGCTCCATACAGTATAATGGGCCCAATATATTATTCCATACAGTATAATGTGCCTCATATAGAGCTCCATACAGTATAATCACAGCACATAGTGTTTCGTACAGAATAATGGCCCCATATATTGCACCATGCAGTATAATGTGCCCCATATATTGCTTCATACTATATAGTGGCCCCATATAACGCTTCATACAGTACAATAAGCCCCATATAATGCTCCATACAGTATAACGGGCCCCATATAATGCACCATACACTATAACGGACCCCATATATTTGTCACAAGTGTATCAGGTGTGACAGACAGTCATCCTGGATCTGGCTGTAGAAGGTCTTTGCAATTAGCTCAAGCACCTTCTTGATTTTTGCATCTCTGATATGGAGCCATAGCCTTCTCCCTCTAGGAACCAACAGTTACCTCCACCATCTGCTGGTAATTACACACCTGTGCTGTAGGTTTTAATACATTCAACTGCTGCTGCATGGTGATGGTATTAGCTTTTACTTGTCTCTGTCTAGTTGAAGTACTAACAGTCTGTTAGTTCCTTCCCAGAGGACTCTTGGAGGATTGCTGGCGTGACATCTTGGTTGTCTTCTCAATCGAAGTGTACTCACTCCATCCCCTCCCTAACCAGGGCCTATCGCTAGGGTCAGGCAGAGATTAGGTTCCTGCTTTGCAATAGGTGCAGAACCTATATAGGGACGGTTAGGGCAGCCAGGGTGATTTTAGATCTGCCTAGGGGACTCCACTCTCCACCTCTCTAGTGTTTGGGCTCCCCTCTCCCCGTTGTTGTGCACTTACTTATCCTTCACTCAGCGTGACAATATTGCTCCATATAGTATAATGGCTCCATATATTGCTCCTTACAGTAAAATGGGCCCCATACAATGCTCCATACAGTATAACGGGCACCATATATTGCTCCATACAGTATAATCAGCCCCATATAATGCTCCATACAGTATAATGGACCCCATATACTATTCAGTACAGTATAACGGGCCTCTTTTATTACTCCATACAGTATAATGGGCCCCACCTAAGGGTACCGTCTCACAGTGGCACTTTTGTCGCTACGACAGTACGATTCGTGACGTTCCAGCGATATCCATACGATATCGGTGTCTGACACGCAGCAGCGATCAGGGACCCTGCTGAGAATCGTACGTCGTAGCAGATCGTTTGGAACTTTCTTTCGTCGCTGGATCTCCCGCTGTCATCGCTGGATCGGTGTGTGTGACACCGATCCAGCGATGCGTTCGCTTGTAACCAGGGTAAACATCGGGTTACTAAGCGCAGGGCCCCGCTTAGTAACCCGATGTTTATCCTGGTTACCATAGTAAATGTAAAAAAAAAAAAAACAGTACATACTCACATTCCGGTGTCCGTCAGGTCCCTTGCCGTCTGCTTCCCGCACTGACTGACTGCCGGCCGTAAAGTGAAAGCAGAGCACAGCGCGCTGTGCTTTCACTTTACGGCCGGCAGTCAGTCAGTGCGGGAAGCAGACGGCAAGGGACCTGACGGACACCGGAATGTAAGTATGTACTGTTTGTTTTTTTTTACGCTGGTAACCAGGGTAAACATCGGGTTACTAAGCGCGGCCCTGCGCTTAGTAACCCGATGCTTACCCTGGTTACCCGGAGACCTCGGCATCGTTGGTCGCTGGAGAGCTGTCTGTGTGACAGCTCTCCAGCGACCACACAACGACTTACCAACGATCACGGCCAGGTCGTATCGCTGGTCGTGATCGTTGGTAAATCGTATAGTGTAACGGTACCCTAATTCCCAATACAGTATAATTGCACCAGAAGCGTAGCTAGGGTTTTTATTCAGGGGGGTGAAACTTCTGAGTGGGCCCCTAATCAGGTAACTTTGATTACAACTAGGTGACACACCCTAATAGTGGAGGAGAACATCAGCAGGTGACCACACTGTTGCTGAAAATATTTTCTATATAAAGACCAATATTGATATTACCACCATATTGTTAATGCTAGATATCAGTCCTACAGAACATATAAAGATCACAGTACAGTTATAGATGGTGACTTACAGCTGACGTTCTTTCTGATGGAACTGTTCACTTTTCCTGTCTTTTCCATCTGGCCCAGACCGACATGACAACTTCTGGCAGTCAGGACTCTGCTGCAGAGAATGCAACAAAGACACATTTCGCATCTCATATTTTCAGCACTGTCCCCAATGGGACTATTCCCAACCTGCACAAACTCCATGCCCATTTTGCATTTAATAATGTCCAGAATCTCCACCCTTTAAAGCTCCCATCTACATAATATGATGCTCTTATACAGTCTAATCCCCCTCACTACATATATATACTGACCCCTTAGTATCCCCAAACTGTTTGATAGCTCTAACTCCAATCTCCACACTGTATGATGGCCCCCTAGATAGCCTCCATATAGTATAACGTACCAGACAATCCTTAATATAGTCCTCAATATAGTACAATGCACTCCCCATAGGCAGACTCTATAGCATAATGCACTCCTCATAGGCAGACTCTATAGTATAATGCACTTCCCATAGGCAGCCTCTATAGTATAATGCAGCCCCTAATGTAATGCTCCCCCATAGGCAGCCTCTATAGTATAATGCAACCCCTAATATAATGCACCCCAATAGGCAGCCTCTATAGTGTAATTCAGCTCTATAGGCAGCCTGTATAGTATAATGCACCCCCATAGGCAGCCTGTATAGTATAATGCATGCCCCTAGGCAGCCTGTATAGTATACTGCACCCCCATAGGCAGTCTGTATAATATAATGCACCCCCATAGGTAGCCTCTGTAGTATAACGCATCCCCATAGGCAGCCTGTATAGAATATTGCACCCTCATAGGCAGCCTGTACAGTATAATGAATTCCTATAGGCAGCCTCTATAATGTAATGCACCTCCATAGGAAGCCTGTATAGTATATTGCACCCCCATAGGTAGCCTCTATAGCATAATGCATTCCAATAGGCAGCCTCTATAGCATGATGCACCTCCATAGGCAGCCTGTTTTGTATAATGCACCCCATAGGCAGCCTGCATAGTATAATACACCCCACAGGCAGCCTGTATAGTATATTGCACCTCCATAAGCAGCCTGTATAGTATAATGCACCCCCATAGGCAGCCTGTATAGTATATTGCACCCGCATAGGCTGCCTGTATAGTATATTGAACCCCCATAGGCAGCCTCTATAGCATGATGCAACCCCATAAAAAATAAATAAATACTCACCTCTCTTCCTCCTGGTTCCTGCACTGCACATCTCTGGACCGTGGATGCCTAATAGTCGGCTGATCGATTCTCCCTGCTCTGTCACATAATTTAACTGCAGCGTAGCTCCTGGTGGGCCTCCTCAGAGCGCAGGGCCTAGGGTGACAGCCCCCTCTGCCCCCCGGTAGCGACGCTGCTGAATGGCACCAAACAGTTCTCCATACAGAATAGTGGCCCCATATATTGCTCCAGATAGAATTATTGCCCCATATATTGCTCCATATAGTATAATAGGCCCCATATATTGCTACATACAGTATATATTGGGCCCCATGTATTGCTCCATACAGTATAATGGCCCCATATATTGCTCCATACAGTATAATGAACCCATAAAGTGCTCCATATAGTATAATGCCCCCATATATTGCACAAGATAGTATACAATGGGCCCATATATTGCTCCATACAGTATAATGGCCCCATATATTGCTCCATACAGTATAATGGCCCCATATATTCCTCCAAGCAGTATATAATGGGCCCCATATATTTGTTCCATGCAGTACAATAGGCCCCATATAATGCTCCATTTAGTATAATGGGCCCCATGTATTGCTACATACAGTATAATGGGCCCCATATAATACTCCATATAGTATAATGGCCCCATATAATGCTTCATACAATACAATGGCCCCTTATAGTGTTCCATACAGTATAATGAGCCCCATATAATACTCCATACAGTATAAGGCCCCATATGTTGTCCCATGCATCATATAATGGCTCCATATTTTGCTCCATACAGTGTAATTGCCCTCATATATTGCTTCATACAGTATAATGGCCCCATATATTACTCCATACAGTATAATGGGCCCCTTATATTACTCTATACAGTATAATCTAAACTTCCTGTAAAAGCAACTTTTCCCAACAATTCAGAATCTAGGAGCAGTTTGGTGACCAACAATGATTTTACTAATATGATGAAGACCATGTCAAAAAGCTGATAAGTGGCTCAGTGGAGAAAACAATGAAATTTTGGGTCTAGGGCCAGAAATCTCCCCAGATCTTAATTATATTGAGAACCTGCGGCCAATCCTCAAAAAGATCTAAAAGTACTGAAGCAGCAATGGCAAACCTTGCGAGAATCATAATTTGAAAATCTTTGGCCATGACTGTAGTTCCACACAACTAGATAACATTTGATAGATGATGTGATAAATATGCAATCCACAAATCATTTTCTTTAAAATTTGCTTTGCCTTACCAAGTTACCAACCATTAGTTGCCTTCCTTTTAGCTAATTTCTGTACAAAGCCTGCTGTAAAGTGTAATTTGTTTCAAGTAGTGCAGCCACCAAGACAGATTAGAGAAAGTGGGGGCAGGTGTTTTGTCTTTGTATTTCCGTTCTTCTGTATTTCAAACTGCATACAGTCAAAACAGATAAGCATGCTTTTTAATACATAGAAAATTAGCCACTGGACAATGACAGTGGCAAAACATGCTGGAAAGTGAGGGAAAGGAAGTTTGAGCACCTAGAGTGCCTTGAAAAACTATTCATAGCCCGTGAACTTTTCCACATGCCTTTTTTTATATATATTTTAAATATATAAATCTGAAAATTGTGGCTTACATTTGTTTTCTGCTGTGTCAATACTTTGCATGACCACTTTTCACTGCAATTACTGCTGCAACTCTTTTGGGGAATGTCTCTATCAGCTTTGCACAGCTTAAGGATGACATTTTTGCCCATTCTTCTTTGCAAACTAGATCTAGCTTTGTTACATTGGATGAGTAGTGTCTGCTAACAGCTATTTTCAAGTCTTGCCACAGATTCTAAATAGGATTTAGGTCTGGACTTTCAGATTAATGAAAATTCGTTGATCTAAATCATTTCATTGTAGCTTTGGCAGTATGTTTAAGGTCATTATCCTGCTGGAAGATCAACCAACGCCCGGATCTCAAGTCTTTTTAGCCTCTAACAGATTTTCCTCTAGGTTTGGCCTGTATTTAGCTCCATCGATCTTGCTTCCCATCAACTCTGACCCACTTCCCAGTCCCTGCTGAAGAAAAGCATCCCCACAGCAAGATGTTGCCACTACTATGTTTAATGGTGGGTATGGTGTTTTCAGTGTTAGTTTTCCTACACACATAGTGTTCTGCATTTAGTTCAGAAACTCCTACTTTGGTGTCATCAAACCAGAGCACCTTCTTCCTCATGCTAGCTGTGTAGTCTACATGACTTTTTGCAAACCTTTTGGATATATTAAACTCGTATGTGTGCTAAAGGCAGTTAATTTGTGGGTGATGAGGGCAGCAAGATTATGCTTTTATACTGGTTTTGATTGAAATGACAGGTTAAAAATCAAAAGTATATGGAGATACAGATATCTATAATTCTATGTGTACCTAATTTGACTTGAATATCAGAAATAAATGCACACACTGAAATACATACACACCTAAGTACACATGTACATAGTTAATACATTTTCACATACAAGCACACATATAGATGCACAACACTTACCCTGATTTAAAGAATTCTGATCACAGTGCAGGGAGCCATTTGTAATTTGTAATTGGGGGCTGTAGGCTGGAGCTGTGCCAAAAATATTGTAGTCAAATTCCAGGGAGTTAAAGCTTATTAATTTTATTGTGACTTATGGACTCAAAAACATCTTGCGAAACAAGATTTATAATAAATAAGGACATGTTCAAAAACAAGCTAGTTAAGTGTTGTCATAATACCTTTTCCGGGCAGGACGGCTTCTGATCCCATATAAAGCCATGAGTAACTGTGCTTGCAGGAGAGTTCATGGATTAACTCTTCAGCAAAACTGTTAGTGAATCAGTGAAATGCAAAGCAGTGTTATCTGTCTGCTTATGTTTACTGCTGACACTATACATCTTAGGCTATGTGCACACGTAGGAAATGTGGTGCAGAATTTTCTGCACTAAATCTGCATCTCCTGGCAGAATCCGCAGGTGCGTTTTTTGTGTGCTTTTTTTGCGTTTTTTTGTGCAGATTTTACCACTGTGGATTTCTATAATGAAGGGGTGCAGAAACGCTGCAGAAACGCACAAAAGAAGTGACATGCACTTCTTTAAAATCTGCAGCGTTTCTGCGCAGATTTTTCTGCACCATGTGCACAGCTTTTTTTTTCCATTGATTTACATTGTACTGTAAATCACAGTGCAGTTCTGCAGCGTTTCTCCTGCAGAAAAATCTGCTGCAGTTCTGCACTAAATCTGCATCGTGTGCACATACCCTTTAGTGTCCCTATGTATTATTTATCTAGTTTGTCAGTGGGGATGACTTTGTTATCATAGACAGAATGAAATATTCATTTCACACTCATGAAAAGGGATATGGCTGCTAATGTAGACTTTCAAAAAATAAATTATTACAGTATTTACTATGGAGAGCTAATATGCACCTACAGTGGGTACGGAAAGTATTCAGACCCCTTTACATTTTTCACTCTTTGTTTCATTACAGCCATTTGGTAAATTTAAAAAAAAGTTAATTTTTTCACATTAATGTACACTCTGCACCCAATCTTGACTGAAAAAAAACAAGAAATGTAGTAATTTTTGCAAATTTAATAGAAAAGAAAAACTGAGATATCACATGGTCATGAGTATTCAGACACTTTGCTCAGACACTTATATTTAAGTCACATGCTGTCCATTTCCTTGTGATCCTCCTTCAGATGGTTATACTTCATTTGTTTAGTTAGGCCGCCGTCACACTATCAGTATTTGGTCAGTATTTTACATCAGTATTTGGAAGCCAAAACCAGGAGTGGGTGATAAATGCAGAAGTGGAGCATATGTTTCTATTATACTTTTCCTCTATTTGTTCCACTCCTGCTTTGGCTACAAATACTGATGTAAAATACTGACCAAGTACTGCTAGTGTGATGGCAGCCTTAAACTGACAGGATTTGATTTGGAAAGGCACACACCTGTCTATATAAGACCTCACAGCTCACAGTGCATGTCCGACCAAATGAGAATCATGAGGTCAAAGGAACTGGCGAAGAAGCTCAGAGACAGAATTGTGGCAAGCACAGATCTTTACCGGCCCAGGCTTACAAACAAATGCACTAACAGTATGCAGTGGACTCATATAGTTAAGATGGCAGTAACACAGGTGCAAGAATGCCAATGAGGCAACCGCTCACAACCTACCAATTATGGAGTGGGCGGTTGCTTGATATAATAATGCACAAAAAAGACTTGTATGCGGCGCTGTTCACAATGGTGATGCACATCATCCAGGTTAACAGTCTAGTTGTTACACCCTTCTATTAGATCAGGCGGGCTGCCCAAAATGCATCCCATGTGAACAGACACCACAATTTACAGAATGGGCCCAACTGCACCCTGAGAAAAAGTGCAAAAAACACATATGCTGTATTTTTGGACGATTTTCAAGTCCTCTTTTTGTGCTATTGCTGTTTAGAGTTAAGGCACAGATCTGGCCAAGGTTACAACAGAATTTCTGCAGTACTCGAGGTTCCATAATCCTTAAATGGTAGAAGTTTGGGACCACCAGAATTCTTCCTAGACCTGGCTGTCCAGCCAAACTGAGCAATCATGGGAGAAGAAAGTTGGTGAGAAAGGTAAAGAAGAACCCCAAGATCACTGTGGCTGAGCTCTAGAGATGCAGCAGGGCGATGGGAGAAATTTCCACAAAGTCAACTATCACTGCAGCCCTCCACCAGTCGGGCTTTTATTACAGAGTGGAAACCTTCCCTTTAGTGCAAAACATATGAAAGCCCGCATAGAGTTTGCTAAAAAACACATGAATTACTCACAGACAGGCATAGCTAGGGTTTTGGTTGGGGGGGGGGGGGAAACTTCTCAGTGGGCCCCTAACCAGGTAACCTTGATTACAACTTGGTGACGCACCCTAATAGTGGAGTAGAACCTCAGCAGATGACAGCGATGTTGCTGAAAATAATCTCTATACAGAGACAAACATGGATATTGCATATCATGCATATCATCATATGATCAGTGGTAGATACCAGTCCTACAGAACATATAAAAAACCACAGCACATTTACAGACTGTGACTTACTGCTGGTGTTCTTTCAGATGGAATCATTCACTTTTCCCATCTTTTCCATCTGGCCCAGACCGACATGACAACTTCTTCCAGCCACGACTCGGCTGCAGAGAATACAACAAAGACATACCGTATATACTCGAGTATAAGCCGAGATTTTCAGCCCTTTTTTTTGGGCTGAAAGTCCCCCTCTTGGCTTATACTCGAGTCATACCCAGGGGTTGGCAGGGGAGGGGGAGCGGGGGCTGTCTAATTATACTCACCTACTCATAGCGCGGTCCCTGCACGTCTGTTCCCTGGAGCCCCAGCTTCTTCCTGTATTGAGCGGTCACATGGTACTGCTCATTACAGTAATGAATATGCGGCTCCACCTCCCATAGGGGTGAAGCCGCATATTCATTACTGTAATGAGCGGTAACGGTGACCGCTCAGTACAGAAAGAAGCTGCGGCGCCAGGGAACAGACATGCAGGGACCGCGCCAGGAGCAGGTGAGTATAATGGGGAGGTGGAGCGCTGCGCGATATTCACCTGCTCCTCGTTCCGGTGTGGCTCCATCTTCAGCGTCTTCTGCAGTGACGCTCAGGTCAGAGGGCGCGGTGACGTGGTTGGTGCGCGCCCTCTGCCTGAGCGGCGCTCGTAACGAGGAGCAGGTGAATATTGAAAGTTCCAGGTGCCTGAGCGACGGAGAGGTGAGTATGTTATTTTTTTTATCGCAGCAATAGCAAATGGGGAAAGTGTCTGTATGGAGCATCTTATGGGGCCATAACATTTGTGCAGCACTATATGGGGCAAGTGTCTGTATGGGGCCATAATCAACGTTTGTGCAGCACTATATGGGGCAAGTGTCTGTATGGGGCCATAATCAACGTTTGTGCAGCACTTTATGGGGCAAGTGTCTGTATGGAGCCTCTTATGGGGCCATAATCAACGTTTATGCAGCCCTATATGGGGCAAATATCTTTATGGAGCATCTTATGGGTGTTGCAGAGTGCGTCTTCTTGCAGTCACCGCTGTACTTAGGAGAGCTTCAATCAGCAAGATATCTTGAGTAAACAGTATTTACTTCATACTGGATAAACATGAGATACAATTCAGTGTCACACAGTCCGTGCACTGAAGACAACACATTCATGAAGAAAAGCAAAACCGAAAGTAAGAAAGCAACCAACCACTGAGAGCTTCCCTCCCCACATTACAGCAAGTATATGACTTTACACACTATCGCCATCTGCTGTCTGGTTAGTATAAAGTCTTCCTTTCACTTATAATAAGTCCCAATCTGTTGCATATGCCAACAATGGGACCATAATTAACGTTTGTGCAGCATTATATGAGGCAAATGTCTGTATGGAGTATCTTATGGGGCCATAACGTTTGTGCAGCACTATATGGGGCAAGTGTCTGTATGGATCCTATGGGGCCATAATTAACGTTTGTGGAGCATTATATGGGGCAAGTGTCTGTATGGAGCATCTTATGGGGCCATTATTAACCTTTATGCAGGATGATATGGGGCATATTTTAATATGGAGCATCTTATGGGGCTCCTGATTCAATATGGATATTCAAAAACACTTAACCTACTGATGTTTCAATTAATTTTACTTTTATTGGTATCTATTTTTTCTTTTGACATTTACCAGTAGCTGCTGCATTTCCCACCCTAGGCTTACACTCGAGTCATTAAGTTTTCCCAGTTTTTTGTGGCAAAATTAGGGGGTTGGCTTACACTCGGGTTGGCTTATACTCGAGTTTATATGGTATTTCACTTCTCATATTCTAGCCCCATCACCATCTATTTCCAACCTGCACAAGCTCCTCATCCTGCTGATATCCCAATACTGAGCTGCTGCTGTATGTTACCCTATTACTGCACGTACTGTGTGGTTCTCTATGCCTTCTAAATTCTAAACCAACCCTTTATAATATAGTAATGCCAGGTGCATGTGCCCTAGAATACAGTGACCATATTTTGCCCCCTAGGAAGTAATAATGCCCTGTGTGCCCCTTTGATAGTCACGGTAACCTGAGTTCCCCTATAACAATAAGTGCTCATGGCGCACTCTGCCAGGGCAGTGGGATACTCGGTACCGGGTCCAGTTGCTCTTAAAGGGGATGTCATTGTGGCTGCGACCCGGTCCGTGGCCCTGGGTGCCCAATTGAAGGGGAAAGGTCTTTTAAGGGAAATTGTGGTAAAGTCTGTCGTGACGCCACCTGTGGAGTTCGGTCAATAGGGGGACCGACGCTGCTTTAAAAGGGGTCCTCTGGGGGATGTTGTTGCAGCATTGAAGGTGACGCTTCCACAGGTGAAGCTGGTTCCCTAGGGCTCCCATGGTGTGTTGGCCAGATGGTATAAGCCGGCGAATAAGGAGAGGACACAGGTTGTAAAGTCTTTACCTGGTTTACTGTAGATGTAACAGGCCTCAGTCCAGGGTACCAGGTACAGGTGTAGTTAGGGTCCGGCTGGCTTGGAGGCAATTGGAAAATCCCTCTTCCAGGTGAGGTCCGTAAGCCTTTCCAACTAGCGCTGTCCTATGAGGTCCCTGCTGCTTGAAGCTGTTTAGCAAAGTCCTCTTTTCTATCTGCACGATGGGCAGCTTGAGCTGTTTTACAGGGACTCTATCATGCCCCAGGCTCGTCAGGTGCTGCTGCGTCTCAGGTGTGGTGCAGGCCAATCACATAAAGTTCTTAGTCCTCCGGTTCTAACAAGTGTCCTACAGTTCCACTAAGGCTGGGTTCACATTGCGCTAGGTGTGTCCGTCTAACGGACTCGTTTTTAAGTAGTAAAAACGCAATGTAACGCACATACTAACGCGCCCATAGACTTGCATTGTCTAACGCATCGTGACGCATCCCTAAATTGGTATGCGTTTGTCACATAACGTTTTTTTTCTGACGGACCTTCAACGCGGCTTGCAGCGTTCTCGGGTCCGGTCAAGCTAACGCACTACTAACGGAAGCGTTCATTCTGCCATAGAAGGCTATGGCAAACGCAGTCAGACGCAAATCATGAAAAATTTCCAAATAGGACCACACGTTTTAATAGCGTTTGAGGGTGGTCACATGTGTCATGTGACAGGAAATGTGATTTCGGCCATTAAAGGAGGAATATCCCTCCCACACATTTAGGTCTACTGCACGTGACAGAGTGTTGCAATAGCTCTCCTGAAATGTAAGTACATATATATATATATATATATATATATATCTCAGTATACATCATGGGAGTCTGTAATGTCCGTCGGATGTGTGTGTACTAAACATGTATTGCTTTGTTGCCCACAGATGTCGGATACAGATGTCAGCAGCAGCAGCAGCGTGTCTGCGATTTTTTCGTCACAGTCGGTAGGCTTGCACTTTAAAAAACCACTATAATGTTGTGTGAAACTCCATTGTATTGAGCTAGGCATAACAATCCTGTTTATTGTTTTATTGTGAATAGGAGTCTTCTGAGCCCGAGGCTGCTAGACCTCCCCCCAAAAAACATGCTAAAAGCACAAAGGTACATAGCACACATGTTGAATTTTTCAGGCATAAATTTATTGATCCAATGAATGTTAACATTATTTAATGTTAAAATAATTTTTTTTACATTTTACATACACAATAGGTTGTGGCACACGGAGGACACAAAAGAAAGAAGGTCCCTAGCCGTCTGTCGTCGCCACAACTGCCAGTGGTAAATATAAAATTAGAAATATTCTATCCAATATTTCTCAACAATCTATCTATTCACTTTCTATCTACTATACCTATAAACTATCTATCAACTATCTATCGCTCCATCTATTTGTCTATCTATATCTATGTATATATCTATCTATATCTATGTATCTATCTATTTATCTATCAATATCTATGTATCTATCTACTGTATGTATCTATATATCTATCTATATCTATCTATCTATATTTATGTATCTATCAATCTATCTATATCTATCCATCTATATCTATGTATCTATCTATCTATCTATCTATATCTATCTATATCTATGTATCTATATATCTATCTATATCTATCTATCTATATCTATGTATCTATCTATCTATATCTATGTATCTATCTATTGCTATATCTATGTATCTATCTATCTCTGTATATATGAATATGGCCATCCAGTGAAATTGACACTATCAACATAACTTTTTGTGTTTACATAGTCCAAGTCAGCGGCCAAAAAAAAAAGGATTGTCGTTGACGAAGAGCCATTGACTATCCACAACGAGACACTGATCAACCTTGTGGAAGCCAACCCCTCCATATGGGACCAGAGCGACAGCTCCCACCATGACATCGTGAAGAACCGGAAGTTGTGGGATCAAATAATCTGTCACTTTGATCCCCGATACATGGAGAAGTCGACAACCTCAAAGAAAAAAATTGGTAAATATTGGTGACGTAACATCGGAAAATGTAAAAAAAAAAAAAAATTCTATCCTATCAACCTATCCACTTGTTGTCTATCTCTCAATTATCAACTATCTGTACACTATATATCTATCTATCTATACACTATTTCTAAACTATTTCTTATCTAACAACTATCTATCTACTATTTATATATCAACTATCCTAGCAAACTATGAAAAATTTTTCCTATATCTTAAAACTATCTATCTACTATTTTTATATATATATATATTTTTTTTTAAATTTAAAGACGATGCTGTCCATACCCGTTGGAAGTCCATCCGCGATCGCTTTGTCCGTGACTACCGGAACAGTCAGAATGCACCAAGCGGATCCAGTGGTAAACGGATGACCCCGTATGAGCATTACGACCAACTGCTCTTTCTTCAAAAAACATTGTCTCAGCGCTCGTAAGTACAAATAGGTCTGTGTGCGAGACAAAATTGTTTAAAGGAAACTAATTTACTTTTTTTTTTTTTGGGTTACAGCTAGTGTTGAGCGATACCGTCCGATACTTGAAAGTATCGGTATCGGATAGTATCGGCCGATACCCGAAAAATATCGGATATCGCCGATACCAATATCCGATACCAATACAAGTCAATGGGACATCAAGTATCGGAAGGTATTCTCATGGTTCCCAGGGTCTGAAGGAGAGGAAACTCTCCTTCAGGCCCTGGGATCCATAGGGAGGTGTAAAATAAAGAATAAAAATAAAAAATATTGATATATTTACCTCTCCGGCGGCCCCTGAACTCAGCGCGGGTAACCGGCAGGCTTCTTTGTTCAAAATCAGCGCTTTTAGGACCTGAGAAACACGTCCCGGCTTCTGATTGGTCGCGGGCCGCCCATGTGACCGCCATGCGACCAATCACAAGCCGCGACGTCACCGCAAGCTATTAGCGCGCTCATTTTTAAAAATGAGCGCGTTAATGGCTTTCAAAGACGTAGCGGGTTGTGATTGGTCGCGGCCGCGACCAATCACAAGCCGCGACGTCACCGCAAGCTATTGACGCGCTCATTTTTAAAAATGAGCGCGTTAATGGCTTTGAAAGACATAGCGGCTTGTGATTGGTCGCGTGGCCGCGACCAATCACAAGCCGCGACGTCACCGCAAGCTATTAGCGCGCTCATTTTTGAAAAATGAGCGCGTTAATGACTTTCAAAGACGTAGCAGCTTGTGATTGGTCGCGGCCACGCGACCAATCACAAGCCGCTATGTCTTTCAAAGCCATTAACGCGCTCATTTTTAAAAATGAGCGCGTCAATAGCTTGCGGTGACGTCGCGGCTTGTGATTGGTCGCGGCCGCGACCAATCACAACCCGCTACGTCTTTGAAAGCCATTAACGCGCTCATTTTTAAAAATGAGCGCGTTAATAGCTTGCGGTGACGTCGCGGCTTGTGATTGGTCGCGGCCGCGACCAATCACAACCCGCTACGTCTTTGAAAGCCATTAACGCGCTCATTTTTAAAAATGAGCGCGTTAATAGCTTGCGGTGACGTCGCGGCTTGTGATTGGTCGCGGCCGCGACCAATCACAACCCGCTACGTCTTTGAAAGCCATTAACGCGCTCATTTTTAAAAATGAGCGCGTTAATAGCTTGCGGTGACGTCGCGGCTTGTGATTGGTCGCGTGGCCGCGACCAATCACAAGCCGCAACGTCTTTGAAAGTCATTAACGCGCTCATTTTTCAAAAATGAGCGCGCTAATAGCTTGCGGTGACGTCGCGGCTTGTGATTGGTCGCGTGGCGGTCACATGGGCGGCCCGCGACCAATCAGAAGCCGGGACGTGTTTCTCAGGTCCTAAAAGCGCTGATTTTGAACAACGAAGCCTGCTGGTTACCCGCGGACTCACCAGGGGCCGCCGGAGAGGTAAATATATCAATATTTTTTATTTTAATTCTTTATTTTACACATCTCTATGTATCCGATACCGATACCCGATACCACAAAAGTATCGGATCTCGGTATCGGAATTCCGATACCGCAAGTATCGGCCGATACCCGATACTTGCGGTATCGGAATGCTCAACACTAGTTACAGCACGATATGCAGTACCGCTGCTCCTAGACCGACAGAGGAACTGGAGCCTTCTCCAGTGGAACCAACGCAACCTGAAGATGTGTCTGGCATCAGCGAGCCACGATCTGCGGATAGAAGCACTGTTGCTGCAGGTGTGAGTGCCCGTTTGCAATCACAGCGTGGACGCAAGCGAGCATCACAAAAAGATGAAGCTGATGCAATTATCGTGGATGGACTCCAACGGGTAGAGGACATGTGTCGCAGTGAGCTCAAAGACCTGAGGCGAGAAATTACCGAGCTGCAAGCACGCGAGTCTGTATACTCTGCTAATGAGTGGAAGCTACTTTTTTTATCCTATGTGCCTGTAGCACAAAATATCCCGGCACGTAGAAACCTTATGTTTAGACAAAGACTGAACGAGCTACTAGAGGAATTTGTGGGCCCCCAGGAACCCGCTCCATCGGGAACAAGAAGAATGGACATGTCGGCCTACAACCCTCAATATAGAGGCCGGGGTGAAACGAGCGTGGAACCTCATAGACAATGTAGCAGTCCATCATATAGTTGGGCAGACAATACTCCCGTGCAGTACCAAAGTCTTTAGTACCGTTCACTGTCCCCAGCCAGGTGCAATTACCGCGTTGCAAGTTTTCTTTATTTTTTTTTTTTATGTTTTTTGTTGTGAATTTCTATTTTCCTTTTTTTTCATCCCTATGGGATATCATATGTTAAACCTGTGTACCAACAGTTTATTGGAAAAATCCATAAACATTTAGTAAACTGTTTCAAATTTAAGATTCTTGTATGACTTAAACTTTTAACACAACATAACTTTTTACACGACATAAGGTAACTTTTTACACGACATCAGGTTAAACAACTTTTTACACGACATAAGGTAACTTTTTACACGACATCAGGTTAAACAACATAACTTTTTACACGACATCAGGAAGACTTTACAATATTTTCACACGTATCTGTCTTGCCATGGAACATGGCCTTCATGTGTGAAGTAATGTGCAAATTGATCACGAATCCTCATTATTTGTGCTGTTGACCGAACTGCATTCGATTCAATGCTACTGAGGTTCGACTCACAATCATCGGGGTCTACCACCTGGGGTTCATGTCTCGCCACAAAATTATGCAGACAGATGCACGCCTTCACAACACGGTCCACATTTTCTGGTTGCAGTTGCATGCAGGTTAGTAAAATCCGCCATTTTAATGTCAAAATCCCAAAGGCACACTCCACATAACGTCTAGCCCGGCTCAAGCGATAATTAAAAATGCGCCTGCTGGAGTCTAGACTACGGCTTGAGTAGGGCTTGAGGAGATTTTGTTCTAGTTGGAAGGCCTCGTCACCAACTAAAACATAGGGCAAACTTGGGCCTTCGGTCCCCGGAAGAGGTCGTGATGAGGGTATGTTTAAACTTTGGCTGTACAAACATCGGCCCAATTGGAGTCTCTGAATACTCTGGAATAGTTAGTCCGGCCATAAGCACCAATATCCACAGCAACAAAACGGTACCTGGCATCCGCAATCGCCATCAATACTATAGAAAAGTATTTCTTATAGTTATAGTAGAGGGAACCACTATGCGCAGGTTTCTGAATCCGAATGTGCTTTCCGTCCACGGCACCAATACAATTGGAGAAATTAGCCACATCCTCGAACTGTTGGGAAATCGCTAGCTACATTTCTGATGTTGGTGTTGGTAGCACAAGTGGTTGCAAGTTGTTCCAAATGGCATCACAAGTTTCCCGAACCAGTTGACAAATTGTTGACTTCCCAAGTCTAAACTGATAATGCAGTGACGCAAAAGTTTCTCCGGTAGCCAGATATCTGTCGACATTCAAAAACAAAAAGCAAAAAAAATTAGGATTTTAATGATCATCTAAAGGCTAGTTACAATAGAATATACAATTGCTAAATGAACATTAGGCCACACGATACCAAGATCTAGTCTTTGTCAATAGAATGATAAAAAAAAGTATATGTATATGTTTCCCATCCTTCACATGCGAGAGCAGAACATCAAAGGTCTCAATGGACATCCGTAGATAGCGTTGGAATTTGAAGGGATGATCCCGAAGCTGCACATACAGGGTGTGAAAGGCACCATATGTACTCCGCAAGAAATTCACTTCGTGGATCCAATATCTCCTTTGCGAACTACGCTTTCTCTGCCGAAGTCGCAACCGCATCAAGCGAAATCTGACGAGCTCAGACACAAACATCTTGCTAGCAGAAGTTCACTCAATGCTTTCAAAATGGAGAATGAGTCTGTGCCCACACCCGACAATGACAAAAGGGAAAAAAAAAAAAAAAAAGAACAACTTTATTGACAGTGACAAACGCAGACAAACGGATACTTCGTTAACGGACATCAAAATGAAAAAACGCGATCACATGCGTTAACGCTAGCGTTACCGTGATGACGAATTTCACATATTTTTGCTCCTTTTCTGTACATGCGTTTAACGCATCCGTTTAACGCCATGTACTTGACGCAATGTGAACCTAGCCTAAGGCATTGGGCTCCCGGTAGCCAGCTGCTGCACTCTGGCTCTGAGGGTGTCCTGCCGCTGTTCCCCTGCTGAGCCCTGTTCCACTCCTGTGCTCCTTTCCTCTGTGCTCCACTGCACTTCACCCTTCAGGTTCTCTATCCTTTCCTGGAGCTGCAGCACTTCACTGGCTGCACGGCTCCGGCTGTCTGCTCCACGTCTCTCCTAGACGTCAGCTCTCTTTGGTCTCTCAGGACCAACTCCCTAACTCCTCCTCCAGGCCAGAGCACATAAAGATGGGGGACGCTCCACTGAATTTGGGTTGAGAGCTCTCCCTTCTGGCCTGGATTCAGAATGTGGTGCATGTGTGTGCTTGCCTGGTAAAGATAGCCCCATTGCCTCCAAGCATGATATCTCCCTCCTCAAAAGGAAGGCAACCTCACTGGAACAACCGGTCCCCTGGGGTGCTAGACTCACTTTACATTTAAAAAATGTCCTGAGTCTCCTCCCTGTACGGCTCCCCTATACACAGTATGATGCTTTCTTATACACAGTGGAATGCCCCCTCACTATGTAGTACCACCCACACAGTACACTGACCCCTTAGTAGCCCCCAAACTGTTTGATGGCTCCAACACTGTATGATGACCCTCTCACTGTAATCTCCACACTGTATGATGGCCTCCCAGATAGCCTCCATATGGTATAATGCACCAGATAGTCCTCAAAATAGTATAATGCACTCCCCATAGGCCTTCATGTAGTATAATGCACTCCCCATAGGCTTACTCTATATTGTACAATGCATCCCCATAGGCAGACTCTGTAATAAGGCAGCCCCCATAAAAATAAATAAATACTTACCTCTCTTCCTCCTGGTTCCTCCGCTGCTCTGAGCGCCCGCTCATCTCCAGACAGCTGGCGCCGGGTAGTGACATCATCGCAATCCCTGTCAGTGCCATCGTCGTGACGTCAGACGCTGACAGGGGGATGATGGGAGAGGGAGCGTAGTGCAACTTCTCTCATCAATGTGGTCAGCTGTATCAGCATGTAGCTGATATGGTTGAACCTGCGATGACAGGTGGGAGGCCCACTGCTGGCACCAGGACCCCCCACCTGCTTAGGGGCCCCATAGCGGCCAGGCGGCAGTGCAGGGAGATCAATTCTCCCTCCTCTGCCGCAGAATGTAACTGTATCGGCGCCCTGTGCACACGCTGGTACAGTTACAGTAGCGTAGGTCCAGGTGGGCCCCCTCAGAGCGCGGGGCCTGGGGGGATGGCCCCCTCTGACCTTCCCCAGTAGCTACATTACTGCTCCCAGACTATGAGAAATAAGATTCTTGCCTTGCGCAGGCGTGTACTATGGAGGACAGAGAATGAACTTCAATCCAATATTGCAGCCAGCATGCAGCCAGCGGGTAAGGAAAGGGTGAATCAAACACCCAAAAACCCCGCCTCCATGGCTGAAGATTGTGCCCTCCAAATTCAGGTGACAGTGTCCCTTTAAGTACACAGTTTGACCGCACTTAGCCTAAAGTATATATTGGGACCTTTTTGAAATGTATACTTTAACACTCTCATAGGACCAAAATCACCAGACAGAGGCCAATAGTGTGTTCTGACTGGTCTTTGTCTGCATACCGAATATTTAACTGTATAGGAAAACACAGCGGATTTTGGTTTCCTATACAGAGAGCATATGAGCCCAGACAGTGGCCATACTGTAAATGCTGTGTGTTTTACTGTCAGTCTCCAAGAAATTAACGATGCAAGCATTTTTCCAACTCTTTTAAACGTGTTATCTGAAACCATTTCTTCCAATACATTTAAATCACTAAAAGTCAAATAGAAATGACATTTGGTCATTTAAGAGCACAGTCAGAGGCTAGTCAAACTTTCCCTGACCTGCAGGAATTAGGAATGTGGGTCTTAATCATGAGCAGTTGTGTCAGCCCATACACTAACATGTATTGTTGGAAGTGATTTATAACTGCGCTGCAGTTTATATTGAAGCCACCAGCTGAAATTAAGCAAAATAACAAAAGAATTTCTCATGTTCCAACATAAAGAAGTAGCAGTTTGCCACAAATAGTAGAAAACTGATGGGTGTAAGTTAATAAATTAACAATTGGGAAAATACAAAAGCTGCAAAAATGTGTCTTTTACCACAATTATATATTTCAGAACAAGAAAAACTGCAATACACAGTTATACAATACTAGATTGTGGCCCGATTCTAACGCATCGGGTATTCTAGAATATGCATGTCCCCGTAGTATATGGACAATGATGATTCCAGAATTCGTGGCAGACTGTGCCCGTCGCTGATTGGTCGAGGCAACCTTTATGACATCATCGTCGCCATGGCAACCATTATGACATCTACGTCGATACTGTGCCCGTTGCTGATTGGTCGAGGCGAATTTGCGGCAGACTGTGCCCGTTGCTGATTGGTCGAGGCAACCTTTATGACATCATCATCGCCATGCCGTGCCCGTCGCTGATTGGTCGAGGCCTGGCGGCCTCGCCCAATCAGAGATGCGGGATTTCCAGGACAGACAGACAGACAGAAAAACCCTTAGACAATAATATATATACTAGATTGTGGCCCGATTCTAACGCATCGGGTATTCTAGAATATGCATGTCCCTGTAATATATGGACAATGATGATTCCAGAATTCGCGGCAGATTGTGCCCGTTGCTGATTGGTCGATGCAACCTTTATGACATCATCGTCGCCATGGCAACCATTATGACATCATCGTCGCTGTGCCCGTTGCTGATTGGTCGAGGCCTGGCGGATTTCTACGTCGATGCTGTGCCGGTCTCTGATTGGTCGAGGCCTGGCGGCCTCGACCAATCAGAGAGCTGGGATTTCCAGGACAGACAGACAGACAGACGGAAAAACCCTTAGACAATTATATATATAGACTAGATGTTGGCCCGATTCAAACGCATCGGGTATTCTAGAATATGTATGTATGTATGTTGCGCTGTCAGTGGTGTTTAAATCCCGCACTAATATCGCTGATTGGCTGATATCCGAGACAGACAGACAATTAGACCCTTAGACAACACAATGGCGGCACTTGACAGCAGTGGAGGACAATGATGATTCCAGAATTCGAGGCAGACTGTGCCCGTCGCTGATTGGTCGAGGCCGGCGGAAACCCCGCGTTGCTGATTGGTCGAGCCTTGACCAATCAGAGACTGTGCCCGTCGCTGATTGGTCGAGGCCAGCGGACGCTGATTCTAACGCATCGGGTATTCTAGAATATGAATGTCCCCGTAGTATATGGACAATGATGATTCCAGAATTCGCGGCAGACTGTGCCCGTTGCTGATTGGTCGAGGCAACCTTTATGACATCATCGTCGCCATGGCAACCATTATGACAGCTACGTCAATACTGTGCCCGTCGCTGATTGGTCGAGGCGAATTCACGGCAGACTGTGCCCGTCGCTGATTGGTCGAGGCAACCTTTATGACATCATCGTCGCCATGCTGTGCCCGTCGCTGATTGGTCGAGGCCTGGCGGCCTCGACCAATCAGAGACGCGGGATTTCCAGGACAGACAGACGGAAAAACCCTTAGGCAATTATATATCTATATATATAATTGTCTAAGGGTTTTTCCGTCTTTCTGTCTGTCTTTCTGTCTGTCTGTCTGTCTGTCCTGGAAATCCTGCCTCTCTGATTGACCAATCAGCAATGGGCACAGCGACGATGATGTCATAAAGGACGTAGACATCCCGCGTCTCTGATTGGTCGAGGCTGCCAGGCCTCGACCGATCAGCAACGGGCACAGCAACGATGATGTCATAAAGGACGTAGAAATCCCACGTTTCTGATTCAGCGACGGGCACAGTATCGACGTAGATGTCATAATGGTTGCCATGGCGACGATGATGTCATAAAGGTTGCCTCGACCAATCAGCGACGGGCACAGTCTGCCGCAATTTCTGGAATCATCATTGTCCATATACTATGGGGACATGCATATTCTAGAATACCCGGTGCGACGGGCACAGCATGGCGACGATGATGTCATAAAGGTTACCTCGACCAATCAGCGACGGGCACAGTCTGCCGCGAATTCGCCTCGACCAATCAGCGATGGGCACAGTATCGACGTAGATGTCATAATGGTTGCCATGGCGACGATGATGTCATAAAGGTTGCCTCGACCAATCAGCGACGGGCACAGTCTGCCGCGAATTCTGGAATCATCATTGTCCATATACTACGGCGACATGCATATTCTAGAATACCCGATGCGTTAGAATACACGAATCCGTTGTCCTGGTCCCATTGCAGAGAAACAGCCCCAAAGCATTATGTTTCCACCCCCATGCTTCACAGAAGGTATGGTGTTCTTTGGATGCATCTCAGCATTCTGTCTCCTCCAAACATGATGAGTTTTGTTTCTACCAAACAGTTCTATTTTGATTTCATCAGACCATATGACATTCTCCCAATACTCTTCTGCATAATCCAAATGCTCTCTAGCAAACTTCAGATGGGCCCAAACATGTACTGGCTTAAGCAGGGGGTCACGTCTGGCACTTCTGGATTTGAGTCCCTGGCGGCGTAGTGTTTTACTGATGGTAGCCTTTGTTACGGTGGTCCTAGCTCTATGCAGGTCATTCACTAGGTCCCCCCATGTCATTCTGGGATTTTTGCCCACTGTTCTTGTGATCATTTTGACCCCATGGGGTGAGATCTTGCGTGGAGCCCCAGATTGAGGGAGATTATCAGTGGCCTTGTATGTCTTCCATTTTCTTATTATTGCTCCCACAGTTGATTTAATCACACCAAGCTGCTTGCCTATTGCAGATTCTGTCTTCCCAGCCTGGTGCAGGGCTACAATTTTGTTTCTGGTGACCTTTGACAGCTCTTTGGTCTTTACCATAGTGGAGTTTGGAGTGTGACTGTTTGAGGTTGTGGACAGGTGCCTTTTATACTGATGACGAGTTCAAACAGGTGTCATTACTACAGGAAATGAGTGGAAGACAGAGGAGCCTCTTAACCCCTTCATGACCTTGGGATTTTTCGTTTTTCCGTGTTCGTTTTTCACTCCCCTCCTTCCCAGAGCCATAACTTTTTTTATTTTTCCGTCAATTTGGCCATGTGAGGGCTTATTTTTTGCGGGACGAGTTGTACTTTTGAATGACATCATTGGTTTTAGCATGTCGTGTACTAGAAAACGGAAAAAAAAATTCCAAGTGCGGTGAAATTGCAAAAAAAGTGCAATCCCACACTTGTTTTTTGTTTGGCTTTTTTGCTAGGTTCACTAAATGCTAAAACTGACCTGACATTATGATTCTCCAGGTCAGTACGAGTTCATAGACACCTAACATGACTAGGTTATTTTTTACCTAAGTGGTGAAAAAAAATTCCAAACTTTGCTAAAAAAAAATAAAAAAAAAATTGCGCCATTTTCCGATACTCGTAGCGTCTCCATTTTTCATGATCTGGGGTCGGTTGAGGGCTTATTTTTTGCGTACCGAGATGACGTTTTTAATTATAGCATTTTGGTGCATATACGTTCTTTTCATCGCCCGTTATTGCATTTTAATGCAATGTCGCGGCGACCAAAAAAGCGTAATTCTGGCGTTTTGAATTTTTTTCTCGCTACGCTGTTTAGCAATCAGGTTAATGCTTTTTTTTAATTGATAGATCGGGCGATTCTGAGCGCGGCCATACCAAATATGTGTAGATTTGATTTTTTTTTAATTGATTTATTTTGATTGGGGCGAAAGGGGGGTGATTTAAACTTATATATTTTTTTTATTTTTTTCACATTTTTTTTAACTATTTTTTTTTACTTTTGCCATGCTTCAATACACTCCATGGGAAGCTAGAAGCAGGCACAGCACGATTGCCTCTGCTACATAGCAGCGATCTGCTGTTCGCTGCTATGTAGCAGAATTGCAGGTGTGCTGTGAGCGCCGACCACAGGGTGGCGCTCACAGCTACCCGCGATCAGTAACCATAGAGGTCTCAAGGACCTCTATGGTTACAATGGAGAAGCATCGCCGACCTCCGATCATGTGACGGGGGTCGGCGATGACGTCATTTCCGGCCGCCCGGCCGGATGCGGTAGTTAAATGCCGCTGTCTGTGTTTGACAGCGGCATTTAACTAGTTAATAGACGCGGGCAGATCGCGATTCTGCTCGCGCCTATTACGGGCACATGTCAGCTGTTCAAAACAGCTGACATGTCCCGGCTTTGATGCGGGCTCACCGCCGGAGTCCTGCATGAAAGTGCGGCTTCTGACCTCGGACGTACTATCCCGTCCGAGGTCAGAAAGGGGTTAAAGAAGAAGTTACAGGTCTGTGAGAGACAGGAATCTTGCACGATTTTAGGTGACCAAATACTTATTTTCCACCATAATTTGCAAAATGAATCTTGCCAAATCAGACAAGGTGATTTTCTGGATTTGTTTTCTCATTTTGTCTCTCATAGTTTTGGTCTACCTATGATGTCAATTACAGGCCTCTCTCATCCTTTTAAGTGGGAGAACTTGCACAATTGGTACCTGACTAAATACCTTTTTTCCCCACTGTACATAACGTTATTGTTGTCTTCAGGGCTAGGAATGCAGCAGCATAGTCCATCATTCTTACAAAAACAAGGCCTGGAGCTGACTGTGGAACTGATCATGAACTTCTGACAGCAAAAATTCAAGTTGCGGAAGTGGACTAGACAACAGCCTATTTCCAACTTCGACTTGACTAACATACTTGAAGTTTTTTGGAAAATTCTGCACAACCCATTTACATCACTGGACACAGATGAAAGAAAGCCTGAGTTACAATTTTTGAAACCAACAAAGGTAAAGCAGAAAGCTGATATTATCAGTCTGGGCCACAGCCGCCCATAAGTGGCACACCACATTAGATGCTCCAATCCTGGATCTTTGCCTTCACCCTTTCCAATTGTCCTGCTGCGTTGGTGATTGGGGTAATGGTAGTTGGGGTTGATGTCAGCTGTGAATTACCCAAAAGCACAGCAAACATCAAGCCCTGGTTGTTAGTAATGGAGAGATGCCTATCAGGCAAAGGCATTATTAATCCAGTGCTGAAAAGAAAAACACACACTAAATATCTTAACTTAATAAACACACTTTCACTTGTTCACCATTTTATTTTAAAAAAGTTCTCACGTATGTCCGAAGTAGTCCTGTGAATCCGACGTAGTCCACCAATGGAAGCCTGAAAAGCATTAAAAGAGAGAAATAAAAATAAGGCACTGTCACTCATTCACCACTTTATAAACAAAAAGTTCCCACACTGGTCCGACAAAGTCCAGTGATTCCCATGAAGTTCCCCGAATCCGTCGTCCAAAGCCTATGGAGCTTCGTTCTGAGGCTCCATAGGCTTTAGCAGCAGTGGTCCCTGCTCACTGTGACAGCCTTATGTCGGCGTTCATCAGAGTCGCCGGGTTTTGCTACACTCCATGAAACCAGGCGACTCTGAACAGCAGTGCTCGCTCTGTCTATATGGCTATATGTCTGTCTAAATGTCTGTCTATCGATACTTATTTTCTATCTCTATATATTATCTGTCTCTATAGCTCCAACAGAAAACATAGACTCTCTTCTACAAAGATTAATGTAAAAATCCTCTATTGGTAGATCAATTCAAAGGAATATACACACAAAGAATATAAATAACATGTATGATATTCTGATGCATAAATAGTAATGTAGTAATTAGATATACTATGTATATATAAAAAGAACAGAAAGTTAACAGGGAGTGTGCAAATAATGCTCCAAGGTGTGACAGAATAGGAGGCTCATAAAAGGAGAACTAAGCCTGTGTAAGCAAATGAGCAGAGGAAGGGGCAAAATCAAATAACAACTACACGTAACCATAATAGGTTAAATACATCTGTAAACAATGCAGGAGAATAGTTACCGTATTATTGTGCCCCAGGGACACTCAAGGGGCTTTTGCCTCTCATATTGACACTTTCGTCGCCACTTAATGTGAGACATTCTAAGACTTTGTGCCAGTTCCAAATTAAATAGTAAATTTCAAATACGTGCACGGAAGAGCCACTCCAATACATTGAGAATCAAAGCAGATCTCTCTTGATTACATACTTTGGTCGGGGTTTTATAGGTTATCAGTATTCATGCATTGTGACAATATAATTGGCTCATCTTATCTCTAAATATATGCTGGCATTAGCATACATACTTCTAATTGGCTAAGTTAACACTGTTAACACCCAGCTTGTGTTTTTTTCTATGTCCCTTACACAAAGGCACTCCTGAGCCCCCTTAGGCTAGTTTCCCATTGCGTTAGGGAAATCCGTTTAGCGCATAGCGCTAGCGGATTGCGCTAACGCAATTTATTTTTTGGGGTCGCGTTTAACGTTCCCGCTAGCGCAGATCCCCGATCTGCGAGAGCGGGGAACGGATCTCGGGCACGCCTCGGATGCTGCAAGCAGCGTCCGAGGCGCGTCACAAAAGAACGGCACATCGCTAGCGCGTGCCGAAAAGGGCACGCGCTAGCGATGCGTGTTAACATTGCTGCCAATGGGTGCGCTAACGGACGCGTTGCACGGCGTTAATTTCGCCGTGCAACGCTGTCCGTTAGCGCTGTCCCATTAACGCAATGGGAACCTAGCCTTATCTGATCATGGATTCCATCTTGGAAGAAAAGAAATACATGTAGAAAGAAACTAAAATGAAGTCAGGATAGAAACAAATATAAATCCTTCTCTCACAACATTGAGGCCAAATAGGTTATTATTATCTAATTCTACAGAATTTACTACTTTCTAAAAACTCATGCAAAAACACAAACAAAACGCTACAAACAAGCAGCAAATATGCAGAAAATTTGCAATCATTTTTAGACCTACATTTTTTAGCGTTGTTTTTTTTACTGACTTATCCGAAGTCAATAGGTAAAAAAATCACTGCAGAAATGCTGAAGGAATTAACATGCTACAAATTTCAATATGCACCAAATCTGCAAGTCAAAAATAAGCAATGTGTGCATGACACTCTATGATTCTCATTCACTTTGCTGCCATGTGAATTCCCTTCAGGTGACAAATCTGAGTGGCAAAAACATGACGTGTGCAAACAGTCTTACTTTGACAAAGCTGCTAGACGAACAAGAGGATTCAGAAAAGGCAGAGGAACAAGAGATGTGGTTACTAACATTAGATGGATAATGGAAAAGGTCAAAAAATACAACAAGTAGACCTATTTTTTCTTCATCGACTACAGCAAAGCTTTTGACTGTGTAAATCACCAGAAACTTTGGAATACCATGAAGGATATGGGTGTGCCAAACCATCTGATCAGTCTCATTAGAAACCTTTACACCAACCAAGAAGCAGCAGTCCGAACGGAACACGGCAACATGGCATGGTTCAAAGTAAAGTGACATCAACCAAGAAGCAGCAGACCGAACGGAACACGGCAACATGGCATGGTTCAAAGTAAAGTGACATCAACCAAGAAGCAGCAGACCGAACGGAACACGGCAACACGGCATGGTTCAAAGTAGTGACCTCAACCAAGAAGCAGCAGTCCGAACGGAACACGACAACATGGCATGGTTCAAAATAGAGTGACATCAACAAAGAAGCAGCAGACCGAACGGAACACGGCAACATGACATGGTTCAAAGTAGTGACCTCAACCAAGAAGCAGCAGACCGAACGGAACACGGCAACACGGCATGGTTCAAAGTAGTGACCTCAACCAAGAAGCAGCAGTCCGAACGGAACACGACAACATGGCATGGTTCAAAATAGAGTGACGTCAACCAAGGAGTAGCAGACCGAACGGAACACGGGAACATGGCATGGTTCAAAATAGAGTGACATCAACCAAGAAGCAGCAGACCGAACGGAACATGGCAACATGACATGGTTCAAAGTAGACTGAAACATCAGACTAGGCTGTGTTCTGTCACCATTTTTCTTCAATTTATTTGCAGAACCTATTTTCAGGAAGACTGGACTTGCCAAAAAGAAGAAGGAACCATAGGTGCTGGATGAATCATCAACAATCTTAAATGCACAGACAATAGAACATTAATAACAACAAGGGTAGATTGAATGAAGGACTTTTTACGGAATGTCAAGATGAAAAGCTCGAACATGGGACTGCTACATAACACAAAGAAAACAGAGATATTGACATATATGGTGTATACTTACAGAGGTATTATGTGAAATTTCCCTTTATAAAGGGATGTGTGGGTAAGATTTTAAAACTAGCAGTATATGTAGAGCATATTTCATTAGTCATATTATTATTCTGTGTAAGGCTGAAACCTGAATGCATTGATGGCCACTGTTACAGAGCATGGGTAAAGGACCTGATAGGCTACGGCATGCAAATTGTGCTGTTCCACAATGTCCAAGTGCAGACCCAAAAATCAACATCAGGCTCCCACATACATGCTGAAAGAGACTGAGAGAAGGGCAACACAATAAAAAAAAATAGTTATAATAATAGAACATATAGAGATTGAGAGTAGAAATTTGACCATTGCACAATGTACAAAGGGTTCCAAAAATTACCCCAAGGAGTCTGTATCATACACGTTGAAAGAGACCGTGATGAAGACCTTACAATAAATTTTGGGAAGGAGCACCATTTGACATTTTCAACGCAGAATTGGCTGGAATTGAGATCAGGCGCCATGTCGCGTTTGGAGAGCCCCTGATGTACCTAAACAGTGGAAACCCCCCACAAGTGACCCCATTTTGGAAACTTGACTACCTAAGAAACTTATCTATATGTGTGGTGAGCACTTTGAACCCTTAATTGTTTCACTAAAATTTATAATGTAGAGCCGTGAAAAATTATTTTTTAGCCCCCAATTTTGTATTTTACCAAGGGTAACAGGAGAAATTGGACCCCAAACCCAAAAAGTTGTTGTGCAATTTGTTTTGAGTATGCTAATACCCCATATGTGGGGGGGAACCACCGTTTGGGTGCATGGCAGAGCTCGGAAGGGAAGGAGCACAGTTTTGGAATGCAGACTTTAATGGAATGGTCTGCGGGTGTCACATAGCGTTTGCAGAGCCTCTGAAGTACCAAAAGAGTAGAAACCCCCACAAGTGACCCCATATTAGAAAATAGACCCCCCAAGGAACTTACCTAGATGTGCTGTGAGAACTTTGAAACAACAAGTATTTCACTAAAGTTTATAGCGCAAAGCCGTGAAAATAAAAAATCTTTTTTCCACAAAAATGATTTTCAGCCCCATTTTTTTATTTTCCAAGGGTAACAGGAGAAATTCAACCCCAAAAGTTGTTGTTCCATTTGTCCTGAGTATGCTGATACCCCATATGTTGGGGTAAACCACTGTTTGGGCACATGGCAGAGCTCGGAAGGGAAAGAGCACTGTTTTACTTTTTCAACGCAGAATTGGATGGAATTGAGATCGGATGTCATGTTACATTTGCAGAGCCCCTGATGTGCCAAAATGGTGGAAACCCCCCAATTCTAACTCCAACCCTAACCCCAACACACCCCTAACCCTAATCCCAACCCTAACCACACCCCTATTCCCAACACACCCCTAACCCTAATCCCAACCCTAACCATAACCCTAACCACACCCCTAACCCGAACACACCCCTAACCCTAATTCCAACCACAACACACCCCTAACCACAACACACCCCTACCCCTAATCCCAACCCTAACCATAACCTTAACCACACCCCTAACCCTGACACACCCCTAACTCAACTGTAAACGTAATCCTAACCCCAACCCTAACCCTAACTTTAGCCCCAACCCTAATGCTAACTTTAGCCCCAACCTTAACCCTAACTTTAGCCCCAACCATAACCCTAACTTTAGCTGCAGCCCTAACTTTAGCCCCAACCCTAACCTTAAATTTTGCCCCAATCCTAACTTTAGCCCCAACCCTAACCATAACTTTAGCCCTAACCCTAATGGGAAAATGGAAATAAATAAATATTTTTATTTTATTATTTTTCCCTAACTACCATTTTTATTTACATCCGTCTTTTTGATCGCGTGTTATTCCACTTTTTGTTCGGCGGTATGATTATAAAGCATTGTTTTTTGCCTCGTTTTTTTTTTACGGTGTTCACTGAAGGGGTTAACTAGTGGGACAGTTTTATAGGTTGGGTCGTTACGGAAGCGGCAATACTAAATATGTGCACTTTAATTGTTTTTTTTAAATTTACATAAAGAAATGTATTTATTGGAACAATATTTATTTTAAAAAATTTTTTTTGGATTTTTTTTTTTAACATTTTTACACAGCGTAATTTTTTTTTTAACTTTCTTACATTGTTCCAGGGTGGGACATCGCTATATAGTGTCAGATCGCTGATCTGACACTTTGCACAGCAATGTGTCAGATCAGCGATCTGACAGGCAGTGCAGGACGTGGAAGGACCCAACGGCCATCTTGGATCCGGGGGCCTGCAGAGAGTAGGACGGAGGAGACCCTCAGAACAACGATGCTTCCCTATGCCGACGGAACGCCGTGATCTTGTTTGATTGCAGTGTTCTGGGGGTTAATGTGCCGTGAGCGGTCCTGGCACATAGTGCCAGATGTCAGCTGTGATAATCAGCTGACACCCAGCCGCGATCGGCTGCGCTCCCCCCTTGTGAACACAGCTGATCGCATATGACGTACTATCGCGTCGATGGTCATACGGGCCCAGGTCACCTCGATGGGTTAGTACGTCTGATGTCAGATAGGGGTTAAAAACATTACCCACAGAAGATATACACATATGACCACTAAGTACCTGTTGCAGAAGCAGGAGGAGTGGGACGTGATTTCCAGAACAAAATGGGTTTGGATGGTAAGGGATGGACGTTAAGACAATTTACAAATGGTGCATTTAGATTGGGTTGCTGACATCCATAGGGCTTACAAAGGCGGAAGAAATTCAGCACTTGTTCAATTTTAGAAGAGTCAGCCTGTCTGCTTTTTCCGTTGACAGCCGTGTGCGCCTATCCATTATGATTGCATCAGCTGATCTAAAAACCCGCTCAGAAAACACTCACGGCAGGGCATGGCAGCACCTCCAAGGCGTACAAGGAGAGGTCGGGCCAAGTATGCAGCTTGGACAACCAATAGTTAAAGGACACTGGAGAATCAGGAAGGGTGCTGATATGGTCACTTAAGTATTCCTTCATCATATTCATTAACGTCTCCCTCCTCATCATAGTTACACCCACAGATAGCCCATGCTGATATGATGGCTTCAGAAAAGGGCCCAGTCGGTGGACATTTTCCCCCACCTGAGTTCCACCTGGTGTGCATGGCCCTCCCGTCATCCTTGTGGGTGAAAAGAGCTGGTACTGTGACACACCAGGAATCCAGTTGTCACAGTGGTATTGCCTGCCTCCCGGGGAGGGTGATGCCATGCCTGGAAGTGAGAAGAAGTCCCCTTGGCAGGTAACACTAGTATACAATTCTTTCCTGACTCCAGGCCAGATGGGTAAGCTCTAGACCTAGTTTTAGGGTAGCTTCCCTATAATTTCTGGTCTGGAGGAGGAGATAGTAAGTCAGAGCTAGTCTGAGGAAGAGGAAGCATGTGAGTAGAGGAGAACTGGGAGTGGAGCTGCGATTGAGCTCCCTCCCAGGATTGAGCACAAGAAACCAGACACCGGCGTCCGAGGTTGTGTGGCAACTGTATTGCAGGTCTCCTGGCCACCACTGTCACCCGAAGGCACAGCAGCAGATTAGAGCCCGGAGTCACCACGAGAGAGGGACACCTGTAAAAAGGCTCGAGCTGCCTGCCATGCGGGTAGTGTCCACCTAAAAGGACAGATTGAGAGAGGACCTTGTGTGAAGCCTCAGGCAGCAAAGGACAGAGAATTCATCACAGAAAGGAAGGCTTCCAACCTCACCTGGCTAGGGGGATTCTGAACTGTTTCCAGGCTGCCCGGATTTCAAGATCATCTGTAATCTGTGCCCTGGACTGCAATTCCACCAGTAAAAGGTAAAGAGACTGCAACCCTGTGTCCTCCAATTCTTTCCTGCACCTCAACATCTACAACCCCTCTTAGACTGTTCTGGTAGTCCTGGATCCTCCACTCAACCTGTGGGGAGCAAAACTATCTAAGCTGCATTACCATCAGCCCCAGCAGATCCCTTTAAGCAGCGTTGGCCATCCCTGGCTGAGTACCACAGGTGGCATCACGAACACTCCTAAATTAGACTTTATTTCTACTTCCATTCATCTCCTTTTATTGGATGCCCAGGGCCACAGACCGGGTCACTACCACCATGACATATCCCTTTAAGAACCGGCCCAGTACCGAGTATCCCATTGTCCTAGCGGGCGCTCCAGTACCTCTGCCAGCAGCGTTGTCAGCAGGCTTTATGCCTTTGGCGCTCCTGAAGGTTCAGTCACCACAGAGGTACTGCACCTCATCCAGAGGTGTGGTATCCCACTCTTAGGTAAGGAGGGGGTACTACCCAGGACTCTAACACCAGCATCCAACACCTCACAATTTCAGTCAGGCCACCTGTGCGTACCCCATGGGAGGATGACCTAATCCCAGTCTGGAGAAGGTTATTAGGTAGAGGGTGTGGGTGGAGAATGTAGAGATGTCATGGAAACAAGAGGGAGGAGTTAGTTAGAGTATTAATCAGTTGGAGCTGGGGACTCGAGCAGTGAGGAGCTCGTCCCAGTACCATAAGACAGAGAGAGAGAAGCTACAGAAAGAAGAGAAAGAAGGGGTCCTAGGGGCACGGGTAGTGAGAAATCCACTAGTGGGACCCGTATCAATGCTGACTATAGTTGGGTGGAGGGACCAGTGTTGTGAATTCTGTTGTCTGGCTCCCTCCTGTGGTCATGAATGGTACTTCGGCTGGTTCTGTCCATGGACTTCCTCTGGTGGGTGTTTCTGAGTTTCACAGGTGACGAGGTTAATTCGTTAGCTGCTGCTCTATTTAACTCCACTTAGATCTTTGCTCCATGCCACCTGTCAATGTTCCAGTATTGGTCTGTTCACTCCTGGATCGTTCTTGTGACCTGTCTTCCCATCAGAAGCTAAGTTCCAGCTTGTATTTCTTTGGTTTGCTATTTTTCTGTCCAGCTTGCTATTTGATTTGTTGTCTTGCTTGCTGGAAGCTCTGGGACGCAGAGGGAGCGCCTCCGCACCGTGAGTCGGTGCGGAGGGTCTTTTTGCGCCCTCTGCGTGGTCTTTTTGTAGGTTTTTGTGCTGACCGCAAAGTAACCTTTCCTATCCTCGGTCTGTTCAGTAAGTCGGGCCTCACTTTGCTAAATCTATTTCATCTCTGTGTTTGTATTTTCATCTTTACTCACAGTCATTATATGTGGGGGGCTGCCTTTTCCTTTGGGGAATTTCTCTGAGGCAAGGTAGGCTTTATTTTTCTATCTTCAGGGCTAGCTAGTTTCTTAGGCTGTGCTGAGTTGCATAGGGAGCATTAGGCGCAATCCACGGCTATTTCTAGTGTGTTTGATATGTTTAGGGATTGCGGTCAGCAGAGTTCCCACGTCCCAGAGCTCGTCCTTATTATCAGTAACTATCAGGTCATTCCGTGTGCTCTTAACCACCAGGTCCATTATTGTCCTGACCACCAGGTCATAACAGTACAGGTGGCCCAAAGTACTAATGCATCTCAATAGAGGGATAAGAGAAGTTCTGAGACCATTTTTTTTTCTTTGCAGTGTGTTTTGTCTCTATTTTCCCCTTTACCTCTGGGTGGTTCAGGACACTGGTGTAAACATGGACATTCAAGGTCTGTCCTCTTGGATGGATAATCTCACTACAAGGATACAAAACATTCAAGATTTTGTGGTTCAGAATCCGATGTCAGAGCCTAGGATTCCAATTTCTGATTTGTTTTTTGGTGATAGATCTAAGTTCTTGAATTTCAAAAATAATTGTAAATTGTTTCTTGCCTTGAAACCTCGCTCCTCAGGTGACCATGTTCAACAAGTAAAGATCATTATTTCTTTGTTACGTGGTGACCCTCAAGACTGGGCATTTTCCCTTGCGCCAGGAGATCCGGCATTGCGTGATGTTGATGCGTTTTTCCTGGCGCTTGGATTGCTTTATGACGAACCTAATTCAGTGGATCAGGCAGAGAAAATCTTGCTGGCTCTGTGTCAGGGTCAGGATGAAGCAGGGATATATTGTCAGAAGTTTAGAAAGTGGTCTGTGCTCACTCAGTGGAATGAATGTTCCCTGGCAGCAATCTTCAGAAAGGGTCTCTCTGAAGCCCTTAAGGATGTCATGGTGGGGTTTCCCATGCCTGCTGGTCTGAATGAGTCTATGTCCTTGGCCATTCAGATCGATCGACACTTGCGTGAGCGTAAAGCTGTGCACCATTTGGCGGTACTATCTGAGCATGGGCCTGAGCCTATGCAATGTGATAGGACTTTGACCAGAGCTGAACGGCAAGAACACAGATGTCGGAATGGGCTATGTTTTTACTGTGGTGATTCCACTCATGCTATCTCCGATTGTCCTAAGCGCACTAAGCGGTTCGCTAGGTCTGCCACCATTGGTACGGTACAGTCTAAATTTCTATTGTCTGTTACTCTGATTTGCTCTTTGTCATCCTATTCTGTTATGGCATTTGTGGATTCAGGTGCTGTCCTGAATTTGATGGACTTGGAGTATGCTAGGCGTTGTGGTTTTTTCTTGGAGCCCTTGCAGTATCCTATTCCATTGAGAGGAATTGATGCTACGCCTTTGGCCAAGAATAAGCCTCAGTATTGGACCCAATTGACCATGTGCATGGCTCCTGCACATCAGGAGGATATCCGCTTTCTGGTGTTGCATAATCTGCATGATGTGGTCGTTTTGGGGTTGCCATGGCTACAGGTTCATAATCCAGTATTGGACTGGAAATCTATGTCTGTGTCCAGCTGGGGTTGCCAGGGGGTACATGGTGATGTTCCATTTTTGTCTATTTCGTCTTCCACTCCTTCTGAAGTTCCAGAGTTTTTGTCGGATTATCGGGATGTATTTGATGAGCCCAAAGCCAGTGCCCTACCTCCTCATAGGGATTGCGATTGTGCAATTAATTTGATTCCTGGTAGTAAGTTTCCTAAGGGCCGATTGTTCAATTTATCTGTGCCAGAACACGCCGCTATGCGGAGTTATATAAAGGAATCCTTGGAGAAAGGCCATATTCACCCGTCGTCATCACCGTTAGGAGCAGGGGTTTTTTTTGTGGCCAAGAAGGATGGTTCTTTGAGACCTTGTATTGATTACCGCCTTCTTAATAAAATTACAGTCAAATTTCAGTATCCTTTGCCGTTGCTGTCTGATTTGTTTGCTCGTATTAAAGGGGCTAGTTGGTTCACCAAGATAGATCTTCGAGGGGCGTATAATCTTGTGCGTATTAAACAAGGCGATGAATGGAAAACAGCATTTAATACGCCCGAGGGCCATTTTGAGTACCTGGTTATGCCATTCGGGTTTTCCAATGCTCCATCAGTATTTCAGTCCTTTATGCATGACATCTTCCGAGAGTACCTGGATAAATTCCTGATTGTGTATTTGGATGATATTTTGGTCTTTTCGGATGATTGGGAGTCTCATGTGAAGCAGGTCAGAATGGTGTTCCAGGTCCTTCGTGCGAATTCCTTGTTTGTGAAGGGGTCAAAGTGTCTCTTTGGAGTTCAGAAGGTTTCATTTTTGGGGTTCATCTTTTCCCCTTCTACTATCGAGATGGACCCTGTTAAAGTACAGGCCATTTACGATTGGACTCAGCCGGCATCTGTGAAGAGCCTGCAAAAGTTCCTGGGCTTTGCTAATTTTTATCGGCGCTTCATCGCTAATTTTTCTACTGTTGCTAAACCGTTGACTGATTTGACCAAGAAAGGGTGCTGATGTGGTCAATTGGTCTTCTGCGGCTGTAGAGGCTTTTCAGGAGTTAAAGCGTCGTTTTTCTTCTGCCCCTGTGTTGTGCCAGCCAGATGTTTCGCTTCCGTTTCAGGTTGAGGTTGATGCTTCTGAGATTGGAGCAGGGGCTGTTTTGTCGCAAAGAAGTTCTGAGGGCTCGGTGATGAAGCCATGTGCTTTCTTTTCTAGAAAGTTTTCGCCTGCTGAGCGTAACTATGATGTTGGTAATCGTGAATTGTTGGCCATGAAGTGGGCATTCGAGGAGTGGCGTCATTGGCTGGAAGGAGCCAAGCATCGCGTGGTGGTCTTGACAGATCACAAGAATTTGACTTATCTTGAGTCTGCCAAACGGTTGAATCCGAGACAGGCTCGATGGTCATTATTTTTCTCCCGTTTGATTTTGTGGTTTCGTACCTTCCGGGCTCTAAGAATGTGAAGGCTGATGCCCTGTCAAGGAGTTTTGTGCCTGACTCTCCGGGTGTTCCTGAGCCGGCGGGTATTCTCAAAGAGGGGGTAATTTTGTCTGCCATCTCCCCTGATTTGCGGCGGGTGCTGCAAAAATTTCAGGCTGATAGACCTGACCGTTGCCCAGCGGAGAAACTGTTTGTCCCTGATAGATGGACTAGTAGAGTTATCTCTGAGATTCATTGTTCAGTGTTGGCTGGGCATCCTGGAATCTTTGGTACCAGAGATTTGGTGGCTAGATCCTTCTGGTGGCCGTCTTTGTCGCGGGATGTGCGTTCTTTTGTGCAGTCCTGTGGGACTTGTGCTCGGGCTAAGCCCTGCTGTTCTCGTGCCAGTGGGTTGCTTTTGCCCTTGCCGGTCCCGAAGAGGCCCTGGACGCATATTTCTATGGATTTTATTTTGGATCTCCCCGTCTCTCAAAAGATGTCGGTCATTTGGGTGGTTTGTGATCGCTTTTCTAAGATGGTCCATTTGGTACCTTTGTCTAAATTGCCTTCCTCCTCTGATTTGGTGCCATTATTTTTCCAGCATGTGGTTCGTTTACATGGTATCCCTGAGAACATCATTTCTGACAGAGGTTCCCAGTTTGTTTCAAGGTTTTGGCGATCCTTTTGTGCTAGGATGGGTATTGTTTGGTCTTTTTCCTTGGCTTTCCATCCTCAGACAAATGGCCAAACCGAACAAACTAATCAAACTTTGGAAACATATCTGAGATGCTTTGCTTCTGCTGATCAGGATGATTGGGTGTCCTTTTTGCCGTTGGCTGAGTTCGCCCTTAATAATCGGGCCAGCTCGGCTACTTTGGTTTTGCCGTTTTTCTGCAATTCTAGTTTCCATCCTCGTTTCTCTTCAGGGCAGGTTGAGTCTTCAGACTGTCCTGGTGTAGATACTGTGGTGGATAGGTTGCAGCAGATTTGGACTCATTTGGTGGATAATTTGACATTGTCCCAGGAGAAGGCTCAACGTTTCGCTAACCGCCGGCGCTGTGTGGGTCCCCGACTTCGTGTTGGGGATTTGGTTTGGTTGTCGTCTCGTTATGTTCCTATGAAGGTTTCCTCTCCTAAGTTTAAGCCTCGTTTCATTGGTCCGTATAAGATTTCTGAGTTTATCAATCCTGTGTCATTTCGTTTGGCCCTTCCTGCTTCTTTTGCCATCCATAATGTGTTCCATAGGTCGTTATTGCGGAGATACGTGGCGCCTGTGGTTCCATCCGTTGATCCTCCTGCCCCGGTGTTAGTTGAGGGGGAGTTGGAGTATGTGGTGGAGAAGATTTTGGATTCTCGTGTTTCGAGACGGAAACTCCAGTACCTGGTCAAGTGGAAGGGTTATGGTCAGGAAGATAATTCCTGGGTTTTTGCCTCTGATGTTCATGCTGCCGATCTGGTTCGTGCCTTTCATTTGGCTCATCTTGGTCGGCCTGGGGGCTCTGGTGAGGGTTCGGTGACCCCTCCTCACGGGGGGGTACTGTTGTGAATTCTGTTGTCCGGCTCCCTCCTGTGGTCATGAATGGTACTTCGGCTGGTTCTGTCCATGGACTTCCTCTGGTGGGTGTTTCTGAGTTTCACAGGTGACGAGGTTAATTCGTTAGCTGCTGCTCTATTTAACTCCACTTAGATCTTTGCTCCATGCCACCTGTCAATGTTCCAGTATTGGTCTGTTCACTCCTGGATCGTTCTTGTGACCTGTCTTCCCATCAGAAGCTAAGTTCCAGCTTGTATTTCTTTGGTTTGCTATTTTTCTGTCCAGCTTGCGTTTTGATTTGTTGTCTTGCTTGCTGGAAGCTCTGGGACGCAGAGGGAGCGCCTCCGCACCGTGAGTCGGTGCGGAGGGTCTTTTTGCGCCCTCTGCGTGGTCTTTTTGTAGGGTTTTGTGCTGACCGCAAAGTAACCTTTCCTATCCTCGGTCTGTTCAGTAAGTCGGGCCTCACTTTGCTAAATCTATTTCATCTCTGTGTTTGTATTTTCATCTTTACTCACAGTCATTATATGTGGGGGGCTGCCTTTTCCTTTGGGGAATTTCTCTGAGGCAAGGTAGGCTTTATTTTTCTATCTTCAGGGCTAGCTAGTTTCTTAGGCTGTGCCGAGTTGCATAGGGAGCGTTAGGCGCAATCCACGGCTATTTCTAGTGTGTTTGATAGGTTTAGGGATTGCGGTCAGCAGAGTTCCCACGTCCCAGAGCTCGTCCTTATTATCAGTAACTATCAGGTCATTCCGTGTGCTCTTAACCACCAGGTCCATTATTGTCCTGACCACCAGGTCATAACAGACCAGGTTGCAGTGGGGGAACTGGCCCCCCCAAAGACTATTGGAGGTCTACAAGACTCAGCTAGCAAGCTGGAGGCTATGGCAGCTGTAGGTGCCACAGCCACATCCATACACATTCGCTGAAAAGGCAGCCACATAGGACAAAGGGGACTCAGAGGACGTTGCCCGACATTGTCCATGGCTGCTGGCTTGGGACACTGTGGGTGAAGGCACAGGGCAGGAGAGATGGGAACCAGCGCATTGAGATGGCCAGGAAAGGAACATAAGAGAGGAGTCTTGTAATGTGTACTCCAAATCATCTGGTGGTTGGCTGGACCACAGACCCTGAGGACACCGCACAGGGCTCGAGATAGTAATCTTCAGAACTGTGATTAAAGCGTTGAAAACTGCACCCAGCTGTGTACTCTGAATTATTCCTGCCCCATTTGCCCTGCACTACAACTCCACAACCACCATCATCATAATTAACACCTATATCTGCCCTGGGGACTAGCTCTGCCCGTGGAGAGCTGAAACATACTTGCTGCATAACCAACTGCCCCAGTGGATCTGAACTGTAGCGTCGGCCATATTGACCGAACACCACGAATGGCCTCTCAAACAATTCCCCTATAAACCTTATTTCCCTGCTGCCGTGACACATCCCTTTAAGAACCGGGCTGGCACCGAGCATCTCCCCAGCCCTGGCAGGCGCTCCACGCCAGTCGCACAACTGCTAGATAAATGTACACTTTTCCATCAGTAGCAGAGTAATTTTTTTGCTATCACCTTTATTACACAAGCCAACAGCAGACTCAGGTAAATTACTGGTAATTAGTGATGCTTGCGTATGTCAGCATGCTTTACGCCAGTCGCACAACTGCTAGATAAATGTACGCTATTTCAGCTATAAGCAAGGAATATTATTTAGCTCTAAAAAAAAGCTGTTTAGTATATGCTGGTACTGGATGTGAAACCCTGCTTCTCTCCCCTACTCCACAATCTGTTCCTGCAATAGCAGAGCTCTGAAGCATGTACTTACAATGCTAACACTCTGCCTGGTATTAAATCTCTCCCTATGCTATCTAAACATAACAGACAACTAATCTTCATTGTCGCAGCCTTGTTGGGACATGGTGGCCATCCACCAACCATCCACTACTCCATCCATCTGGACCATCCAGTGTTGCTTGACACTCATCAGTAAACAAGACTGTTTGGAAATTAGTCTTCATGTATGTCTGGGCTCACTGCAACCGTTTCTGCTTGTGAACACTGTTTGGGGATGGCCGAATAGTTGGTTTATGCACCACAGCAAGCCTTTGAAGGATCCTACAGCTTGAAGTTCGAGGGACTCTAGAGGAACCAGCAGCTTCAATTAACTGTTTGCTGCTTTGTAATGGTATTTTGGCAGCTGCTCTCTTAATCCCAATGAATTTGTCTGGCAGAAACCTTCCTCATTTTGCCTTTATCTGCATGAACTTTGTCTGTGCTCTGTTTCAGTCACAAATCTCTTCACAGTATGATGATCACTCTTAAGTTTTTTGTGAAATATCTAATGTTTTCATATCTTGTCCAAGGCATTGCACTATTTAACGCTTTTCAGCAGCAGAGAGATCCTTTTTATTTCCCATATATTGCTTGAAACCTGTGGCCTGCTTAATAATGTGGAACATCATTTTTAAGTAGTTTTCCTATAATTAGAATCACCTGGAAAACTAATTATTACATGTGTTTAAGATTGATTTCAGTGATCCATTGAGCCCTGAGACACAATACCATCCATGAGTTTATTTGAAAAACAAAACAATTAAATCTTTATGACACTTAAATCCAATTTGCATAATAATTTGGAACACGGTGTATTCACTCATCACTATTGGGGAGGAGTAATTAGTTCCTGTTCTTATAGTTAGTTTTGGTTGAGCTAGAGAGAAGAAAGGAAACTCTGTTATCATTGGGTGTATGTGAAGAGCAAACCTACATGGTAGGATGTTCCCACCAAGCAAGCAACAGTGGCGACAGACCCTCCTGACAGCAGGCAAGTTGGGGACCTACGGGAAGTGGATTTAGTTAAGCCAGTCTCAGTGTTCATCAGACCTGGAGGTTTTTGTGAATAAACATGGGATCAGCCAGGCTGAGACAGGTTCATTAGGTGGTAGCTGAGAGAGCTCCCTTACACCGTTCACAGATTGCAGTTTGGGTGCAGTGGACACAGCATAACATATTGACCCCTTCTGGACCTGTACTAGGAAGATAGAGGCCCTCAACATAGCCTGTTATTCATTTGCAATCTTCTACACAAGTAACGTGCCTCCGTCAGCAACCTTCAAGTGTGAACCTCTATCATACTGTACAGATGAAAAACTTAGGCATTGTTCCTGTTACCCCTTATACATATGTTCCAAACCTAGTAAACAAGACTTTATTTTCGTAAACCTGTCTTCTTAATCGTGGAGTTAAAGGGTCCCAGTGTCTCACAAATCATGGCAGAACAGTCTGAAAGAGTCAGCAGCTGAATCAGAAATATGTGCACAGACCTAGAGACCCCTATGTAGTGTGTTTAGGGTCTCCAAAGAACACCTCGGCCAGGGATAATCCTTTTTCTATCAAGATAACAGTGGAGAAGACCCTAGTGGACCTATCCAGACTTGCACAAGATCAATTTTCCTATAGAATGTTCATCCATCAAGTCACAATAGCTTGAGACTGAGCTGAAGGCCATTAAATAAATAAATCATTTCTATTTTATGAAACACTAGATGGTGGCCCGATTGTAACGCATCAGGTATTCTAGAATATGCATGTCCACGTAGTATATTGTCCAGCCACGTAGTATATTGCCCAGCCACGTAGGATATTGACCAACCACGTAGGATATTGCCCAACCACGTAGTATATTGCCCAGTCACATAGTATATTGCCCAGTGGCGTAGTATATTGCCCAGCAACGTAGTATATTGCCCAGTTACGTAGTATATTGCCTAGTGACGTAGTATATTGCGCAGCCTCGTAGTATATTGCCCAGTGACGTAGTATACAGCACAGAGCCACGTAGTATATTGCCCAGTTACGTAGTATATTGCCCAGTGACGTAGTATACAGCACAGAGCCACGTAGTATATTGCCCAGTTACGTAGTATATTGCCCAGTGACGTAGTATACAGCACAGAGCCACGTAGTATATTGCACAGCGACGTAGTATACAGCACAGAGCCACGTAGTATATTGGCCAGTCACGTAGTATATTGCCCAGTGACGTAGTATACAGCACAGAGCCACGTAGTATATTGCCCAGTTACGTAGTATATTGCCCAGTGACGTAGTATACAGCACAGAGCCACGTATTATATTGCACAGCGACGTAGTATACAGCACAGAGCCACGTAGTATATTGGCCAGTCACATAGTATATTGCCCAGTGACGTAGTATACAGCACAGAGCCACGTAGTATATTGCACAGCGACGTAGTTGTTGTGAATTCTGTGGCTGAATTCACTCCTGTGGTCACAAGTGGTATTGCAGCCTCTGGGCTTCCTCCCTCAGGTGTTTTGGTGAGCTCGTTGGCTGCCTTGCTATTTAACTCCACCTGAGTCTGTCTTCCTTGCTCCTTGTCAATGTTCCAGTGTTGGATCTGAGCTACTGCATCTTTCCTGTGGCCTGCTGCTCTGCTAGATAAGTGCTACTTTGTTTTTGTTTCCGTTTTTTCTGTCCAGCTGTGCTATTCTCTTTTGCTGGAAGCTCTGAGACGCAAAGGGTGCACCGCCGTGCTGTTAGTTCGGCACGGTGGGTCTTTTTGCCCCCCTTTGCGTGGTCTTGCTTTAGGGTTTTTTGTAGACTGCATAGTTCTCTTTGCTATCCTCGCTCTGTCTAGAATATCGGGCCCCACTTTGCTGAATCTATTTCATTCCTACGTTTTGTCTTTTCATCTTGCTAACAGTCATTATATGTGGGGGGCTGCCTATTCCTTTGGGGTATTTCTCTGAGGCAAGTCAGGCTTGTATTTCTATCTTCAGGCTAGTCAGCTCCTCAGGCAGTGCCGAGTTGCATAGGTAGTGTTAGGCGCAATCCACTGCTGCTTTTAGTTGTGTGAGGATAGGTTCAGGTATTGCAGTCTGCAGAGATTCCACGTCTCAGAGCTTGTTCTATTGTTTTTGGGTTATTGCCATATCACTGTATGTGCGCTGATTACTGCACACTGTGTTGCCTGATAGCACAGCATAACACGTAGTATACAGCACAGAGCCACGTAGTATATTGGCCAGTCACGTAGTATATTGCCCAGTTACGTAGTATTTTGCCCAGCCAGGTTTGTCACAGGTTAAAAAATAAAAAATAAACATATACTCACCTTTCCGAGGGAGCCCTTGTAGTCCACGGCAGCTTCTGGTCCCAGGGTTGGTATGAGCGTAGGACCTGTGATAACGTCGCGGTCACATGACCGTGACGTCATGGCAGGTCCTTCTTGCACAGGCGTGCAGGGCCTGTGATGACGTCGCGGTCACATGATCGTGATGTCATGGCAGGTCCTTCTCCCATACCATCTTTGTCACCGGAGCCTGCAACGGAAGATGGCGGCCGGCGCGAGCGACTACGGAGGGTGAGTATAGCAGTTTTTTTTATTATTATTATTTTTAACATTACAATTTTTACTATTGATGCCGCATAAGCAGCGTCAATAGTAAAAAGTTGGGGACACACAGGGTTAATAGCGGCGGTAACGGTGTGCGTTACCCGCAGCATAATGCGGTCCGTTATCGACGGCATTAACCCTGTGTTAGCGGTGACCGGAGGGGAGTATGCGGGCGACAGGCACTGATTGCGGGAACTAAGGAGTGGCCAATTTCTTCCGGACTGTGCCAGTCGTTGATTGGTCGCGGCAGCCATGACAGGCAGCTGGCGAGACCAATCAGCGAATGAATAACCGTGACAGAAGGACAGACAGAAAGACGGAAGTGACCCTTAGACAATTATATAGTAGATTTGTAACTTGCACAAGTATTTTAATGTTTTTAAAAGTCCATCCTGCCCAGTGGTCTCAAAAACATGTGGCCTGTGGGCTACATGCGGCCAGTACGGCGCCACTGTACAGCCCTCGTACCCCTGAGATACAGAGATGTATGTTCTCGGACGCACATTCAATTGAACTGCATCATGGAGAGACCAACTATCTACACCACAATACCTATATCAGCCACCGACCCATCAGAGGCCCGAAGCCAACGTCGTTGTGCTCTTTGCGGCAGCGCTTGACGTTACTGCCATGCGCTGCCTAGGCTGGGGGGCAGGAGGATTTTTTTTTAATGTGATTGTAAAAAAAAAAAAATTGGGGGACATTATTACAAGAAGAAGACCAGGATGGGGACATAACTACAAGATGGTACCAGGATGGGGACATTACAATTCACTGTCTAATCCAATTGTTATCAGCTGTTGTCGGTGTTGGCAACAGCGGCCATTGGCTGGAAGTACTCACTTACAGAGCTGGCTGTATTCTGATAGTGGCCCTGGAAGGGTAGTACACATCCAATTCCTAATGATTTCAATAGGAGGCGGATGTGCAGTACCACGCCTTGGCCACTATCAGGGGAAAGAGCAGCTCGGCAAGTTTATACTGCCAGGCATGGGCAGCCGCTGCCAACAACGATGACAGCTGATTGACCCCAGACGATCAGGCATTGCTGACCTATCCTAAGGATAGGTCATCAATGTAAAATTAGTGGACAACCTCTTTAACCCTCCGTCACATACAATATTCGGACTAACGAGTTCACATACAATGTGCCTGTCAGGCGCCTGCTGGAAAAATACCTATAATATCTAATGTTTGCAATTTCAGTGCTCTAAAAGTGATCAGTGACCTTCATAGGGATGTAATAAAAGAGACAACACATAATCAGTTGCAAAAAAAACATTTACTTAATATAAAACTAATAACTATGAAATACAAACTTTTCAAAACTCCCGCCAAATAGTCCCCAGTTCGACTCTCTCAAAAAAATGTACAAAGAAAATTTTTGAACACAAACTTAATTTTAAGGTACCTTAAGTACTATTAAAAACATATTCAATCAGAAGTAGATGCTGAGGTTTCCCCAGAAAAGTCACACTTGCAGAGCAAATAGCAAGAATTACACACCATTTTTGCATGTGTCAGGCAAATTGCTTCATGACATTTGAGACATTCATAATTTGAAAGCCTTCTGGTTCCGCTTTCCGTTTGGCAGGTGGTGCATCTCTTTCTTTTGTGAGGTGGTGCAGATGGTGACTTTTCACCATCATCTTCTGGGCGGAACCTTTTGAGCTGAACTTGAAGGCGAGAGGGGATACCGATTGTTTTCACGCTTCTCCTGCGTAGCTCTCCAAGTACTAGTTCATGGGCCAATTTTTTCAGATACAATCGTCTACGGAGTGGTTCAAGCTTGTTTTCAAGATAAATTACTTGTGAATTTATACCACCCAAATTCAACATAGCAAAAAATATGACCATTGGCCAGCGTTTGATGTTTCTGCTGACGTTGAAAGTGGAGCACATCTGATCTGCTGTATCCACACCCCCTTTGGTGGCATTGTAAAATGTAATTATCTCCGGTTTTTTTTCTGCCCCAGTCCCAGGATCGATGGCAGCATCATCATGAAGTGTTGATAGAAGAAGTACGATTTTTTTGGCATGTGGTACATAGGAAACTAAAGCCTTTCCATTATGGAATGCAAACATACTGCTGTACTGTTGTCTCTCTTTCACACTTACAAACTGTGGCGGCAATTCCCTTTTGTCTTTTCTTACAGTTCCCACATATGACAGCTTCTGAATTTTCAGATAATCAATCAGATCACAACTTGTAAACCAATTGTCAGCTGTAATATTGCGACCCGATCCAAATAAGGGTTCAGCCAGTCTTTTTACAACATCAATGGGTTTGTTGCTCACACAGTAAGGACCTTCTGGTTGTTTTCCTGCATAAACTTCCAGGTTGTAAGTGTAGGTCTTACTGGCATCAACAAGGGCATAAATTTTTATTCCATATTTGTTTGGCTTTGATGGAATATATTGACGAAAGGCACATCTACCACAAAACCAGGGAGCATTTTGTCAATAGTGAGATTCTCTCCAGGGTAATAACTTTGTTTACAGTTTACAACAAATCTTTGAAATATATCACGAATTGGAGCAAGTCGGTCATGTGTTTTGCGTTCGGTTCGGGTAGTTCTGTTGTCAAACCGAAGGCAACGAATTAGAATCTTGAATCTGTTTATGGACATAACAAGGCTAAATTTTTCAACTCCATCCCCATCTTTACCCCAAAGTTCCTCCAAACTTTGTCTATTTGCCCTATAAGCTCCTGCAAGGTACAGTAATCCAAAAAAAGCACGCAGTTCTATTTCATCTGTGGGCTTGATGGTTCTGTTGCAGATGTACTTGTCCTTTATAATGTCTATATATTGGTTGATGTATGTGACAATAGAGTCCAGAATGTCATCTGTAAATATACTGTTCCAGCATTCAACTGCAGTTTTTGCATTACGTGCAGTTCCTATTACTGCAGGAAGGTGAGTAATAATGTTTAAAGGTTCCCTACGTTTTTTCTGGAATGGCTTCTTGTTCCATTTAGTATTTTTATCTTTTCCAATATAATATGATCCAACTTCTTCATCCTCACCACTGTCACCATCTTGCTCTGTTTCAGAATCCAGGACACATTCTTCCACCTCATCATGAGAATCAATCTCACTTTCCTCTCCTAAATCCTCATTCAGTGTGAGGTCTCTATCATCTAACAGCATGTTTGTTACTTCCTCAACATCAAGTTGTTTGGATAAATTGTACATTTTCCTCTCCATTTCAGCAGATAATCTGAAGCAAGAGAAGGAATATGTTAGGGAACTACTGTATATGCCTGAGCAGCACACTTTCTTTTATAAAATCTCCCTTATTTCTATGAAATATCCTCACATTTTGTGCTATACATTCATAAAACAAGCTAAATAAACTATTGTGATGAATAAAAACATAAAATACCAACCTTACTGAATGTGACGTATTCACATACAATGAGCCTGAGAGATCTGTGCAGCTATATCCTCTCCCCTGAAGCTCTGAAATCCAACTGTGATATCAGGTTTCACAGACCTTCAAGAGACAGGAGACTACCTGGAGGGAGGGGGTTTCCTCACAATCTGGTGAGGAAGGAGAAATTAAAGTAAAAGAGAAGCGCCTGTCAGATCAGTTGTATGTGACGGAGGGTTAAGAACAGGACCTTGTTTATTGACAGGTTTGCATCTAAAGTTTTATTTTTATTGTTCCATATTTTAAAAAATTGCCTAATATGTACATATTGTTTTTTTAAGCGCTCTCATGCAGCGTCTCCATGCCCCCAGTTATTATTCATAGGGCACACAACCCTTGGCTCACCATTGTTGTGACCTGCATCTCCTTTGAAGTATCATTCTGTTTTTCATGCATGATCAAGGATGCTTGACTTCAAACATTGTGCTTATACAATTATGCAAATGCATGTGTTGTTTTTTTTAAAATCTGAAACAACGAAAATACAACTTTTGGGACAAACCTGTTAAGAATAGAGTACTGTTCTTTCTAGGTACATGTATGCAGAATTTTAGATGAGCAGTAATGAGGCTCACAGAATCCTTCCCATACTTTGAGTTTCTTGACACTTTTTTATTGATCACTGATTCTACTTTATCCCTAATGTGTTATTGATCAATAAATCCAGTAATTAGAAAAAGAAGTTATAAAGTGATGTGATCAATTGCGTCCTTGTGCATTTTTCTGTCATTTATAAGAAGGAACAGATGCAGCAAATGGAAGAAGGAGACATACAGGTTTGTATACGTGCAACCTCATTATGGATGTCAAACATAATTTCCTGTGCAATATCTGGAGCTTTTCAGTATTAGTAAATGCTTTCTCATGTGGAAACGCTCTGTCAGGGCTCAATCATCGTTTTCATTTTGGATTTATATAAACATTTTTTTTTCTTTTGCCAAAGACCTATATCATAGCCATGATCTATAGCAAATCATTGTTGTTGTCTCGGGCTGTGTTCACACCTGCATTTTACTCTATTCCTCTCTTCCAATCTAGGAATAGGGAAACAGAATTCATGTGCAGGACGGATGAAAATAAAATAACGGACACGATAACACAATCCTGACATTATTAATAATCAATGTCGTCCCACTTGCACCGTCTTTATCTGCCATGCAACAAATTTGTCTTCTGCATAACTTCCTAGAACGCTGCGGAGAAACACAATTACGGAACATAGGTGTGAACACTATAAAAAGAGAGCTGAAACGTATTTTATCATCAGATTGTTTTTATTTTGAACTTTTGTCATTTTTACAACTAAGAAAAGATTTTCCTCCAATATGACAATTTTTTATTTTTTTTATATAAATGAAATAGTCATTGGAAAAAAACATTTCCAACATTTTGACAAAAATGTTTCATGCTGCAGGAAGTGTTCCCTGTTTCTGCTGCTCCGTAACTACTTTTTTTTGTAATCACTCCTGTGTCATAGGAGGTTTGGGCTGCTGCTTTGTCCGTCCCCCTGCTTTTCTGACTGCTATGTTACTTTCATACTTTTTTAGCATAGACAGCCCTTTGGTGTGCCCCGTTCACAATAGAAGCTGATCTGCAGTATCAGGCAGTGGTGGCTACACCAGGGGTGTCAAACTGCATTCCTGGAGGGCTGCAAACAGGTCATGTTTTCAGGATTACCTTGTACTGCACAGGTGATAATTTAATCACCAACTCATTATTTGTGTAGGTGATTAAATTATCACCTGTGCACTACAAGGAAATTCTGAAAACATGACCTGTTTGCAGCCCTCGAGGAATGCAGTTTGACACCCCTGGGCTACATATTGAATAAAGCCACTGGGGGACCCAGAAAGAGAAGGGCCCCTGTGCAAGAACTATATATGGGCCCTTTGAGCTCCTTAAAAATGCATCTGCTTTAGAGGTAGAAATGGGCCCCCTTACCTCTTGGGCCTCTGTGCGGCCGCACAGGTTGCACCAATGATATGTCCGCCCCTGAATGTAGCCCTTCAAATATCAAATAATGTAACCCCTACAGAAAACACAAAGCAACAAAAATTGAAATGCCAAAATTGACATATTTTATTTACAGCATTTATCACAAAAGAATGTAATAAACCAATCAATACGTTGTATATATTGTATATACTCCAAAACCGTAATAATAAAAGGCTTGCCAAATAAAAAATGGATGGGAAAAATAAGAGTTTGGGCCCTGAGAAAATGGTAAGAAACACCTTTTCTTTTTCTTTTTTTTTTTTTTTTTACAAATTTCTGATTTTTTTAACCTCTAAAATAAAAAAAGAAATTGCACAAGTTTGGTATTGCCATAACCGATCTGAATAATCGTGATACTAGTTCTTTTTTACTGCACTGAATGCCATAAAAACAAAACATAAAAAACACAGCCGTTATGTTTTTTTCCACCATTTCATAGCACTCGAAAGTTTTTGCCCATTTTACATTACATTATATTGTAGAAATGGTTTAATTTAAAACTATAGCTCATCCTAAAAAAAACAAGCTCTCATACATTTATGTGGACAGAGAAATAAAAATGTTGTGGGAGGAAACAATGTACCGTAAGTGTAAAATGGAAATTGTCCACAGCACAAAGGGGCTAAAGCTCATTTTTGGGGTAAATAGTTATAGGTTGAAAAAGACCTAGATCCATCAAGTTCAACTTTTCTCCACCAATTGTACATTTTTATCACTAATTTAACAATAACACACAGGGTTATATGTACTGAGGAAATCATCCAGCCCTTTAATAAAAACTGTTATAGTGTCTGCCATTATTACCTCTTGTGGTCGGCATTGCACAGTCTGACTGCTCTAACTGTAAAGAACCCTTTCCTATTTAGGCCTCTTTCACACTTCCGTTTTTTATAATCAGTCACAATCCGTCAAAATGTTGAAAAAACGGATCCTGTGCAGATTGTAAAAAACGGATGCACTGGGTCAGTTTTTTGAGGGATCCGTCGAGGCTATGTGCACACGTTGTGTATGCGTCTTCGCCGCATTTTTTCACTGTGAAAACACATACACAACACAACCCAGGTTAAAAATAATAATTTTAAAAAATCGTGATATTCTTACCTTCTGGCGTCCCCTGCAGCCTTCCTGATGCTCGCGATGCTGCCGGCAGCTCCCATTCCCAGTAATACCTTGCAAGCAATGACCTGTGATGACGTAGCGTTCATTCAGGTCATTTAACATTATATCTTTTTACTATTGATGCTGCATAGGCTGCAGAGAGAGAGATAGAGAATCTTCCGCGCATGCTCAGTTTCAAATGACGGCATCCGTCGCTGGATTCCTGCTTTTGACAGGCAGTGACGGATCCTGTGCCCATAGGCTTCCATTATAGCCAACGACGGACAGCGCAGGACCCGCTGGTTATACCACAGGCCAATATATTGTATTGTATGACCATGCTGGAGTAGTTGGGGATGTGGGTTGTCATTGCCTACATTATCATATTAGGATATGACTTGTGGTACAAGATTTGTGCTGTTGTTGCACTTTTAATGTTTTTATTCATTTTTCTGTGTGATGTATCTTTTTGTGTGTTGCATTATTTTTTGTAAAAGCTTACTAATAAAAGATTTTGTATTTTTTACTTATGATTGTGGTGCTCCCTTCCGTGTGGACTTGATCTTTCGCTATGGGTTTAGTTGCTATGTTTCCAAGTCCATGGTGAGCCCCAACAGTTATATATTCAGCGGTGCCCTCCGCCCTCACGAATTCAGCCGCCACAATCAGTCGCTAATACAAGTCTATGAGAAAAAAAAACGTTTCTGCTGGTTCCGTTTTTTTCACAAAACCACTCATTGTGACGGAAAAAAAAAGACGGAAGTGTGAAAGAGGTCTTAGCTGTTGGAATCCCCATTTCTTCCACCCGTAATGAGTGCCCCCTGGTCCTCAGTAGGGTCCTTGGAAGGAATAAGTCATGTGCCAGTGTTTTGTACTGACCACACATATATTTATACATCTCGTCTGAGGCGTCTTTTTCTAAGCTAAACAAGCCCAACTTTTTCAACCTCTCATCATATGAGAGGCATTCCATGTCTTGTAATAATCTAGTTGCCCACCTTTGCACTGACTCTAATTTCTGAATGTCCTTTTTAAAATGTGGAGCTCAAAATTGGATCCCATATTCTAGATGTGGCCTCACCAGTGATCTATAAAGAGGTAACAATACATTGAGATTGCGGAATTTTATCTGTTTTTATACATCCTAAAATCTTGTTTGCTTTTGCAGCTGCTGCTTGACATTGAGCACTGCTACTCAGCTTCCTTGTAACCAGAATGCCGCTGTCCTCTTAATGTATTTGCAGCAGTAGGATTACTCTCTCCTAGGTGCATTACTCTACATTTATCTACATTAAATCTCATTTGCCAAGTGTTTGCCCATTCAGCCATCTTATTCAGATCGTTATGTAATGTTGTAATGTCAAGGTTAAAAAGAATCGGTCCTAGCACAGATCCCTATGGTCCCCCCCTGCTGAATATATCACATTTAGAGAACGTACCACTTATGATGGCTTTTTCTTTCCGGTCTTTTAGCCAATTCCTTACCCATTTGCATATAGTTCCCCCAGTCCCTGCTTATGGAGCTTCAGAGATAGGCTGTTATGTGGAACAGTGTCAAATGCTTGTAACCCCGATTACATCTACGCTGGCGCACCCTAAGGCCTCTTTCACTCGTCATGGTGATTCCTGTGCTGGAAAAACAGTACTGGGGAGATCCGTGGTCCATGTATCATCCGTACGTACGTATGTGACATCCGTGTATCCGTTTTGCTTTTCGCACATCCTTGTGACACCTGTGAAAAGCAGTACAGTTCGTGCTGATCCCAGGCGACGGGTGCTGAAGGCAGCTCTTATCTTTCCTGCCTGGTCTCCCTGAGATCAGCGGAACCAGGTGACAATGATGGGAGTTGTATTCAGCAGCATTTGTGCACCTCCTGTGTAAAATAAAGAATTAAATAAAAAAATGGTATGAAAAAATTATCAGGGTGCTAGCTGTGATCTCATTGAGGTCACTGCAGGTCATCGACAATGAACTCTTTGACATCACCGCTCGTCACGGAAGCTGCCTTCTCAACTCATTGTCTCCTGCATTTTAGCCTGAAAACCAGACTTAGCAGAGATGGATTATAGCGTGGGACAGTATGGATTATCTTCATGTCGAAGAGGTGAGGGATATGGTTGTTTATTATTTTTGTTTTTTTATAGGGAACATGGGCTTCAATGGATTTTAGGCGAAAAGGTGAGTAAGTAAATGTGTCTTTGTTGTATTCTCTGCAGTTGAGTACTGGCTGGAAGAAGTTGTCATGTCGGTCTGGGCCAGTTGGAAAAGACGGGAAAAGTGAATGATTCCATCAGAAAGAATGTCAGCTGTAAGACATTATCTGTAACTGTGCTGTGATCTCTTATATGTTCTCTAGGGCTGGTATCTACCACTGACCATATGGAGGTAATATCCATGTTGGTCTTTATATAGAGATTATCTTCAGTAGCATCGCTGTCATCTGCTGAGGTTCTCCTCCACTATTAGGCTACGGTCACACTATCAGTATTTGGTCAGTATTTTACATCAGTATTTGTAAGCCAAAACCAGGAGTGGGTGATAAATACAGAAGTGGTGCATATGTTTCTATTATACTTTTCCTCTAATTGTTCCACTCCTGGTTTTGGCTGAGAAATACTGATGTAAAATACTGACCAAATACTGCTAGTGTGACGGCAGCCTTAGGGTGCGTCACCCAGTTGTTATCAAGGTTATCTGGTTAGGGGCCAACTCAGAAGCTTCGCCCCCCTCTGAGCCAAAACCCTGGCTACGCCTCTGCAAGTGCCCAATTAACATTTTTTTTTTTTAACCATTCAATTTTTATTGAGAAAACAGAGTACATTTAAAATGCAACAAGGAAAGGAAAAAGGGGGGGGGGGGGGGAAGGGGGAGGGGAAGAGGCAGACATAAATGTAAATATCCACGATCAAGAATGAGACAAAAAAATTACAGTACATGGGTGCATACATAGCTATGATATCAAACATTTGAGTCAGCTGGCAGAAGAATGGGGATGGTGGTCAGGCGACTAAATAAAGGGTGAGGAGACCCAAGGATCCCACCACGTAAGGACCTTATTCTTTTTTGCAAGACAGTCCGCAGTAATCGACTCATAACTAAAGTGCAGATTAATTTTGGATATCAATTCAGGTCTGGAAGGAATATTAGAAGATTTCCAATGCTTTGCAATACATTGTCGGGCCGCCACAAGAATATTAGAAATAATGGGTTGAAGAGTAGATGGGAAGTCCAAGAGAGATATACCCAATACCGCTAGAGGGCTAGTTAGGTTGATAGGAAGATGGGTCACCTCTGAAAGAATCGCTTCAACCTGACGCCAAAATATTTGCACACGAGGGCAACTCCACCATACATGAGCCAGCGAACCAGAAATATTGCAATTTTTCCAGCACAAAGGGGAAGAAGAGAGATAAAATTTAGCTAATTTAACGGGAGTGAAATACCATAGGAGCTGAATTTTTTTGCTTTGTTCGAGGTGACCAAGGCACGAAGAGAATCTGGGAGGATGCAGCATAGCCATGCTCCAATCCTCCGGGGAAGCCTCGAATGCAAGGGCACCCTCCCAAGTGGACATAAATGGGAGTCTCTCAGAGAAATCATGGGAGAGGAGGGATTTATAAATGATGGAAATGCCATGATCAATCCACGTGTTTTGGTCTGAAAAATCTGTGGATTGGGGTCTCCATAACCAGGGGGGACACGGCCACACCGAAGGAGTTACAATGTTTAAGGAAGCTACGAATCTGGAAATACTGAAAAAAAGCCCTAGGAGGCAAGTTATAGCGAGCAGTGAGGTCCGCAAATGATCTCAGGCCCGACTCATTATAGAGATCATTCACCCGGTGTATTCCGCAGTCCCCCCAGGCGGAGAGAGACAAACCATCTATTGCATATTCTAATGCTTGAATAGAGCCATAGTCAAATATAAAAGGGAGGTAAGTAGGGCAGAGACTTGCCCAGACCTTAGTGGCGGAGCAAATTGTTTTAAGAGAGGAACTCCAACAGGGCGGCTGGAGCAAACAGAGCTCCAGCAATAGCTTGAGAGAACCCCTAGGGGCAAAGCACGACTCAATATGGAACCACTGGAGGGAGGAGTTCCCCTCCCACCAAATCTTAAGGGGGTCAAGGAGAGCAGCTTTGTGGTATAGGTGGATATTAGGGGCACCAAGACCTCCCCTGGCATATGGGAGAGACATTAGGGAGCGTTTTATTCTATGTGGCTTGTTATTCCAAATAAAACGGTCAATAATTGCTTGAAAAGCAGAGAGGTACTTAGAGGGGATAGCGAAGGGGAGGCATCTAAAAAGATATATAAGTTTAGGGAGAATTAACATTTTAGACGTTTGTATCCTAGCCATCCAGGATAGACGAGAGCAGGCAAGCTGGTCAATTTCTTTTTTAATTTCGTGGAGGGTTGAATCACAGTTAAGGCGAACAATGTTTTTAATATGGGTAATTTGAATACCTAGATAAGTGAATCCGAGCGGAGACCATATGAAAGGGTAAATATTTTGGATTTGAAGTTGGAGAGAGGAAGAGATAAATAGGGGAAAAATTGTGGAGTTGGACAGATTTAGCTTATAATAGGAGGCTTCAGCAAATTGGGTGAGAATGGAAGACACTGAAGATAGTGACTGTAGAGGGGCAGAGCAAGACAACACCACATCGTCGGCGTAGAGGCCAATTTTGTGTTCCTGACTTCCCACCATTACCCCCCTAATGTCAGGGCATTGCCTCACCGCAGCCGCCAGGGGCTCTATGACTAAAGCAAAGATGATGGGGGAGAGGGGGCAACCCTGCCGGGTCCCATTTGAAATAGAAAATATACGGGATTTAAAGCCGGCTGAGCGAACTGAGGCACAAGGATTGGAATACAAAGCCATAATAGCTGAAAAAATCTGGCCAGTAAGACCAAATTTGTGCAAAGTAGATGCTATATAACCCCAGTGCACCCGATCGAACGCCTTTTCCGCGTCGAGAGACAGGAACACACTGGGGAGGCTCCCCCTCTCCACCACATCCAGCAGGTCGATCAAGCGTCTCGTACCATCTCTAGTTTGCCTACCCGGGACAAACCCAACCTGGTCTGAGTGAACCAAGGATGGGAGCACCGACAATAACCTATTGGCCGAGACCTTAGCATATATCTTTACATCACAATTTAGAAGGGCGATGGGACGAAAATTGCCAGGAGAGGTCATAGGTTTCCCAGGTTTAGGAAGTGTCGAGATACAAGCCTCCAAACCCTCTCTCTCAATAGTACCCATAGAACGCCAGTAGTTAAATAAACGAATGAGAAAAGGAGAGAGGTTAGTGAGAAAATGAGAGTAGTATGAGAAGGAAAAGCCATCCGGACCCGGGGCAGAGCGTTTTTTGGCCTCTTTCATTATTTGGGAGATTTCAATTGCTTCTATAGGGCCGTTAAGGAGCGACACCTGCTCCGGATTAACAGTAGGGAGATTCGCTTTATTCAAAAAAGCGTTAATTGAGTCCTGAGAAGGTTGAGGAGTATTTACGTCAGAATCTAGGTTATATAATGAGGAGTAGTATGAGGCAAATTCTTCAGCGATATGGATTGGATTGTAAATCCGAGAACCATCCGACTTAAGAAGATAAGCAATTTTGGTTTGGGCTTCTCTGTTTTTAACGCGTTTAGCTAGTAAGGCGCCTGCCCTGTCACCAAAGGAGTAGAATTTGGCTTTCGATTTCCTGAGCGAATTTTCTGCTCTATGGAGGAGGAGCTGGCCAAGGCGCAGGCGTGCATCAGAAAGGTTGGAAAATAATTGAGGGGAGGGGCAGGCTTTGTGGCAAGACTCCAGCCGGGCCACTTCGGCCAAGGCAGATTGAAGGTTTAGGTTATACTTGCGTTTAGCTGTCGCAGCCATCTTAATGAAAAGGCCACGAGCCACTGCCTTGTGAGCGAACCAGAGGGAGTCCTCACGCACATCCGCCAAGTCATTAAAGGCAAAGAATTCCTGCAAAGAGTTTTCAATTAGTGTAGAGTTCGCTTGCTCAGAGAGAAGGTGGTCATTAAGGCGCCAGTGTGAAGGGGGTCTGATTGCAAGAGGATCTTCTAGGGAGACTGACACAGGTGCATGATCAGACCAAGTGATATTACCTATATTTGCAGATATGCAGTGGGGAAGGGCGACGTCATCTACTAAGATATAATCAATTCTACTGTAAGAACCATGACGAGGGGACCAAAATGTGTAGTCTCTTTCATTACAATGGAGATATCTCCAAATATCGTGTAAATTGTAGGAGCTAATCAGCTGGGCCGCATCACCCCTAGCCACAGCAGCCGACGAACAGTCCAGATTCTTGGATACTGGAATGTTAAAGTCTCCAGCTACTAATTTATGACCATGCTGATAATTACCTAAGATTTGAAAAAAATTATTTAGAAATTTAACCTGACCAAAATTTGGGCCATACACAGAGGCAATGGTGTAAGGGGTATTATTGATTAAACATAAAATTATAATGTATCTGCCCGCGGGGTCGGCTGCGAAGCTAATTAGCTGGAAAGAGTTAGCCTTGCTAAAAAAAATTGCCACCCCAGCCTTTTTGGTCTTCCCATTCGCAAAAAATTGGTGGGGGTATAAATTCGAATACATTCTTATATTATCCCGTTCTAGTAAATGAGTCTCCTGTAAGCATATAATATCGTGATTGGATTTAGCGAGCTGACGCCAGACAATCGATCTCTTACCGGGGGAGTTAAGGCCGTTAACATTAATAGAATATAAAGAAACACTCATTGTAAAATGTTATACAATTTGCGGAAGAAGATATGCAAACCCATTACCCACAAAAAAAAGCACAAACATGTCGTGGGGTACCTCGCAAACTCAATCTGCAACGAGGATGGGGGGGGAACAGGGAAAGGAGGGGTGAGAGGGATGGAAGGGGGGGAAGGGAAAAACAAACATATAAAATCCAAACATTTAAACAAGGAAACATCCAGGGAAATCCTGAGTCCGAGGTGAAAATAGAAAACAGTTCACCAATGGGGCAATATGCTGAGGGGAGTCCTGCCAGGAACCAGCCTCAGCAAAAAAAATCAGCAAGCAAAAAAAAAGAAGAGAGAAAAAAAAAAAAGAGAACTAGAACTGAGCGGGAAAAAGGAAAAAATAAATTCTTCCAGCCAGGAAATGGACAATAGAGACACTTCAGGCGACCTTCCAGTCAGGGGTAATACGGCGCCTCCGGGGACCAGATCCTCCAGGTTTGGTGGAAGCAGAGGCAGGCGTGGGCGCAGGAGGGTCAAAACCCCATTGGGACAGGGTCTTGGCTGCTTGCGACGGGGATAGGCACGTGGTAAACGAACCGTCTTTACGAATGCAAAGCTTGGTGGGGAAACCCCAGCGGTATAATATACTCTTTTCCCTCAGGATTGAGGTGTATGGTGCAAAAGCCCTGCGGAGGGCTAGAGTTCCCGGAGACAGGTCAGGGAACACTGCAATGGTAGCAAATCGTTCAGGTAGCGACGGCTTCGATCTTAGTGCTTGCAGAAATTCCTCCTTCATAACAAAAAAATGGATGTGAGCTAGTACATCTCTGGGTACCGCAGGGTCAAGGCCTGAGGGCTTAGGGATCCGATGAATACGGTCAATCACAACGTCATCTTTGGAATAAAGTGGGAGAACAGATATAACAAAGTCTTGTAGAAAGGCTCTGAGATCATCAGCCCCAATTGATTCAGCAATGCCTCTTAGTTTCACATTATTTCTCCTGGATCTGTCTTCCAAATCCAGGGTTTTAGCATGAGTTTTGGTAACAAGCAGCTGCAGGTTATCATGAGCTTCCCACAAATCATTGTGAGAAGCTACCAGTTCGGACATTTTATTTTCAAGATGATCCGTGCGGCCTCCCAGCTCCTCCACCTCCCCCCTGAGCTCTGCCATCATGGAACGCATATCCTCCTGCAGGGAGGTACGTAGGTCACCAAGCATGTCCTTAAGCAGCGCTGCTGTAACTGGAGCCTCTGAGAGATCAGCCGCTGCTGTGCTTGAGGCAGAAGACTGAGAGCCTCGGCGTGCAGCTCTGGAGGATCTAGGAGAAAGCGGCGCCATCTTGGGCCTCTGAGGCTGCTGAGGGGTGGCTGCAAAGAAGTCCACAATGCGCCTGGAAGGGTCCCCTGCGCCGGCTTTAGATTTCCCCATACACTCACCGAACGGTAAGGAGCAGGAGTGGGGAGTTCTGAAGGAGAAAGCGCCGTCTGTGCGCTGCTGTATGCCGCTTTATGAGTCCTGGGAATGGAGCTCCCGCACTATGCGACCTGCACCATCAGAAGTCAGGCCACGCCCCCCCCATTAACATTTAATAATGTCCCCAGTCTGCCCCCTGTACAACTCCTTGCTACATAGTATGATGTTCTCTTATACACAGTATAATGACCCCGCTCTGTATAGTATCCCCACACAGTATTTGACCCCTTAGTAGCTCTCAAACTGTCTGATGGCCCCAACACTGTACAGTATAATAGCCCTTGCACTGTACAAAGACCCCACATGATCTCCCATACTGTATGATGGCCCCCTCACTGCATGATGACCCCCTAAATAGACTCCATATGGTATAATGCACTCCCCATAGGTATAATGAACTCCCCATAGGCCTCTATATTGTATAATGCACTTCCCATAGGCCTCCATATAGTATTGTGCACTTCACAAAGGCCTCTATATTGTATAATGCACTCCCCATAAGCCTCCATATTGTATAATGCACTCCACATAGGCCTCTATGTACAACCCCTGGCAAAAATGTTGCAATCACCGGCCTTGGAGGAGGTTCATTCAGTTGTTTAATTTTGTAGAAAAAAAAGCAGATCACAGACATGGCACAAAAGTAAGTTCAAATGGCAACTTTCTGGCTTGAAGAAACACTAAAAGAAATCAAGAGCAAAAATGTGGTAGTCAGTAATGGTTACTTGTTTTAACCAAGCATAGCGGAAAAGTTATGGAATCACTCAATTATGAGGAAAAAATTATGGAATCATCCTGTAAATTTTCATACCCAAAATTAACACCTGCATCGAATTAGATCTGCTCGCTAGTCTGCATATAAAAAGGAGTGATCACACCTTGGAGAGCTGTTGCACCAAGTGGACTGACCTGAATTATGGCTCCTGGAAATGACAGAAAAACGACTGGCACATCCAAACTAGTGTGAATAGGTGCATACCAGGAGCAGCTAACTCTATATACAATATACAAAAAAAGGTTGCACTCTATTGTGCCAAAGCATGTCGAATATGGAATACATGAAATATGAATAGCAAAATGGCTTTTTGAACATTAGGAAAAATATTTATGAGATGCTTTGCACAGAATTTGGCCAAATAGTGTGAGCCCATCAACCATCGTCAAGGTGGCCTCATTAATCTGATGGGTCCCTGACCTCCCTGTCCAAATGTGAACACTTACCTAAGGTTAATGTATGTATGCATGGGTGAATGTGGACACATCTCTCAGTAGAGCCTACATATATGGGTTGGCTGGAACCAAGTGTGATCAGATGTAATTAAAAACCAGATGGTGAAGGGAGGAGTGCTCAGTCAGTAAGCTAACATAGAAATGACAGAAAAACGACTGGCACATCCAAACTAGTGTGAATAGGTGCATTCCAGGAGCATAAGCCAAAGCATGTCTTATATAAAAAAAACATGAAATATGTATAGCAAAATGGCATTTTGAACATTAGAAAAAATATTTATGAGACACTTTGCACAGAATTTGGCCAAATAGCGTGAGCCCATCAACCATCATCAAGGTGGCCTCATTAATCTTATGGGACCCTGAAATTGCGGAACATGCAAATTTCCACAGTCATTGATGATATGGGGCTGCATGTCAGGTAAAGGCACTGGGGAGATGGCTGTCATTACATCTGCAATAAATGCACATGGATTGCCCCCAGACACAGGGCCACGGGTTCTCGGTACCGGGCCTCTCTGGTTCGGTTCTGAGGCTGTCACGGTGGCTAGGCCCGGTCCGCGACCCTGCTAAGGGGCGTCTAATGAAGGTGGTGATACAGTCTGTCAGGGGTTCGTGACGCCACCTGTGGTGTTCGGTCAGGGTGACCGACGATGCTGTGGGGTCCGCTGGGGTGATGGAACGGCAGCTGGATGGTATAACTTCCCACAGGTGAAGTGTGTCCCCAGGGCTTCCCAGTAAGGTGAATGGTGATGGTGTGAGATGCAGGCAATAACGAGGACACAGGGTTGCAGTCTCTTTATCTCTTTACTAAAGACTTCAGGATCCTCAATCCAGAGCACGTTTAACAGGGCTATCAGAGACTGGCCGGTCCGATGGGCACATGCAGAGTTTCCTTCGCAGATGGAAATCGTTGCCTACCGGGTCCGGATGGCATACACCCACGAGTACTAAGAGAACTAAGTAATGTAATAGATAAACCATTATTTCTTATTTTTAGGGACTCTATAGCGACAGGGTCTGTTCCGCAGGACTGGCGCATAGCAAATGTGGTGCCAATATTCAAAAAGGGCTCTAAAAGTGAACCTGGAAATTATAGACCAGTAAGTCTAACCTCTATTGTTGGTAAAATATTTGAAGGGTTTCTGAGGGATGTTATTCTGGATTATCTCAATGAGAATAACTGTTTAACTCCATATCAGCATGGGTTTATGAGAAATCACTCCTGTCAAACCAATCTAATCAGTTTTTATGAAGAGGTAAGCTATAGGCTGGACCACGGTGAGTCATTGGACGTGGTATATCTCGATTTTTCCAAAGCGTTTGATACCGTGCCGCACAAGAGGTTGGTACACAAAATGAGAATGCTTGGTCTGGGGGAAAATGTGTGTAAATGGGTTAGTAACTGGCTTAGTGATAGAAAGCAGAGGGTGGTTATAAATGGTATAGTCTCTAACTGGGTCGCTGTGACCAGTGGGGTACCGCAGGGGTCGGTATTGGGACCTGTTCTCTTCAACATATTCATTAATGATCTGGTAGAAGGTTTACACAGTAAAATATCGATATTTGCAGATGATACAAAACTATGTAAAGCAGTTAATACAAGAGAAGATAGTATTCTGCTACAGATGGATCTGGATAAGTTGGAAACTTGGGCTGAAAGGTGGCAGATGAGGTTTAACAGTGATAAATGTAAGGTTATACACATGGGAAGAAGGAATCAATGTCACCATTACACACTGAACGGGAAACCACTGGGTAAATCTGACAGGGAGAAGGACTTGGGGATCCTAGTTAATGATAAACTTACCTGGAGCAGCCAGTGCCAGGCAGCAGCTGCCAAGGCAAACAGGATCATGGGGTGCATTAAAAGAGGTCTGGATACACATGATGAGAGCATTATACTGCCTCTGTACAAATCCCTAGTTAGACCGCACATGGAGTACTGTGTCCAGTTTTGGGCACCGGTGCTCAGGAAGGATATAATGGAACTAGAGAGAGTACAAAGGAGGGCAACAAAATTAATAAAGGGGATGGGAGAACTACAATACCCAGATAGATTAGCGAAATTAGGATTATTTTGTCTAGAAAAAAGATGACTGAGGGGCGATCTAATAACCATGTATAAGTATATAAGGGGACAATACAAATATCTCGCCGAGGATCTGTTTATACCAAGGAAGGTGACGGGCACAAGGGGGCATTCTTTGCGTCTGGAGGAGAGAAGGTTTTTCCACCAACATAGAAGAGGATTCTTTACTGTTAGGGCAGTGAGAATCTGGAATTGCTTGCCCAAGGAGGTGGTGATGGCGAACTCAGTCGAGGGGTTCAAGAGAGGCCTGGATGTCTTCCTGGAGCAGAACAATATTGTATCATACAATTAGGTTCTGTAGAAGGACGTAGATCTGGGGATTTATTATGATGGAATATAGGCTGAACTGGATGGACAAATGTCTTTTTTCGGCCTTACTAACTATGTTACTATGTTACTATGTTACTATGTTACCCTGCTGAGCATTCGGAATAGTCCTCACAACTGCTGTTCTCGTTCGTTCGTTCTCTACAAGCTCTCTCTCTCTCTTCAGTTCCAGATGTTACTAGTTTCTCGTCCCCCAGTATGTTTTGGCTAGGAAGCACCTGTATGACGGGAAGGCTTGGAGGTCTTCCGGGACCCTAGAGACGCCCCTCTCCAAATGTTGCCCCCTATGTCTGCTTAGGAAATTTAAGGTAGACAGCTAACCTATAATTGACTGTCCGGCGGAGTTTGAAGAAAGACTTGAAGTCAGTTACTCCTGCGGTGTTCTGGCCACCGACTACGCGCCTCAGTAAGATGTTGCCTCTCTCTCTCTCGGCACGACTCTTATTGGCGCTCCTTTGTGCTTGATCTCGTTTACACTGTTCCACAATATCCTTCCCTTCATGTCTCTCTCCTGGATACCGCCGCAGGGTGTGCAAGCGCGGTTCCGTTACGTTCTGTTTTGTTCGCTAGGCACCTGCCAGGTTCCCACGCCTGACAGGGACCCCCCCTGTGCCTTCTCCCTGCAACACCCCCTGCCACGGGATGTTGCCTGGTTCCAACCCAGTCAGCTTGTCCCTAACTTCCTCCCCAGCCCCTAGTTTTACCAGTGTGAGGAGTGGCCCAATAAATAAAACCTTTTTCTCCCCCTAGTGGCCGGAGTGTGAAGTGTAATGTGTTCTGGTGATACCTGGTCAGGAGAACTCCTTAGTGCCATCAGACGTACCGCCACTCTCCTTAGCGGCAGAGTGCCATACTGCAACGACCAGGTGTCTGGGGCGCTGCACTCCCCCCCGGTTAAATCCAGTACTCCTGGACTGGGAAGAAGAACAACAATATAATACAGCAAAAGACATACAAAATTTTTGAAATGCTTAGAACAAGTAAATAGAAAAGGTGCTTCCCTTTATGGGAGGTGAGAACATTTGAATGTTACAAACAAAAACAGGATTAAATATTTTTAAATAACATTTTGACTATAAATAACTCTCAGTACCCAGCCGGGTATTCTACTAAGTGCAAACTTCTGAACAATAAGTTAACTTTCCTTTAAGGGCGTATACGCTGAACCCACTAAAGGTCTACTATTAAATGCTATACAAGTAACTCAACTTTCTTTCCGTTCTAACTTCCCCAATGCAGGACCGCCCAGCTCCTTGGCTGGGCCTACTGTCATTGTGCCAACCATTTTTCTACATCTCTCAGGAGGACTCTCTCTCTAACCCCTACGGGTTCACTTTCAAGCTTTCCTGTCCTCAGTCTCTGTCAACATTATCAAACTTTCTAAATTTTCAACATTATTAACGTTTCAACTTTTATTTAGGTAATTGTATAAACATTCCCTTTATGAGGGACCCAAGTCTCTAGTGCAGATTCTCTCTCTGTCTGCAAGTTCACTGCAAGCAAGACCTTCTGCATCATGTCTTCGCAAAGTCTTCTTTTGCTTGTAAAACCAGTAGGGAGCACATTTAAGAAGGTGCAAACTATATAAAAAGCAGTTCTGAATCATTCACTGTCCATGATCCGGCAGTCTTTAAAACAATGATGAACTTTGTGCAACAGTAGAAAAACAGTAGAAAACAATAGGGATCCCGGGTAAACAAAGGGATCCCTAGGAGTTAACCCTGGATGGGTTTAAGATAGCAGCAGGAAACAGTGAACTATATACAATTCTCAGGTCTTCGAGGTTTATTTCTATAGTAGGTTGCAAGGCATCCATCGATCGAGGACTCTTCCCGGCCGCGGAAGTTCCGCTTCCGTGTCCTCGCCTGTTGCAGTGTCATTGTCATGGGTTCGTCGCTCAGGTGCAGCCAGGTCACCCGGTGTCTGGATCCGAATGTCAGCTTTGGTTGCAAGTTCTGTAGCAGTAATGATGCACACAGTGGTGACAGGGGTGGAATTCGTCAAATCCGGGCTAGTCGTAGTCAGGACAGCAGGTGGCACCACTACCGGCTCGCATCAGTAAACATTCTGGGCGCACCACCCTTGCGCACTCCGATGGCGGGTGTATGTCACCTGATCCCCTTGATACAGCAGTTGATTATCCCATCTATTCTTCACGTTGTAGCTAGTAAAGAAGATTTCCGTCGGTAGCCCCGGTTCCTGTATATAGCCCCAACCTCGCTTCGGGTGAAAGGCTAACACAGTTCCCCGCTTTTCCGGACTTCCTTTATTGCGTCCTGTCTTTGGTCCTAGTACTTTCGGTGGGTCACTTTGTTCTGTCTCTTTTCGGTCTTTCCAGTGTAAAATCAGGCATTGTTTATATTGTTCCCAGGTGAGCGCAGCGATGCTGAAGCCCTCCTGTCGGGTCCCGTCTGGCTCTACCTTCGGGTTATCCCATTGGAAGATCACCCCCTCGGAGCTTACGCACAGTGGTGTCCCCATAGTTGTTGGTAGCGGAGGCACCAGCTTTTCTATGGTGCCGGGGGCTATAACCACCAGTTCAGAGGCAGGGAATCGGTCACCGCCAGGACGGGGAGAGGTCGAGGGAGCCGGATTGGTCAGGAGGGCAGGGGCGTTTTCCATACCTCCGTCTGATGTGGTTCCACCGATGCAGATTGGTTCCGTTGATAAGGACACTGGAGTCGGCTGCGGCTCGAACTGCGGTTCTCCCGACGCGGCTCTCGGTGGCGGCTCCGATCTCCATAGCTTCGCATCGGCTGGCTCCAGGCTTAGGATAGGCTGATTTGGCTCCTCTGCCTGCGACCCCGAGAAGTCCGAGTCCTCCCGCCGTGGCAGATTCGAGTCCGGGTCCACCTCCGGCCGACGGGGGCAAGCCAGGATCACTCCTGCGTCGTCCGGGTACCCGTTGGTCGTCATCCCCTCTCCGGGATCTGCAATGGCACTCACACACTGCTCCTCCATTTCCTGGGGGTGGAGCTCCTTCTTGTCTCGGTTCCCGCCGTTGCCAATAAGGGGGCGGTTCTCCTCTGCTTCGGGGTAGATCGTCCTCCCGCAACAGCAATCGGAGGGGGCGGTCAGCACTTCTGGCGCCACTTTGGTAGTCTCCTCCCATAGCACGCCCTCCTTCTTCTCCTGCGCTCCTCGTGGCGCGGCAATGGCGGCGGTTTTGGCGGGAATCTCGCGGCAGATAGCAATACACAGTCCTTGCAATAAATCACAGTCCAACACGTTTCAATCACAGTTCCAAGGCACACATGACCCAATTCTTCAGGCTTAAGTACGATCCTGTTCGTGACGCCAAGTTGGATCGCCCCCAGACACAGGGCCACGGGTTCTCGGTACTGGGCCTCTCTGGTTCGGTTCTGAGGCTGTCACGGTGGCTAGGCCCGGTCCGAGACCCTGCTAAGGGGGCGTCCAAAGAAGGTGGTGATACAGTCTGTCAGGGGTTCGTGACGCCACCTGTGGTGTTCGGTCAGGGTGACCGACGCTGCTGTGGGGTCCGCTGGGGTGATGGAACGGCTGAGCATTCGGAATAGTCCTCACAACTGCTGTTCTCGTTCGTTCGTTCTCTACAGCTCTCTCTCTCTCTTCAGTTCCAGATGTTACTAGTTTCTCGTCCCCCAGTATGTTTTGGCTAGGACGCACCCGTATGACGGGAAGGCTTGGAGGTCTTCCGGGACCCTAGAGACGCCCCTCTCCCAATGTTGCCCCCTATGTCTGCTTAGGAAATTTAAGGTAGACAGCTAACCTATAATTGACTGTCCGGCGGAGTTTGAAGAAAGACTTGAAGTCAGTTACTCCTGCAGTGTTCCGGCCACCGACTACGCGCCTCAGTAAGATGTTGCCTCTCTCTCTCTTGGCACGACTCTTACTGGCTCTCCTTTGTGCTTGATCTCGTTTACACTGTTCCACAATATCCTTCCCTTCGTGTCTCTCTCCTGGATACTGCCGCAGGGTGTGCAGGCGCGGTTCCGTTACGTTCTGTTCTGTTCGCTAGGCACCAGCCAGGTTCCCACGCCTGACAGGGACCCCCCCCTGTGCCTTCTCCCTGCAACACCCCCTGTCACGGGATGTTGCCTGGTTCCAACCCAGTCAGCTTGTCCCTAACTTCCTCCACAGCCCCTAGTTTTACCAGTGTGAGGAGTGGCCCAATAAATAAAGCCTTTTTCTCCCCTAGTGTGAAGTGTAATGTGTTCTGGTGATACCTGGTCAGGAGAACTCCTTAGTGCCATCAGACGTACCGCCACTCTCCTTAGCGGCAGAGTGCCATACTGCAACGACCAGGTCTCTGGGGCGCTGCACACAAGTTTATGTTGATATTTTGGACACTTTTCTAATCCCATCAATTGAAAGGATGTTTGGGGATGATGAAATCATTTTTCAAGATAATGCATCCTGCCATAGAGCAAAAACTGTGAAAACATTCCTTGAAAAAAGACACATAAGGTCAATGTCATGGCCTGCAAATAGTCCGGATCTCAATCCAATTGAAAATCTTTGGTGGAAGTTGAAGAAAATGGTCCATGACAAGGCTCCAGCCTGCAAAGATCATCTGGCAACAGCAATCAGAGAAAGTTGGAGCCATATTGATTAAGAGTACTGTTTGACACTCATTAAGTCCATGCCTCAGAGACTGCAAGCTGTTATAAAAGCCAGAGGTGGTGCAACAAAATACTAGTGATGTTTTGGAGTGTTTTTTTTGTTTGTTTTTCATGATTCCATAATTTTTTTCCTCAGAATTGAGTGATTCCATAATTTTTCCTCTATGCTTGGTTAAAAAAAAGTAACCATTATTGATTACCACATTTTTTGTTCTTGATTTCTTTTAGAGTTTCTTAAAGCCAGAAGGTTGCCATGTGAAATGACTTTAGTTTTGTGCCAGTCTGTGATCTGCTTTTTTTCTACAAAATTAAACAACTGACTGAACGTCCTCCAAGGCCGGTGATTCCATAATTTTTGCCAGGGGTTGTAGTATAATGCACATAACTCCCCATAGGCCTCCATACAGTATGATGCACTCCCCATTAAAAAAATAATACAATACTCACCCTTCCAACCCATTCCCCCCGCTGCTTTGGTCTCCGTAGCGAGCGCCCCCACATCTCAGCACAGTGGGCTCCTTGTAGTGACGTCATTGCACCCACTGTCAGTGTCTACGTCAGACGCAGAGGGTGAAAGATGGGAGAGGGAGTGCATTATGGGGCCTCCTACGCTCACGGGCCCCATAGCAGGCGCGTGGCAGTGCAGGGAGATCGTGTCTCACTGCTCTTCTACAGAGTTTAACTGTACTGGTGCACTGCGCATGCAGATACAGTTAACAGTAGCGTAGCTCCGGGTGGGCCTCCCAGAGCGCGAGGCCCAGGGCGACCGCACCCTCTGCTCCTAATAAAAACATGACATGACTTACAGTATCCTCCATTGTTTGTATGAACATTTGGAATGAGTTGATTTAGATCTTGCAATGTGTGCTACGCTGTAGACAGGTATATTTAAAGACGCAGTCTCCTTATAAACAAGAGCATGTTAGATAACAGGAGCCTCATCAGTAGAATTAAAGGGGTTGTCGGCTAATTAGACACCCCTTCTCTATCACCTCCCGTGCCAACACAGATCCAGCAGTGACGACACTGTGTCTCCCAGGACTTGCGTGAAGTTGTTATGCCGCGTGAGCCTGCAGTCAGTTAGTGGCCGCTGTCATTCGGATGTAACTGACATTTGGGGGAAAGTCGTAGAGGAGCAGCATCTCTCATTTCTCCGGCACCAGAGGTGAGTATAGGCTGCTGTTATATTACATTAGAGAATATAGCAATTGAGAAGGGGTTGTCTGAGCAATGGACAACCCCTATAAGGTACCTTTTACTTAAAGTCTAACCTGGCCAAATGTAATTGGATAACAAAACATACCCATCTATATACAGTACAGAGCAAAAGTTTGGACACACATTCTCATTTAAAGATTTGTCTGTATTTTCATGACTATGAAAATTGTACATTCACACTGAAGGCATCAAAACTATGAATTAACACATGTGGAATTATATACTTAACAAAAAAGTGTGAAACAACTGAAATTATGTCCTATATTCTAGGTTCTTCAAAGTGGCCACCTTTTGCTTTGATGACTGCTTTGCACACTCTTGGCATTCTGTTGATGAGCTTCAAGAGGTAGTCACCAGGAACGGTTTTCACTTCACAGGTGTGCCCTGTCAGATTTAATAAGTGGGAATTCTTGCCTTATAAATGGGGTTAGGACCATCAGTTGTGTTGTGCAGAAGTCTGGTGGAAACACAGCTGATAGTCCTACTGAATAGACTGTTAGAATTTGTATTATGGCAAGAAAAAAGTAGCTAAGTAAAGAAAAAGGAGTGGCCATCATTACTTTAAGAAATGAAGGTCAGTCAGTCTGAAAAATTGGGAAAACTTTGAAAGTGTCTCCAAGTGCAGTGGCAAAAACCATCAAGCGCTACAAAGAAACTGCCCCAGGAAAGGAAGACCAAGAGTCACCTCTGCTTCTGAGGATAAGTTTATCCGAGTCACCAGCCTCAGAAATCGCAGGTTAACAGCAGCTCAGATTAGAGACCAGGTCAATGCCACACAGAGTTCTAGCAGCAGACACATCTCTACAACAACTGTTAAGAAGAGACTTTGTGCAGCAGGCCTTCATGGTAAAATAGCTGCTAGGAAACCACTGCTAAGGACAGGCAACAAGCAGAAGAGACTTGTTTGGGCTAAAGAACACAAGGAATGGAGATTAGATCAGTGGAAATCTGTGTTTTGGTCTGATGAGTCCAAATTTGAGATCTTTGGTTCCAACCACTGTGTTTTTGCATGATGTAGAAAAGGTGAATGGATGGACTCTACATGCCTGCTTCCCACCGTGAAGCATGGAGGAGGAGGTGTGATGGTGTGGGGGTGCTTTGCTGGTGACACTGTTGGGGATTTAATAAAAAATTGAAGGCATACTGAACCTGCATTGGTACCACAGCATCTTGCAGCGGCATGCTATTCCATCCGGTTTGCGTTTAGTTGGACCATCATTTATTTTTCAACAGGACAATGACCCCAAACGCACCTTCAGGCTGTGTAAGGGCTATTTGACCAAGAAGAAGAGTGATTGGGTGCTACGCCAGATGACCTGGCCTCCACAGTCTCCTGACCTGAACCCAATCAAGATGGTTTTGGGGTGAGCTGGAAAAAGTGAAGGCAAAAGGGCCAACAAGTGCTAAGCATTTCTGGGAACTCCTTCAAGATTGTTGGAAGACCATTTCCGGTGACTACCTCTTGAAGCTCATTAAGAGAATGCCAAGAGTGTGCAAAGCAGTCATCAAAGCAAAAGGTGGCTACTTTGAAGAACCTAGAATATAAGACATAATTTCAGTTGTTTCACACTTTTTTGTTAAGTATATAATTCCACATGTGTTAATTCATAGTTTTGATGCCTTCAGTGTGAATGTACAATTTTCATAGTCATGAAAATACAGAAAAATCTTTAAATGAGAAGGTGTGTCCAAACTTTTGGTCTGTACTGTATACATGTTAAACATCACATTTCAAATATATTTACATTAATATTCCACTGGTACCCCTGTGCCCCCATAGGGACGTCCAGTCTTTGCAGATCCTCCACTACACTTTACAATATTATTATTATACTCACTTATATAGCGCCATCATCATATTCCATGGCGTTCTATAGACATTATCATCACTGTCCCCATTGGGGCTCACATCTTAAACTCCCGATCACTGCGTCTCCCCATATGTCTCCATATAGTACTCCATATATCCCACAGTGCTTTACAGACATGCTCACTGTCTCCACTGGGAGATCTAAATTCCCTATCACTATGTCTTTTGAGTAGGGGGGGCACCTCTAGGCCAAAAGCTGCAAACACATGAGGGGGCATTATGATGAGCTTTTGGACTGCACAGGGTCCATATACAGCTCTGGCAAAAATTAAGAGGCCACTGCAAAATGTTCAGTTTGTCTGATTTTTCTCTTTATAGGTATATTTTTTGGGTAAAATGTAAATTGTTCTTTTATTCTATAAACTTCTGACAACATGTCTCCGAAGTTCCAAGCAATAAATTTTTTTTTCTGACAAAGAAAAATGGTCAAAATTTTTAAAAAAACAACCCCAGGGCTTTCAGACCTCAAATAATGCAAAGAAAACAAGTTCATAATCATTTAGAAACAACAATACTAATGTTTTAACTCAGGAAGAGTTCAGAAATCAATATTTTGTGGAATAACCATGATTTTTAATCACAGATTTCATGCGTCTTGGCATGCTTTCCACCAGTCTTTCACACTCCTTCTGGGGCACAAATGTGAGCAGTTCTACTTTGTTTGATGGCTCGTGATTATCCATCATCCTCTTGATTACATTCCAGAGGTTTTCAATGGGGTTCAGGTCTGGAGATTGGGGTGGCCATGACAGGGTTTTGATGTGGCGGTCTCTTAATTTTTGCCAGAGTTGAACAGTTTGTCCCCTTCAGTCTGAGTCTGCCACTGGCCAGACGTGTACGTGTGTAGCCACCTCTCCATTGGTGGGCTGCGGACCCCTGATCTGGGGCTTGATGCTGGCCCTGTGGCTATGCAGAATACATCTTGACTAACTGTGCCACCATCCCATACGTGCCATGCGGCCTTAGGTGGCCGGGATGATGACTGCTCTCGGATTTGGACCTTTTTCACTGTGGAGATTATTTCTATTTTTCATGTTGGTGATGATAACATTTGTACATGTTAGTGCTAATCTGTTGCATTTTCTGGGTGACCCCAAAAAGTGGCAAATAAATGTGGCCCCGGGGTCCCTTCTTCTACTGATGGCATTATTAACAATGATGGGGATTAGTCTGGGCCATAAGCGGGTCACATGCCAGCATGGGGGGGCAGGGCTGGTCCCTGAGTCACATAAGGACCCCGCGCATCCCGACCACCTCCGCAAGAAGAGAACGCGGCCCCGTCACCTAGCAACGGCCCAAGTCGGCATTCGGGACCTGGACCCTCCCACGTGACGTCAGCGGGTGAGCAGAACTCCGGGCAGCAGGCACTGAGCTGTTAGTCCGGTGCCCGGGAGCTGCGCGGTGCTGAGCTCTGTACACAGGACCATGGCACAGACCGTCACCCTCAATGGCCCCTCTCCCTGGGGCTTCAGGCTGGTGGGAGGCAAAGACTTCAGCACTCCGCTCACCATATCCCGGGTAAGTGGCGCTGGCATCTGCCTCCTCCGTGCACGGTGCGCGGCTGGAGGGGAGCTGGAAACTTACACGTAGAGGCTCAGGGTGCCCAGCTGGGACCATCACTGATGCCCTGCTCATCATTCTCCCTGGCATGGGCTCTAGGTGCCCGGGTGACAATCTCCCTATAGCAGGACCCTGTCTATATACAGCTGCACACAAATGAATGGTGCCCGTCCTGCTTATTGTCCCTGGCATGGCTTATTTATAAAATGTGTGATATATATATATATATATATATATATATATATATATATATATATATTTGTGGTAATCATGGAGGGTCCTGTAATAGGCATCCAGAACCCCCACATTTATGGGTACAGCTATTGGTACCACCGGTAATATGGACCAATAATCAATGAAGGTCAGTCACCATGGCAGTCTGTATGGGTGGTGATTCTGGTGATCATACCGGTCAGGGGTCACTTACTTTATTACAATTGATCTTTTCATTCATTGAGTGTTTTTTAATTTTAAGATCAGATCCTGTTTTTACCCAGATGCTTTTTCGTGTCACATATAAGTATGCTTGTCATAAGAGGCTCAGGACTGATGACTTTCAGGTATCTTCCATTGTAATCGGTGTTCACATATGTGTAGTTCACTCAGTGATATAGCAGCATTAATCCCACAGCCCTTTACATACAGCGTCATCACTGTCCCCATCGGGGCTCACAATCTATATTCCCAGTCAGTATATCTATGGAGTGTGGAGGAAGCCCACGCTAACGCGGGAGAACATACAAACTCCTTGCAGATGTTATCCTTGGTGGGGTTTGAGCCCAGTACCTAAGCGCTGTAAGGCTGCTGTGCTATCCACTGAGCCACCCAAGATAGACTCGGTTTCTATTTGCATTACTGTTTTACATTGTATGTCATATATATTACCATTGTTATATCGATTAGTGATTCTGATCCTCCGATCATAAAATTGCCCCGATATCTTCTGTAATTGTCCTCCAGATGTGCTCACACAATACAGTTGTGGTGTTTAGTGGACAGATATTTATACGCGTCAGTTTCAGTTTTCTGACAGATGATAGAGCAAGTACATGTTGCTGCCACAATGTGGTCACCTATCATATGGCTGCAAACTGCTCCGCAATGTTACCTGTGCTGGTACTGTCATTAGCCAAAGGTCTGCAAAAGCCGGATTGCAAAACTGGAGCAATTTTTTCGGTTTTGTTGCGTGGCACTCTCCAGTATGTTAATGCACCCCTACAAACAACAGTTTGGACAGATTTGTTCATGTAGGGCTCCCTGAGAAACCATTGTATATCCATATATATATAATATATGTATACCTCTGGTCATGCTGTGGAGGCAGATTTACCGATGATGGTGTCCCGGGAACCAGATATGCCGTCGGAATGGCCCGTACCTCCCATCCTGAGAGCATTAGGTGCTCACTACTAATGTCCTATTGTACCCTGTGTGTCAGAAATGATGCTGAATACCCTGACAGGACAGGAGAGACGGAGGGTGGTCCTCCTTGGGCGACTATGAATGTTTCACAATTGTGCTAGAAGCTTCCGTGGCTCAGGCACATTGTGCTCAGAGTATAATGGCTCAGTCAGACGCAGTGTGTCTTGTACAAGTAGCCGCGTTTTTCATGGTACTGATTATACTATATGGCGCTGTTCACGTCTGAGTATTTTTGCTGCACAAAATCACAGAGACATGTCTGATTTTCATCAGAGTCATGTATCAAACTTGCCAATGTACGTTTATGAGTCTGTGAAAAGATCGAGACAGCGCTCAAAAAGGATCGTTAAAATTGGAAAACCCTGTTAATGATGTCTGAATCTTAATGTCCCTCAGGGATTGCTGGTTATTGTGGGAAACACAATGTGGAAAGTGCATTGTCAGTCATGAAGAGTGTTTAGCCCCCGGGAAAATTTACATTGGCTGTCCAAGGGAATGTTATAGAACAATGAGCCTATACTCACTGGTCCAATCCCCCGTTACTCCATTGTCACCACTCTGGTGGTCTCTGCTCAGGTGACTGAGGTACAGGCCACCATCTCTGATGGAGACCTCATTCCCCGTTACTCTATTGTCACCATTCTGGTGGCCTCTGCTCAGGTGACTGAGGTACAGGCCACCATCTCTGATGGAGACCTCATTCCCCGTTACTCCATTGTCACCGCTCTGGTGGTCTCTGCTTAGGTGACTGAGGTACAGGCCACCATCTCTGATGGAGACCTCATCCCCTGTTACTCCATTGTCACCACTCTGGTGGTCTCTGCTCAGGTGACTGAGGTACAGGCCACCATCTCTGATGGAGACCTCATTCCCCGTTACTCCATTGTCACCGCTCTGGTGGTCTCTGCTCAGGTGACTGAGGTACAGGCCATCATCTCTGATGGAGATCTCATCCCTCGTTACTCCATTGTCACCACTCTGGTGGTCTTTGCTCAGTTGACTGAAGTACAGGCCATCATCTCTGATGGAGACCTCATCCCCCGTTACTCCATTGTCACCGTTCTGGTGGTCTCTACTCAGGTGACTGAAGTACAGGCCATCATCGCTGATGGAGACCTCATCCCCGTTACTCCATTGTCACCGTTCTGGTGGTCTCTGTTCAGGTGACTGAAGTACAGGCCATCATCTCTGATGGAGACCTCATGCCCCATTACTCCATTATCACCGTTCTGGTGGTCTTTGCTCAGGTGACTGAAGTACAGTCCATCATCGCTGATGGAGACCTCATCCCCGTTACTCCATTGTCACCGTTCTGGTGGTCTCTGTTCAGGTGACTGAAGCACAGGCCATCATCTCTGTTGGAGACCATCAGAACATTGGTATTGGACCAGATCAGGACTTAAACACTGAATAAAGGCTCATTTGTCATTTCCTGGCTATTGACAAGGTTGAAGAAGCAGGACATTTCATTTTTTTAGAGATTATTCGATTTAGAGATGATTAAATTTTTTTTTAGAGATTATTAGATTATTAGACCAGATTATTAGACCATATTTGTATTGTACCTAAAATATTACATATCTAGCAACAAAGGGGGAAAATGAACAATTTGCACATATCGTATCCCAGGATAAGGATTAACCCCTGTGTGATGGAGGGCCAACGCGGAGTTCTGATCTGTGGGGTCATTTTTTCGTATTTTGTTCCTGCTTTTTAGAACTATCAGTTCCCGCTTGCCATGCCAGCCTGATAGTTCATCCAAAACACGTCACTGTTCAGCCACATTTTTCCCATCCCATAGATGAAATCTATACAGACAAAGCGTGACAGCTCCACTCTGTATTAACCATTAAATTGCCAATGCAGTGATTCCTGTCACCTTGAGAAATGCCTTGCACGTCTTGGTGCACTTCTTCTAGATCCCACCCGAAGAAGGAGTGTCGGGTATGAAGATGGAAACTAACAAAAGCCGCATTATGCCATTGTTGACTTTACTAATCTGCTTGGTCACAGGTGCAAATCACTTACAGCAAATATGAGCTTTCGGTTTTGCTGAAGTTTTCTCTTGTGATTCAGTGTTCAAACATTGCAGTGTCGTAGACCTCCTTGTACATGAGTTGTACCAGGTTTTCACTTATGGAGGGAACAGATGTAGTCTGCTCAGGTCATACATATGCTACCAATTACTCCATTTCCAGCCCAGACGGGTTTTCTGAAAGGTTTCTTTCCTTAAAATACACTTCTTCTGTTATCATAGAAATCTTAGAATATGAGGTCAAGCATAGAAGGCATAGTTTGGCAGTTAGAGGGTTAATAACAATACATTACACGGAGAACAAAAGACTAGGGGCCTGATTATTGCATTTGCGCCTGTTTGTTGTCCAGTTTCTGGTGTTTTTTGCCCTTTTTTACTTGCACCAAATTAATCTTTCCATTTTCTCCTCTTTACATTTTTTTGTATATATTTTTTTTTAGTTCACCACTGGGTTTTAGGTTTTACAGATGTTTTTGACTAATTCATCATCTGCAACTTTCCAAAAAGTTGCTAAATTTTTCACAAGTGCACTTCAGATCCCTTCTGGAGTGCTTCTATGTACACTACAAATTTCTTTGAATAATTTTTGCAACATTTTGCTAAATTTATGACTTTCTGCTCTAAAAAGTCACAAAATGCTTACAGACAGAAAAATGTCATTTTTTTTTTACTTTTTACAAAATGCGCTATTTTGACATATTTAGAGCAAAAAAAAATCAACAAATACCACAAGATAAAAATGAGAAGTGACTTGTAAAAACTGCAAATGATGTATCGAGCTTTTGGTTTTCTTCCTGAACACTAACTTTTCAGCATTTGTAAAATATTGCCTTTATTTTTAAGCTTTTTTTCATGGCATTTATAACATTCCCTTGGACAACCATTTTTTGTGTTTTGTTTTTTTTTTACATTTTTTTTCATTTGTTGTTAAGTCCTATAGTGAACACTATTGATAAATCCCTTTCAAGTAATATTTGTAAGCAGCTTTCTTATTACCTGAAAAGCATTGTTAAAGATGCCCAGTGTGTGAATTCAGACTAAGCAAAACATTTGAAAAATACACCAATTTACAGTGTATTCATACTGTCTCACATTTTCCAGCTTCATTGAGGTCTCAAGTTATCGAAGAGGAGACTGAGGATCAGACAGGCTAAAACTACAACCTCTGTCCAATCCCTCTTTATCATTGAGCATTTAAGGAGGCCCAAAAACCTGAGCTTTTTACATAGTTATTGTAGTTAGAGACTCCAGCTAGCAAATGAGGAAGGATTAGAGGATTGATTAAAATTTATGAGACCTTATGTCAACTATCCCTTAATTCAGAAAAAGAGGATTTAGGCTGGAATAACACAGGCAGTTATTGATGCTGGTTTTCTAAACTAAAACCATAAGTGAATCCAGAAGGAAGGAGAGGTATAAGGGTATGTTCACACGTTCAGGATTTCCATCCTTTTTTTTTCCTGACTGTTTTTTAAAAAACTGCAGCTCTTGGCAGAAAACGCAGGTCCTTTTTTTGGTCCTTTTTTGGTCCGTTTTTGATGCGTTTTTTGATGCGTTTTTTTGATGCAGTTTTCTAGCCAGAGTCTGTGTGTTTTCTAGGAATTTTTTTAGGGTTAAAATGGCTGAAAATACCCTAACCCTACCCCTACCCCTAACCCTACCCCTAACCCTAACCCTACCCCTAACCCTACCCCTAACCCTAACCCTACCCCTAACCCTACCCCTAACCCTAACCCTAACCATACCCCTAACCCTACCCCTAACCCTAACCCTACCCCTAACCCTACCCCTAACCCTACCCCTACCCCTATTCTAACCTTAGTGAAAAAAAAAAAAAAATTCTTTATTTTTTTTATTGTCCCTACCTATGGGGGTGACAAAGGGGGGGGTGTCATTTACTATTTTTTTATTTTGATCACTGAGATAGGTTATATCTCAGTGATCAAAATGCACTTTGGAACGAATCTGCCGGCCGGCAGATTCGGCGGGCGCACTGCGCATGCGCCCGCCATTTTGCAAGATGGCGGCGCCCAGGGAGAAGACGGCCGGACGGACACCGGGACGCCGGGTGAGTATAAGGGGGGGAGATTAGGGCACGGGGGGGGCATCAGAGCACTGGGGGGGGCATCGGAGCACTGGGGGGGGGCATCGGAGCACGGGGGGGCGGGATCGGAACACGGGGGGGCAGCCACACTCCGCCCACGCACTTCCGCCCGCTCCCCGCACTTCCTGCTGCAGCGGTTCTGCACATCAAACCGCAGTAAAACCCGCAGATATATTTTTGATCTGCGGGTTTTACTGCGGTTTGGACCTCACAATGGAGGTCTATGGGTGCAGAACCGCTGCGGCTCCGGAAAAAGAATTGACATGCTCCTTCTTTTTTCCGGGAGCTATTCAGCGCGTCTTTTTTTTTACAATTTCCGGACCATGTGCACAGTGTGTCCTGTTTTCCATAGGGTACAGTGTACTGTACCCTGCATGGAAAACAGCTGCGGAACCGCAGCGGCAAAACCGCCGCGGTTCCGCGGTAAAAAACGCACTGTGTGAACATGGCCTAAGACTAGTTTCGCACTTTTGCTTGAGTCTCGATTAAGAAGCTTTGTCGCAAGTTCCGGAATTTCCACTGGAAGAAAAGCCACGGGATGGTGGAATAGTTTTTGTTAAAACACTCTAAAGGAAACCAACCAGAACCCGTTATGGTCATTGAGGTCCATATGGCGCTCTTTGTGCCTGTGATGTGATGGATCTATTTCTTTCATGAATTTTGATTGTGTTGCCATAGTATAATGGAGCAGGAAAATGGAAATAAAAATGATGAGAAGCTGTGTTCTACTTATATGATCTATCACGGATTGGGCAGCTCTTCCCCGTTGCGGAGTGCCGAATATTTTCTTTACAAGTCCCATTCCTCTTGTATACACTCCTGACCTAGGCTCAAAAACTGCATCAAATACACTCCTGACCTAGGCTCAAAAAACTGCATCAAATATTAAATGAAAAACTACATCTGTGAATCGAAAATCAAAGTAGGTAGCTTGAATCATGTTCTCATCTGTGAGTATCCTTGAGCCTTCTGCCTTCATTGTCTGGAGCTTTAGAAACGACATGAAGTTACAATAGTTTGGCCACACAATTACAATATTCTGGCCACACAGTAGTTTTTTTTTAATATTAAGTTATTTAATATTAAGATGTCGGACCATTAACAGATGCCAATAGACTATATACAGGTCAACCAGCGGTCACTTACTGACTTATTTACACGGGCTGGTGATATTTGATGGGAACAAAACGATCGTTGATACTTTCATTCAGTCTTAATAAAACATATTATAGGCAGCACATCCCATGCTTATATGGGATGATACACTGTGATAACAATGATTTTTATGGAGGGATAAACTTTCCAAACAGCCGTGTTTTGCTCATTTATCAGGTATTCACAAACATGTTTACATTGGCTAATGGCCTTTATTCACCAAATATACGGTAATTATTGGCCCATTAATGTTTTTGAGTGGTCCTAGTTAATGGACGCAGTATTTTCTTGCAGTTACATAAGCAATTATTGTTTTATTTATTATTTTTTATGCTTGCTTTATGGCGCTTCACAGTCATCATCATCGCTGACCCCATTGGGGCTCACAATCTCAATTTCCTATCCGTAGGTCTTAGAGTGTGGGAGGAAACGGAGTACTTTGGTACCTGGAGGAAACTCATGCAATCACGGGGAGAACATACAAATTCATTGGCCACAGCAGTAAATTATGCAAAATGCAGAATACCTGCACAATGCCAGTGTCTGACACAATCATGATGTTCCTAGAATTTCAAAGTAAACAGAAATAGTTTTTCATGAAATGCGTTAGTAGGTACCGCAATGGGCTCCAAGATAATGCTAATATATTATATTTACATTAATACTCTGGTGGCCTGCTATACAATGCTAATGCATGTAGAAAAGCCGCGGAGACACCATCACGTGTTTCTCAACGCAAGCAATAAATAGCCAGGTCTTTCACCGGGAAGGAACAACCACGGGAAGGGCAGCATCCATAAAGGAAAACCACATATGCCAAAACATGGTATCCATCCACAGACAGCTGTTTCGGGGTATTTGCCCCTCATCAGTGTGGAGTAGGATCTGGCTATTAGTAGCAGTGCCTAGTAAAAGGACCCCGAGGTCATTCACCCTCCTGTTTATAGACCTTTTACTAGGCACTGCTCCTAATAGCCAGTTTATATGCTATACAATGCTGGCATGATGCCGAACTCTTGGATTACTTTATATGGATCTTCTATAATATGAACACAGTAAATTCAGCTACGGACACATTTGTAACTAGTGGGCCTTGCTGCTTCTGGACTCTGAACTATGGCAGTTTTGTTCTACAGACTACAATGTAATATATAGAATTTTTAAGCTAAAACTTCACTCTACTGACACAGACTAATAATATTACTAAATGGTGAATACTAGGGAATATTTTTTTGGTTAATCTATGTGCTGTATTGTCATTTGTACATTATGTTAAAAATAAGACAAATATACAGTACATAACCATAGTCTCAGCAGGCGATGTGCTCTTCGTGTTGAATATTTCCACATATAAGTATCCAGATCCTAAGGGTAGGGGTTGAACACCCTGAAGGTTATTCTTTCTCGCATGTTTTCCTTCCTGAATGAAATTACTTTTCAGCCAAAATATAGTTCCAAAATGGTACTTTAGGGACCTCATTAGTTTTTTTCTATTATAGCTCTATGAAAGCATTTCTTGTGTTACTCTGTGTGGTGCTTGTGCAAGTACCTGCATTCTTCATTGCATATTAAAAGGGCTCTCCAGGATCCTCTAAATATCAGCAATATGAACAGTAGATGAGAAATGACACTCTTAAATGTGGAGTCTTATGGATTTATCACCCAACTGACCCTCCTCTGCAGTCATGGTCACCAAGATTGCAGAATACATTTTAACACCCTATGGCACAATATATCATATATATCGAGTATTAGGAAATTTGGGTGAATGCTTCTAACTGTGAGCAGCAAAGTGGAAGGCTCAGCAGATGAAAGCCAAATTAATCAGGTTAGATCCATTGGAGTTTTGCTGTTTACACAAGTGGAGGGATTCCCTCATTCCAGATGCTCAGATAAACCCATAATCTTAGCATGGTTCCCCAGTGACAGCAGATTATGGCCAAAACAAGTCAATCAGGAGAGCACAGGTTTTACATAACAATAAGACTGGAATGTTAATCGTATTTTCTTCTCCTTGTAAGGCTTTAGAAACTTTCACTTCTCATATGACAAGAAATATTGGTCAGAAGAGAAATTGGATGGTTGGTTCACAATGCTGCACATTTGTGTTAGTCGCATTGTTTGCCTGCTTAGTCTCTTTAAAGCCCCCAGAAGTAAAAGTAATACTGCTTCTATAGGGAAAAAAGCAGAAAAAGGATCGAGACCCATAGACTTGCAGTGGTAAATTTGATGCAACACTTGGATCAATATCGGACAAGTGCTTTCGTGTGGTCTACTTGGTCCAAGTCCAAAATCGGACATGTAGACTATAATATAGACTATCATTGCTCTGCTATTAAAGTGACTTCCAGTAGAACTAAACATCACATTGCTGCACATTGTAACATATAATGCGGTACAGTATATATTTAGATCAGGGGTGGGGAACCGTTTTTCTGCCAAGGGCCATTTGGATATTTATACCATCCTTTGAGAGACATAATTTTGTATCAACTTGAAAATTGCCCTGCTATATTTAGTCAAACATTTAATTAACTCAACACTAATGTTATGGCTGGAACTGCTTCTCTTTGATGCTGCTGCGATGTTAGGTGCGATGGATGATGTTGCGACTCGCAAGTGCTTTTCCAGGTTTGTGCCGCTCTGGAGTACAGGAGATTCTTTGCGATGATAAATTTAGTAAAGAACTCACAGAAGTAAGTTGTACAGAAAACAGATGTATTTTACACAGCAGGTCTCCTCACAGTGAGAAATTCATCACTGCTCAAGTAACATTTATCTAAATCAAGCAGTTTGAGATCTGCAGTATACTTCACATAGGGGAAACCAAGACTGCTGTATATACATCACATTGGAGACACTGAGACTACTGTTTACACATCACATAGGAAATACAGAAAAAACTATACATTACATAGGAGACACAAACACTACTTTATACAGAACATGAGACACCAAGACCACTGTATATACATCACATAGGAGACACTGAAACTGTTGTACATACAACACATAGGAGACACCGAGACCGCTGTACAAACATCACATAGGAGACGCTGAGACTACAATGTATGCATCACATAGGAAATACTGAAACTGCTGTATACATAACACAGGAGACACCAAGACTGTTGTATGTACATCACATAGGAGACACCGGCGCTGGAGTATATACATCAAGTAGAATACATTGGTGCTGGAGTATATATATATCATATAGGATACACTGCGGCTGAAGGACATAGATCACAGAAGACATGGGGAATGCAGCATATACATCACAGGAGGCATGCAGCTAAGTCATATACATCACAGGAGGAAACATGGGGCTACTGAATATACAGCATGGGAGGAGATATGGAGCTGCAGATTACATCACAGGAGGAGTAATGGGGCTGCAGATTATACATCGCAGGAAGTGACAAGGAGGCTGCTGCTTTGGTCTCCCGCAGGACAGGAGTGCATCGTGCTAACTCCGCCCATGAAGTTCATCCTTTCGATGACACTGGCCAGAACGTAATCTTTAATTGTACATGATGTAGCGTTCATTAGTGCGCTCACAGAGCAAGAAGAATTTAAAGGGCCGGCTGCCGTCAAAACACAGCTGCCAACCCGAACACTGCGGTTCCTGTAAACAGCCCTCGGGCTGGAGGTTCCCCACCACTGATTTAGATGATCAGCATGCCACATTGGGATTAGGATCTAAGGGGTAACGTTTCTCATTGTGAAGAATTACAAGAAAAACACCAAAAAAGGACACATTCAAGAAAAAACACCAAAAAACAGGCAAAGATGCTTACCTGTCTAAATAGGCCTCAATACAAATGCACAAGCAGGGTGCAGCGGACCCAAACAAAATAGCAAGTGCACAGGCGCAATACCTAATGAAACAGCCAGCCTTCAATAAGGGTTTGGCCGTGTGGTACACCAATGCACTAAGATAAAATACTCTGTATGTGGTGTGTTTACACAAGGAAAACAAAGCGTCTGGATACAGCCTATTAATGACGCCATATGGCGGGCTGCCCAGTGCTAAAAATGCATCCCGTGCGAACAGAGGCCACAGTGTACAGAACAATTTGGGCCCAGCTGCACCCTGCAAAAAATATACGTGCAAAAAAAAACCATATAAATATATGTAAGGTATTAGTTGATATTAGGGCCATAATATGGAAGCTGGCAACCCACGCCATGGGTCCTTACGTATTGCCAGTCCTACTCTAACATAAAAAAAGAAGAATTACAAGCCAGGCCTGGCAGCATGTCTAAGCGAGGAGACTTATACGACATGCGTGCTCCTCTGGGAAATTAAATATGCAAATTGCCTCAGAGAGGAAGAGGATTTGAACTCTAGAGCCACCTATTTGAAGAAGCAATCTTAAAAGTCAATATCAACCCTTTAACGAGCCTTGCAATTTATTCTATGTCATATGGCAAGGCTCTTTGAAGGGTTGAAGTTGACTTTTAGCATAGCTAGACACTAAGTGCGACACTGTGCAGTTCAGCAAGTGCTCTGTGTCTTTTCTATGTAAGTTATAATGCCTATTGTGTATTGCCTTCTCATTAAAGTAAAGTAAGGTTGAGGTATTTTTATATGGCAACAACATGTATGTTGCATCTGAATGTACCCTTGAAGTAAATGTTAAAGGGAATATGTCAACAGGTTTTAGTCACCTTATTCGAGAGCAGCATAGCTTAAAGACAAACACCCTGATTGCAGTAATGTATCACTTACTGGGCTGCTTGTTGTTTTGATCACTGTTTTATCACCAGGAGACTATCACTAGAGGATTACTAAACCTGCTGCCAGGTAGTCCTCCATATTAATGAACTCTGTATAACCTTGCTTCCACAACTGATTGCCAGCTTTCTGCCTATGCATAGTGTACACAAAATTTTGCTTATCAGTGGTGTGGCCAGTACTACACAGAGTTCAGCATTCAGATAACTGGTAGATCTTCAGCAGATAAAACAGGGGTTTTAGAAAATATACAAGACACAGCCCAGTAAGAGAATCATCACTGGGATCATGGTCTCTGCATCTATATATCATGCTTCCCTCAGATGAGGTAGCAAAAATCTGGTGATAGATTCTCTAAAAAGTTTCTCTAAAGATTCTCTAAAAGTTTGTAAAAAAAAAAAATATATATCTCTTAAATCTAATCTCAGGTCTCATAAGTCTAAAGTCACCTTGGTCCCACCAGTGGTCCATGATGTCAGCAAGTGCTACTTCAAGTGAAGGCATGATACTATTTGGAATTCACAATTTTTCTACCATTGTGGAATCCCTGTACAATTTTCTAATTTTTGGGTAATCCTACTACTCACATTTTTATTTTATGGAAATTTAGTATAGAGACAGGTAAAGTATACCCCTTTAATACTTCATTTGGGATGAGATGTGTTCATTTTTTGCCGAACATCTTTGGGCAGGTCAAAATGAGCTTTCCATCTCAACTTGAAGAGTGACAGGTCTTGCTACTTGTACTGAGTGACCCATAAAAATAAATTAAAAATGGATGTTAAAAGATAATGATATGTTGTGGCATCATTTTGTAGTTAGAATAAAGATGTCACTGCCTCTTCACCCCTTCTTCAACACAAATGAAGCATGAGGAAGTTTGATCTTATTTAACCAGTAAGAATCATAACTTGCCTAGATGGTCGAAATGTACAGAAATGTACCAGAACCTGATGGTGCCATTCTGTAGGCCCGTGCATTTACCTGTATGTATATAGGAAACATGCTTTCTGATGACTTGTAGGTCAGACATAGTGCCCTATTAAGAGAAAATAAGTTTAAACTGTAGAATAAAGCACGAACAGGGATCATCTATACAATCACTTACTTGATGGATGTTATTTCTCTGGGGATTAGATCCTGCGAGAGGCTTTCAGCTGACTGCCTGGGTATAAAAGAAGGAGTGTTAGCGAAGGGTCACTCAGACTATCAGAACTGGGACACAAAGAAACCCATCGTACCACCTATAGATGATTAGCTGTTACAGCGATTAAGCTTTCAGACGGTCAGTTAACATATGTCTGTATGCATGTTATGTGATCCGGGTATTGACAAAGCAAAAACAAGAGAACATTTTCCCACACTGGTCTGTACTATAGCAGAAATTACAAATGCATTATTCTCGTCACAAGGGGAAAGAAGAAACAGAATGCTGGTCATTTTTAATTGTGTGTGAAGATATGCAGAGCTGGTAACTCTTGGGAAACTTAGGCCTCATGTACATAGAGAGGTATTGCAGTCCAATTCTACATAGATATGTAACCAGGCACATAGTGGTACATGACTTTTCTACTGTACCATGTATGCCCCTGATTTTAATATGCAGTCATACACACCTGAATCAAGCTGCTATACTAATTATTGTGTATACATTACCGTTCAAAGTTTATGGTTGCTTAGAAATTTCCTTATTTTTTAAAGAAAAAACACAGTGTTTTCCAATGAAGCTAACATTAAATGATTCAGAAATACACTCTATACATTGTTAATGTGGTAAATGACTATTCTAGCAGCAAACATCTGGTTTGTAATGCAATATCTTCATAGGTGTATAGAGGCCCATTTCCAACAAACCACTCCAGTGTTCTTATGGTACTTTTGCTTTGCTAACTTTGTAAGAAGGCTAATGGATGGTTAGAATACCCATGAAAACCCTTGGGCAGGTATGTTAGCCCAGCTGAAAACTGGCTGATTAGAACCTATAAACCTGACCTTCTGTTGAGCTAGTTGAGAATCTGGAGTATTACATTTGTTGGTTCCATTAAACTCTCAAAATGGCCAGAAAAAAAGAACTTTCATGTGAAACTCAACAGTCTATTCTTGTTCTTAGAAATGAAGGCTATTCCATGCAAGAAAAAACTGAAGATTTTCTACAATGGTGTGTACTACTCCCTTCAGAGGAGAGCACAAACAGGCTCTAACCAGAGTAGAAAGAGAAGTGTGAGGCCCCGCTGCACAACTGATCAACAAGACAAGTACATTAGAGCCTGTAGTTTACAAGAAATCGATGCCTCACAGGTCCTCAACTGGCAGCTTCAATAAATAGCACACGCTAAACGCCAGTGTCAACGTCTACAGTGAAGACGTGACTCTGGGATGCTGGCCTTCAGGGCAGAGTGGCAAAGAAAAAGCCATATCTGAGACTGGCTAATAAAAGGAAAAGATTAATATGGGCAAAAGAACACAAACATTGGACAAAGGAAGATTGGAAAAAAGTGTTATGGACAGACAAATCCAAGTTTGAGGTGTTTAGATCACACAGAACAACATTTGTGAGACATAGAACAACTGAAAAGGTGCTGGAAGAGTGCTGATGCCATCTGTCAAGCATGGTGGAGGCAATGTGATTGTCTGGGATTGCATTGGTGCTGGTAAAGTGGGAGATTTGTGCAAGGTAAAAGGGATTTTGAATAAGGAAGGTTATCACTCCATTTTGCAATGCCATGCCATACCCTGTGGACAGCACTTGATTGGAGCCAATTTCATCCTACAACAGGGCAATGACCCAAAGCACACTTCCAAATTATGCAAGAACTATTTAGGGAAGAAGCAGGCAGCTGGTATTCTATCTGTAATGGAGTGGCCAGCGCAGTCACCAGATCTCAACCCCATTGAGCTGTTGTGGGAGCAGCTTGACCGTATGGTACGCAAAAAGTGCCCATCAAGCCAAACCAACTTCTGGCAGGGGCTTCTGGAAGCGTGGGGTGAAATTTCTCCAGATTACCTCAACAAGTTAACTGCTAGAATGCCAAAGGTCTGCAATGCTGTAATTGCTGCAAAGGTAGCATTCTTTGACGAAAGAAATGTTTGAAAGAGAAAATTATTATTTCAAATAAAAATCTTCAAACCTTGTCAATGTCTGGACTATATTTTCAATTCATTTGGCAAATCATTTGATTAATAAAAGTATGAGTTTTCATGGAAAACACAAAATTGTCTTGGTGACCTTAAATTTTGGGACCACATTATATATATCTGCACATATTGACCAGATAATGATATAAGAGACCATCACATCAAAACCCTGTCATGGGCAGCCCAATCTCCAGACCTAAACCCCATTGAAAACCTCTGGAATGTAATCAGGAGAATGATGGATAGTCACAAGCCATCAAACAGAAAAGAACTGCTTACATTTTTGCCCCAGGAGCAGCGTGAAAGGCTGGTGGAAAACATGCCAAGACGCATAAAGCTGTGATTAATTATGGGTATTCCACAAAATATTGATTTCTGAACTCTTCCTGAGTGAAAACATTAGTATTGTTGTGTCTAAATGATTATGAACTTGTTTTCTTTGCGTTATTTAAGGTCTGAAAGCCTGGGGTTGTTTTTTTTTATTTTGACCATTTTTCCTTGTCAGAAATAAATTCTAAATTTATTGCTTGGAAATTCGGAGACATGTTGTCAGTAGTTTAGTTCAGACTAAAAGAACAATTTACATTTTACTCAAAAATATACCTATAAAGAGAAAAATCAGACAAACTGAACATTTTGCAGTGGTCTCTTAATTTGTGCCAGAGCTGTATATCTCTGAACTACCGATATGAGAGCCTGAAGGTGGACCTCCCTTACTCATTGGAGCATGCTTCAGCCATAGATTGACTGGAGAGAAAGCTACTCTCGCCCTTTACGTGGAAGTCTATGCAATGCTCTCTCTATTAAGGTCATTTTGAAATTTTGAGACCTCAAAGCTCTTTTTCAATTTAACTTGCCAGATAAAATTAATCTGAGAAGCCATATTCTTCTAATAGATGAGGACTCCAGAGGTGAGATGCACTCATGAGAAAAGCCCTCTAAAGACAAACTTGTATACGTCCTTATTATCTTAATCACAGTATGAATATTTTTTCCCCTTTTTTCCTTTTTATTTTTCCCCTCACAAATAACAGTTTGTAAATGAATCTATTCAATCTGATCAAAGGTAAATCAGTTTTCTATTTTTGTACTTGTGAATCATGCTCAGTGTATCCTGGAACGATGTTCAGTCATTTCTGCGGACAGAAAGAACCTTGTGGAAAGCTGCTAAATTACTTGAACCAGGAAGCTGGCTTCTATGACAGAGTTGAATTTCTCGCACACACTCTTTTTCCATTTATGTCATTGCATCTTATGGTTGTTGGAGGTTTCTGGCACCACTTAGAAAACATCCATCATCTTTAAGTTTCTCCGTTCAAGTAACAACATAATTCGTGCTGTTGAGGCTCAAGCAAAGTAGCTGAAATCTGCAAATTTTCAGTGACATTCAAAGCTGCCACATAGAAACTGCTACTGTCCAGATCTGCTATACAAAGGAAAAGAATGACTGAACCAGCAAAAAGAGAATAGCGAACATTTCACCAAGAATTATAAATGCACTGCATAATAGTTGGTATCAAGTTCAGACTTTGGAAAGTATATTTTTAAATATGTATTGCATGCGCCTATGTATAATAGATAAATAAATAATCTTCATTTTTATATAGCGCTAACATATTCCGCAACGCTTTACAGTTTGCACACATTTTCATCACTGTCCCCGTTGGGGCTCACAATCTAAATTCCCTATCAGTATGTCTTTGGAATGTGGGAGGAAACCGGAGGAAACCCACGCTAAGGCCAGTCTCACACGTCCAGATAATTCCGGTACCGGAAAAATCGGTACTGGAATTATCCGTGTCCGTGTGTCCGTGAGCTCACGTAGGCCATCCGTGTGGCACATGTGCGGCACACCTCCCTATGGGAGGTGGAGCCGCATATTCATCACTGTAATCGGCGGCCCCACGTGACCGCTCATACAGGAGAAGCTGCGGCGAGGACAGGACGCTGCGAGGGAGCCGGGTGAGTATTTTATTAACCGCGGGCGGGCGCACAGGGGGTGGGGTGGGGGGTGGGGACAGGGATCTTTATTTTAAACACGAAAAAAAAAGGATTTTTCATATCTTCTCTCCAGCAAACGCTGCTAGAGAGAAGATATGAATGGCGGCTTCAGCACCACGTGGGGGGGACAGTGCTTACTGTAGCGCTGTCTCCTGCACGGCACACGGACTGCACATGGACAGCGTCCGTGTGTGGTATGTCTTTTACACGGACCCATTGACTTTAATGGGTCCGTGTAATCCGTGCGCTCCCACGAACACTGACATGTCTCCGTGTTTTGCACACGGACACACGGTCCGTGAAAACATGCTGACATGTGTAGAGACACATTGATTTCAATGTGTCTACGTGAGTCAGTGTCTCCGGTACGTGAGGAAACTGTCACCTCATGTACCGGAGCCACTGACGTGTGAAACCGGCCTGAGGGTATGTGCACACGTCCGGATTTTTAGCGTTTTTTTGCGGAATTTCGCTATAAAAACGCTATAATTCCTCATCAAAAACGCTAAAAATATGCATCCTATCATTTAGAATGCATTCCGGATTTTTTGTTCAGATGGATGCGTTTTTTTCCGCGAAAAAAAACGCAATCCGCAAAAAGAATGGCCATGCTCATTCTTTTTGCGGATTTTTTGCAGATTTCATGCATTCAGGGAAAAAAAAAAAAAAACGCAAAAAATCCGCAAAAAATCAGCGCAAAAACCGCGCAAAAAACGCGAGAAATCCGCGCGGAAAAAAACGCGATTTTCTGGCAGAATTCTCCGGATTTTGTCAGGAAAAAAACCTGACGTGTGCACATACCCTAACACAGGGAGAACATACAAACTCCTTGCAGATATTGTCCAAGGTGGGTTTAGAACCCAGGACTCCAGCGCTGCAAGGCTGCAGTGCTAACCACTGAGCCACCGTGCTGCCCTATATGATATTTACATGAGTTGTAGTCATATCTAGTGGTTGAACAAAACATCTTGGGAAAAAATAATTACTTACATCATCATTGATCAGAAAAAAATCAGCAGTCTAAAGCCTTCATATTCAATAGCTACATCGTAGATATCAGCTGACAGCTATCTTTCCAGATTCCTCCATAGATGTAAGAGCTGGACTCTGCCGAGAGCTTTTGTGTTCTTTATGGGCGAGCCTCCTCCAGAGAAGAAAGGCATCTGCAGGCCAAAATCGGACATGCCAGTTCCTTATCTCCCCCAACACCCTTTGTCAGGTGAAAGTCGGGAGTCCCTCATGTGCATTACATCTAATCCACATGCTCTGCGTTTTGCAGATCTTGAAGAAGTCAATTATCTACTGCAAGGTGGTGACTATCACAAATAATTAGTGAAAAAGAAGCTAGATGAATTATGAATGTTAATGCGCAGTGTCCCTTACGTCTAGATGAAAGGATTGACCTGTCTGTATTTTTGTCAAATAATGTACATTTTTATCAGAGATTGTATTTTTGATAATGTTTAATTTGGAACTGCCCTAAAAGGAAGTAGCTTTTCGTCATCACACATCTGAAACCGTAGAAGCGTTGATAGAACCAAAATGGCCGTCATCCTTCACTCAGTGCACCCACTGCACACCACGTTATAAAAAAAAGGACTGTTTTTAAGGAATGGTGAGTGCTGCTTTTTCCCTTTGCTCTGTTTTCATACATATTGGTGTAATCCTGGTGGCAGAGCACCACCGTATTCCTATGACCCAGATGGTGTTCACATGTACAGTAGCTTTTCACGAGCGAAAATTGCTGTTTAGTGTAGTATCACTTTTTTAGACTCCTCACGCACATCAGACTGCTAGCGAAGCCCACTGATATCAGCAGGTTTGGCCTTAAAGAGTACCTGTCAGCAGAGTTTTGGATTGTAAAGACATGGCTATGATGGTGCTATAATGCAGAATAAATTGATACATTTTCGTAAAAAATCCATGTTGTCGTTCTTTAGCAATCACCCGTTGAAGTTATCTGTATTAGGAATTGTGGTTCTGTGCACCCGCCTGGGGTTCGGTGCTGTACTTCTGCGGTCTCAAGCACCGCCATTGTCCTGACTCTGGAGGCGGAGCTACTTTACATGTATTTAGGGAAACTGTTCCAATCTCTTGGAGTTTTGCGTTCTGGAGTAGTTGGATGTGTGGGGATGAGGGATGACGTATCTCCCATGGATTTCACTGCTTGAGGAACATGGGACGCTGTGTTCCGTGGCTGTCAGACAACGCAAAGCAGGATGCTGCTATGTGTGGAACTAGGCAGTGGTGGGATTGTGTCCATTCTGCTGTTAGCAAGGAGAAGTTATCTCAGGATGATTGGGAGGTGGTCAACACCTTGATCAGTTCATTCAGCATCAGGCATTTTAACCCTGCTCCCTGCTCAGATCTTTGCCATTCATTGCAGTTCCTATGTGCTTTGGAGGTGAGTGGTGCTGGCAATATTGGTAGCTATCTTTTCAGGGTTTTCACTAGGGTTCATCTCCTGGTCTCTTTGTGCTACAGTGCCAGGGGTTCTTGCAGAGGTACCCACCTGGTTCTTGACTAGGCAGCGGCCGTGTCACTAGACGCCAGGTGCCAGTGGGCCTGGGAAGGGCTCTGCCAAAGTCCCCCTTCCATCTCTGGGAGCTGTCTGAAGAGTATTTACAGCCGCCCTCAAAGGCCTGCCTAGCTGGGGAGCTTGCGACAAGTGCATCTGTGGTTGTGTCTTTGCTGGTTTCGTGCCAGTCTTGCTGGATCTTGCTGCGTAGCCCATAACAACCTCAATCTGGTCTTGACATGTAACTGCTTTTTCAGTGAACTGCCTTCCTTTGGCCAAAATCTCACACAGACACCATTATCACCAGGGGAGATCAATGGCCAGTAACTTCAACATTGCATAAGTGAACCAAGATATTGATCCATGCGCAAGACGCCCTTGGCAATATCAAGGTCAGTGATAAAGCAGTAACAGGTCAGTCAAAAACTGGAGGCAGGCTAAGGGGCCAGCATATACAGGGAATCTTAAATCTCCCCTCTCTGTTATACTGATTGCACTATACAGTATATTTTGTTTTTTAAAAAGAGCTCAGTGGGAGCACGAAACGCGTAGAAATAAAAACTGCAAATTTGCTATTCAACTCTGGAACGGCTTCCTTTATACATCAACGCGGTCTACTCTGAAAGATCAATATCTTTTTCTTACTAATTAATATGGAAACGTTTTACCTTTATTTGCCGACGGGACTGCAACAGCTGTAATATTCATGGGCTATTGGAGTTGTGAAAATCACAACCTTTTCAGTTGAGCAACTTCATAACTCCCTTCTCATCTGTACCTGTAGACTGGAGGCAGGCTGAGGGGCCAGCGTATACTCAGACTGGTAGGAGAAGACTCCGTTCCACTTGCGCCTCATTAGAATATAACGTCAACCGGTTGTTAAGAAAGAAGAGAACATGGATTTTTAAAAAAAAGGAATAATCTTAAATCTGCATTAAAGTTCCATTATAGCCATGTTTTGCTTTACAATCCAAAACCCATCTAACAGGTCCGCTTTAACTCTTAACAATGGATAGCCTAAATTTTATTATAGATGTTTTTGGCACCACAGTAATTTCATGATTAAGCAAACTGAAATTGCTTTTGAGATCTGCATACATTTATTGAGAAATGTTACACTACATAGTGAGGTTTGATTGAGTACCTTGAAGAGATCTTGCAGTAAAACTTAGCATGCTTTCCATGGTTGGATTGCTAGGTAACCAACTGAGAAGAAAACATCTTCTTTGCAGACTTCGTGAATGCCTTGTTTTAAGAAAACAGATAACATGGACATTGTATTAACAACACAGTTCTAAAAAGCAAAATGCCTTGCCAGTATACCTTAACAGCTAAACGAGATTTTGTTAGTCCCTACAGCAAAATGTTTTGTTTTTTTAAAACCATTGCATTGTAAAAGTAGATTGTTGTCCATTTCTTGTCCATATATCAGTTGGATGCTAAATATGCCCGTACACAGTTGATAAAACCCGAATTCACTTGCCTATTCAGGCCAAGGATCCAATGTGTATTACGGCTACCTGTCTTCCAATGGCAGATGTCAGGAGGAAAAAGGTCCAGTTTCTATCTCAGATCTATGTTGAGCTTTATTTCAGAGGTGATCTGTCAATCAAATTACAGCTTTCACTTTTCATGATTTGGCCACCATGGAAAACTGCTTAAGTTTTCCCTTGCTCTATTTTATTGTAAGCGCTCCCCGAAGTCTCTACAAACAGTAGTCTGCCTAACTGCAATGAATGGACTTAACAGAAGAGTATGACAGTGAAATCCATTCATTACATGTGTTTAGTCTCAAAAGAGCAATCATCTAAGAAATGTTACTGCTGAAAGAAACACCATAAAGCTTTCAAGAATAATGTTTACAAGGGTTATACAAGGCAAGACAAAGAAAGCCAAACACTTGGATCTCATCTTCCTGCTGTCTGGATAGGCTTATCTTGTGCTAGTGTGGAATCCAGCACATCTGTAATGATCAGGACGATGGCCATAGCCATTGTTTCTAGACATACACATCATGCTGTCTGAAATCTTTTCACTCTACATTAATATCAATGGTGGATTGCTTATATAACTGTGATACTTGTCCAAGAAAAGAATGCATCTCCATAAAATTAGTGGTGTAAAATAGTGTGCAATGTATGCCCCAAAATAGAATATATATATATTTATTACTAGTTGAAACAGTGATGCTTTTATCTTGGACAATCATTTACTAGTTATCGTCATTTGATGGGTGAGACGTCACATGATTCTCCTGTGCAAGAAGCGCAACTCCACATGGGAGGAAACATTTATATGGTGTCTTCCCTAGGATATCAGAATTAAGTCCACCTGTATATTGAAGACTCTGCCTAACCTTAAATAACAGAATAGCTCCTTTTTTTATTTTATACTGTGGTATAATTCCCAACACCAGAAGTCTATGGGCTTGATTCATTAAGACTGGCATTTTGTACACTAACTAGTCTTAATGAACTGAACCACTAGAATAAGTGGTGTAATGAATTATGTGCAGTTTATAACTAACGTGATCAGGGCTCCGTGGGGCCGTTTCACCATTTCCAGAACTTCTTCGTCGTCTTTACACTGAAGATAGCTCTTAATCACGATCGCTGTATGTTTGGAGTCGTCTTGCTGCAGAGTAAATTCGAAACTAATGAGAAGCTTCCCTGATGGTATTGTATGAGCGATAAGTATCTGCCTGTTCTTCTCATCATTGAGGACACTAAGAAATGGGACTGTTGAGGTCTGATGACACAGTGATTGATCGTAGAAATGTAGTGCAGATGAAAGACACATCATGCATCCCTTAAAAATTAGAAGATATCTAGCAGTGCCATCAGCTCAGAAGTGGTGTCATCCAGTGGGACCCAGTTACACCCCCATATCCTGTTCAAAAAAGTCTGTCCAGAACTTGTCTTCTTAGAAGATTTGAGGAAAAAATATTTTCGTTGTGGAAGCAAGCCAAAGCTACTCAACTACACATGAAATCATAGGAACTAGAGTGCAGAAAAATGGCAGCAGGTGCTCTAGACTGGTGCACGATATGGTAACGCCAATGATGTCGTTCAAAAGTAAAACGCGTCCCTCAGAAAACTGCATTACAACATAAAAGACTCATACAATTCATGAAACATGATGGGCCTGTTTTGCTGCAACTGTGCTAGGACAACTTGCCTCTTTACCCCAGTCCTGTGCAAGCCAACCCTTGTACTTCAAAGTTATTTTCTATGATGAAGCAGCTTTTAGACAGTTTGGGATATCTGGAAGAATGACTATCCAGAGAAGAAAAGATCAGTACTACCATGAGTACTGTGTCATGCCAACAGTAAAGCATCCAGAGATTATTCATATGTGGGGTTGCTCTTCATCCAAATTTGTGTAAGAACACTGCCTTTACAAAAAAATAAATCTAAACCTCCAAAGATCCAGAAGCAATGTGGTGCTTTTCCAGCACGATGGAGCACCAAGTCACAATGCAAAAATTATAACTAAGTGGCTCGCTGAACAAAACATTGAAATTTTGGGTCCATGGCCAGGTTTCCCCCAGATTTCAATCCTCTGAAAGCAGATGAACAACCAAAAATCACAAAAATGATGATAAACTCCAAGCTCTGATTAGACAAAAATTGGTTGTCATCATTCAGGATTTAGCCCAGAAGCTGAAAGCAGGGCGAATTGCAGAAATCTTGGAAAATAAGAGTCAATACTGTAAATATTGAGTCTTCACCTACACTTGATGTATTTGTAAAAGTGTAAAAACTTATGAAGTGCTCATAATTGTGCTTCAGTAACCACAGAAACATCTGACTAATAGATCCAGAAACAATGAAGCAGAAAACTTTGAGGAAACCAGTTGTGTTAGTCTCAAAACTTTTGCCCATAACTGTATATATTATATATATATATATATATATATATATATATATATATATATATATCTGTTATCTTTCTCCTACCTCTTATAAAAATTGAGATTACTGTTGAAAAATGCTCTCTACAGAGCAAGAAGTGTCGACCTAGTGTGAACCCGAATAGCCATTGGAAAAACAGCAAGATTTCGGCATTAGTTTAGATTTTGCTAATAGGTTGGAATACTGGAATACAAAATTCTGAACTATGTAGGTGTAAACAATGGATCATTTTCTGGCAATACATACCCTTTTATTAAGAAATATAAGGTGACCTGACTCAGCTTTGGCTATCAGCCATTACTGACAACGAAAGCATGTTCCTCATTACTCTCTGCTTCAGTTAATTCATTGTAAAAATGATGGAATACATCCCAGCTGTAGTAAGTGATCTTCACGCCAAGCTTAGAAATGCCAGAGAGCCCAGTTAAAATGTTGGATGTCAGAGAATCTGTTTTATATTATTCGGAGTTATTTAAGAGCAGGTGTAGGGCGATTACAACTGGAGTGAAGAGTTATGGCTCCTGTATGACAAGAAGATGGTGCTGGATCTGGATTCTCTCTGCAATGGAACAGGACAGTTCTTCTGGCTATCTTTGCAGCCGCCCTGGTTAAACAATCAACTGCAGAAATGGCCTTCAATATTCAGAGACTTTTTAAGAATAATTACTTACTTTATCCGTATTGAAATGGAAATTATAATCTCAATTCAAAATACTTCCCAAAGGAAAATTTATGATGTGTTTGTGCTTTGTCCAAGTTTAGCTGAGGTTGGTAATGTCAAATCCTTGCCATGGTAGAGCCCTCTTGACTAATGTCAGTTTATATGTCACAGAGGGATCCAAGAAGTATTGTTTCTCCTTGCGGAGAGTGACATGTGAAGCATGTCGAGATGAGAAGACTTAAAGCCGCAATGCTCCTCTGGGAAATATGCAAATTGTCTCTTCAGAGAAGAAGAGGACTAGAACTCTAGTGCCACCTATTGCCTCACAGTCAATGTCGACCCTTTAACAAGCCTTGTCACATGACTTAGGATAAAAACCAAACCAGAATCTCAATTTGCAGACACTGTGTTTCGGGGTACTGCCCCTCGTCAGTGCAAAGTATCTCAAAATGCTTAACATGTCACTCTCCGCAAGGAGAAACAATACTTCAAGGATCCCGGTCAGACGCCTCTCAATCAGCCAAACCAGATCTCCACTTTGCACTGACGAGGGTCAGTACCCCGAAACAGAGAGTCTACAAATTGAGATTCTGGTTTGGTTTTTATCCTAAGTCATGTGACAAGGCTCGTTAAAGGGTTGACATTGGCTGTTAGGATTGCTACTTCCAAAAGTTGGCACTAGAGTTCTGGTCCTCTTCCTCTCTGAAGAGAATTTGCATATGTCACAAAGGGAAAGATAGCAAAAATCTTCATGTAAATAATCAGAAAGCAGAGCTCATTTAAAGGGAATCTTTAAGTAGGATCAACTCTCCTAAGCCGTCTACATGGACATGTAGGTTATAGGAAACTCAATAAAATGACACCTTGATGTCTGCGATCCGATGTCTTATTCCAGAGAAATCCATGTTTTTCTTATATGTGAATGAGCTGTTCCATGCTATGAGGAGAATACTGACCTGCAAGTGAAGAAAAACAAGTTATACTCACCGGGGGAGGGCTATACTGTGCGGTCCAGTCCGATGGGCGTTGCAGGTCCGGTTCCGGTGCCTCCCATCTTCTTGCAATGCCGCCCTGCTTCTTCATCACTCACCGGCATCGGCGCTCCTTGCGCAGGCGTACTTATCTAGCCTGTTGAGGGCAGAGTGAAGTACTGCAGTGCGCAGGGAAAGGTCAAAGAAGCCCAGCGCCTACATACTGCAGTACTTTACTCTGCCCTCAACAGGGCAGAGAAGTACGCCTGCGTAGAAGCGCCAATGCCGGGAAGCGATGACGAAGCAGGAGGGCGTCGTCGCAAGAAGATGGGAGGCGCCGGACCTTGACCTGCGACACCCATCAGACCGCTTCCCCGGGGAGTAGAATATAACTTATTTTTCTTCACTTGCAGGTCGGATCGGGGGCTTATCTACAGCTTTATAGAATTAATGCTGTAGATAAGCCCTGAAAGGCAGTGGCCGCATCTTAGGCTGGTTTCACATTTGCGTTTTTTGCCGCTGCGTTTGTAACGCATAAAAACGCATGCGTCTTGTTTTCCTATATTTAACATTAAAAGCGCATGCGTTTTTTTGTACGCATTTGGCCGCGTTTGACGACGCATGCGTCTTTTTGTTGCTTGCGGCTTGGCGCAGAAATGCAATATGTAGTAATTTCTAGAGGTGTTTTTTTTTGCCGCAAAATAACGCATTCGTTCGATTGCGTCAAAAAACCCTATTGCTGTCTATGTAAACGCATGCGTTTTTAACACATGTGTTTGGTTGCGTTTTTGAACGCATGCGTTTTCATAGAGAAAAACAAGTCTAGACACTGACAAACGCCGCGTTTTTTTAACCGCATGCGAAAAAGCATGCGTCTAAAAAAACGCAGCGTTTGTACGCGTTTACATGCGTTTTTTTCACCACTTGCTGATGCGTTTAAAACGCTGCAGATTTAAACACAAAGCGGCTAAATCTGCTGACAGGTTCCCTTTAATTGTTAGGCGTTGATTGCGTCATTTATGCTCGCCAAGTGCTGATTCCAGGCAAATTTACCTGTCCTGAAATCTTGGGACCTCCAGATATGAATGGGCCTATTTTCTACTATTATATTAAAAGGAAAAGGCATAGGACATTTAAAGAGACCATAAATAAACAGCAATGCCTTCAAGGTCTTTATACAGTGTCAAGTCTACTACAGGAAAACTGTATGGGATAGTCAGGCACTGCAGACATATCTACAGCCAGCACATTACATACCAATATATTCACATCTGTCTTACTTTGACAAACGACGGCTTATAAATGTCTCCAGTAGGAGAAGCGTAAGCTGGTTTATGGTGGAAGTGCATATCTTCAAATTATGGCAAACGTCTATTGTTGAGTTATTCTCAGGAGGAATGCTTAAAACGAACTGTTTACACAGATTGTAAGGCTATGTTTTCTCCTAGTTCATTAAATCGTGGGCATAATAGTAGAAATGGGAGCAACACATCTTTTATCATCTGTATTTAATGATTGTATAGTTTTTTATTTTATTATTTGTTCATGATTATGGGGCATTCGTCTTGTGTGAGCTGATGGTTTTTGGCTGTGAATAGCAATTGATACATTTGCCTTATAGCACCTTTACATAGGAAAACTCAAGAAAGTGACTCATTGACTTCTATGGTGAAAGTGTTGTGGGCTTGCTCTGTGACAAATACAGGGGACACTTGTATGAGGGGGGCATGAGTAGTTTCCATCCAATATTATCAATTATATTATTCTACATTATCTTTCTTTATCTCTGTTGTAATCCTGCCTAAGATGAGAGACCAAAAGTCACCTCTGCAAAACAGAAATTGTCAGTCTATTTGGGGCTTATGGTGAAAATTGCAATACTTTAGGATTACATTGTCATTAAATTATGCACACACCCTTCTTTCATGTTCAGTTTTCTACAGCAAACTAGTCAGCTTTGCTGTATACAGTAGAGTGGGGTAGAATGAATCAGACTAATTACATTATCACTAAGGAGAGGGCAATAGAACTTGATCACTTTTAAGTTTCATTAGGCTGGTTTTCAACGTCCTGATATATCTGGTACCGGAAAAATGGTACCGAAGATATTTGTGTCCGTGTGTGAACTATGCGCGGCACACGTGTAGCAACCATATGCCGCATCAGTACCACACGGACGGCCGCTGGGGAAGTAGTGCTACTATAAGCGCTGTTCAGCTGGTGCTGAACGTGACTGTCATCCGTTCTCCCCTGCTCGCGCTGCTCACCGGCCGAGCAGTGGAGAACGGATGAATGATACGCAGCGGGCACAAGCTCAGTAACTAGTTCTGATGTCACTGAGTCTGTGCTCGCTGCCTGCATGAACTCCTGTGACCTCAGGACCATGGGAGAATGCAAGTGATGAGGTAACGGCAGTTTAAGCTCTGTACCAGTGACGTCACTGCTAGTTACTGAGCCTGCGCCCGCTGCGTATCATTCATTCCCCAGTAGTTTACAGCTGGGCCGGTTGCATTAGCTGCGCTTCCGGTTGTAAACTGTCTATCCCCTAGATATGGATTACGGCCTGTGATTGAATGCTGGACAGGTATAGGTATATTGTTGGTTTATTATTTTTAATTTTTTTACAGGAGATCGAGGGCGTCGCTTGGAATAGCAAAATAATAAAGATGGCAAAACTTTGTGGAGTATGATTTCATTAAAATACTTTATTTTTACTTTGTGGTGGGTTTAATTAACCCTATAACAACTATAGGATTACTAATGGAGAGGTGTCTTATTGAAACCTCTCCATTACTAAGCCGGCTTAATGTCACCTTACAATAGGAAGGTGACATTAAACCCTCATTACTCCACTTGACACCGCTACAGGGCAAGTGGGAAGAACCCGGCAAAGCTCCAGAATTGGTGCGTCTAATAGACGCGACTTTTCTGGGCAGCTGCGGGCTGCTGTTTTTAGGCTGGGGGGAGGGGGCATATCCAGGGCCCCTTACCAGCCAGAGAATACCAGCCCACACTTGTGAGTTTTGCCGGGTTGGTTTAAAAACATAAGGGGACCCCACGTCGGGTTTTTCTTTCATTCATTCTCCCCTGCTCGCTGGGAGAGCAGGGGTGAATGGATGAAAGCCGCGTTCAGCACCAGTCACCGGGGAACAGCGGCATTTAACTTGCGCAAACTGGATGCGCCTCTTCGCTCCTCCCATCGACGCTCGTGTCTTGCGACTGCATATGATCGCAGCTTCTAGTCTCCCATGGAGACTATTGAGGCAAGTAAAAAGTTAAAAAAAGTTTTTAAAAATATAAAAGTTCAAATTATGCCCCATTAAAAATAAAACAATTTAATAAAAATTAATAGTACACATATTTGGTATCGCCGCGTTTAGAATAGCCTGCTGTATCAAGATAAAAAAAGAATTAATTTGATTGGTAAATGGCGTAACGACAAAAAAAATAAAAACTCCAGAATTACCTTTTTTTTGGGTTCCTGCAACATTGCAATAATATGCAATAACGGGCGATCAAAGCATCGTATCTATCCCAAAATGGTATCAATAAAAATGTCAGCTTGGTGTGCAGAAAATGGCGCCTTTTTTTTTTTTAAATAAACTTTGGATTTTTTTTTTACCACTTAAAAAATAATTTAGACATGCTTGGTGTCCGTCAACTCGTAATGACCTGGGGAACCATAATGGCAGGTCAGTTTTAGGAATTAGTGGACATGGTAAAAAAATAGAACAAAAAACAATTGTGGACTTTTTTTTTCAATTTCACTGCACTTTTTTCCCCCATTTTACAGTACGCGATATGGTAAAAGCAATGGTGTCGTTCAAAAGTGAAACTCGGCCCGCAAAAAAAACAAGGCCTCACATGGCTATATTGACGGATAAATAACAAAGCTATGGCTCTTGGAAGACGGATAGCATGAAATGGAAATGCAAAAACGGAAATACGCCTGGTTCTTAAGAGGTTAAGGATATGTCAGACAAGTGATAAGAACTGTTGATGGAGGAGTGAAAATAGAAGTAAAATGACATAAATAATAAATATGATACAACTTCTTCCTCTGACATTTGGCATACCTAAATATCCAGTTTTGCCCCTGGCACTGCTATGATGTGCAGATATTGCCAGGAACTGAATGTCCAAAAGCTCTAAACAATATTCTGTAGTTAGGCTGGTACATGAGATAGGAGGCGGCGATTTCGGTTAGTGTCATTCATTTTAGTACATAGTTGAAACTCGGCCTTCCTGATCCCAGGTTGGTTTTCCCTGATTGCAGAACAAGTTTCTTTCTACCACCTAGTATGAGTGGAGTATGAAAATAAGTATTTTAGGAATGACTGATTTACATGGCTACAGATAGATAATATCACATCTACAAGGTTACAGTGTTTCATCCCTAAAAGGTAGCAAGGAGTAGATATTTTATGGAGACAAGAATGTGAAGTCGAAAGTTGAAAGCTGACGGCTCAGTGTTAATACCTTTCAAATGTCTGGATAAAATAGGATTAGGATGAGGGTAAAGAATCTGGGCCAGAGCCTGCAGCTTCTGTTCTCGTGTTTGTAGCCGATGGCTTTTCTTACAGTTTGGTGGAATCTCAATGCTCCGGATGAGGTGTAGCTTATACAGGTTAGGTGTCCTTTGCGTTTCCTCCACCTGCAAAGCTTGTGTTTGACAAAGGGACTATGCCTCAGCGAGTAGTAAGATGTGGAACACGTTTTACGTAATATGTAACGGTAGAAGTTCTAACCTATCATTACAGCTTCGTAGCTATAGGAACATACACATTGCAATATGTTGGGATTTTTGTTTTATATATTTAGAGACAGAAAACTATTACTTCCAGTTATTGTGCCTGTTAGGTCATTCTACAAGCTATTGATTCATGGGGTGTATTTATTTTTTCAAATGATTTGGCTTTTATCCTAAGTCATATTGCACGACTCGTTAAAGCGTTGATTGTGACTTGTAGGATTGCTACTTCCAACAGGTGGCGCTATAGAGTTTAAGTCCTCTTTTTCTCAGAAGAGGCAATTTGCATTTTATTTTTTCACACACTTTTTGTATTTTGACCTAGTTTGGGTTAGGGTTGTTCATCCAAGGTTGAATTTACGTAATTTTAAGACTTTCTAAAGAGATTTTTTAATTATGTTTTGATACATAAAGCAGTAAGATTCAAAGAGTGAGTACTTGCGGTAGTTTTTTCTACTGACTGTATATATAACCATGTATCGTATAGATATTAGGCAATAGGCTATACAATCTGAAAAGGCAATAATTCTGTCTGGCCCCATCTAACCCCTTCCCTCCCAACTTCACACAACCAAGTAAAAAAAAAACAATGACTTTTTTAGCCTTTACATTACATGATAGAATATGCTGCACAAGAGCCTAATGAATAATTTATTTTTACTTTACCTTATATGTTGTATGTAAAGGTACAGTCCATGGTTCCTGGGTTACAAAAAGGGTCATATTAATAAAAGAACAGTTAAGTAAGAACTTCAGCTATTTTTCCTTATGTGATACAGCTTAGACTGTTATTGCTGAATACTGTCTGGGTTGTCTGCCATCTTGATCCCTTCTTCCCCTTTTGCTTGGTTCCCCTAATACTTTTTGCATGATGCCAGAGTAGCACATACAAGTAGCATACACTTTTTTTTTTTTACCATGGATTAGTGTCAAAATCCGCAATAGAACAAGTCAGCAGATAGATATATCTATAGATAGCAAGGCAAAAGTTAAAGAAGTTATCTTGGACTTCTGTATTTTTTTTCTATTTTTCTTGCTAACACCTTGCCTGTTCTGCCAGGTGCCGTTCTCTGCCATCTCAGAGCAGTCTCGGACCTGCTGGTGATTCTGCTGCTTCAATTGACCTCACATCAACAGAGCAGGTCTTTCTCTTCTTCTCTGCTCTGTTGACAGGACCTCACTGCCGATGTCGTGCTGATTAACAGCCGGCTTTCTGCACTTAGGCAACGGGAAGCCTCTTGACAGTCAGCATGACATTGGCAGTAACTCCGTGTCTACAAACCAGACCAGAAGAGAAGAAGCTGTTCTGTCAATGTGAGGTCACTGGAAGCCCCAGAATCATGGTCAGTGCCACTTTAACCCACAAATTATAATGTTTTTCATTATATTCCCTTAATTCTGAAAATCATATTTGTTCCATTTATGAGTTTATATCACACAATGTGGGGAAAGGATTAGACCAGCACAGAACTAGTATAATCCAAAAAGTAACAAACTTTATTTAAACATGTATTAAAACAATGAAAGTCTGCTAGAAACCAGATTACAGGGGCCAAGGTCACCACATCAAGCAGTAAATAGTTTTAACCAAAAAATAGATAAACCCTAATACTATAGGTGTAGTATGAAGAGAGAAATTCAAGTGCTGAACCACACGAATACTAAAAATGTAAGTCATAACAAAATGATGACATAATGACAATCATGTTATACAACAAAGTGCAAGTGCAATAAGGATAAGGTTAAGAATAAAGAAAGTTATAGGATGCAGCCTAATTTACTCAAAAAATGAGAAAAAAGGTGAATAGATATTAAGGGAAAAATCCCATTGTACTGCTGGCAAGGTTTACAATATATATTGTAGTGTACTCCACATCACTGCGCTAATATTGATTCAAAGATAGTACTAAAGTGGAGATGCACAAAATAAATAAAATTAAACTGTGGTGAGAAGTGAGCTTGGTGTCCCCGTCGCCCCAATGCACGTTTCGTTAATCTTCTTCAGAAGGTGTGTGTGTTAAATACCATTTAGGAGTTTGTTGAATGTATTTGATGTACGTATAAACCTCAGAGATGCAGAGATCAGACAATTTGCCCTGTATTCAGGTCCATACAGTAGGTAGCACAAATGTACAAGAGAATGAACTGTGAAAGTTATTGTCACTCTTGATCACCATAGACCTATTAAAGGGAACCTGTCAGTAGGATCAGGCCTCCTAAACCGTCTATAAAAGCATGTAGGTCATAGGAATAAATTCATGTATTGATATCTGCGATACGAAGTCTGATTCCAGAGAGATAATTTTTTCTCAATATGTCAATGACCTGTTCATGACTTTGGGCCGGACACTGATCTGCATGAGAATCTGCCTCCAGAGATTATTTTATATGAAAGGGTGAGACATGTAAAGACTGACAGTTTGTTCTCCGTATCTACATTTCTCTCACTGGTAAGCCCTGGAGGCAGATTCTCGTGCAGATCTCTTCCCGCCCATAGATCTTAACAGCTCATTTACATATTAAGAATAATGTATATTTCTCCGGAATAAGACATCGGATCACAGATATGAAGGTATCATTTAATTCAGCTTCCTATGACCTACATGCCAATGTAGATGGCTAAGGAGGGTTGATCCTACTGACAGAATCCCTTCAAATATTGTATGTAAAAAAACTTCTTTTGGTGACTGTTGTACAGCGCTGGGATATGGGTTCTTGGTGCGATTTCCCATGCTGTGGCAGTCAGTCTGTCAGCATCAGTCTCTAGGGAGATGACTGCTCTACAGAGAGACCCACGGAATGGTAAATGCTATATATAATATTATGTAGTGAACGATTGTAATTAATAATGACATTAATCAAGATTGCATTATTATCATTCTTGGGCAGTTCAACATTTTCAGTGACCTCACATCTTATCTTTCCTATTCAGATGTTGTTTTTTTCCCCAAGATACGACCAAGCCCTTTTATCATCTTAGATCATCATTTCCCACGTATAAAGTTCTGTTGCCTGTAAGTTAAGGGAGGTAAGAGCTAACACCGAGATAGCTGAACGTTATGTAATCAGCATGACATCTTTAATTGATTATTGTGGCCGAGAGATTTTCCTTAAGATGACGGTCTTCTGGTCTTTCCTATTAAGGAAGAATTTTGCAAGTGAACGTGCAGAACGGGAATGTGCTGTATAGTGAGGAGATGCAATGCATATCTTCCTCATCTACTCGCAAAGATATACTGTACATATGCTTTACTCAGTAACCTATAATTGGGCATCATGTGTAGTCTGGAGTGCTGGGGATTTGACTAGTTCCTATTATGTTTGGGCTATGTATATTCAGTGTATATACTTTAAGAGTGTTTCCGAATATATGGCCACTGCAAATCTGCTTCTGTGGAGGCACACAAGTCCATGCTGCTCTATAATATGAATATATTCTATAGCCTGAACAGTTTGGGCACATACTGTATATTTTAAACATTAACGGGAACCTGTCATCTGACTCATCCTGCCAAAACATCATTCTACATTATTGCAACCATGTATGTTTTACTTTGAAACTTGCAGGTTTTCAGAGAGATTATATATTGAAACGCGGTGTCAGAAGGCTAGTCTGAGGCAGGTCCTCGACAGCTTCTCTCCATCCTGATCCCCTAGACTGACAGGTCTATTCTTATATGTGTACACAAAGGAATTGGGGTGGCTAGAAGACATTGAAGATTTGCTTTGAACTATTCATCCAGCTCTGTACACAGTTTACAAATGGCGTCATTCAATAGCTGGTGGTAGGTGTTGGGCCCTCACCGAATGGATATTGATGACGTATCCTAAGCCTAGGACATCTGTATCACAATCCTGGGCCATCGCTTCAATAGTGCTATAATTTGTGGAAAAATTGAACATACCATCTAGGTTTTTACAGCAGTATTGTTTTCTCATTAATTAATATTCTAAATAGTGCTTTCATTCTTGTCTGGCGAAACGAGACTTTGTGCACTAAAGATCAATCTACAACTACAGTTGTGAGGATAAATTAAAAAAATGTCCTCTAGCAGTTGCCCTTTCTTGCTTTAACGTTCCATTGCAGATTCGATTGCATTTTTTCCATCAGAACATAGAACAACTTGACAGAATGCTCATGGATACCATTGTAAGTCAATAGGGTCTGTTGGGCGACACTGGTAACCACTGCATGGACGTATATAAGGCAATACACATGACTAGAAAGCACATACAATGTTCTAATTTGGTCACATATTCGCTATTAGGGTCAGCTTTTCACAAATGCAGTATTCATGCCAAAATGCAATCCTTATTATTATGTTTCAGAATGACCTATAAGTGTACATACTGTATATGATGCTTGTCAAGTATTGTAAGAAAATAAAGTACTGTATGGTTGATGAAATTCCAAAAGTAACACAACATGGTAATATGGTATATCAGCAACACTATGTGGCTTTACTACATAAATATCATTAATTTTGTAAGTATGAGGTTACAAACACATTGAAAACCACAGGACATCTATAAAATCACAAGTATTAAAGCCCTAAATTGGATTTTATGTTTTTTTTCTCAAAATAACTAGTGGAGACACCAGATATTCAATAAATCACATTCTCTGATTGGTATTTTAAGAACAGCAGTTCCAGTGAAGAATAATGCATTTATCTGAAGACGTAAACTTGTGCTAACATCCATCAACAGATACTTCTGCCAAACACACCAAGAGGAAATAATGCACCTCGCCCTATCATACCACGTATAAACATCAAAGAATCATTACTCAACAAGTAGGATAAGAGTAAGAAAATAAACAGGATCATTAGGAATCTGGGATCATCACCCTTATAGAGCCTCCCTCCAGGGAGCCCAGCCACATCTCACCGCATGCCGCAGGCACTAGCCATGACTTGGGTGCCGAAATCCTTATAGAAATCCCACACATTTTCATATCTGTTTTTAGTTTGGGGGTGAACAATAATGTTTGCAGACCAGTATCTTGATTGCATAATATTTTTTCTAGCTCTTCCCAAGCAATCAAAATATGCAACATTAAGTGTTTGTAGATGTAATTTATTGTACGGTACTTCTGATTCCTAATCTCTACATGTATGCTGGATATGTGATGAGGGCTTCACTCCATGTTGATACAGGAAAGAAATAGATCTTGGTACCTTGTTAGCCAGTAGATAGAAAAATATTTAGAATTGAGAGTCCTCAGTGGTTGATACCTTTTAATGGCTAACTGAAAAGATGGTAACAAATTGCGAGCTTGTAGTCTTGAAAGCTTGCAATTTGTTACCATCTTTTCAGTTAGCCATTAAAAGGTATCAACCACTGAGGACTCTCAATTCTAAATATTTGACTCCATGTTCACACATAAAAACTGCTGAGGTTCCCCCGTTGCAAGTATTGCTGTAGATATGCAACAAATCCACATCAAAATCTGCCCCTCAGGTCACATACATTGCAGATTGGGATGTAGGTGTATCATGGATGCAATGCAAAGAATCAAATCCGTAGTGAATTTCCAGATTATTGACCACTGTAGGTTTTTACCCTTAAATGCCAGAATAATGAGAGAGAGAATGTTTGAAGGCATTTTTAGATAGTGTATGTAAACTTCTGGTTTTAACTATATATACAGCCATTAATCCCACAGCGCTTTACATAGAGCAGCATCTCTGTCCCGATTGGGGCTTGCAACCTAAATTTCCTATCAGTATGTCTTTGCATGATTTCCTTCAGGTACTCTCACATTCCAAACTCCTTGCAGATGTTGTTCTTGGTGGGATTTGAAACCAGCACCCCAGCGCTGCAAAGCTGCAGTGCTAACCACTGATCTACTGTGCTACCCACCATGAGGATAGGTCATCACTATCAGATTAGTGGGGGTCTGACCCTCTACACCCCCACCGATTAGCTGTTTGCAGCACCAGATGAAGCAGGATGTAAACAATGAATGGCGTGGAACAACACCAGTCCTTCACATTGCTTAGTGGCCGATGTCGGGTACTTTAGCCCGATTGAAAGTTGTTTTGCAGTACCTGACAGTGGCCGCTAAACAATGCGATAGATCAGTGATATTTACATCCGACCCTTGTTAAAGCTGATAAAAGCTGATTTGTGATATTGATAACCTATCCTAACATAGTTTATCAATATCACAGTCATGGAAAACCCATTTAAAAGCAGATGGAGTTTATAAAATTTATATATGATAGGGTTAAGTTACCCTTATTGCTTCTGGCTTAAAGGGGTTGTCTGGCCTTGGGCTACAAGACAATGCATTTTATGTGGATTCTCCGGTACAGGCTTCGGGAGAAGGCAGGCACCTGTCTACAAGGATGCAATTTGCCTACATACGGTCATGTGCTAACTAGTTGCATACGGCCTACCTCAGTACAAATGAGCAGGACCTGTCTAGTCAGGAAAGTGGTTGGAAATGTGCCAATCGCCCTGCCTGCTCCCAGAGCCAACACTGGAGATTCCTCACAGTGCACGCTGTGGGTGCTGTGAGCGTTCACAAGTCTGCAGTCACATACTGTGCCTGCAGACTGTACCCCAAGGCTGGACAACCCCTTTAAAGAGTTATTCCCAATAAGAAAGATTATCACTTATCCAACGGATGAGTGATAGCTTGTAGTCTTATGGGGGTCCGTACTGTGATACTCTTATCGATTACAAAAAAAGGGGCCCTGAAGGTGGTTGCACCTGTGCTCCACTGCTCCATCAATTCTTAATAGTCAAGCGACACAGCAATACAGAGCTCCATTCTTGGGATCGTTGAAGGGTCCAGCTGTCAGATTGACACCATTCCGCAACTTATCACCTAACCTTTGAATATCATATTTTTTTTATGTTGGGAACGAACCACTAGCAAAAGTGGTCCAACTATAAGTAATAGCATTTTCCGATTAGATTAGCTGGCTGCTATAAGCTAAGTAAGTGCTGGAGGACTTGTAAACTCAGTGATGAATTTTTGGACAGAATATTGGTAACATACAAAACGGTCCTGCTACGTAACATATGTAGATAACTTTACATTTCATTCTATGTGCTTTCACAGTATTCTGCAGGAAATCAGTAATCCAGAATGTTACAATATAAATCCATTCTTCTAATGTAATGCACACAAGGGCCTCGTCTGTAGAAGTGTCTCAGACATGAGGAGATCCCATTTTACAAGCGCAGTGATTATTTGCCGACATCCATTCTACATGTGTTTCCATTATCTATATATTTATATAGCTTTATAACACCATGCACCTATTGTTCCTCTTCCTGTGCAGATTAATCCCGGAAGCAAGGCTGCTCTGGCTAACCTATGCCCAGGGGATGTTATTCTGGAAATCAATGGGGAGAAAACAGAAAACATGACTCATCTACAGGCTCAAAACAAGATTAAGACTTGCTCAAGCCATCTGACACTTTTCCTAAACAGGTCTGTACATCTTTTATATTTTATTTCACAAACTCATTACTTTTGTTGGTTAGTTCTTGAGAAATCATTTCCATAGATAATTTCCTAATGCCGGTGGCTGACCAATGGCCCAATTTATAGGAACTAGAATAGAGAAAACCATGGCTGGTTATGAGTTAACGAGACCCACAGTCTAAATACAAATCTGGACCAATGTCCGAGAAATAAATATGAGCAAAGTCCGCTGCTTGGTAAATTATGTAGTAATAAAATATTCAGTAAAAGGACTGCCCATTCAAGAGGTTCACATGTTGGTGAGCTGTCTTTAGGATAGGTAATGAGTGTGAGATCGGTGGGGGTCCAACACCTGTCACCTCCACCGATCTGCTAAGAGCTGATCCAGGAGCTGCGGAATACAGCACTTTATCTCCCTTTCCTACAGATATGTCAGCCCTCAACACCCCTTTTAGTGCATACAAGAAATAACCATTTAGTGTGGATGGTGCCTAAGGCTAGGTTGACATTGCGTTAGTGCAGTCCGTTTAGCGCATACGCTAACGGACTGCGTTAACGCAATGTCCAAAAAGGAAACATGTTTAGCGATCGCGCTAGCGCAGATGCCCGATCTGCGCTAGCGAGAACGGACCCAAAAACGCTGCAGACAGCGTTCGAGGTCCGTCACAAAATAACGGAGCATCGCTAACGCATGCCAAAAATGGCATGCGTTAGGATGCGTTACATACATTGCGGTCAATGGGTGCACTAATGGATCCGTTACATTGCGTTAGTGGTGCTATGTAATGGATTCCGTTAGCGGATACCCACTAACGCAATGTGAACCTAGCCTAAGAGTATGCTGACACTTGGATGGATTCATTGTGGATTTCCATACCAATTTTCAGTGCAGTTGGTGTGCAACGAATTCGATTGTACCAAATGTCATCTACTTGCTGCTGAAAAAAATCTGTGCGGAATCAGTTTATGTTGCTTACTTTTTCCGGAGACTTAACTCTGTGTAATGTATAGGGTGAGATCCTCATGTAGCTCATGACAATTTCGCCATGGATTTGTCACAGATTTTGCAGAGGATTTCACCCTGTGAGAAATCTGTGTGGGCACACGCTACATGTCCTCTCTCCAATGAAGGCAATATACGAGAGTAACTATTGTGGTGCTGGGTTTTGCCTCCCTGGACAGGCTCTCTTAGGGACATTTGTAACAACGCGGTTCTTATAAACTTTGCACAGGTTCTTGACACCTGATAGCCCGAGTCAATGCTGGGCCTCATCTGTATGAGGTCCCAAAGCCAATGTAGAGCCTCTCTGAAAACCAAAAACCACAGAGAAGTTGGATCTGTTAGATATAGGCAGAATGAAGCTCATTTAGAGCTCTTACGTAAAAGGCACTACACCTACAAGAAAATATGAATAGGCCAGGAACACGGGCAGGAGAATGGTAAATTAATGTTTGTGTGTTTCTATATTATCTGGGGAAGGGACGCTGTTCCATTAAATCACTGATAACGTTGTAATCCACCTAGAAAGTTGTTGCCTGCCTTTACATTTTGGGGTTTTACTTCTATTGGATAAGCCCTTATTCATAGTCCAGGGTATTAGATAAATATAAACAAAAATTATGCTATTCCCCTGACGTTGGCATTACGTAACATGTATGGTAAAAGTCAATCACTGCACGTTATAGTGATGCACCGCCCAGTATTGCATGTATGGGCTTGGACCTTGCATGTGATTTGATGTCTTGCCTCTATACACATAAGGAGTATTGATGACAAGAAATGGAGAGCAAATGTATTACTATAAGGACAAATTCACCCCACCAATAGGCCGCTCCCCTCTCTTAACACCACTCGCTTTTTAATAAGTAGGTGGAGCCCATCAAAAGTCCCAAAATCTCAAAAGTCGCTACATTTTTGCACAACTACTCACTGTGCAAAGATTAGCAGCGTTTTAGTACTAGAAAACTGCCACAAAGTGAGAGATAAACTGCTCCCTTGCTTGATTCAAATTCAGATTTATGTGTTATTGTTTTTTTCTAAAATCTTGGAAAATCAAATTGGTGTGCTATTGATTCACATATGACCATTAGAACTTATTGCTAAAGCCAAAAAGCTTTCCAATGTTCTCCCCGACACTATTATTGCCAAGAAGGTCACAAAGATCTAATCAGCTCTAAATATTTAATCGTCTAGAACTTAGTTTTGTCTTACAAAGCATAAATATGTTTAAAAAATGGAACTTGACCTCCACCATGACTTGTGGTTAGAATGGAACATTCCAGGGAGCTGACAGATGGGTGAGATGACAGCATCAGTGTTTCCCTTACGTAAGACGGAGTCTTGTGTGACTCTTCACTGTAAAAACGGTGTCTGCAGCTTCCATGCAGCCAATTGTTCTTACCATTAACAGGACAATGTTAACGTGGCCATACACCTTAAAAGGTTGGTCCAGGATTGGAGGAATAGTCTGAAGGAGAACAAAAAGGCAATACTCTTAACCGTATGCACACTTATATGGCGATATTAAATATTTATTGTAAATATAGCATGTACAAAATACTGGACAACCATAAAAAACAATTAAAACCTAGAAAAAAAATGTATCCACCATGGCATATATATAAGTATGCTCAGATGCAAAAAAAAAATCATATACACTAAACTATGTAAGAGACATGTTCACATAATATAAGATAGAATGTCTAAGATGTAAAGTGCATACAATGAGGTTAGAACATGCAAATAATATAAAAGAGACAGTGGGTAAAGTATAAGATGCAATACCAATATCCAATACAAATATAATATACAGGGTAGAGTGTAACAATAAATAAGATCCGTATAACCTTGTAACTGTAATATTGATAAACCTAAATATGTAGTAAATATTTATGGAAAAATGAGAAACTATCAAATAGCGAATAAAAAATGTATAAAATGTCAAGAAAATTGTGACACTGACTGCGACAAGTCAAGAGGCAAGGGAGTCAAGAAGTCCAGGGGTCAAACACCAAGAGTGTATGTCAAAGGCAGAGGGGCAAGACAAAAGATAAAACAAGTCACAGTCTGAGGCCAGAAGTGCAAAATAGTATCGGATTGAGACAAAGGGGCTAGGCATACGAATAGTCAAAAGGCATGTCTGAGGTCAGGCAATCAGAACAGCAAAACACAAAAGCACAAGGCACGCACACCACCGAGCAAAGCTACAGCTGACAATGGTCTGACCATTGCCAGCCAACTAACTAGCCAGGCAATCACTCAGAAAGGTGACACCTGGAGGAAGCCCAGCAGATTTGGCTGATTGAGCTGCTGTGCACTCCTAATCTATAATGGGGATAGTCGGCATAGTCCATGTTTGGGTAGCTGGGCTTTCCCATACACCCCTGCCATCTATTGGGCGGCAGAGCTGTCACTTATTGCACCCTTAGAAACAAAGGGTTTGTGACAAAAATATATAACACTCACAATGTGATGTCCAAAACATCTGAGATAGAATTAAAAATGAGCATCTAGGAGCCAGATTATGGTGCTCTAGGTGTAGAGCCCCTACATATCGCAGCTTCAACAAGGGAAAGGTGTAAACAAAGTGGAAAGGGGGTCTGCACCATATTCTTTTTTTTTTTGCAAAAAAACAAGTGAACTAGAAAATGCTTCTTTAGGGAAAAAAGAGGATTAGATTCATGGTTGGTACATCCCTTTACTGGGGAACACAATTTTTTAAGAGTTAGGTCAGACAACTGTTCTTAATTAATGTTTGGATGCTGAATCCAGAAATGATCTCAGTTTTTCTCTATCACGTCAAGTTTTTGAACTATAGGATTTTTGTCTTCTCAAAACTATGTAAACTACTGTACCTAAAAAGTGTTGTTTTTTTTTTTAAATAGTACAAATATGAACAAAAAATGACAAATATAAGAAATAGGCATGACAAAGTTGTGACTACTCTTACAAGTTGCCACGTAGCTCTATATGAGTCGAATTGTAATCAGATAACAACAAATCTTATTACAGATATCAGTGCAATTGTGCTTCTCTGGCAGGTAAGTTGTGTAGGAAAAACTTGACGTGCTAGAAAAAAACTGACTACATTTTTGGAATCAGCTTGCCAATTTTAGTATAAATCAGCTCAAAAACCTAACTCAACAGAAAATGTTTTTCAAATTGTTCCCCTGTGTTGTCTGTTCATTGTTAATAAGCAGATGCACAGATCAGGTTGTGGAGATCGATCCATGATTGTAATCTGGACCTGCTCCAGGATCTGCATACCATTGAATTCAGTAGCAGATTCATGTAGGTCAGGATCGGGAGTGATCGCACAGCACGACTGATGTGATTGGTGCAGACACATTCTGACTGCATTGTCACATGATCAGATCTTGATGACCGGCTTCTGTAATAGTTTAGTTACTCTTTAAATATACACACATACATCCCAAAGTTTGTGGGCACTCCTTATTATATATCCTATATAAATATAGGTCCAGGACATGGTGCTCCTGACCTTAGTCTTCATGACACCATTCACTACATATGTCCTAGCGTCTTGTGACATCAGTGTTATGTGGACATCGATGTGGATTGAGATTTAATACAGTGGACCTATACATAGGCTGTAAGTATAAATGGACGTAAAGGGGGAGGTTATCCGGGAGACTAGGAGTGGAGCCGCTGCAGACGTCTAACCTATGATTCTAAAGCATCATTAAATTGCCAACTATTAAAATAACTTATACACTAAAAGCCATTTTATATAACACATCTGGCAGACTTCTTTTAAGTGGTGATACGTGCCTCCGTTCACATATTTTACAAGGCTTTATGGAAGCCTTTTTTAATAGGAGCCACAAGTTTCATTTTCCCATCATCTTCACTTTTGATTTTACACGAGGCTTTTACAGTTTCATATTGAATTAGACGGCAGGAATGTGATATTCCAGAATTTCCATCATGTGTACTTAAACAATCGCTAATAGACAGTATACACTTTTAGATCATTTGGCTCTTATAGGGGTTAAACAATTGATGAACTCTGTTTATTGGTGGGGGCTAACACATGGCACCCTATTGATCAGCTGAAATCTACTTCACCAGTTGTCAGATCTACAAAACTCTACAGCAGAAAACATGCAGCCCAGTACATACAGTCCTGCTCATCGTTATTGGCACCCAGGAAGTTTAAGTACATAATGTGGAATATTTCCTGAAAAAAACGAAGCACGTGAAACAGTTTTTTGTATAGAGCGCTCGTGTTAAATACAAAAGAGCAAATGATAAATAATAATTTAAAACAAGAAACAATGGGAGGGAATAATAGAGAAACCCAAAGCTTGCTGTGACACTGGTATTGGCACCCTTTACAGTAAATTAGCACGGTAACACATTTTGATTCACTTGTGGCAAATAACAAATGAGAATCACCTGTGATTAATTGTCGGTGCCCATGTGACATGAGTTAGCCGATGAATAATGACTTCAGTGTATTAAAAAGCCACATGGTAGGCCCTGTTCCTTTGTCACAATGGTGAAGACATAGGGGCTGTCTGAGGACATCAGAACTGCTATTATTAGCAAACACAAGACTTCCAAAGGGTATGAGGCCATCTCCAAAGACCTTGGTATCCCAGTTTCAACAGCACAATGTTATTAAGAAGTTTACCAAGCATGGAACTGTTAAGAACCTTCCTGGGTGTGGGGCAAAGAGGAAAATTGACAAATGTCTTAGAAGGTTGGTGCGAATGTTGGCAAAAACACCACGTCAAACATCGAAAGATCTGAAGTCGAACGTGGAACAGTCTTAGGTCATAGTTTCAACAAGAACCATGTGTTGCAAACTAAACCAAGCAGAGGTTTATAGGTGAAGGCCAAGAAAAAAACATTGCTCTTTTCCAAAAAGTACATTGACAAACCACAATTCTTCTGGGAAAATGTTCTGTGAACAGATGAAACAAAAAAAGAGCTTTTTGTAAATGCAAAGCAAGGAAAAGAACACCCTACCAACAGTTAAGCATGGTGGAGGATCCATAATGCTGTGGGGTTGCTTTGCTGCATCTGGTACTGGAGGCCTTGACCATATTACAGGAATCAATGAAATCATAGAATTATCAAGAGATTTTAGAGCAAAATGTTCTACCCAATGTAAGAAAATTTGTTTTGAGTCTAAATCATGGGCCCTCCAGCATACATCCAAAAGTACACAGGAATAGTTGAAAAAGAAAAAATGGACTATTTTTAAAATGGCCAGCAATGAGTCCTGACCTCAATCCCATTGAAAATCTTTGGGGTGAGCTGACATCTGCCACTGGGAAAACGAACCCTGCAAACATTGAAAAGCTTGAACAACCTGCAAAGGAAGAGTGGGAGAAAATACCAGCTGAGAAGTGCAAGAAGCTTATTGATGGCTACAAGAAACGTTTGGAGGCTGTCATCAATGCCAAAGGGTGTGCAACTAAGTATTAATTGGGGGAGTCTTTACTGCTGCACATGCTGTCTATTCGGTTTCTTCTAGGAAATTGCAACATGTAAGTTGATAAACAATGTTTTATTGTTGTATTACTTTGGACGACTAATCTAAAAATCCTGAGGATTTAAATATGGTACATTTCCGTTTATTTCTGAAGATATTGTACAGTCTATGAAAAAAATGAAGGGGAGCCAATAATGGTGAGCAGCACTGTAGTGTAATGGCCACTGCTTTATGTTTCTTATTAAGGCAAATCAGATATAGGCCATGTTCACACAGTGCGTTTTTTACCGCGGAACCGCGGCGGTTTTGCCGCTGCGGTTCCGCAGCTGTTTTCCATGCAGGGTACAGTACACTGTACCCTATGGAAAACAGGACACACTGTGCACATGGTCCGGAAATTGTAAAAAAAAAGACGCGCTGAATAGCTCCCGGAAAAAAGAAGGAGCATGTCAATTCTTCTTCCTGAACCGCAGCGGTTCTGCACCCATAGACCTCCATTGTGAGGTCAAAATCGCAGTAAAACCCGCAGATCAAAAATATATCTGCGGGTTTTACTGCGATTTGATGTGCAGAACCGCTGCAGCAGGAAGTGCGGGGGAGCGGGCGGAAGTGCGTGGGCGGAGTGTGGCTGCCCCCCCGTGCTCCGATCCCGCCCCCCCGTGCTCCGATGCCCCCCCCTGTGCTCCGATGCCCCCCCCCAGTGCTCCGATGCCCCCCCCGTGCCCTAATCTCCCCCCCTTATACTTACCCGGCGTCCCGGTGTCCGTCCGGCCGTCTTCTCCCTGGGCGCCGCCATCTTGCAAAATGGCGGGCGCATGCGCAGTGCGCCCGCCGAATCTGCCGGCCGGCAGATTCGCTCCAAAGTGCATTTTGATCACTGAGATATAACCTATCTCAGTGATCAAAATAAAAAAATAGTAAATGACACCCCCCCACTTTGTCACCCCCATTGGTAGGGACAATAAAAAAAATTAAGATTTTTTTTTTTTTTTTTTCACTAAGGTTAGAATAGGGTTAGGGTTAGGGGTAGGGTTAGGGGTAGGGTTAGGGTTAGGGGTAGGGGTAGGGTTAGGGTTAGGGTTAGGGGTAGGGTTAGGGGTAGGGTTAGGGTTAGGGTTAGGGGTAGGGTTAGGGGTAGGGTTAGGGGTAGGGTTAGGGGTAGGGTTAGGTATTTTCAGCCATTTTAGCCCTAAAAAGCTTCCTAGGAAACACACAGTAAAAAAAGGATAAAAAAACGCATCAAAAAACGCATCAAAAAACGCATCAAAAACGCATCAAAAACGGACAAAAAAAAGGACCTGCGTTTTCTGCCAAGAGCTGCAGTTTTTTAAAAAAACTGTCCTGAAAAAAAAAGGATGGAAATCCGAACATACCCTTAAAGTGCTATAACTGGCAACCTCCTCCTAATAATGTACAGAGCTGTTGCACCCTGCTTATATCTGGCAACCATCAGCACAGATTTCAGCTGATTTATGGGGTACCAGGTGTCAGATTAAGTGATGGTTTAGTCCCTGACAAACCCTTTAACTAAAGCAGAAGCACTGGTTAAATGGAATCTGTCAGCAGGCTTTTGCTACCTCATCTGAGAGCAGCATAATGTAGGAAAAGAGACTCTGATTCCAACAATGTATCATTTGGTTTACTGGGTGCTGCAGTTGTGACACAATCAGTGTTTTTTTTAGCTGTACCATGTAGCAGTGCTCAGAAAGCTAACCCCACCCACACGACAGCTTTTTGTGTACATTGTCTATTGACAGTGAGCTGCATATAAGAGGAGGGGTGTGATTGGACCACTTGGCATGAGGAAGCTAGTCTGGGCAGTGATAATCTGGTGATCTTGCATTCATTGTATGGAAATAACATCACACAACCTAATAAGTGACACATCATTGAAATCTGCGTGTCAGTCTCTTCCTCATGCTGCCCTTAGATTACATAGCAAAAATGTGCTGACATGCTCCCCATTGACTTAGTATAGTTAGAAATGATCTGTATGATTTTTGTATGGCTCACTTCTAAAAACTAAAAATGCATCTGGTGCTATGGAAAAAACAATAACAAAAAACGAAAAACGTATTCTTAGGAAACATAACATAAACAATGAATGAAGCGGTGGTCACACATTCTCACCTGTGTCCCCTATGATTCTGTGGACAGGTGATTAATCTTGTTATTTGGGCAACCTCTTCAGTGGTTGCCGCCTTCTGAACCATCCTGAAACGTATGGTTGCTTCCCACTCCATTGTAGTATCAAAACTGTGTAATGGCAACATGAACATGTGCGCCCAAGGACTATAAAGTTAAATAACTTCTTAAGACTGCATAGATGTGACTTTACCTAGCGGGAGCGGTATTACAACAATGAAATGCACAAAATAAAACCCCTAATCTGTAACTAGGAATCACACATTTGGGAGAGGCAAGAACTTCATGCATTTTCAGTCGACTTCTCACTCACTATGGGGCTGTTGAAGGTTTCCCAGACCTGGATTTACTCAGTGGGCAAGTTTCCAATTTGCGCTGTAATAAAGTGCACTCCCATGCTCCACACTGCCCTGCTTCAATGAATCTATCGTCTTCTCAGCATGAGCAGATTCCATGGGGGTTACACTCAGGAGCAGCCTCCTCACAGCTCTCAGAAACCTGAGCTAGTAAACCTAGGCATGTGCGAATCAATGTAAAGGCCTTGGAACTGGCCTCCTGAATGGTGACTGCGTGCTGTGTACACGCTGTGCCACTGCCAGGTATTGCCAGTGGTCACGTGACCTCATCTTAGAGATTTGCATATTTACATGCCTGCTAGATGTGTTTTCTACTCGTCTAGTCAGCATGTGACCGCAAGGATGCGAATCTCATACCACTTGCATCATCAGTTCCAGGGAATCACGACCGTGTGTGCGCAGCAAGGTGACTGCATGTTTTGTCCCAAGCCTGGCAATCCTCTTTAACCTGCATTGGTGTACATGGAAGTGACAACTGGTGCACTGGAGACGCCACAGACAGTTCCTCTCTCCTCATGTTTCCTTGCTGAGTCTTTAGTTTTGTATCAGGCTAGAGTCCCTGTCACTACCGGTATCCTATTCAAGTTGTACAGGTAGTCCAGAATCCTCCAGAACGGTACAACCATACCATGTGCAAGACACGTACGGTATGTTCATTGGATGCTTTGTGTTATTCAAAAGTTCAACACATCCTGCAAAAAACGAAGCCTCATCTGGCTAGTGTCGACAGACAAATAAAAAAGTTATGGCTCTTGCAGTAAGGAAAGGAAAAAGCAAAAGGGCAAAAACGGAAAATCGCAAGGCCGTGAATGGGTTAAAATATGCGCAAAGTGGCACAGTATAAATTAGGCATTACATAAAGTATATTAGTCATATATAGTCATTTTACCTCATTAAAGGGGATGTCAACTAATGACCAACCCCAACTCAAGACCCAAATTAACATGAAGGCAGAGTGTACTGACCTCCTGCAGTGGGGCTGTTCCAGAGATGTCCGCCCCGCTGTTCCTGGCAGTGTTGTCAGCTCCGTACTTTACTATTTGATCAGAGCTTCCATCTGCCCTGACGGAATATTCCTATTGGAATATTGATGAGCTGAGGCTGACGAGCAGGCACTCATTGGCTGCAGGGTAACGTGACACAATCTGTGGCGCCAACATGGCTGGAACGGTGCTACTGCAGGAGGAGAATACGCTCTGGGTTTATTTCCTCTGGGATCCTAAATAGAGTAAACTGGGTTGTCGAGTTGTGGACAACTCCTTTAAAGGGACACTGTCACCTGAATTTGGAGGGAACAATCTTCAGCCATGGAGGCGGGGTTTTCGGGTGTTTGATTCACCCTTTCCTTACCCGCTGGCTGCATGCTGGCTGCAATATTGGATTGAAGTTCATTCTCTGTCCTCCATAGTACACGCCTGTGCAAGGCAAGATTGCCTTGTGGCGCCAGAAAGCACGGACTGCGCTGGCGCCAATTCCGGCAGCAGGAGGACGAAGAAAATGGCGGCGGAAAGGAATGGCGTAAGTAACAAATTGCTGTGGCATGAAGTGCCACAGCATAATCAGGGCACAAATATGTGCACGGTGTCCCCCTGCTCCCGGCAGTCTGCGCCTTCCGGCGCCATTTTTTTTTCCTGACACTCTATAATGTAACGCTAGGAGCGTCGCGCCTGCTCAGTCTATAAAGGCTTCGGACAGAGTGACGCTCCCAGCGTTATATTATAGATGTATGTTGCAGTCACGGTATGAAAAGACCTGTATGTGCAGGTAATAGGTACGAGTAATATCCTGATTAAAGGGGCGGACACAAATTCTCAGTTTACTTTTCTGAGACCCTTCCTGGTAAGTATCAAATACAACAATATGGAGGTGAGGAAAGCGTCTAGACTGTTCACCTGTATTGCTTGTACCATCCCATGAATTTCAGGATGAATGAAATGGTCTTATAGTGCCGCTCCAACCCCCTTTGATGTACAGTACATCTAACACTTAGCCTTCTGCGGTACACTCCCTACCTTTTTTTCATACCTTTATGAAAGGAAATGAGTTATTGCAATGTGTATAATGAGGCAGGTCCCCAGTATTTCACTTGGTAAAATGAACTTTTTTGATATCCCAGATCAGATTTTCCTGGCTCATTTCCTAGACGTGTTATGGTATTTCAATTAGTGCAGCCAAGGTCCTTCAGTAAAAACTTCATCGCTTTTAGCTGACTTTTTCTTCTATTCGACTGTTAAAGCAGCTAAACATTTTAGTATTTTATTATTAATTATTAACTGAATACCTGTAAATAAAACATCAGTCCCAAATCCCCTACATATTTGTAGACTATAAGGGGCTACACTTTACATTAATGGCCTATGATCCTTATCCTGTCCTATCTTTAGAGCCCCCATTAATCAGCAGAAAAATATGCGCTGTGCGTACGAAGCTTTCACTGCCCATTTCACATACATTCTGGCGAGTTCTATTACAGTGCAGTCAGGTTACTGTTGGAGGGTTAATTCAGTTTCTTGGCCCGAGCTTTACATTGTAGACATACTGCCTCATATCTATTTCTATATTGAAGCTCCCGAGATACACACCGGTGATAACATGCAAAACTCTCAGGAGTGGGAGCGCTAAATAAGGGACTGATGTTATCTTGAGATTGGGACCACATTGAGAAGTTCTATATATTTAGATTTCAAACATGTCCAACGTATTCGTAATGCCCTTGAATACGTTTTATGACATTAGAAAATCCTCCTCTATCCAAACGCACCAATTACCGTAGATTGGTAACATACACAAAATCTTAAAGGGAACCTGTCTTATAGTTTTGCTATGTAATTTGACAGCAGTATGAGGTGGGGACAAAGACTCTGATTCCAGCAATGTATCACTTAGTATACTGGGTGCAGCAGCTATGATAGAATCACAGTTTTCTCCTCTGCAGTTCTAGAAGAGCTCTGTTGAGTCCTGTGTAACCTCACCCACACCCCTGATGGGCAGCTTTCTATGTACAATGTTTAGTGACAGAAAGATGCTAATTAGTGGTAGGGCGTGGTTGGACTAGGAAACATGAGGCCAGTTTTCCTGTAGTGATAATTTCCTGCTCATAAAACACTGATTGTATTGAAACAGCAAAACAGAGTTCAGTAAGTGACACATCTCTGGAATCAGGCTCTCAGCCCCTACATCATGATGCTCTAAGATTGCAAAGCAAAAATCCGTTGACAGATTCTCTGTAAGATAACTCATAAGATGTGGTCATCTACATCCACCCAACTGATTGGACTGGGGTGACAAATTCACAACCTAAAATTGACAAATTGAAGTTTTATTGGAACTGTTTTTTTAAGCTTGTGTTCGTTAATCCTCCTTACTTTAATTCACTAAATCACCATAGCTGATACATCATATTATTGGTAGCAAAGAGTGTCTCATACTTTATTGGCTCGAGCCATCAGCGTTTATCCAACGAGCAAAAAACTTTCGAAGTAACGTCAATGTCCGGAAACAGCGGCAGGTAGGAGTATAGATTGTTCTTGTTTCAATTCAGGTCCTGCAATTCAGGTCTATCATTCCTGTGATTTCCATAAATCCATGACTTTTCCTTCTTGATGTGGTAATTTCAGTGTGGAGGAGAGTATTAAAAGGAGAACAAAATGTAGACAGAGTGAGCATCCACCTATGGGGACATCTGGGGTGCTCCGAAATGTGGTGTCTAGTCATAGGATGAAGACAGACAGATAACCTATGAAGAGATCTTGAGGTTTTGCATTAATGAAATATTCACTCTCTGGAGAGTTTTCAATATCTTAATTTCATCCGGATGCAGAAACCAGAGGTACTGTAATCTTCTTAGTACATGTGGATTGGCTTTTATGGAAGAATTTCTTGGCTTCAGCATTTCTATATTCGATCTTCAGGGAACATACAATTAAATTGAAATGCCACAAAGTATACTAACGTATTTCGAAAAAGTCCAGTGGAGGAAATTATAGCAGATTGCCATGGGGCTGCACTATACACTACTTTGCAGGGCTTTACATTGTGGTAGAATGGACGTTCAGGAACAAGATCAATGAGTGTAACACATGCACAAATACAAGTGCACAGCACACAGTACAATGAATAATCAACATAAATCGTGGCCAACATGGATTTCGCTTTTTTTTTACATTTTTTGTGTATGTGCCACAATCAGCATACCGTATATACTCGAGTATAAGCCGACCCGAGTATAAGCCGACCCCCCTAATTTTGCAACAAAAAACTGGGAAAACTAATTGACTCAAGTATAAGCCTAGGGTGGAAAATGCAGCAGCTACGGGTAAATGTTAAAAATAAAAATAGATACCAATAAAAATAAAATTAATTCAGGCATCAGTAGGTTAAGTGTTTTTGAATATCCATATTGAATCAAGAGCCCCATATAATGCTCCATATAGTTCTTTATGGCCCCATAAGTTGCTCCATACAAAATATGCCCCATATAATGCTCCATGCAGTACTTTATGGCCCCATAAGATGCCCCATATAATGCTACATTCAGTTCTTTATGGCCCCATAGATGCCCCATATAATGCTCCGTGTAGTTCTTTATGGCCCCATAGAAGCTCCATATAATGCTCCATGCAGTTATGGCCCTATATAATGATCCATTCAGTTATGGCCCCATATAATGCTCCATGCAGTTATAGCCCCATAGATGCCCCATATAATGCTCCATGCAGTTATGGCCCCCTATAATGCTACATGCAGTTATGGCCCCCTATAATGCTCCATGCAGTTATGGCCCCATATAATGCTCCATTCAGTTATGGCCCCATAGATGCCCCATATAATGCTCCATGCAGTTATGGCCCCATATAATGCTACATGCAGTTATGGCCCCATAGATGCCCCATAGACGCTCCATGCAGTTCTTGCCATGCATTGTGCCACATGTAATGCTGCTGCACTAAAAAAAAAAAATGACATACTCACCTCTCATCGCTGCTCCTCAGCGTCCCGTCTCTCAGCAGTGACTGTTCAGGCAGAGGGCGGCGCGCACACTAATACGTCATCACGCCCTCTGACCTGAACAGTCACAGCAAGAGGACGGGAAGACGGAGCGGTGGAACACGGACAGGTGAATATGACATACTTACCTGCTCCCGGCGCTCCTGATGCGGTCCCTGCATGTCCCACGGTCTTCGGGAGCGGCAGCTTCTTCCTGTAGTGAGCGGTCACATGATACAGCCCATTACAGTAATGAATATGCGGCTCCACCCCTATGGGAGTGGAGTCCATATTCATAACTTTAATGAGTGGTACCTGTGACCGCTGAACAGGGGAAGAAGCTGCAGGCGCCCAAAAACTGTGGGACATACAGGGACCGCGTCAGGAGCGCCGGGAGCAGGTGAGTATTTGACAGGCGTCGCTCCCCCTCACCCGCCGACCCCCCCGCCTTCCATGACTCAAGTATAAGCCGAGAGGGGCACTTTCAGCCCATTTTTTTGGGCTGAAAAAATCTCGGCTTATACTCGGCTTATACTCGAGTATATACGGTACTTACTTACTGAAGCTCTTGGCACTCCACCAGAGCCTCCTGGCCGCTTTCTGCTGGAACAGTGAGGTCACATCTACAACTGCTTTATGACTGCTGCAGCCAATCACTGAGCTCAGTGGTAATGTCCCATTAGGTAGCACGTATGAGCCCAGATTGGCTGCAGCTGTCTTTTGAAGAGTGACTACATAGTCCACGAGAAGCTTGAATTTCTTTTTAATGAGGTTTTCCCTTAGGCCACATTCCCACATCCGTATTTTGTCTTTATGTTACATCTGTATTTGTAAACCAAAAACAAGTATTTTACCTCAGTATTTGTAAGCCAAAACTAGGAGTGGGTGATAAATACAGAAGTGGTGACGTGTTTCTATTTGACTTTTCCCCCATTACTGGTTTAAGCTGATATAAAACACTGACCAAATACTGAATGTGTGAATGTGGCCTAACAGAAACAATTGCACTTGTTCCTTTTCGTCCCACTTCTGGTTTTGGTTTACAAATACTGACGAAAATGCTGCCATGTGAACATGGTCTAACCATGTAAGAAAAATATCTCTGATAAAGTGGATAAGAATAAAGTTCCATTTGGTTTTATTTTGCTATTTTTTGGCCCAAAATATTGTAGAAAAATATTAACATTTACAGTGAAATACAATATTGCTTACACATGGTATTTTGCTTTATTTTTTGTTTTGAGTCATTTTGGGCAATTGTTTTGTGAATACCATTACCAATTTCAGATATTTTAGGCCTTTTTCTTTGTAGAGAAAGTTCATTTGAAAAACACCTAAACTCGCCCAGAAATGGATAACACTGTTTAATGGCTGGCTCACCTCCTACACCTCTAGCTGTACCCACATGGCTTACATTATTCTTAAAAATGATATAAATGCAGATATACTGTAAAACTGTTATATATAAGACAGTTTACAAATAGAAAAATACATGTACAAAGTATTACAAAGTACCAAGTCATTAACATGGTAAGACTTTTCCTTGCCTTTGGTAAATGCTCTAAATTTGCTAAATTTCTGTGAAAAACGTGAAAGCCTTATTCACACTGTCATATTACATAATACAAATCCCTTTTTGTACAGAGCCATAATAGGGCTCCATTCTGGTATATGAGCCAGCAGCATTATACTTTTTTCTTCCTCCACTTTTATATGCGGGCAAAATAATAATTTCTCCTTCAAATTTCTTATGAGTTCAGCAGATACATCGCCCACTCAAAAAGAGAGGATGGCAAGTTCTAAAGCATATGCATCAGGAGAGTCCCTGCACTTATTAGTCTGGCATGTGTTATGAAAGGCAATTCAGAATCACAATGGACATGGAGGATAGAGCACATACAGTGAACTGACAATAACCCAAAATAATAGAACGAGCTCTGAGACGTGGGAACTCTGCAGACCGCAATCCCTAAGCCTATCAAACCACACTAAAGGTAGCCGTGGAGCGCTCCTGACCAGAACCTAGGCGCCTCGTCACAGCCTGAGAAACTAGCTAATCCTGAAGATAGAAAAATAAGCCTACCTTGCCTCAGAGAAATTTCCCAAAGGAAAAGGCAGCCCCCCACATATAATGACTGTGAGTAAGATGAAAACACAAACATAGAGATGAAACAGATTTAGCAAAGTGAGGCCCGACTAGCTGAACAGAACGAGGATAGGGAAGATAACTTTGCGGTCAGCACAAAAACCTATAAAAAACCACGCAGAGGGGACAAAAAGACCCTCCGCACCGACTAACGGTACGGAGGTGGTCCCTCTGCGTCTCAGAGCTTCCAGCAGGCGAGAAAAACCAATAAAGCAAGCTGGACAGAAAAATAGCAACAAAATAACATAAGCAAAACAGCTTTGCAGAGCAGCAGGCCACAGGAATGATCCAGGGAAAAAACAAGTCCCACACTGAAACATTGACAGGAAGCATAGATCAAAGCATCAGGTGGAGTTAAGTAGAGAAGAAGCTAACGAGCTCACCAGATCACCTGAGGGAGGAAACTCAGAAGCTGCAGTACCACTTTCCTCCACAAACGGAAGATCCCAGAGAGAATCAGCCGAAGTACCACTTGTGACCACAGGAGTGAACTCTGCCACAGAATTCACAACAGTACCCCCCCTTGAGGAGGGGTCACCGAACCCTCACCAGAGCCCCCAGGCCGACCAGGATGAGCCACATGAAAGGCACGAACAAGATCGGGAGCATGGACATCAGAGGCAAAAACCCAGGAATTATCCTCCTGAGCATAACCCTTCCATTTAACCAGATACTGGAGTTTCCGTCTTGAAACACGAGAATCCAAAATCTTCTCCACAATATACTCCAATTCCCCCTCCACCAAAACCGGGGCAGGCGGCTCAACAGATGGAACCATAGGTGCCACGTATCTCCGCAACAATGACCTATGGAATACGTTATGTATGGAAAAAGAATCTGGAAGGGTCAGACGAAAAGACACAGGATTAAGAACCTCAGAAATCCTATACGGACCAATAAAACGAGGTTTAAACTTAGGAGAGGAAACCTTCATAGGAATATGACGAGAAGATAACCAAACCAGATCCCCAACATGAAGTCGGGGACCCACACGGCGTCTGCGATTAGCGAAAAGTTGAGCCTTCTCCTGGGACAAGGTCAAATTGTCCACTACCTGAGTCCAAATCTGCTGCAACCTGTCCACCACAGTATCCACACCAGGACAGTCCGAAGACTCAACCTGTCCAGAAGAGAAACGAGGATGGAACCCAGAATTGCAGAAAAACGGTGAAACCAAGGTAGCCGAGCTGGCCCGATTATTAAGGGCGAACTCAGCCAAAGGCAAAAAGGACACCCAGTCATCCTGATCAGCAGAAACAAAGCACCTCAGATATGTTTCCTAGGTCTGATTGGTTCGATCGGTCTGGCCATTAGTCTGAGGATGGAAAGTCGAGGAAAAAGACAAGTCAATGCCCATCCTACCACAAAAGGCTCGCCAAAACCTCGAAACAAACTGGGAACCTCTGTCAGAAACAATATTCTCTGGAATGCCATGCAAACGAACCACATGCTGGAAGAACAAAGGCACCAAATCAGAGGAGGAAGGCAATTTAGACAAGGGTACCAGATGGACCATCTTAGAAAAGCGATCACAGACCACCCAAATGACTGACATCTTTTGAGAAACGGGAAGGTCAGAAATAAAATCCATAGAGATATGTGTCCAAGGCCTCTTCGGGACCGGCAAGGGCAAAAGCAACCCACTGGCACGAGAACAGCAGGGCTTAGCCCGAGCACAAATCCCACAGGACTGCACAAAAGCATGCACATCCCGCGACAGAGAGGGCCACCAAAAGGATCTAGCCACTAACTCTCTGGTACCAAAGATTCCAGGATGACCAGCCAACACCGAACAATGAAGTTCAGAGATAACTCTATTCGTCCACCTATCAGGGACAAATAGTTTCTCCGCTGGGCAACGATCATGTTTATTAGCCTGAAATTTTTGCAGCACCCGCCGCAAATCAGGGGAGATGGCAGACACAATTACTCCTTCCTTGAGGATACCCGCCGGCTCAGATAAACCCGGAGAGTCGGGTACAAAACTCCTAGACAGAGCATCCGCCTTCACATTTTTAGAGCCCGGAAGGTACGAAATCACAAAGTCAAAACGGGCAAAAAACAACGACCAACGAGCTTGTCTAGGATTCAAGCGCTTGGCAGACTCGAGATAAGTCAAGTTCTTATGATCAGTCAATACCACCACGCGATGCTTAGCTCCTTCAAGCCAATGACGCCACTCCTCGAATGCCCACTTCATGGCCAGCAACTCTCGGTTGCCCACATCATAATTACGCTCAGCAGGCGAAAACTTCCTGGAAAAGAAAGCGCATGGTTTCATCACTGAGCAACCAGAACCTCTCTGCGACAAAACAGCCCCTGCTCCAATCTCAGAAGCATCAACCTCGACCTGGAACGGAAGAGAAACATCTGGTTGACACAACACAGGGGCAGAAGAAAAACGACGCTTCAACTCTTGAAAAGCTTCCACAGCAGCAGAAGACCAATTGACCACATCAGCACCCTTCTTGGTCAAATCGGTCAATGGTTTAGCAATACTAGAAAAATTGCAGATGAAGCGACGATAAAAATTAGCAAAGCCCAGGAACTTTTGCAGACTTTTCAGAGATGTCGGCTGAGTCCAATCATGGATGGCTTGGACCTTAACAGGATCCATCTCGATAGTAGAAGGGGAAAAGATGAACCCCAAAAATGAAACCTTCTGCACACCAAAGAGACACTTTGATCCCTTCACAAACAAAGAATCACGCAGGACCTGAAAAACCGTTCTGACCTGCTTCACATGAGACTCCCAATCATCCGAGATGATCAAAATGTCATCCAAGTACACAATCAGGAATTTATCCAGGTACTCTCGGAAGATGTCATGCATAAAGGACTGAAACACTGATGGAGCATTGGCAAGTCCGAACGGCATCACGAGATACTCAAAATGACCCTCGGGCGTATTAAATGCAGTTTTCCATTCATCACCTTGCTTAATTCGCACCAGATTATACGCACCACGAAGATCTATCTTTGTGAACCAACTAGCCCCCTTAATCCGAGCAAACAGATCAGATAACAATGGCAAGGGGTACTGAAATTTAACCGTGATCTTATTAAGAAGGCGGTAATCTATACAAGGTCTCAGCGAACCATCCTTCTTGGCTACAAAAAAGAACCCTGCTCCTAATGGCGACGATGACGGGCGAATATGCCCCTTCTCCAGGGATTCCTTCACATAACTGCGCATAGCGGTGTGCTCAGGCATGGACAAATTAAACAATCGACCCTTTGGGAACTTACCACCAGGAATCATTAGCACTTTTGGCTTCCTGTACTGTTATGAAAGGCAATTCAGAATCACAATGGACATGGAGGTCAGAGCACATACAGTGAACTGACAATAACCCAAAATAATAGAACGAGCTCTGAGACGTGGGAATTCTGCAGACCGCAATCCCTAAGCCTATCAAACCACACTAAAGGTAGCCGTGGAGCGCTCCTGACCAGAACCTAGGCGCCTCGTCACAGCCTGAGAAACTAGCTAATCCTGAAGATAGAAAAATAAGCCTACCTTGCCTCAGAGAAATTCCCCAAAGGAAAAGGCAGCCCCCCACATATAATGACTGTGAGTAAGATGAAAACACAAACATAGAGATGAAACAGATTTAGCAAAGTGAGGCCCGACTAGCTGAACAGAACGAGGATAGGGAAGATAACTTTGCGGTCAGCACAAAAACCTATAAAAAACCACGCAGAGGGGACAAAAAGACCCTCCGCACTGACTAACGGTACGGAGGTGGTCCCTCTGCGTCTCAGAGCTTCCAGCAGGCGAGAAAAACCAATAAAGCAAGCTGGACAGAAAAATAGCAACAAAATAACATAAGCAAAACTTAGCTTTGCAGAGCAGCAGGCCACAGGAATGATCCAGGGAAAAAACAAGTCCCACACTGAAACATTGACAGGAAGCATAGATCAAAGCATCAGGCGGAGTTAAGTAGAGAAGAAGCTAACGAGCTCACCAGATCACCTGAGGGAGGAAACTCAGAAGCTGCAGTACCACTTTCCTCCACAAACGGAAGATCCCAGAGAGAATCAGCCGAAGTACCACTTGTGACCACAGGAGTGAACTCTGCCACAGAATTCACAACAGGCATGTGCAATAAAAACAATTTTAACTTGTGAGCCCAGCAAGACAGTGCTTTTCAGGTTTTGTGTTAAAGGACAGGTACTTTATAAATATTTCAACAATGTTCCTGTCGGGATATTTCTAAAAATGTGTCCCCTCGGTCAGCCATATAGGTTGCTGCTTTCTTTTCCAGAAGGAACTCTAGTTTCCTTACAAAGGCAGTGTGCACACAGACTCTTTTTCCTATGTTTCTAGGGCAGAAACCTTACTGAAACTGATTTGTAAAGTTTCCAGTAAGATTATGCTTCAAAAAACGACTCTGTGCACATATCCTAGTTTTAATGAATCTCCTCCATTAATGTACATAAATAAGGGAACAGGCGTATTGTAATTTATGCTAAAATGTGGGGTGGTGCATTATAGAGTTTGACAGATTCATTTAGTTAATTGGGCCAAAGTTAGTACAGGAAGGGAAGCAGATCACAAACACAAAGTGCTTGTAAATGATTTCATTTTTTTTGCTTCACATATGCTATAACCACAGAAGCTTTCCAACAAAATCCAGATGTAGAGTCAAGAAGTCCAGGGAATCAGAGGAACATAGGAGTCTTTCTATAGTCTCATACATGAAAACCCTGCAGATGTTCCCATGGTCTTAAAGGATCGTCTCCAAATATTGGGATAGGACTTGTGTGCATTATGTTTGGGGACTAATGCTATATACAGATGCATCTCACAAAATTAGAATATGGTTCGGAGAGCCATGTCATCTGCTGGTGTAGGTCCATTGTGTTTTATCAAGACCAAAATCAGCGCAGCCGTCTACCAGGAAATTTTAGAGCACTTCATGCTTCCCTCTGCCGACAAGCTTTTTGGAGATGGAAATTTCATTCTCCAGCAGGACTTGGCACCTGTCCACACTGCCAAAAGTACCAATTCCTGGATTTAAAAAAACAACAGTATCACTGCGCTTGATTTTCCAGCAAACTAGTCAGACCTTAACCCCATAGAAAATCTATAGAGTATTGCCAAGAGGAAGATGAGAGACACCAGACCCAGCAATATAGACAAGATGAAGGATGCTATCAAAGCAACCTGGGCTTCCATAACACCTCAGCACTGCCACCGGCTGATCGCCTCCATGCCACGCCGTATTGATTCAGTAACTGATGCAAAAGGAGCCCTGACCAAGTATTGAGCGCATTTACTGAACATACATTTCAGTAGGCCAACATTTCGGATTGTAAAATCATTTTTCAAGCTGATGTTATAAAGTATTCTGATTTACGAGATAATGACTTTTGGGTTTTCATTGGCTGTAAGCCATAATCATTAACATTAACAGAAATAAACACTTGAAATAGATCACTCTGTTTGTAATGACTCTATATAGTATATGAGTTTCACTTTTTGCATTGAACAACTGAAATAAATTAACTTTTTGATGATATTCTAATTTCGTGAGATGCACCTATACATGTTGAGAAGCAGCTCAGCTTTAAAGGGACACTGTCACCTCTAAAATTCAAATTAAACCATTCATATACATACATAGGGGACTTGGCCCCTACAAAATGATGCTTGTAGTGTAGATTTTACTTATTCTATTTTTTGTAAAAACAGTTGTATGAATATGTAAATGAGGAGACTTTGTGCACTTTTGGCATGATCAAGGGAGCAATGCATCATTTTACTTCAAATACAATCTTCCACACCATACATTATGTTGATTGACAGTACTCATTTTCCAGTACTCTATGATTTGAATCCTCTGCCCTGTGCACACTAACAGTGCAGGAGTGGAGAGCACACACAGTGTCAGTGTGTCCCATCTCTATTGGTTGCAGAGGTTGTATAAGATCTCAGCTAATGGATGATGCTGATAAGAGACGGAGATGAGAAAAATGCACACACTGACATTTTGAGTATGCATGGTGAACCCCTGCAGTGTCGGTGTGTGCTCGCTCTCTGTCAGCATCGGCTACCGGCAGCTGTGCGATCCTGTGTATGTGAAGGGCCGCTGCAGACAGTAGAGGGGTGAGAACACGCCTGCACACACTGGCTGTGTATGTACTCTCAACTCCTGCAGTGTCAGTGTGTGCTCGCTCTCTGTCAGCATCGACCACCGGCAGCTGTGCGATCCTGTGTATGTGAAGGGCCGCTGCAGACAGTAGAGGGGTGAGAACACACCTGCACACACTGGCTGTGTATGTACTCACAACTCCTGCAGTGTTAGTGTGGGCTGTGCTGAGGATTCAGCTCAGGCATCACTCCAAAATGCTGTCAATCAACGTAGTAGGAGGTGTGGGGGACAGTAACTGAGGGGATCAAAGCTACAATATCATGTACCTAGTCAACTAAATTGGCTGCTGCAGTTCACACCATTAGGAATGGAGCTCTGCAACTTGGGAATAGGGCTCTGCAGAGGTCCGTCCTGAATGGAGCAGGGGGGGGGGTGCTCGACCTTTTCCAGATTTACTGTCCATGAGACTGCGAAGCTGGGAGCCTGCTCTAATGTCTATGGTTTCTATAACAACAATTGAAAAACAATGATATACTGGGAAACCTCCTGTTATTACCTGCAACATTCACAGCTGTATTGTGAGAACATGGCTTATAAAAGCGGAACATAACTAAAACTGTATCCAGTAAGGCGGTATAAGTGAAGTACTAGATTTATTAAGCAGGAAAAATAAACTGCAGTCATTGCGCTCTTTACTTGAAGAGCAGGAACAATAACACTGCAGGTGTCGGGAGACATAAACAGCGTAAAGCAGGAAAACCATCAGCTACAGACGTTATAAAACCAGTACCAAAAGTATGAGTGCCTGCAAGGCATTAATAAGAATAATGTCCCCACCAGAGGCGCATCGGCCAAGATGCTGGAATGAAGTAACTGTCGGAGACATGCTAAGGGGCGCCTCACACTTACTCTGCTTTCTCCACCAGTTTAAGGTCTTCCTAGATTCTTCTCGGGATTCAGAGCACAAATGCTGAATGGCAGCCAAATACCCTAAGGGAGTCATCCATACATTACATCCTTATTCCGGCCATAACCTATGTCTCATGCAATCATCTTCCCCATACAGGACATGCTCACTTTACAGAGAGAATATCCTGCCATTTCCTCACTAACCTGATTACACAGACTGTGATCCATAGCGCTATATGCGGAGTGGAAGTATATGGGTAATTACTGTATGTAAGCATCAGCTTAAGATAGTACATTGATGAGCTTAAGAAATGATCTGTGTCTTTTTTAGGATTACTGGTGAGTCATAAATTCTACACAAGAGTCACAATTAATTGCTGACTATCTTTTCAATTGTTTTATGCTTAGAATTTATTCTGCTGCTAATTTCTGTCCCCACCCTAACGCCTCATGAGACTCTCGGTTTTCCTATAAAACGCCCTTACTGCGTCATATTGTGTTTTCAGCTATCAAATCTTTTCTCGTCTGGATCACACTACATCAGCAGCCTGTTAGATAGCTTCATAGCAGGGTGAATACATATAGTCAAAGAAGAGCCATGGTAAAAACCACAAAAAATGCCCTATTGTAGTCAAAAAAGTGGATATGACACTTGGGTTTGCAAAACTTTAGTAGACTTTCATGTTGTCCTCTGGGGCCTCTTTCATCCATGACCCCATAAAAGCAATGAGCTGCACATATATTTAACAGTTTTAGGAAAGCAGCAGAACAAGTTACAAGAAGGGAGAATTTCATTACTTTTTTATTCTGACATGTCTCCTTAATCACGGCCAATAGAACAGTAGCGGCCACCTTATTATATGACTTGTACAGTATTCCCCCATTATCTTGACCTTGCGCCCTACTTTAGGGTTTTGAGTTTCTTTTAGTTTATGGAATTCACTGCAATATTCTCAAGACCTTAAGGGTGGATTTTTATAATACCTTTGCATGGAAAATCCCATTTCTTTTTTGGGATCTGACTAATCAGACTAGGCTTCTTAGTAAGAACACCATAGAGCATCAGTGCGGAGGAAACCTGTGTCCTCACTCCCAGCTTCCTGTATAATAACTACATCTCTTAGCAACAAACAAAACACTAATTGACAAATAAACCGAAAAATCCGTTTGGGAAGCCGTGCATAGAACAAGATGTTTGGAGAGAGGTCATTAATTGTATGAATAAGTCCAGCCAAGACGTTTACACTCCTGTAATACATTACTTATTGCACTCTTCGCGAGGAGCTATAAATATGCTCTCTAGAAGGGCTGTTTATTGGACTTCCAAACATTTTCATTTTGCTTATAAGATTTAATTTGCCTTTGCCCCTGCACTTGAAGTAATCAGTAAAGGAGATTCCCACCCCTGTCAATATGCCTTTGGGGTGTATACATGGGCTGTAAGGGCAGTATAGACAGAATCCAGCCATGACTGTACTTTAACAATCACCAGAAGAGAATGTAAATAATCCTACATTCCAGTTTTATATTTACTTGATATTAAAGTAGACTCTGTCAACTAGTTTTGTTTTCCCCGTGCTTTATATAATTCTAACAGGTAACATTTGCAAGTTAGTTTGTTGAATGCCTTTTTAGATGGGGCTGTCATTCCAGGTGCATTTTTTTAAATAAGCCACCATGTGCATATTCTTCGATAAGTAGTCTTTCTGACTACTATTCCATTATTATGATGTATTTGTGTGCAGTTTTGCATTTTTTCTCCTCTGGATTCTTTATGACTGGATTGTCAGTTTATCATGAACTTAGTTCGACAGTGGGCTTGTACCACATGCCACAGGATCAGGAGCGCTGGTCCCAGCACACAATGCTTTCTTCTGTCCTTTATGGGGTCCCCATTATTCTCCAGGTTCAGTATGGTCATGAGTCACCTGCTCCTTTATAAGTCAGACAGTTCAATGTGAGCATCCATTAATAGATCCCATGGACATTGTAGGGAATGTCAAGAACAGGGTCAAAAACAAGTAGAATCAACTTAAATATTCTCTAATAACTTCAAACCTTCACAGATAAGACATAACCAGGTTAGAATAACTAATCTTCCCAGAATACTAAGCTAAGCAATGAAACATTCACTTAGTTCACTGGCTAGACAGGAGAGAACTCGGATTGGTCAGGTGGCTTCCTGCAATCTGTATGGGTGCCCTCACATACCCACCAACCCCACTGTGATTCTCAAGGTCTGGCATACTGAGACTTATGGTGCATTTAGACATAGTTAATACAGTTCAAAAAAGACAAATGTCCAGAATGATAACTAGAATGGTCATCCTTATAGAGAATCGGCAGGACATCCCATTTAACAGATAACAGTTATTTTTTGCAGGCATAAACAATCCGATCAAATGAGCATTCACCCACACTTTTTTATTTCAATTTTTCTTTTTTTTTTCATTTGTAATGAAAGAGAGCAAAATGTAAAAAGTAAACAGTAAATAAGCAGTTTCTAAAAAATTAAGGGAACACTTAAATCCGGCTTCAGATCTCAACAAACTTTAGTTGCATTCTCTTTTAGTGGTTGTCTTGCAGTTGCCTCTCCAGTAGAGTTGAGTGATTTTGTTCATAAACGATCGCCAAATCTGAATTTGTCTGAATCTTGATAGATTTGCCTAATTCTACTCTCAATCACTTTCTATTCCAACCTAAGGACAGATTAATGTCCCTGAAGTTTAAGTGACTTGGCGTTATACTGTGATGCTAAAGTGTTGCCTTCATTTTTTTAACCAGCGCATGTTCAATTTACTGCTATTTGCTAAAATTGGAATTCATTAATATTCACAAACATATTTGTATATATTTACTTTTAATAATACATTAAAAACCCATGCGAAACCATTAAAAACCAAACTCAAATTTCACCTAGAACGGCTTGTAAATTTTGCATTAGACATGAAATAATGATCCTTTTTTTATATATCCAATGCTCTGTATGAAATCTATGCGACCTCAGACATAGATTTCTGTATTTATGCTTTGAGTGTATGATTATTTTGGTTATGAAGTTGATGAAGTTCATTAATATGAATTAAATATCAAGATAAATAAATCTACTAGTGCGGCTTAAAAGGTCATGCTCCATTAATCTGTTCCAGGACAAATTTGAGTTAGGCTTTTGATGTTTTGGATTCCACATGTATTACTATATGTGAATTTTATACAAATCTGTTTGTGATGAACAATTGTTTACTGATTTTTGTACTTAGAAAAAATTGAACATTTTCTTAGCTAGTGTGAGAAAAAAAGATCTTGGTGTTTTCAACCACATACTTTATTATGGAAATATCCAAAGCATAACGAACATACAGTGGGTATGGAAAGTATTCAGATCCTTTTAAATTTTTCACTCTTTGTTTTATTGCAGCCATTTGGTAAATTCAAAAAAGTTCATTTTTTTTCTCATTAATGTACACTCTGCACCCCATCTTGACTAAAGAAAAAACAGAAATGTAGAAATTTTTGCAATGAAACAAAGAGTGAAAAATGTAAAGGGGTATGAATACTTTCCGTACCCACTGTATCTAGAATGTTGTGTAATGGTTGATATGTATTTCTGTCTGTCCATTTAATGTTTAGGCTGGCAAATAACAGTGCAAAATGTAGGTGGACTTTTTTCAGGGTGGTAGACTTGGAAGCAATCAGTATGCAGTTCCTTCTATCTTCAGTGTTGCTCTTGCCTGTACACAGGTCCCCTGACACACAGGGCTGTAAACCTTTTCACACTTCTTTATATCAGTGTGCCACATATGCTAATAAGATGTTTCCCAGCAATATAGCAAGAAATAGAGAATATAACAGTAACTTACTTGTACATGTCTGTTCCCTTGTAGAGTGTAAGACTTCGCGATCAGGATCCTCACTCCTGTTGTACCTGTCTGACACTTAACAGATTTGGTTTACTTGTTTTGTACCTTGCTATGTATTGCTAAATGATTCCTTGTACTGTAAACCAGTTTGTTGGAAAAAATAATAAATAATTCTGATAATTATTTGGTTGCATTGATATGGCGAGAAAGCCCACCCCACTCCCTGGCGTCGGACTCTGGGAACAACGGCATCCTACAATAGTGAACCCACTGTTAAGCAGGGAGTACAGAATAAAGTTATAGCTTGATCTGTAAACCAGTTGAGTTATATTATTTTTCTCCACTTTAACAGAAAATACTGTTTAGAATGAGCACATTCCATTGTAATACCTTTTCACTTGTGTTTTGCATTGAAAAAGCTTTGAAAAATAAGTTTCCTCCTTGTAAGCCATTTGTATGCCTCAAATTTATGTGTAAATATTTAAGCTACAGCACTTGAGAAAAATCTGTTAGGTACTTTAGGTGGTTAATGGGCTCATCAATCAATGCATAGAAAGAAAACCAGAAAAATAAACGAAAGAAGGGAGAATATGGACATTTAAGGACATTTAGTCAGGCAGGGCGTTCTCACTTTCTATCATTTCAAGCTCTAGGTTTAGAGTAGTCACTTAAAGTCTTAATTAACATATTTACAGTTTTATTATATATTTTACTGTTAGATTTTTTTAAATTAAAATATGCATTCAATTAATTTCAAAATGTCAGCAGACATATGATGTCATAAGCGCTTAGTTTTGTGCAGAGACACAGGCTGAATCCCTTCTGTCATGTATGTGACTTGGGAAGAATCGTCTACACATCTTATGAATAAGGCTATTCATACATAGACGTAACAAGGCTTAATGGCTGCGGAACGCTCTGGAGTAGCTTATTAACCGATTGGTCAAGCATAGAAAATATCCAATTAAATGTAAAATGACTCACTTGTGGTCAGTGATGCAATGAATGTGGAATTGGCTGTGTGTAGGTGTCTGCAGTAAGGCGTATGGCCTGTGATTAATGCTGTTGCCCTACAGGTAGGAACTTGTATATCGTCTTATCTTCTTATCAAACTTCTTTTTCTTCACAGCTCTGATTGTGCAGAATATAAATGTTGCTTTGCAGCCCTGCTCTCCTGTTCTCAAGTCTCACCAAGGACAACATCTGCAAGGAGTTTGTATGTTCTCTCCGTGTTTGCGTGGGTTTCCTCCGGGTACTCCGGTTTCCTCCCACACTACAAAAATATATTGATAGGGACTTTAGATTGTGAGCCCCAATGGGGACAGTAATGATATCTGTAAAGTGCTGCAGAATATGATGGTTCTATATAAGTAAGCAAAATAAATGTATACGCTTCTTAGGCACAGTTACAAACACACTTTTGTAAAAGTTAATTTAGGCCCCGATTCATCAAAGCTTTTACTCCAGAAAACTGGTATAAAAAGCTTTGAAAAATTTAGATTTTGATGTTTTTAAAAACGTCCAGCTCTGACAAAGTGGCTAAAATTTTGGCATGGTGGAATAAAGTGACATCCCATTCATCAAAATCGTGGCAAGTGGTGCCATTCCTTACTCCATAAATTTTTGGGGTGAGGTGCAAGTACAACTCGTCCCACAAGAAAACAAGCCCTCATATTGTTATATTGATAGTAAAATAAAAAAGTTATGGTTTTTGGAAGAAGGGGAGGAAATAATGAAAAGGGCCACAACGTAAAGTAATAAAGACACTGGATACCGATGATATTGGAAACAGGAACCCATAATAAGTCTAAAGCGTCATTCACACATTCAGTATTTGGTCAGTATGTTACATTGGTATTTGTAAGCTAAAATCAGGAGAGGAACAAACAGAGGAAAAGTATAATAGAAAAAGTGTGATATTTGGCTTGCAAATACTGTCGTTAAATTCTGACCAAATACTGCACTTGTGAAGTCTAATGCTTGGTCTTCACACAATGAAGCAGATTTAAAACTGTAGATTTAATATGTAGACAATGTTAAGTATACTAAAATTTACCATTATCAAGCTGGACAATAAATTTGGAGCATCTATAGTCTGTCTAATCTAAGCCTACGCCACCTATTACGGTAGTTGGCTTACTTTGTGTCCAAGAGGTTTGTCCAATTTGTCAGCATGGTATAGCATCTAAAGTCACAGGCCGATGTGTAAAAAGGCCGAGTTATCATCATGTTTCAGCCACACATCTGTGATAACGTTGGGGGTTATACCTGAACCCTTGATGACATGACAGGGGCAATATACAGTACTTCATGTATTTATCAAATCGAGTCCAAAATATACATTTTTTTTGTTCACTTGAACTTTTTTCAGCTGAATCCATCTTTTGAAGTCAAACAAAAGCGTAGTCTTCTGTGTATATATTGGTAGGTAAGTGTTGATGATGGCTTCACGATGTACTGTTATTGCACCCAAAGGTCAGCCTTTGGACATTCTCATCTGCGGTATGTTTAGATACACTTTCCTGCTATTTTCACAACCCTGAAAAATAATTTTGGCTAATGACATGATATAAATGTATTTTTGTTGGGTCAGATGTTTTATGCATATGCCACAATCCTGTAGGAAACATAGCTATGTCACATATATTTACATCATATAAATAATAGATGTTTATGTAATGTACATGTATAATATATGATAGTCTGAGCTGGAAGCTGGAGCTGTGAATTTAGCTTCTGTTTTTTTTTATGTGTTACAGGACACTTGCCAAACTGATTCAATGTTGTTATTTCATGGTATAAAATAATAGGGAACAATTCAGCACTTTTTTAGCACAAGCCTAAACAGCAATGCAGCTTGAAATTCCCCCAAATGTCTAGACATTTGCAATGGTGTAATCATGTAAAAAGCTGTATTGGCCTGTAATTCATTGAATCACTTTGTATGGAGCTATAGCATGGAGATAAACCATACACTGGGGCCTCCGCCCTTATTGTAGTCAGTGACAAGCCAGGTACAGCTATAATAAAGGCATTTACAGAGCACTGAACTACATAAAAAAAAACATTTGCGCAAATGCCTACTATTGTTTATTATAGGTAATGGTAAAAACAAGTGGCTTGATTTTGCACTTCTGTAGGAAGAAGAATGACGGATGACAATCTAATAGAAAGTGGTATATTTGTCAATGTGTTTCGAAGGATATAGCTTCATCTGGACAACCACGATAAGGATACTGTCATGATTTGGACAGGGTTAATGCCCTGCCCTCTCAGGGTTAATTGTTGTGGCCTCCATTTGGATCTGGGAGGGATATTTATGCCCACGCTGGATTAGGATTCCCTGTCAATTATACTTTAATTTTGTCTGTGTGCCTGAGCCCCTCGTGTGCGTGTGCATACTGTGTTGTTTGTTTACTCTCCATACTTTATCTGGTCTGTTTGATCCTCTTGGCTTCCATGCTTTGTGTTTCTATTCATTCGCTTTCTCGGCTTTCTGACCTCTGGCTTCCACCTGACTATCCTTCTGTCTCACCCTACTGTACCTCGCTTGTCCCCTAGATATTGACCTCGGCACGTTTGATTACTCTCTGGCGCCGTTTACCTCCTTTGCAAAATAGTGAGGAAAGAATGGTTGTAGATGACGAGGAAAAAGCTAACATATTAAACACCTTTTCTTCTCCACGGTATACACGGTGGAAAATGAAATGCTAGGTGAAATCCCAAGAAACAATGAAAACCCTATATTAAGGGTCACCGATCTAACCCAAGAAGAGGTGCGAAACCGGCTAAATAAGATTAAAATAGATAAATATCCGGGTCCGGATGGCATACACCCACGAGTACTAAGAGAACTAAGTAATGTAATAGATAAACCATTATTTCTTATTTTTAGGGACTCTATAGCGATGGGGTCTGTTCTGCAGGACTGGCGCATAGCAAATGTGGTGCCAATATTCAAAAAGGGCTCTAAAAGTGAACCTGGAAATTATAGGCCAGTAAGTCTAACCTCTATTGTTGGTAAAATATTTGAAGGGTTTCTGAGGGATGTTATTCTGGATTATCTCAATGAGAATAACTGTTTAACTCCATATCAGCATGGGTTTATGAGAAATCGCTCCTGTCAAACCAATCTAATCAGTTTTTATGAAGAAGTAAGCTATAGGCTGGACCACGGTGAGTCATTGGACGTGGTATATCTCAATTTTTCCAAAGCGTTTGATACCGTGCTGCACAAGAGGTTGGTACACAAAATGAGAATGCTTGGTCTGGGGGAAAATGTGTGTAAATGGGTTAGTAACTGGATTAGTGATAGAAAGCAGAGGGCGATTGTAAATGGTATAGTCTCTAACTGGGTTGCTGTGACCAGTGGGGTACCGCAGGGGTCAGTATTGGGACCTGTTCTTTTCAACATATTCATTAATGATCTGGTAGAAGGTTTACACAGTAAAATATCAATATTTGCAGATGATACAAAACTATGTAAATCAGTTAATACAAGAGAAGATAGTATTCTGCTACAGATGGATCTGGATAAGTTGGAAACTTGGGCTGAAAGGTGGCAGATGAGGTTTAACAATGATAAATGTAAGGTTATACACATGGGAAGAAGGAATCAATATCACCATTACACACTGAACGGGAAACCACTGGGTAAATCTGACAGGGAGAAGGACTTGGGGATCCTAGTTAATGATAAACTTACCTGGAGCAGCCAGTGCCAGGCAGCAGCTGCCAAGGCAAACAGGATCATGGGGTGCATTAAAAGAGGTCTGGATACACATGATGAGAGCATTATACTGCCTCTGTACAAATCCCTAGTTAGACCGCACATGGAGTACTGTGTCCAGTTTTGGGCATCGGTGCTCAGGAAGGATATAATGGAACTAGAGAGAGTACAAAGGAGGGCAACAAAATTAATAAAGGGGATGGGAGAACTACAATACCCAGATAGATTAGCGAAATTAGGATTATTTAGTCTAGAAAAAAGACGACTGAGGGGCGATCTAATAACCATGTATAAGTATATAAGGGGACAATACAAATATCTCGCTGAGGATCTGTTTATACCAAGGAAGGTGACGGGCACAAGGGGGCATTCTTTGCGTCTGGAGGAGAGAAGGTTTTTCCACCAACATAGAAGAGGATTCTTTACTGTTAGGGCAGTGAGGATCTGGAATTGCTTGCCTGAGGAGGTGGTGATGGCGAACTCAGTCGAGGGGTCCAAGAGAGGCCTGGATGTCTTCCTGGAGCAGAACAATATTGTATCATACAATTATTAGGTTCTGTAGAAGGACGTAGATCTGGGGATTTATTATGATGGAATATAGGCTGAACTGGATGGACAAATGTCTTTTTTCGGCCTTACTAACTATGTTACTATGTCTGTCATGATCCCAATGGCAGGGGATCACAAAAGGACAAGCACAAAAACAAAACAAGCTCTAGGGTGATGGAACCTGAGCTGACCGCGATCCTGAACCTAAACACACAACTAGCAGTAGCCGGGGAACGTGCCTACGATGATTCCTAGACGTCTCGCGCCAGCCGAAGGATTAACTTCCCCTATTAGAAGAAACACAGACCTCACTTGCCTCCAGAGAAACACCCCACAGAAATAGCAGCCCCCCACATGTAATAACGGTGAAATGAGAGGAAAGCACATACGTAGTTATGAAAATAGAATCAGCAAAAATGAGGCCCGCTAAAGCTAGATAGCAGAGGATACAAAAGTGAACTGCGCGGTCAGCGAAAAACCCTTCAAAAAACCATCCTGAAATTACTTGAACTCATGTGCCAACTCATGGAACATGAGTAATTTCAGCCCACTAGAGCAACCAGCAGCAAGGAATCACATATCTGCAAGCTGGACTAAGACAAAAATTAAGCAAAACGTGGAACAGGAAAATCAAAACTTAGCTTGTCCTGAAGATAACAGACGCAGGGAGCAGAGGTAAAAAGACACGCTGATTACATTGATAGCCGGCGAGGAAATGACAAAAAAGCCAGGTTAAATAGGAAACTCCCATAACCTGATGGAACAGGTGGACACCAGAGACCGCAGAGAACACAAGTCACCCAGTACCATCAGTAACCACCAGAGGGAGCCCAAAAACAGAACTCACAACAGTACCCCCCCCTTGAGGAGGGGTCACCGAACCCTCACGAGAACCACCAGGGCGACCAGGATGAGCCCTATGAAAGGCACGGACCAAATCGGCAGCATGAACATCAGAGGCACTCACCCAAGAATTATCCTCCTGACCATAACCCTTCCACTTGACCAAATACTGGAGTTTCAGTCTGGAAACACGAGAATCCAAGATCTTCTCCACAACATACTCCAATTCACCCTCCACCAGCACCGGAGCAGGAGGCTCAAGCGAAGGAACAACAGGTACCTCATACTTCCGCAACAACGACCGATGGAACACATTATGAATAGCAAACGATGCCGGGAGATCCAAACGAAACGACACAGGGTTAAGAATTTCCAAGATCCTATAGGGACCGATGAACCGAGGCTTGAACTTAGGAGAAGAGACCTTCATAGGAACAAAACGAGAAGACAACCACACCAAGTCCCCAACAAGAAGTTGAGGACCCACGCGGCGACGGCGATTAGCAAACTGCTGAGCCCTCTCCTGGGACAACTTCAAATTGTCCACCACATGACTCCAAATCCGATGCAACCTATCCACCACCATGTCCACTCCAGGACAATCAGAAGGCTCCACCTGACCAGAGGAAAAACGAGGATGAAACCCCAAATTACAAAAGAAAGGAGAAACCAAGGTAGCAGAACTAGCCCGATTATTAAGGGCAAACTCGGCAAGCGGCAAAAAGGAAACCCAGTCATCTTGATCAGCAGAAACAAAACACCTTAAATAAGTTTCTAAAGTCTGATTAGTTCGTTCCGTCTTGCCATTCGTCTGGGGATGGAATGCAGACGAAAAGGACAAATCAATGCCCATCTTAGCACAGAACGTTCGCCAAAATCTAGACACAAACTGGGATCCCCTGTCAGAAACGATGTTCTCCGGAATGCCATGCAAACGGACCACGTTTTGAAAAAACAGAGGGACCAACTCAGAGGAGGAAGGTAACTTAGGCAAGGGTACCAGATGAACCATCTTAGAAAAGCGGTCACACACAACCTATATGACGGACATTTTTTGAGAGACAGGGAGATCCGAAATAAAGTCCATGGAAATGTGCGTCCAAGGCCTCTTCGGGATAGGCAAAGGTGACAACAATCCACTGGCCCGAGAACAGCAAGGCTTAGCCCGAGCGCAAACTCTACAAGACTGCACGAAAGAACGCACATCCCTCGACAAGGAAGGCCACCAAAAAGACCTGGCCACCAAGTCTCTAGTACCAAATATTCCAGGATGACCTGCCAACACAGAAGAATGGACCTCGGAGATGACTCTACTGGTCCAATTATCCGGAACAAACAGTCTTTCCGGCAGACAACGATCAGGTTTATCCGCCTGAAACTCCTGCAAAGCACGTCGCAAGTCTGGGGAGACAGCTGACAAAATCACCCCATCCCTAAGGATACCAGTGGGCTCAGAATTTCCAGGGGAGTCAGCACAAAACTCCTAGAAAGAGCATCCGCCTTCACATTCTTTGAACCTGGCAGGTATGAAACCACAAAATTGAAACGGGAGAAAAACAGTGACCAACGAGCCTGTCTAGGATTCAGACGCTTGGCAGACTCAAGGTACATCAGATTTTTGTGATCAGTCAAGACCACCACACGATGTCTAGCACCCTCAAGCCAATGACGCCACTCCTCAAATGCCCACTTCATGGCCAAAAGCTCCCGATTACCAACATCATAATTCCGTTCAGCGGGCGAAAATTTTCTAGAAAAAAACGCACATGGCTTCATCACTGAGCCATCGGAGCTTCTCTGTGACAAAACCGCCCCCGCTCCGATCTCGGAAGCATCAACCTCAACCTGAAAAGGAAGCGACGTATCTGGCTGACGCAACACAGGAGCAGAAGAAAACCGGCGCTTAAGTTCCTGAAAGGCCTCCACAGCCGCAGGAGACCAATCAGTAACATCAGCACCCTTTTTAGTCAAATCCGTCAAAGGCTTAACAACACTAGAAAAATTAGTTATGAAGCGACGATAAAAATTAGCAAAGCCCAAGAACTTCTGTAGACTCTTAAGAGATGTAGGCTGCGTCCAGTCACAAATAGCCTGAACCTTGACGGAATCCATCTCAATAGTAGAAGGGGAAAAAATATACCCCAAAAAAGAAATCTTCTGGACTCCAAAGAGACATTTAGAACCCTTTACAAACAAAGAATTGGCCCGCAGGACCTGAAACACCTTCCTGACCTGCTGAACATGAGACTCCCAGTCATCAGAAAAAACCAAAACATCATCCAAATACACGATAATAAATTTATCCAGATATTCACGGAATATATCGTGCATAAAAGACTGGAAGACAGAAGGAGCATTAGAAAGTCCAAAAGGCATCACCAAATACTCGAAATGGCCCTCAGGCGTATTAAATGCGGTTTTCCACTCATCACCCTGCCTTATCCGCACAAGATTATACGCACCCCGAAGATCAATCTTAGTGAACCATTTAGCCCCCTTAATGCGAGCGAACAAATCAGTCAACAATGGCAAAGGATACTGATATTTGACTGTAATCTTATTCAAAAGACGATAATCTATGCAAGGCCTCAAGGAACCATCTTTTTTGGCCACAAAAAAAAAACCTGCTCCCAAAGGGGACGAAGATGGACGGATATGTCCCTTTTCCAAGGACTCCTTAACATAATTCCGCATAGCAGTATGCTCTGGCACTGACAGATTGAACAAACGACCTTTAGGGAATTTACTGCCAGGAATCAAATCTATAGCACAATCGCAATCCCTGTGAGGAGGAAGCGAACTGAGCTTAGGCTCCTCAAAAACCTCCCGATAATCAGACAAAAATACCGGAACCTCAGAAGGAGTAGATGAAGCAATAGAAATCGGAGATGCATCATCATGAACCCCCTGACATCCCCAGCTTAACACAGACATTGTTTTCCAGTCCAGGACTGGGTTATGAGTTTGTAACCATGGCAGACCAAGCACTAAGACATCATGTAAATTATACAGTACCAGGAAGCGAATCACCTCCTGATGAACGGGAGTCATACGCATGGTCACTTGTGTCCAGTACTGAGGTTTATTCATAGCCAAAGGTGTAGAGTCAATTCCTTTCAAAGGAATAGGAACTTCCAGAGGTTCCAGACTAAACCCACAGCGATTGGCAAATGACCAATCCATAAGACTCAGGGCAGCGCCTGAATCCACATAGGCATCGACGGAAATGGATGATAATGAACAAATCAGCGTCACAGACAGAATGAACTTAGACTGTAAAGTACCAATGGCAACAGACTTATCAACCTTTTTTGTGCGTTTAGAGCATGCTGATATAACATGAGCTGAATCACCACAATAAAAACACAATCCATTTTTCCGCCTATAATTTTGCCGTTCACTTCTGGACTGAATTCTATCACATTGCATTATCTCAGGTGCCTGTTCATAAGACACCGCCAAATGGTGCACAGGTTTGCGCTCCCGTAAACGCCGATCAATCTGAATAGCCATAGTCATGGACTCATTCAGACCTGCAGGCGCCGGGAACCCCACCATAACATCTTTAATGGCCTCAGAAAGGCCATCTCTGAATTTTGCAGCCAGAGCGCACTCATTCCACTGAGTAAGCACCAACCATTTCCGAAATTTCTGACAATATATTTCTGCTTCATCTTGCCCCTGAGAGAGAGCCAATAAAGCTTTTTCAGCCTGAATCTCTAGGTTAGGTTCCTCATAGAGCAAACCCAATGCCAGAAAAAACACATCCACATTGAGCAACGCAGGATCCCCTGGTGCCAATGCAAATGCCCAATTCTGAGGGTCACCCCGCAGGAAAGATATAACAATCTTGACCTGCTGAGCAGGGTCTCCAGAGGAGCGAGATTTCAAGGAAAGAAACAACTTGCAATTGTTCCTAAAATTCAGAAAACTAGATCTATCTCTAAAAAAAAACTCTGGGATAGGAATTCTAGGTTCAGACATAGGCGTATGTACAACAAAATCTTGTATATTTTGAACCTTAGCAGCAAGATTATTCCGGCTGGAAGCCAAACTCTGGACGTCCATGATAAACAGCTGAGGTCAGAGCCATTCAAGGATTAAGAGGAGGAAAGAAGCAGTCAAGCTGCAATTAAGGCTAGGCAGCAAACACAGAGGAGGGAAAAAAAAAAACTTCCTCAGACTACTTTTCCTCCTACTTCAGCCAAAACGATGACCAATTTTTTTTTAGGCCGGCTATACTGTCATGATCCCAATGGCAGGGGATCACAAAAGGACAAGCACAAAAACAAAACAAGCTCTGGGGTGATGGAACCTGAGCTGACCGCGATCCTGAACCTAAACACACAACTAGCAGTAGCCGGGGAACGTGCCTACGATGATTCCTAGACGTCTCGCGCCAGCCGAAGGATTAACTTCCCCTATTAGAAGAAACACAGACCTCACTTGCCTCCAGAGAAACACCCCACAGAAATAGCAGCCCCCCACATGTAATAACGGTGAAATGAGAGGAAAGCACATACGTAGTTATGAAAATAGAATCAGCAAAAATGAGGCCCGCTAAAGCTAGATAGCAGAGGATACAAAAGTGAACTGCGCGGTCAGCGAAAAACCCTTCAAAAAACCATCCTGAAATTACTTGAACTCATGTGCCAACTCATGGAACATGAGGAGTAATTTCAGCCCACTAGAGCAACCAGCAGCAAGGAATCACATATCTGCAAGCTGGACTAAGACAAAAATTAAGCAAAACGTGGAACAGGAAAATCAAAACTTAGCTTGTCCTGAAGATAACAGACGCAGGGAGCAGAGGTAAAAAGACACGCTGATTACATTGATAGCCGGCGAGGAAATGACAAAAAAGCCAGGTTAAATAGGAAACTCCCATAACCTGATGGAACAGGTGGACACCAGAGACCGCAGAGAACACAAGTCACCCAGTACCATCAGTAACCACCAGAGGGAGCCCAAAAACAGAACTCACAACATATGTCACCCCGGCGCCTGGCTCAGCCCCTGGCCACTCCCCCTCGGTCACATGGTTCAGGTCCTGCTTGCTACCCGGTGAGTTCTCTGCCGTTCTCCTCTGGGCTCCCTTACTGCGGCGAGTAGGCTCCCGGCAGTAGTTACGCCCGGGAGCCTTGACAGATACATTCAGGTGGAACAGGTATAAATAGACACAAACAGTTGAGAAAAGGCGTGAGTTTTTTCAAATGTTTGTGTCTATTCATACCTGTTCATGCTGAATGTATCTTTATCTTGGTTGTCCCAATGAAGAATAGCTTTGAAATATATGCTTCGAAACGCATTGACAAATAAACCACTTACTATTAGATTGGCATCCGTCATTCTTCCTTACAGCAGCTCCGAATCAAGCCATTGTTTTTTCCATTACCTATGCTCTATCTTCTTGTGGGTCTGCAACAGCCTCAAGTGTTTTCAGTGATTGTGTGTACACAACCCAAACCAAGTGAGCACAATTGTGCTATCTTCTCCATGTCTGTTTTCCCAGATAAGACCATATTCACGCTTTGTTTCCTTACAGTCTTTCTCTCTTGTTACTATTGTTTATTAGGCATGGAAGCAAAATGTACACTCTTTTGACTCTTTTGGCCTATTACTGACCAGTGTACATCAGTTTACCACAAAAAAGGATGGAATAGATTAGTAGACCACCATTTTCTAGTAATAAAAAGTATAAATTAAACACATTCATTTTTTTTAAACTATGGATCACAGTCATTGGCTTGCTGGATACATCATGAGATTTGGAATAGTTTTTCATGTTGTGTTTATTAATGATGCCTTTACAGTCTATGGGTGAAAAGTTTGTTAGACGTATGCCAAGCAGTGTCGGTTTTCACCAACAGGGCCTGTTCACAGCATTTTTTACATTTTTTCTGTGCTTTTTTGTGTTCACAATTATGCAGCATTTTGCAGTAATAAATTAGTAAAATCTCATTCACATCGTATTTTTCTCCTCCTGCGTTTTTTAAGTTGTGGTGTGTTTTTTTTTAGACTATTAGCATGTAATTTTTTTCAATATTTTTTGCTGAGTTCTTTAGCCATTTTATTGAATGCATTAAAATTGCATAAAAAACCGTGTGAAAAATGCATTAAATATGCATGTAATGTAGGCACTCTTTTTTCCTGCCAACACTCAAAAAATTGCTGCAAAAAAAGCACTCTGCAAACATGCCCATAGACCAGAGGTCCCCAACTTCAGTCCTCAAGGCCCACCAACATGTCATGTTTTCAGGATTTCCTTAGTCTTGCCCAGGTAATAATTGCATCACCTGTGCAATGCAAAGGAAATCCTGAAAACATGACCTGTTGGTGGGCCTTGAGGACTGGAGTTGGGGACCTCTGCCATAGACTGTAATGGCATCCATTCAATGGGCATGTCATGAAAAGCTATTGATGTTTCCATTAAACAGATTGCATATTACAAGGCATGTTCAATAATTTATCTACCTGAATATGAACACAAAATACACTTCACCTCTAGTGATCAGATGCCCGTAGAATAGGAGACTTTAAGCAGCAAGAACCCTGCTAGAAAATTGTTGCCCACACAGAAATTTCTTCTGGTTCCGAAATAGAAAGTAATCACTGTGAGCCAGGTCTGAACTGTAGAGTGGATGGTTAAGCTCCATGAAGCCATATTCCCTGATAGCTTGCAATTTGGGAGACTTGTGAGCTGGTGCATTGTCATGAAACCGCAACACACCCCTGCTGACAACTTCCTACAGCATTTCTCTTTGATTGCCTCACGTAATACCTTTATTGTTGAAGCATAGGTATCTCCAGTAATTGCTGTCTTGCGTGGCATGAATTCTAGTAATAAAACGCCTTCTCTGTCCCAAAAAACATTTGCAATGATCTTTCCAGCTATTTGCTGGACACAAAATGTCTTTGAAGTTGGTGACCCCATGTGCTTCCACTGCATGGACTCTTGTTGGGTCTCAAGATCATGGTAGTGGACCCATGTTTCATCACCTCTAATAATATGAGAATAGAATTCTACTGGATTTTCTCTAAGCATGCCTACATTTTCTTGGCTAAATTACTGGGGACATGTTTTTTTGCTCAGGCGTCAAGATTTGTAGCACCCACCAGGAACTGACATTTGACATAATGAAAACATTATGAGCGATACTGGAAACTGTACCAACTGAAATGCCTAATTCATGAGATCTAACACTGACTTTGACCCAACAATCTTACAAAATAATGGCCTCCACTTTACGGCACAAATCCTCTGATTATTCTTCAATAGGTCCCCGTGAATGGAGGTCATGTTCATTTGATTCACTACCCCATTTAAACTTCTTGGCCCCAAATTTTTCTTGGTAGTTGGAAGGTGCATCATCACCATATATGTCATGGTCAGCTGCAGCCGCTGTTGCGACCCAGCCCATAAACGCCCCAAGCCGACCGACCCTTGAAGGCATTGGGCGTGCATCCCCCGGGGATGCAATACGGACCCTTTATACCACAGAGGGGGACCCGGGCCTACCCGAACTAGGGGAGGGCAGAGATCGGGGTTCTGTGGCAGCTGAGCATGTGGACAAGGAAAGAGACACGTAGGACTTGATTACACCGCACAACTTCAGGTATAGAGAAAGTAAAGTTTACTTAAGTAAAGTCATACAGTACATAAACAAAACATAATGATGTCAGGCTCCTGATTCCACACCTCCCAGAAGGGTACCACCCAGTGGACCCCAAGGCACCAACTGATCACCGAGGCACACATAGGTGGGATATCAGGGTACACGAGGTCATCAGGACGCACGCAAGACATCAGGATACGGACAGGCATCTGGACGCAGGAAGGACATCAAGACATCAGGACACAGGCAGGGCATCAGGAAGACCAGATAGACATCTGGGACACTGACGTGGCAGCCCAGGTCGTCGGCTGGGACACTGGCGTGGCAGCCCAGGGCATCAGTTACATCAGGACATCAGGACACAGGCAGGGCATCAGGAATACTGGATAGACATCTGGGACACTGGCGTGGCAGCCCAGGTCATCAGCTGGGACACTGGCGTGGCAGCTCAGGGTATAGGTTACATCAGACACAAGAAGGACATCAGGGAACACGAGATCATCAGGTCGCAGGCAGGACATCAGGACATCTGGATCCAGGGTCACCGGCAGACATCAGATAGGAGTGGTTCAGTTCCGGACATCCGACACGACCTACAGGCACCATCACAGTCATCAGGCTGCAAGCTCCAGACAGCGGTCATCAGGTTCCAGACTGCCGTCGTCAGGCTCCGGGCATCGGACCTAGGAAGGAACTCAAGCAGGATGGTGCTAGATCCGCAGGATTGCTGGGCCTGCCAGGAGCTAGCACCGCATGGTAGCCAGAGCACAGAGTAGTAGATGCTCAGCAGAAACACCGGTTACAAGAGACTCAAAGTCACTGGGTGCGAGACTCCAGATGCAGAGAGATTCCAGGAACATAACACAGCAGACACAGTTCAGACAGGGTCAGGTACAGGACAGGTAGAGGATCAAGGATTCGGGCCTGGACATACTGCCTCCAGGACAGGTGCCAAAACAGGACAAAACAGGAATCAAGGCAAGGACTTTGGTACCAAAACATAGACAGGAGAGGTGCAGGAACACAAACACACATAGCAAAGTTCAAAAGCTTTGTGAGTAGCTCAGGCCCCGCCCATAGGGCAGGTGAACTTTATATAGGAGCTTTCCCTCAGCACTTAGCTGGGGACAGTATTTCAAGTACACACACTAACCCTGATAAAAGCAGGGGAGGTGTGGCCGCGCATGCCCTAAGCACAAACAGAAACCATTACAGCAAAATCAGTGCAGGAACTGTGGCTTAGGGCACCTGGCAGCGACTGCATGCTCAGACACACGTGGAAAGTCATGCACCAGCTGCAAATGACCTCGCAACCCGGCGACAGCTTCCACAGCGGCAACCAGGGATCGCACATGCGGATGGTCTTGCAGCAGGGCAAAGACCTAACCACCCATGTACGGCTATGCAGCAAAGGAGGGAACTGAGAAGGCTCCATACAAGTAACAGCCAACAGTATGTCAGCTCAATTAGGGGGAAAGGAGCAAAGGGTTAAAGCAAAGACATGCATTGTCACACCGAAAAACGGATGCGGACAGAACGGCTTGACAATATATAGCAATCATCCTTTCATGGGTTTCCTTAGGCTTCTTTTTGTAAGGTATTTAATCACAGAACAAAGCTCCAAATCCCTCACTTTCTTTGTAGAGCCGCAGTGTACTGCACTTGCCATCCTATCACTTCCAGTGCTTTCATCAGACTTAACTTCTACTGTGTCTGTTGCGTGTCCATACATGTCTCAACATGCACAGCAAAGCTCAACTCTGACTGAATATGATGTGGTAGATAACTGATTGAACACCACTAGTACTATATGGGTGATAGATGGATCTTTTATGCCTCAACCTGTGTACCTTACATCTAGAGCTTTTGTCCGCATACACCTTAATTGCGAGCCTACTGTAACACACTGAATGCACCAAGACTTCTTGCCAGCTTGTAAACCACAAGGGTGTCAAGTTTGGAAAGAGGCTGGTTTACTACGAGCACCCTCATATCATCAGTGTCCTTACACAACGTGTACTTCCATCACATTTGTGTCTTGAGGAACCAGTGTTGTGTATGCTGACAGTGATTAGTAGAGCAAATGATTCCCCAGGTCCTACTTTTCTCTATGACACTAATAGGGCATTGTGAGACAAAAGTATTAAGTCTTATACCGACTTTGGATAAAATATGCAGTGGTGTGATAAGAGTGAAAAATGCATTAGAACAAATTACTGTTGTATCTCTATGATATAGTCCTCAAGGCTAGAATAACAGCTATAAATTAAGCGGTGTTCTAAAAGGCTAAATGCTTTTTTACATGCCTTAGGCAGAGTATATTACTCTTCGATGTCTATTTTAAGTTTTAAAAAAGGAGAACAAAAAAGGCCGACACATGAAGAAAATTCTTAGAGAAGCCACTGGCACATCTGAAATCAATTTTCTTGTCTCTCTGATATGTTAAATGTGCAAAGCTGTCACATATGGTTTCTGGAGGTGACTGTGTATGTGCCAAATGTCAGGCCCTTTTCACATCTCTTTCTTTGCTTGCTCCTAACATGCTGTTTATGCTAAATTTGTTCATAGGGGTCCATCAGTTAGAGGCCAAAAGACCGCCCTTTTTGGCCTGCCTTTCACTGGTCTATGAAATAGCATAGTAGACTGGGCTATTCGACAAACTGCATTTAATAAAAATAACGTGTATTGGGCACTATGCATTTTTATTTACCATGGTCAGTGTAATCCTGTGGGTGCTAGATGCCGCTGGTTGACATTCAGTCACAGGCATCTACTAAACATATGTGTCATGAACTTTCATGAAATATCTCTTAAAGGATACTATAATAACTTATGTGTTTTATATGCCTGTGCCGAATGCCATATTTACCCATACAAAATGATTTTCTCGTGTCTTCATATATTAAACGGATACTGTTATAGGCTACTGGGGACAAATGCCAATATCAGGCATCTGTCTCAGTCTCTTTTTAAAAACGAGATGTGAACAAGACCTTACCCAAGCAGGGAAAATTCAAGTAGTTGGAATATCCTCAGTATAAATGGAGTGGCACTGAGAATTTGACATCCACAGCCTGTCATTTACGGTAAGGTGCAGATGTTACTGCCGATGTCACATATTGCAATGCAAAATGAATATGCAGCATTTCCCCAGTGAAACCCTCACATTTTGGTGTGAATTATGGAGCTGTGGCTTTGATACAGATGTGTGTGTGCAGGCGTACCCTAAAACTACCACTTAGTAACGCCTTTCTGCATCCACTATTTGTTGGTCCTTCTGTCAGGATCCTGCTTGTGCCATATGTAATATGCTCTCCATCGACTACAAAAATGACATAAAAAGTGCTCTAGAGACTACATTGCGGGCCTAGGTGCCAGCTATACACGCATTTTATGCATCATGGAGGCCCTGACTTTGTGTCACATTTATGAGGACCTTTCAGCTCTTCTGGTAAGTCTCGTTCAGAAAATGACAGATCTAGAGGCCCTTTTCTTAGAACTTAGAGTTGTGTAGGTCTTCTGTAATTCCACCTGGAAATGTGTAAATAAATTGTCAACTGGTGGCACATGATCATGGAAGCAAAACAAGTTGAAAAATTGTGGCTGCAGCTTTTTTATAATTATTTTTATTTCTCAAGTAAATGCGCAGGCTCTGACTCTCTTGATCTCCAGTATAGGTGGATACTGATCTTGTGTTTTAGACATCTGTTTGAATGACAGCTAATGGTACATTGGTGTAGAACAGCCCTATAAGGCTGTTTCCACTGTTAGTAAGCGCTGCGGGTTTGATACTGCATACATCCGCAGCATCAAATCCGCAGCATCCAGATGTTACAGCATAGTGGAAGGGATTTCATGAAATTCCATCTCCACTATGCGTTCAGAGATGAAGGCGGCAGACCTGCGTATCCGGACATGCGGCGCGTCTTTATAGACCGCATCATGTCTATTTACGATGCGGGGACGCTCTGTCCCCGCAGTGTAAATTTTCCATAGACTATCATTAGATGCTGTAAAACTGCATCTAATGATTAGTCACATGCGTAATAACGGTTTAAACGCAGCTTAGTACGCATGTCTGCTAATTTAAATAATCTCTTACCTGTCACACCGCCGGAAGTCTCCGCGTCCACTGAAGTTCTCGCGATAACTTAGCTTACCGCGAGAACTGCCGTGCATGTGACCGGGGATTATCTCAGGTCACCCTAGGCTAGTTCTCACGGTCATATTTAAAGCATGGTGCGTTTATCCAAGAAGAGATCACAAATAAGTATTAGCAACTGGATATAATAAAAATTAACCTTTATTAGGTATATTAAAAGCCAATTATTTGGCAAAATTTAAGAAAAAATGGGAACCCTAGTGTGATTTATGCCCTATTACCAACACAATGGGGAACAAGAACAAGACAAACAAAAAATACGAACTTAATAAAATCTGACAGTGCTGAATAATTCCAACGTAGGAACTCCTGTTGTCCAATATAGGCTATAACCAATCCATGTAGCTATGTTCTAAAGCCTGAAGATAAATAATTTGGACTTTAGGAGTGTTGGTATATGGAATAGTGATTCTAACTTTTGAACCAGGTCTAGCCGCAAAATAATGTCAAACGACAGCCTAAATATCAAGACCGGCCTATTTTTGGCCTTCAGACCTAATCTTAATGAAACAATTATAAATGAAGCAATTCTGTCTGCTTCATCAATGGTTGGTTCAAAAAATCCACATACCATTATTCTGCTTTCATGATATCATATGACCAAAAGGATATAAGTGCCATACATGAATATATTTAAAGCTCTGTCAGTGCAACAAAACAGTATTTCCTTAAAGCTTCAAACATTATAAGCAAACCAGAAATGGAAATATCCATCCACTTATTTATGGGACCCAGCTTTCTCATCTAATCAGTATGAGTGTAGTTTGGTAGTGTGCTTCCGATAGTACCGTATATATATACACTCATAATGCTAATGCTGACATATTGTGGCTTAGGACATTTGTTCATGTTGCAGACTTTAGACCTCTGATTTTGGCAATCAAGCAAAGCATGAAAAGGGGGAAGTGCCGGTAGCCACCAGATATGCTTGTAAATAGACTACATTTTCCAAAAAATGCAGAGTACAAGCCAGTTCTGTCTAAACGGAAAGTTCCATTTCATGTGGAAACAGCAGGGCAACCACCCATAATCACTTCATAAGGCTTCCTTTATAGAACAAGGGGAAATCTTTGTCAACGTTGCTGGTTTAAGTGGCTCATTTACAATTCACTTAGTGCTGTTTGGATGCCAGCGCTGAATCACCAGATTTAAGTAACTAACAGACCAATATACAAATAAAATGGCAAAAAATGGGCAGGACAAGTGGTACTGTTAAGGGTACAGCTATGACACTTTGTCCTAGTGGTGAAACATAATGTAAGTAATTCTTCTCGCAAGTATTCCCATAAGTGGAAGTCAAAGTCTTGGCAGTTGTGTGAGAAAAGTGACTAGTGTACAGCGTGGCGCGGTCCCTGGCGGCTATGAAAGTATTTTTTTCTCTGAAATCCTGCAGCAATTCAGGGTCAGACATACCAGGCTGAGATCATACAGCCAGTGACTGATACATGCTGCCTGTGTATTGGGCCTTATGTATCAGCTGACCGGTTTCCCTTAAGTTGATGCTAGATTTTGGTTTAACCTCTTTTAGACTTGAGTCACATATTTGTAAAAAAAAAAAGATATAAATTTAAGTGTATTACCGTAACTTAAAACGACAATGTCAGGTTCACCACAGTGAAATTTTTGGTCACATTCGTGGCTTTAAAAAAATCAGAATAAGGCTAGAAGTGAGAGTCAGTCTTTTATAATTAGTATATTAGCTCTCTGACCGAGCACTCCACCCACCAGCCTGTGGTGGTTTTCATTACAGCAGGGACCTACCTACCCATAAGTGCAGACTTCAGCCTAAGAGAGGATTCACATTAGATAGGTTCCCAGCAACCGGAGATTGCCATGTCTTTGGCTGCTGGGCACGCATGAAGTGGCCAAATTATGTTCTAAGCATCTCAATTTTTTCTCATAATCTAGAGCAGTAATTCAATTCATATTTCATATATTTCATATGTACATGCTATAGCACGACACAACTTTATCTGTTAGACCAGGGCCAAATATACCATTGATGCAACCTGTTAAGCCGCACAGGGTCACAAGATGTAAATAGGCTCACTTGCACCTTCAAAGCAGCAAAGAGCTTCCATCATGGACACAGTATTGGACTGCAAAGAGCCCACTAACATTATTGGGCTTCAAAGGGCCGTTGTGTAAGAACATACTGTCCTTTGTCTGTGTCCATCCTTGCCTCACACATACTGTTCTTTTTTCTTTGGTGTTAACTTCAGTCTGCCTTTTTGGCTTCTGTTTATTACAAAAGCGACAACTTTCAGCCAGATCCATTATATGACATATAACACCAACGCTCAAAAAACTTTACTTCTAATGGACTATATTGAAAATAGAGATTCCTTCAAGTTTCCCGTTATGTTGATGGCAAACTTGACTCTGCATGCATCACTTCTCTGTCAAATCTGTGGAAACTGCCGGTCGAAGGTTTCTGACTACAGTGTAGACAGGACCCTTTATGAAATGAAATTACTGGTTTATGTGGTTGTACCATCGGCATAACCTACCTCTTCATGTACCACTGTCACTAAACACCGGGCAAAGGTTCCTCAAAAGTTCTTCTATTTTCTTGTTGGAGACATGGTTTGCTTTTCTAGTAGTAGTATACGAAACAACTGTTCTCATCACATTGTTCCTGAGAACTTTATGTATCCATTGGACTGAATAGTAGTGTATTCAACCAGCTTGTAGTCAGGATTACTGGGATGGAAAGAAGATGATGTTGCTTACTTTCCAGGATTACCTGTGTCATGCATACTGGAGGGCTGAAGATCTTCTAATTAGGTCTTGGAGGACGTCTCAAGCATTCACATTCAGATATTTCTGACGTTCTTCACAAAGTTTTCTGTCTAGAATTCAGAACAAGTTCAATATATAGCTAGCCAACTGTGTGTCTGATAGTAGTATGTGTTAATATGGTATATGGTATATGGATTGGAAAGGCCATGGGAGCTCTGTACATCACTTTTCTGCTGTAAAAATATTGCTATAGTTTATACAATCTGCAGTTGCTGGCAGTGTTATTTTATTAAACCAGCAGTAATAGATATATTAAAATTAGTTCACGATACACTGTATAAATTTCTATTTATTCAGTTGTAAACCACATACAGTAGTATCATAATCCTTCACTATATTTGCGCTGTTATATACTAATCCTATTCAATGAGTACTGATGTCTTATCCAACAGGGTGTATCAAGTATGAATTATATCTTAAAGGTGAACCTGTCACCGGATTTTTGCTACCCCGTCTAAGAGCAGCATGAATAAGGGTCAGAGACTCTGATGACAGTGATGTATCACTTATTGACCTTATTGCTGTCATATAACCCTGCCCCCACCACTGATTGGGAGGTTTCTGCCTATGCATAGTGTACACAGAAATCTGCCAATCAGTGGTGGGGGCGGGGTTACACAGAGCTAATGAATATGGAGCACTGCATTCAACAGGTTTACTAGTCCTCTCCTGCTGATAAAACAGTGATTTTATCAAAACTATAATAAACAGCCCAGTAAGTGATACATCATTGGGGTCAGATTCTCTATATCTGTATTATTCTGCTTTCATATGAAGTGGCAAAACCTACAAGTATCGATTTTATTTATTTTTCCATGGAAAAATAGATATTGTGCTATTTGATATAACGTGCAAACTGTATCACATCGGAGGCTAGAGCTCCAGTTCCTTGGTAAAATCACAGAATGAATAGCAGATACGTATTGCTTGAACCCACCTGAATTTCTGACATTCACACCTTCCTATGAAGTTGATGTATGTATAGGTGTAAGAAGTCACACTTTCTCCTATGTCCTGGAGTGAGACATGTAATCATGCCTGAATTGTCAGGTTTTAGAAATCTACCATAAACTAGCCACATTTCTAATGACCTAAACACTTAGGAATTTACTTAATGTTCAAAGTGCTATATGAAGGACCTCTCAACAACATGTTTCACAGGCACTTCACATATAAGGTGCTGAATATGTGAGAGTGATGACTAATCTTTTACTAACGCGTTGAAATATTTTATTAGGCATATTGGAAAAGTAAGTCATCTTGGCCCAATACATGTGTACATATTCATATATTCGTCAGAGATCTCTAATCTAATAATTACAATAGTGCAAAACTGGAGATTCATTTTAGTCAACGACAAGCATATGGAAAGGAGCTCCTACACTGCTTGGAAATGCAATGATATGCAATAATGGAATTATTAATATACATGTACTATTATAATATTTTTTAGTATTTTCATTGTAATTATCATTGGGATTTTTTCAATGAGCCATAATAGACATCCTCTCACAAAGATCTGGCACACCTGTCCTGTCCATGTATTAAAAGAGGGGGACAGCAAGTAATACTACCAGTCAGTGTTCAAAGCAGAGGGAATCTAAGAAACCTCCATTATTTTTCACTAGATATAGAGTCATACAATTAAAATGTACATCCACTCTGGGACTTTACGACAGTGAAAAGCTGGCACAAAATGTTTCATAAATTTTCCCCTTAGGCACACAACGTCTTTTAGACGCTGGCACACCCAGCTGAGTTTTCCCAGGCGAAGCTTCAAGGGAACCTGTCACCCCGTTTTTTCAAGAAGAGCTAAAAATACCGTTAAATAGGGGCAGAGCTGTGCTTTACATTAGTGTATTTTGGAGCCTTTATTCCCCACCTATGCTGCCGAAATACCTTTGTAAAGTCGCCGTTTTGGGCTGTCACTCACGCTGGTCAGGTCATATGGGCGTGGTGACAGCGCTGTTTCTCCCCCAGATCTCCGTTGGTGGCGTAGTGGTGTGCGCATGTCCAAGTGGCGAATCCACTGCGCAGCTTCAAGGAAAATAGCATGATCTGCGCTATTCAGCCGTTTATCGGTGGGCGCGGCCATCTTTGTGAGGCCGCGCATGCGCAGATGGTTCTTCTCGGCTTCCCGGGGCTTCAGGAAAATGGCCGCAGGATGCCGCGTGTGCGCAGATGGAGATCGCGGCGACCATTTTCTTGCAGCCGAGATGCAATGTCGGCTTTAGGAAAATGGCCGTCGAGATCTCCATCTGCGCACGCGCGGCATCCCGCGGCCATTTTCCTGAAGCCCCGGGAAGCCGAGAAGAACCATCTGCGCACGCGCGGCCTCACAAAGATGGCCGCGCCCACCGATAAACGGCTGAATAGCGCAGATCGCGCTATTTTCCTTGAAGCTGCGCAGTGGATTCGCCACTTGGACATGCGCACACCACTACGCCACCAACGGAGATCTTGGGGAGAAACACGCTGTCACCACGACCATATGACCTGACCAGCGTGAGTGACAGCCCAAAACGGCGACTTTACAAAGGTATTTCTGCAGCATAGGTGGGGAATAAAGGCTCCAAAATACACTAATGTAAAGCCCAGCTCTGCCCCTATTTAAGGCTATTTTTAGCTCTTCTTGAAAAAACGGGGTGACAGGTTCCCTTTCAGGAAAATGCCAGTGGTAGTTTTCCTGAAGCAGCGGTTCTTCCATCATTATTCTAATGGCTCTGCCACCGGCGTCTTTTACTTTATACTTTGAAGTATAGCGAGCAGGTGGCTTTATACCTCAAGTGGCTAAAAGAAGTGACCTAAGACAGAACATGTGCACAGCAAGGCGTTTTGTGCATTGTCTTGATTTTATGGGGTGCCTTTGTGTGGGGGGTAGGCAAATTCCGGGCACAATCTACTTGAAATCAGTTTTGTATGCACACACCCTAAGGTCCCAGTAACCCATCAGTATTTTTTATCAGTATTTCATCAGTATTTGTATGCCAAAACCAGAATTATCTCCAAAACACAGAACAGGTGTCAATCTTTCAAATATAGCTTTTCTCTATAAGTTCCACTTCTGGCTTTGGCAAGCAAACACTGATACAAAAATACTGATGAATGAATGAGGTCATAGTCTGTAATCATGTTTTATTCTTCTAATAAGCTAGTACAGTGCATATACGGTGGGTAAAATAAGTATTTGATACACTGCTGATTTTACACATTTTCCCACCTACAAAGAATGGAGAGGTCTGTAATTTTTATCGTAGGTATAGTTCAACTGTGAGAGACAGAATCTTAAAAAAAATCCAGAAAATCACATTGTATGATTGTTACGTAATTAATTTGCATTTAATTGCATGAAATAAGTATTTGATACAATAGAAAAACAGAATTTAAAATTTGGTATGAATACATTTGTTTGCACTTTCAGAGGTCAGACATTTCCTTTAGTTATTGACTAAGTTTGCACACACTGCACCAGGAATTTTGGCCGACTCCTCCATACAGATCTTCTCCAGATCTTTCAGATTTTGGGCTTGTCCCTGGGCAACATTGAGTTTCAGATCCCTCCAAAGATTGGGTTCAGGTCTGGAGACTGGTTATGCCACTCCAGGACCTTGAAATGCTTCTTACAGAGCCACTCTTTAGTTGCCCTGACTGTGTGTTTCAGGTTATTGTCATGCTGGAAGACTCAGCCACAAAAAAAATCTTCAATACTCTTACCGAGGAAAGGAGGTTGTTGGCCAAATTTTCACGATACATCCATCCTACCTTCAATACAAAGTCATCCTGTACCCTTTGCAGAAAAGCTCCCCCAAAGTATGATGTTTCCCCCACCATAATTCACGATTGGGAAGTGTTTTTGGGGTTCTGTTCATCCTTCTTCTTACTCCAAACATGGCGAGTAGAGTTGACACCAAAAAGTTCTATTTTGGTCTCATTTGACCACTTGACCTTCTTCCATGCCTCCTGTGGATCATCCAGATGGTTATTGGCGAACTTCAAACAGGCCTGGACATTTGCTGGCATGAGCAGGGGGCCTTACATGCCCTGTAGGATTTTAATCCATGACGGCATAGTGTAATACTAACGGTAATGTTTGAGACTATGGTCCTAGTTCTCTTCAGGTCATTGACCTCCTGTGCAGTTCTGGGTTGAATTGATTCCTTACCTTTCTCAGAATAATTCTTACCCCAAGAGGTGAGATCTTGCATGGAGCCCCAAACCGAGCAAGGAAGATTGACAGTGATCTTATGTTTCCTCCATTTTCTAATAATTGTGCCAACAGTTGTTGCCTTCTCACTTGCCTTTGGTCCTGCAGCCCTGTGCAGGTCTACAATTTTGTCCTTGGTGTACTTTGATGTCTATTTGGTTTTGGCCATGGTAGAGAGGTTAGAGTATGATTGATTGAGTGTGTGGGCAGGGGTCTTTTATACAGGTAACGAGCTCAAACATGTGCAATTAATACAGGTAATGAGTGCAGAGTATCAAAGCTTCTTAAAGAAAAACTAACAGGTCTGTGAGAGCCAGAATTCTTGCTGGTTGGTAGCTGATCAATTACTTATTTCATGCAATAAAATGCAATTTAATCATTCAAAAATCATACAATGTGATTTTCTGTTTTCTTACTTTTAGATTCTGTATCTCACAGTTGAAGTGTACGTACGATAAAAAAAGTGTACACACACGTTTGTATACCGTATATTCTAAATAGAAAGTTAAATTGTTCAATATTGCAAATGTTATAGTAAAATGTATACGGAATTACGTATTATAATAGTTCCATGTGCAGGTGCACTTAGTGTGTTTTCACATGTTTTGTAGAAGAATGTTCAATAATTGACTAAATTTATAAATTCAGAGAATATTGTTATTTTTCTCCATAAAACAGAAAAAAGGAGCTCCACGTAATGTCTATCAGGCCATTCTTTGGATGTTAGTGATTGATTAGTAACTGTAGTTTGACCTTTGGTTTCAGGTGTGAAGGGAGGCCTTGGTCACCTACAGAAGAGATCAGACAGCAGGCTCGCAAATATAGCTTGGAATCAGAGTTACAGGTAAGAGAACTATTTTTGTCACACCTAACACATACCTCCAATGTCAGAAAAATTCTGAAATGACAGTATGTTTGTGATGGTTTGGGTGATGAGATCCCCACTGATCCCTATAAGCTTTGTCCAGCTCCTTTCAGCTGCTCCTTGGAAATCTGGGGTTAGTGGTTTACAGCTCATAGTCCGCGCATTTCTCTGCTCACGTCTCTCAGAATCAAGCAAGCAGAGCCAAATACAGCCATCCTTTACAGTGATTGGTAGAGGAATTGGCACCCAAATACACAGCAATCAAACTTCTGCCATGTCACTATGACAGGTCAAATTTTATGAAATTGGAGGAAGCCTAAATAAGTATACTCTTAGTTGCTAATCCATAGCCATTCATGCACTGGATTTAGTGAATAAGTCCATCTTTTTTGTAACGTACTAGATACATAGATTGTCCATACTTAGGGTAAATGCAAGGGGTTCTTCATGACTGTATTTTACTATTGGTTTATTTCAGATGTCTACTATGCATTTCAGACCTTTGGTTTCCCCATAGATATAAGCAGTCCTCGACCTATTCTCCACAATGGTATTATGTGGTGCATCTGATTGAAATGAAATCGAATGCCTACATGTTGTTTTAGCACCCTATGAATTTGTGACTGCAGAAAATCCCACAGTCGGGTTACATTTATCACAGTGGTATCACTGTTTTAAGTTAGTCTTAATTACAAAAAGTACAAAATATTGTTACAATTATTGTGAAAAAGCTTTGTGTTGTCCGAGGAAGGAGGGTATAGTGTATCCAAATCCAGTGTAGAGACTGTCATGATCCCAATGGCAGGGGATCACAAAAGGACAAGCACAAAAACAAAACAAGCTCTAGGGTGATGGAACCTGAGCTGACCGCGATCCTGAACCTAAACACACAACTAGCAGTAGCCGGGGAACGTGCCTACGATGATTCCTAGACGTCTCGCGCCAGCCGAAGGATTAACTTCCCCTATTAGAAGAAACACAGACCTTACTTGCCTCCAGAGAAACACCCCACAGAAATAGCAGCCCCCCACATGTAATAACGGTACATACGTAGTTATGAAAATAGAATCAGCAAAAATGAGGCCCGCTAAAGCTAGATAGCAGAGGATACAAAAGTGAACTGCGCGGTCAGCGAAAAACCCTTCAAAAAACCATCCTGAAATTACTTGAACTCATGTGCCAACTCATGGAACATGAGGAGTAATTTCAGCCCACTAGAGCAACCAGCAGCAAGGAATCACATATCAGCAAGCTGGACTAAGACAAAAATAAAGCAAAACGTGGAACAGGAAAATCAAAACTTAGCTTGTCCTGAAGATAACAGACGCAGGGAGCAGAGGTAAAAAGACACGCTGATTACATTGATAGCCGGCGAGGAAATGACAAAAAGGCCAGGTTAAATAGGAAACTCCCATAACCTGATGGAACAGGTGGACACCAGAGACCGCAGAGAACACAAGTCACCCAGTACCATCAGTAACCACCAGAGGGAGCCCAAAAACAGAACTCACAACAGTACCCCCCCCTTGAGGAGGGGTCACCGAACCCTCACGAGAACCACCAGGGCGACCAGGATGAGCCCTATGAAAAGCACGGACCAAATCGGCAGCATGAACATCAGAGGCAATCACCCAAGAATTATCCTCCTGACCATAACCCTTCCACTTGACCAAATACTGGAGTTTCCGTCTGGAAACACGAGAATCCAAGATCTTCTCCACAACATACTCCAATTCACCCTCCACCAGCACCGGAGCACCCAGTACCATCAGTAACCACCAGAGGGAGCCCAAAAACAGAACTCACAACAAGAGACTCAGCCAGAATCAGGGGAACCTGGAGCGTTTAAGTGAAAAATAGGATTAGCAAAGGGGTATGATTAGCATATTCTGCCCAAGGAAGCCATACTTTTTCAAATATCCTAGCCTTATCAGTAAGTATGGCTGATATCTTTTCATTTATCATATACCATGAAAGGCGACTCTTAACATCAGATAAATCAAGGCTCGCTTTTTTCCACTTCAAAGCAATTGTTTGTTTGGCTGCCAAAAATATAAATGTAATGGGGGCTTGGGTATGTCTAGGGATTTTGAGAATACGTTTATTTAGTAAAGCTTCCCATGGGTTCTTTCTGAGATTAAGATTTGTAATTGAAAAAATTAGGTGATATACTCTGATCCAGAATCTGCGGACACAGCCACCATATATGAAACATCATCTGAAGCATTTGGGAGAGTAATTGGCGATTGCTCTAGCTATTCTGGCTGGGGTTAGGTACCATCTCGTTAACACTTTGTGGTTTGTTTTCAGCATCAAGGTGTTTAGTATCCCTCTTGTGGAGGAAGACCATATTTGGGACCACTCCGACTCCATTAAAATAGAACCCATATCAGACTCCCGACGAGAGACATAGTTCAGGCTTTGCCTATGTGTGTGAGAATGGATATGGGAGTAGAGAAGTGATATTATGCCCAAATCATGTGGGTTTTGACGACATCTCTGTTCAAAGGGAGTGAAGGTGTAAGGCGAGGCGGAGCTTTTTAGTAGCGAAGAGACAAAATTCTTGGGTTGTAGGTAGCGAAATACTTCTCCAGGGGGTGGGGGGGAGTGGTGTTTTTCTTGTAGGGCTGAGAATGGAATGATTCCATCCACATTAAAAAGATGATGGACTCTGGTGATTCCCGCAGCGACCCAGAAGCGAAGGTTCTTGAGGGACTCTACACTCGGGGGAAATTGGGGATTACCCCATAGAAGAGCTAGAGGTAAGAATAGTGAAAACAAACTTGAGGAGTATTTTAGTGAGTCACAAATTTTAAGGGAGTGTGTCATGATGGGGTTTGCGTGTGTTTCTTTCTTTTGACTATGGGGTTAGTAATGGGGGGTGTCTGACAGACGCCTCTCAATTACTAACCCCTGGAGTTGATGTCAGCGGACATTACACAGCTGACATCAACCCCAAAACCATTTACCTTGATTGCCACCGGACCAGGACAATTTGGAAGTGCTGAGGCTAAGCCCCAGAATTGCTGCATCTAATTGATGCTCCATTTTTGGGGTGGCAGAGAGTTGCTCTTATTAGGGAGGATGTCATTTTTTTAGGGTCCCCACTTTTTAGTAACCAGAAAAAGGCAAATAGCCAGCCGTGAGCTGATGATAATAATATGCTGGGAAGACTTTAAATCACCGCCCAATGGACGGAAATCCAACACCAGGGATTTCAATATTGCACGGAAAATTTCCCCACAAAAATGTACATCAATTTGATCAGGTCCTCTTGCTCTATAACAATCTGTCTGCAGATCATACATTATTTCAACATGGCAGGTTCCCTTTAACTTTTAAGTTCTACAAAAATACACTTTTAAATTCCTACTAAAATTTGTAAAACAGGTTGTCACATCACCATCTCAGTGACAAACATCACTGAAGAGTAATACTGTTTTTGATGTACGTACAGTCACAGAATGTGTTTACAATGCTTTCATATAAGACAGGAAATGTGAAGAAATTTATTTTTAATTAATTAGACTTTCTTACTTATAAAATAACATTTTAAGGCAATTTTAATTGATGGTGTCTGCAATATGATTTACTAATTGTCTATAGAGCACTTTGCCAAAATGCTCTGCCTGCCTTCTGGCTATAATGCATGATGATATCTTACACAGGTGCCAACAAGAGATTTTGTTTTGTGCTTGAGTAAGGTATTGTAAAAAGTCTACGGCATTAGCAAATAAGACATAATGCTGAGTGATGTGGAAATATATATCAAATCAATCATAGTACACTTTCTTCTCTGAGGGGATCCTAGATGGACAGCACCAGAATAAATACTCCCCAGTCACACCACTCCAAATCAGGGTTGACAAATGTCACAGTGCTGTCAGTTCTTCAGTTGTCACCTGTTCCCTAAGCTGTCCCACCAGTAGCTAAACCATAATGATGGGTCAACATACCTACAATGTGACCCTGCCCCATTAACCAAGGATATTCCTGACCTCCTCGCCTCTATCTACTATGACATAACTATAAAATTGTCCAAAAAACCAACACACCACTGCCATAATTTTATGTTCGCAAAAGAAGAAAATAACATGTGGGCAAGTCATTCACTGGTCCGTAATCCGCAGGGAAGACGATGATCCACGGCTCCTCCCCTTCTTTAAATGTACCTTCAGATTTCCTCAATCCTTCCCAAAACTTCCCACCCAATACAAAACTGAGTCCCTACCCATGTGAGCTGAACTCTAACGTCACCCCTTAACTTTATTTTTTAGACAGGCAAAACTATTTATTAACCTTTCCTGGCCTCCTCCTTCCAAACCCCTGTCATCCAGCCATGCCCGTTGTGGCCCTATTTATATTTCATAAAGGGGTTTTCAGAGGCTTGAAAAAATACTTTTCTATTAACTGATTAGACAAAGTAGATAAAACACTCATACTGTATGCATTACATATCAATAGACAGAACCAAAAAAGAAAGAAAATCACTTCCGCACTGCTGCAATTAGTTAGACTCAATTATCTCTAACCCCTCTAAGCTGTTTTGGCCGTAATGCTGTAGCCCCATAAACACCTTAGGTGCTGCTCCCAAAAAACAAGTTCATAATTCAAGACAATAGTAAGAAAGTGGAGCGCACTCACCGGAGTAAAATCGTCATTCCTTTATTCGGACATACAAAAACTCAGCAGGGAGGAAAGTGGAAACACACGGACGACCGAGGGTTCTTTTACCTGTGCAATTCTTGTAACTCCTCCCACTTCCAAAACATCAATATTAGTATTTTGGAGTTCCTGTTTGGTGCGGTTCTTATTTGTAATGTTTTTAATTGTATGTGTTATTGATTTTCACTTTTATTCTGAAAAAGTGGTGTTGTATCCACTGTGACGTTTTGGAAGTGGGAGGAGTTACAAGAATTGCACAGGTAAAAGAACCCTCCTTGTTTCCTCTTAACGTCAGGACCCGTTGAAGTGCCGTCTGCACGAAACGGCCGTCGTCCGTGTGTTTCCACTTTCCTCCCTGCTGAGTTTTTGTATGTCTGAATAAAGGAATGACGATTTTACTCCGGTGAGTGCGCTCCACTTTCTTACTATTGTCTATTACATATCAATAATGTATCATTCCCTGGATTCTGAATATACGGTATATACACTGCTCAAAAATATAAAGGGAACACTAAAATCCCACATCCTAGATATCGCTGAATGAAATATTCCAGTTTTAAATCTTTATTTATTACATAGTGGAATGTGTTCAGAACATTAAAACCTAAAAATTATCAAGGTAAATCACAACTAATATTCCACGGAGGTATGGAGTTGGAATGATGCTCAAAATCAAAGTGGAAAATGAAGTTACAGGCTGATCCAACTTCAGTAGTAATGCCTCAAGACAAGGAAATGATGCTCAGTAGTGTGTGTGGCCTCCACGTGCCTGTATGATTTCCCTACAATGCCTGGGCATACTCCTGATGAGGCGGCGGATGGTCTCCTGAGGGATCTCTTCCCAGACGTGAACTAAAGCATCTGCCAACTCCTGGACAGTCTGTGGTGCAACGTGATGTTGGTGGATGGTGCGAGACATGATGTCCCAGATGTGTTCAATTGGATTCAGGTCTGGGGAACAGGCGGGCCAGTCCATAGCTTCAATGCCTTCATCTTGCAGGAACTGCGGACACACTCCAGCCACATGAGGTCTGACATTGTCCTGGTTTAGTAGGAACCCAGGGCCAACTGCACCAGCATATGGTCTCACAGGGGGTCTGAGGATCTCATCTCGGTTCCTAATGGCAGTCAGGCTACCTCTGGCGAGCACATGGAGGGCTGTGCGGCCCTCCAAAGAAATGTCACCCTACACCATTACTGACCCACTGCCAAACCACTCATGCTGAAGGATGTTGCAGGAAGCAGATCACTCTCCACGGCATCTCCAGACTGTCACGTTTGTCACATGTGCTCAGTGTGAACCTGCTTTCATCTGTGAAGAGCACAGGGCACCAGTGGCGAATTTGCCAATCCTGGTGTTCTGTGGCAAATGCCAAGCGTCCTGCACGGTGTTGGGCTGTGAGCACAACCCCCATCTGTGGACGTCGGGCACTCAGACCATCCTCATGTAGTCGGTTTCTAGCTGTTTGTGCAGATACATCCACATTTGTGGCCTGCTGGAGGTCATTTTGCAGGGCTCTGGCAGTGCTCCTCCTGTTCCTCCTTGCACAAAGGCTGAGGTAGCTGTCCTGCTGCTGGGTTGTTGGCCTCCTATGGCCCCCTCTACGTCTCCTAATGTACTGGCATGTCTCCTGGTAGCGCCTCCAGCCTCTAGACACTACGCTGACAGACACAGCAAACCTTCTTGCCACAGCTCGCATTGATGTGCCATCTTGGATGAGCTGCAGTACCTGAGCCACTTGTGTGGGTTGTGGAGTCTGTCTCATGCTACCACGAGTGTGAAAGCACAACCAACATTCAAAAGTGGCCAAAACATCAGCCAGAAAGCATTGGTACTGAGATGTGGTGTGTGGTCCCCACCTGCAGAACCACTCCTTTATTGAGTGTGTCTTGATAATTGCCAATAATTTCCATCTGTTGTCTATTCCATTTGCACAACAGCATGTGAAATTGATAGTAAAACAGTGTTGCTTCCTAAGTGGACAGTTTGATTTCACAGAAGTTTGATTTACTTGGAGTTATATTCTGTTGTTTAAGTGTCCCCTTTATTTTTTTGCACAGTGTTTGTTTTTTGCCAGGTATAAAAAACATTTTTGTGAATTTTGATGAAAATATTTGCACCTTATTTGTGGTAAAAATCATCAGAAAGAATTGCCATGCTGTGAATTTAAAATCCACGTCGCTCGTCAATCTTTATGCTGATTGAAGCGAGTGGATGAGATTTGCTGCAGATGTGTTCCTCCCTGCATTTTTAAATTAAAAGTGGATGTAAAATCTGCATGCTTTCTATTAGGTGTGGCTGCATCCAAATTATTGCAGCAGGTGCAGCTCGACCACGTGATCTCAGTGTAATAAGCTATGGGTGAAAAAAAAGCGCATGACCCCTTCACCCAAGCCTCAGATTCTGCATAGAAACTATAGAAACTTCAAAAAGAGCCTGAAGACCCGCCTCTTCCGACAAGCCTACAACCTGCAGTAACCACCAATCGACCAAACCACTGCACGACCAGCTCTACCCTCGCCTACTGTATTCTCACCCATCCCTTGTAGACTGTGAGCCCTCGCTGGCCGGGTCCTCTCTCCTCCTGTACCAGTTGTGACTTGTATTGTTTAAGATTATTGCACTTGTTTTTATTTTGTATACCCCTCCTTACATGTAAAGCGCCATGGAATAAATGGCACCATATTAATAAATAATAATAATAATAGGCCCTTCATGGTATGTTTTGTAATCTGGGGCTCTTTGTAACTGTGGCGTTACTCTACTCCGGAAGATCAGAATGATGTAGTGATATAGATGTAAGGAGAATCTACTTCTTTAAATATACAAATAACATTGAATTACATAATTTTATTGTCCTGAGAATCTGAGGACCATTTGTGGTATTGTGGTGAATATTGGTCTTACTGTTTCATGAGAATGAAAAGTTCCATTTCATTAGAATCTAAGGAACATTGGTGGCATCAATTCATGAGAACCTAAGGAACTTTGGTGTTACTATTCCATGAAATTCAAACAAACTTTGGGGCACCATTTAATAAAACCTAAATACATTGGTGTTACTATTTCATGGATAATGAACTTCGGAGGCAACATTTAATGGAACCTAAATACATTGGTGCAGAAGCAATGAAAGGAGATCTCCAGCATTGATAGAAATTGTAAAACGTCACATTTATTGGATACTTTTTAAAAAGACATACTGTATTGGGTACACCAGTAGGAATCCCAGAGGGTACAAAAACCAACGTGTTTCGACTAGATAGTCTAAGGGTACTTTCACACTAGCGTTTTTTGTAAATCCGTCACAATGCGTCGTTTTGCAGAAAAAACGCATCCTGCAAAAGTGCTTGCAGGATGCGTTTTTTCCCCCTAGACTTCTATTGGCGACGCATTTGCGACGGATTTGCACACTTCGCATCCGTCTTGCGACGGATGCGTCGTGCTTTGGCGGACCGTCGGGAAAAAAAAACCCTACATGTAACGTTTTTTTCTCCCGACGGACCGCTTTTTCGGTCTCCGCCCCCACCTCCCCGCACCTTACAATGGGGCAGCGGATGCGCCGGAAAAATGCATCCGCTGCACCCATTGTGCAAAGCGTTAAACGCTAGCGTCGGAATCTCTTACCGACGCGTTGCGACGGGGAGATTCCGACGCTAGTGTGAAAGAAGCCTTAGTCATGGTCTTGCTAAATACATTGGTGTTACTATTTCATGAGGTTCTGACGAACTTTGGCTGTACCATTTGTATAATTAACAAGTTATCTTGATGCTTTTTAAAATACCATGAAGTTAAGACTTTCCCCAATGAAATAGCTGTGTACCTTTGCTATACTGATACAATGTAGGTATTATTTTGGGACCAAAAAAGAATAATTACCTCTGTATTGCAGCTGAAAGTGAAGTCGTTGCAAGCATCTCACACACTGACGCTTAGCTGGGATTTTTATTTGACAAGTGAAGTGTGCCTGTGTTATGCCATATTTCCATCTGGTGCTTCCCTCAGGATACCATACTCAGAGTGGAAACACATTGTACACAAGCTTTCCCTTGACAGAGAAAATTATAGGCGGTTTGCATGTGATTGATGGGAAAGGTAACAGTCCTTCCTCAGTAGCATAGTCCATGACAATAAGCAGAAGTCTTTCTTTAGAAACATGATTGCAATTCCTACTTAGCTATATTTATTGGGTTATAATAACCATTTTAGGCGATCATTAAAGGGGTTATCCACTTAAAGAATATCTTCAGATGTGTTCCGGAAATCTAGAAGATGACATAATATACTTATATTAGCGAAGCTTCAGTTCTACTTTATGCTCATCGGATGGGAGAGTTTCCTGAATCTGCATGTCATCAATCTACTTGAAGAGAGCTATCTGACTGCTAATTTCAGCAGCTACGCCAGGCCCCATATGTGTCTGCGCATCAGAAGGGGATGGCTAACTTATTCAAATTAGCCACTCAGCCAGCCCAGTTCACACCCAACACACATATCAGGCTGGTTTAGGGTATGTGCAGATTCTGAAAAATCCACAGGTAAAACGCCCTGCGAATTACCTGTGGATTTACCGCTGATTTACCACAGTTTTTGTGCGGTTTTCACATGCGTTTTTACCCTTGCGGATTCCAATTAGGGGGCAGGTGTAAAACGCTGCGGAATCCGCACAAAGAATTGACATGCTGCGGAAGATAAACCGCAGCGTTTCCACATGGAATTTTCCGCAGCATGGGCACGGCGGATTTGGTTTTCCATAGGTTTACATGGTACTGTAAACCACATGGAAAACCGCTGCGAATCTGCAGCGTCAAATCTGCTGCGGATCCGCAGCCAAATCCGCAATGTGTGCACATACATAAGAGAAGGCTTAGCACCTCTCCTGCCATGTCAGTTTTGTTAATGGAAGTATAATTGAAATAAAACTCTCGGCGTTGTTTTCTCAGAATTTTAGGTTGTGCTGTTCCTTTAGTATTGACTAAGGGCTGTGTGAGTGTGTATGTGAGTATATATATATATATATATATATATATATGTATATATACGCAGTGCTTAGCATAAATGAGCGCACCCCCTTTGAAAAGTAATGTTTTAAACAATGTCTCGCTGAAACAAAGAACAATTTCCAAAATGGTTACAACACTAAGCTTCATGGAGCATGTTTTTAACCCATACCATGAAAGTAAGGTTAATACTGTAGTATAACTTTCTTTTGAAAATCTGCAGTTTTAGTCAAATTAGTTGATGCAAAAATGACTACACCCCACATCAAAAACTACTACATCTAGTATTTTTGATGACATTCATGATTTTTAAGGAGAGCACCAAGTCTTCGAGGCATGGAATGTACAAGTTGATGACATATTGCAACATCTCTCTCTTCCCACTCTTCAAGAATAAGCTTTTTTTAGAGCCTGGATGCTTGATGGAGAATGATGCTCGACTTGTCCCTTCAGAATGCCCCATAACGGTTCAGTTGTGTTCAGATCAGAAGATTTACTTGACCACTGAATCACTTTCACCCTGTTCTTCTCAAGAAATGCAAGTGGCTTTAGATCTGTGCTTTGGATCATTGTCATCTTGGAGAAGTGCAAGTCTACCAAGGGATTGGCATGATGGTTGCATCTTTTTTAATATAGAGCACCGCATCTGTGAGTTCATGACAATCAATGAAATGCATCTCCCCAGCGCTCTAAGTACTCATGCAGCCACACATAAGGACACTGCTTGGTGTTTACAGTGAAACATGGTGTTCTCATTGTCCTTATGTGGGTCTTCATGAGTGCAGCCAGTGTTGGGGAGCCACATTTTATTGATGGCATCATGAATTCTCAGATTTACTGCTTTATATAGATAGAGAAGATGCTTCCATTACTCCATGCCCTTGGTAGACATGCATTTTTTCTAAATGCATGGTGCCTACTGTGAAACATGGCGGTAGTATGGGCATGTGGGGCTGCATGAGTGCTGCTGACATTTTAGTGATGGCATGATAGATTCACAGATGAACTGCTCTGTAATGAAAGAGAAGATGCTTCCATCACTCCATGCCCTTGGTAATTGTGAACCTTTCCTACCTGACAATGATCCAAAACACATTTCTGTTGCCTTTTTTGAAGAATAAGAGGGTGAAATTGATCCAGTGGCCAAGTATGTCTCCTGATCTAAAGCCTATCAAACACCTATGAGGAATTCTGAAGAGAGAAGTTGAGCATCAATTTCTATACAGCATGAAGAATGGAAAAATAGATGTTGCAATATGTCGCCAATGTTTTCATTCCATTCCTAGAAGACTTGGTGCTCTCCTTAAATATCATATAGCGTTCATACAAAATACTAGATGTAATAGTTTTTTGCTATGGGGCGTCTTCATTTCTGCATCTTCTAATTTGAGTAAAACTGAAGACTCTGTAATGATAGTTATATAACTAACCTTACTTTCATTTTATGGGTTGAAAAATGTTCTATGAAACTTAGTCTTGTCAAAATTTTTGAAATTGTTTATTGAATTCATAAATGTATTTAAATCTTACTATTTATGCTAAACACTGTACGTATATGTGTGTAAATTACTTTTTTTAGACTTATATATGTCCTGGAGTCTGGAGACACCTCAAAGCTTCACAATGTCCATTTGATTCACATCTAACAAATTTCCCAGTCTTAATTTGAAAAATCTGCCAAATTAAAATGTTGGAGCACAACAAACAGAAACCTGAAGCTAATGACAAATATGATATGGAAATAATAAAAGGACAAAATTATATATATAAAAGTGCCTTTATTTAAATATATGGCAATGGCACTAACAATGTGCCTGTTCTTGGAGAAAAATTATATAGAAAAAATAATAATAAAATATATACGGACGGACAACAACCAGAAATAACAAATCAATGGGTATACCACATACACTGTCTCATTATACCATAAGGTTATACCGATATCTACCAGAGTCTAGACCAAAACTAATATTGGAATATGTGCAGCCATATAAAAAAGTGCATAAAACCGAAAACAATTATAAAAAATATAATAAAATAATAATAATAATAATAATAAATACCTCATACAAAGGTGGTGCCAATATATGAAAAAAATGTGAAAAATACCAAGTGTATAGCAATGTAAAAAAATATATAATATATATATATATATTATGGAAGGTAAATAGGTGCAAAAAATAAGTGTGTAAAATGTAAAAAAAGAATATATTGAACCTGATGTAAGATAAGAATGATATATATTGTGAAGAAATGTAATGTAATGGTCTAGAAAAGCCTATGGTAGATACAGGTGCACCACATGATATAGATATGTCCAGGAATAAAGTGCACAATACACCTAGATATGACTACATAAGGTCAGGTTGCACAATATAACTGAATATGTAAACGTGCACAATATGGCAGAATAGATATACCTAGGTGCACAAAAGTGCACGCTATGCCGTGGAAAGTTAAAGGAAAGTCACTCGGACAGTGTATAACCTGAAGGAAATAATAATAGATACGTAGGTGGCAATAGAAAAAATAATAAAATAAAAGTGATTATAGTGTTACCTATAGGTGTCCGTCCCTCCAAGATACAGAGCACCCCATCTTGGAGGGACGGACAGTTATATTGTGCAACCTGACCTTATGTAGTCATATCTAGGTGTATTGTGCACTTTATTCCTGGACATATCTATATCATGTGGTGCACCTGTATCTACCATAGGCTTTTCTAGACCATTACATTACATTTCTTCACAATATATATCATTCTTATCTTACATCAGGTTCAATATATTCTTTTATTACATTTTACACACTTATTTTTTGCACCTATTTACCTTCCATAATATATATATATATTATATATTTTTTTACATTGCTATACACTTGGTATTTTTCACATTTTTTTCATATATTGGCACCACCTTTGTATGAGGTATTTATTATTATTATTATTATTTTATTATATTTTTTATAATTGTTTTCGGTTTTATGCACTTTTTTATATGGCTGCACATATTCCAATATTAGTTTTGGTCTAGACTCTGGTAGATATCGGTATAACCTTATGGTATAATGAGACAGTGTATGTGGTATACCCATTGATTTGTTATTTCTGGTTGTTGTCCGTCCGTATATATTTTATTATTATTATTTTTTCTATATAATTTTTCTCCAAGAACAGGCACATTGTTAGTGCCATTGCCATATATTTAAATAAAGGCACTTTTATATATATAATTTTGTCCTTTTATTATTTCCATATCATATTTGTCATTAGCTTCAGGTTTCTGTTTGTTGTGCTCTGATATATATTCTGAGTGGTTATCCACTTTTTTTGGTGTATCGACCACTTTCCACTTATATATAAACTATATATATACATATCTATCTACTACTATTATTTCCTGTGGGAATTTGTGGTTTATACACCTTGCTCAATAAATTAAAATGTTGGCAGATTTTCTTATTCTTGCTGTTTATTGAAAGTATACTAAAACAGATATTTCAGGCTGCCTGTTGGATATCATTTTTCTGTAAGAGAACTTTAGAAGGCACATGACACAATAAGTGTCACAGGACAAAATCTAAATATCTTTGCACTATATTAGTTAGTAGTCTCCAAAGCTTTCTATTTTGTCATCAATTTTTGAGTCAGCTATTCAACAGACGCTTAATAAGTTACTGACACTTTTCTTTGTGGTAGAACCTAAGAACTTATAACTGATAACATCTGAAATTTCCAGAGGTCAGATCAAACACACATGATCTTTGACTGCTCTCATGCATCAGGTCAGGGTGTTACAACTTTGAACTCCATCTGGAGTTTCCTCGCCACATCCTGCCTTTTATACCTGAGAATTTTTCATTCTAGCACTCTAGTTGACAGTGTTAATTGTCTAAGTATATGCTACTTAATCTTGTACAGATGTAGAACATTACATCCATGGCTACATTAGCTGAAGAACTTGGGTGTTTTTTTTACAGAATGAATAATTCATACATTCTAAAAAGACATCAACTTCAGGAAATTGTATAACACCCTCTAACTGCAAGGCAATGCATCCAATTTGGTATAGATTTTACCTCCTTTATCCATATATCAACAGCTAGGTACCCAGCAGTTAAAGAAATGCAAAAACACATTGTTATGTGGTAGAACATGAATGAAAGATCTAGAATGGACCTTCATAAACTAAGATTAAAATTGAGCAGTTATGTTCTGTAATGTTATCCTGTTTGTATTTGTATAAAGTAAGTGTGAAAGACAAAATAGTACTTTATCCGGTAGAGGATGTGGTATTCTAGGAGCACAAGTACTGGTACTTTTGTTAGGAGCGTACTGGATATTCTGGAGTCACATGTACAAGTACTTTATCTGATAGAGGATAGAATATTTTGGGAATACCAGTATTGGTACTTTATCTGGTAGAGAACAGAATATTCTAGGAGTGCAAGTACTGATACTTTATCTAATAATGATTTTCTGGAGACACATATATTGGTACTTTTTCAGGCAGAGGACATTATATTTTGGAAGCACAAAATGGTCAGAATATTTTGGAGGTACGTGTTCTTGTACTTTTTCAGGTTGGGGGCAGAACATTCTTGAAGACCCAGCTTAGTGGAATAGTAGTTACATACATTCTGTTACTTTGTTTGGTAGAGGATGTAACAACCCAGCCGGCATCACTGCATGGCCTTCCATTCCCCACCTGCCTGTTACATCAACTCACTCACCCAGTGCCATGCTGTGAGATCTGTCTGCTGTTGGTTCCATGCCATGTGCTTCATGGCCGCTTACTCTGTGTACACTTCCTGGCTGTGTGCATAGGGGGGCGGCGCCAGCAACGCCGGATTCTTATTGAGACTGTGTGCACCTCCCTAAGGTGCTCCTGGCCAATAGCCTTGAGGCCTCTGATACTTAAGTCATCCTCACCCATTGGAGGATGCCTGAGCAAACTATTTCCCTCAGTTATCACTTGCTACTGAGCTGCCAGGTCGTGTCTGTTTCCTGTCTCAGAGGGCTGCTATACTGCAAGCCTTCATCTGTGTTCTGTTTGTGTATCCGTGTCCGTTCCTGTCTGAACTCTGGTCTATGTCCGTCCCTGCTCCTCCTTTGTCATTAGTCATTTCCCACTCTGCTGTGTGTACCTCCGCCTTATCTTTCTGCTCTGTTCGCCACTGTCTGTGACTCTGCTTCTCTCTGCTCAGTTCTACCACAACCTGTGGTTCTGTGTCTCTCAGCTTTTCCCTCAGCTCTGCACTCTGTGGTTTTGCTCTCAGCTCTGCTCTTTGTAACTTTGCTCTGCACTCTGACCTTGCTCAGCCCTTTGTGGCTTTGCTCTCAGCTGAAGGCGCCGTGACGTCACAACAGAGAGGAGGTGGCGCCTCGTGGTATGATGGACGGCTGTGAGGCGCTTGAGTCAGGGAGAAATCATACCTCCCTGACTCAATAGAGGTATGGCGCCATATTTATAAAAGTGATTAATTCAGCATTCATAGGGATGCTAAACATAAGAGCCACCTTCACAGAATGCAGCCTTAGTGCTGCTGAAGGTGGCTCTTTTACTTAAAAATGCCCTAGGGGGTGACAGGTTTCTTTTAAGTTCCCGGAGAAGCATAGCATGGCCTTTAAGATGCCTTACCCTGGCATGTCAGGCATGTCCCTCCCTACAAGGACTGACCTTATCCCTTAGACCCCAGTAGAATATCATTGCCACCACTTCTCTCCTTTCTCTACTGAGTATAGAGACACCCTCTATTTCAAAAGTAAACAATGTGGCTAATGGGTACATATTTCCCAATATGGAGGAACATGATCACAAGGTGAATTTCTTTTTCAAATCGCCATTGCTTTTTTTTTTTTGTTCCATACTTCTTGATACAATGTGTCTATTTTTCCATGTATCTGCTGGAAATGTTATAGAAATCTCAATCCAATACTACATTGGTTAATGGGCCATACAAGCTTTTGGCTTGCAGGAATACTGCATCTGGTATGTTCAATTATAGCAGGACTTGTGGTGGATACCTTGTGACAAAACTTTACTACTGGAGATTTCTCCTCTGAGATTAAAATTTACAAGCCAAGATATTGAATGCAAGGAAAAAGTGTTTCATTGCTTTGGAAGGCTGCTTCAGAAAGGATGACTTCATGAGTTGGCACCAGATGTGATTACCAGCCTCTTGAGAACTGCACAATCTTTGTTGGAAAGCTGACTCAAAGCTACTGGTACAGTAATTCAAGCCAACCACACAGTTATAGATATTTATTTAGCATTTTCAGGTCACATATCACTTGTGTGGACTTTTTTTGGGTGCTCATTGAGGTCAGTTTTCTGTTTGTACTCCTACTGCACAAGCCAGGACATGCTCAGTGAGTACATTATTGCTAAGTCCTTTTGTATGTTGTACATGACCTAGAACATTAGACGCTTGTAAGTCATAAATGATTTGTTTGTGCTCAGTGCAAGTAATACAAATGGAACGGGGAGCTATTAGCTATAGGTTGTGATTAGGTAAATCTTCGTATCGACAGTATTGACCACCTACGATCACACACAACCAGTGGCTTTCTAGGGAAGCACTGATAAGATCAAGTGGAGGATGTAAGCTTTGTGTTATTATTCTGGTGATATTCATATTTAATCACTTATCTGGGGTCAGCTGCTGAAGTGTACCAGGTTCTGCCCAGGAGTGGTACCTGGCGGTTACTTGCCACATAAGCCTGACCTCACCACTAGAGGCTTCAGTGAACACCAAGGTAGCAGCTTAGTTATGCCCCTTCCTGGGTAGGCACAGCGGGTCCACAAATCCACGTGCTCCATGGCGACAGTCTGCTCGGCCAAGCCATGACTGCAACAATGAGCCTCACATTTAGTTTCTGAAGGGAGCAGAGAGCATTCAGTATGTCCAATACCAGAATGCAGGTAGGGGGTTGTAAAAGTTGGAAGCCTGTGGGGTGCAGTTTGAGGCAATAGTTGCAGAACAAGAAGTAATGTCAGACAACAGGTTCTGTTTTGTCATCTTGTCCTGTGCAGCACAGTAACATACAGCCATCTTGTTATTTCCATTAAGACCAGATCCCCTTGTAAACGTGCATTTATGGAACCAGATGAACGGTTGATTCACTTGTGGCAGATGTTCTGGCAAAAATTTCTGTGACTACTTCATTCATCTGAATGGAATTTGCATGAATCTATGTGCTTGCTACCAGGACATCGTCATTCAGATGAGTAGACCTGATTTTCACACATTTCTGCAGTAATTTCTGTGATATTTGAGTTCTCCCTTAAAGGAAACCTGACAGTTGTCTAATTTTTAAACTTATTTGGTGATCTGAAACATTTAAGTGTGACAAACATGCAAAAGAATAGGAAATCACAAACGGGCAAACGCTCTTTTTTTTAATATTTATTTATAACAGTCTGCAAAGAAGATAAGAATCAATAACATACATAGCATATAAAGACAAAGAAGGGCATAACAATATCCAGAAAGTGTAGCTTGAAAGATTCAAAAGATTCAAAAGAAGACGGGATTATTCAGTATAACAACCAGTCCCGACCCCAACCCCCCAGGCATGTTTGAAACCCTGCAGGTTTAATTAGGTAAGCCTAATAGGTGTGCTACCAGATATAAGCTCTCTCATATACCAATCGGTGAATTGAAAGCAACCATGTAATGCTTGACGGACTGATAGTGGCTGCAGATCAATAAAGGAGGACCATGTGAGGAAAAAACGTTCCGTATGACTTTCTTTATGAAGTATGGACTCAACCCAATCCATTTTAAACAAATATGTTACCTTGGAAGAATTTAGATTTAGTGAAGGGGTTGCTTCCTGTGCCCACAGATGCAGAATACTGTTGCGGGTAGCCGCTACCCAAATAGTTAAAACACGTCGTTGCTGAGCAGAGAGTCCGAGTAGTTGATCCCTGGGAAAATATTAAATAACGCCCATTCCGGAGATAATGTAAAGCGAATGCTGAAGGTGTTGATGAGATGGCGAAGAAGCATATCCCAAACCTCAGGTATCTTCGGACAATCCCAGAGACAATGAAAGATGTCAGCTGGAGAGTGTAAATATTTGGGACAAGAGGGATTAGCCCATAGAGACATCTTAGATTTGACCTCTGGGGAAATGTAAGCCCTATGGAAAATCATGAGGGCCATAGTTGAGTAGCTGTCATATGGCAATAAAGAGTTTAAACGTAGAGTGGCTTTCAAAAGATCAGTCAGTCTATAATTAGATAGTTGTGATACCCATCTGCCCGAGCCTGGTGAAGAATCTGACCATGAAATAGAAGGTTTGATTGATTTATAGATAAGACTTAGCGAATAAACTCCTGCATGAGCGCCAAGGGAAATCATATGGAGAGGACAGGTTCTGACACTGGTATGCCTCGGAAGACTGAGTTAACGTAATGCATAATACCCTCCAGAGAAAGAGGACATTGAGTAGTTGTCAGAAGATCGCAGACCAGTCTGCATCCTCTCTCCCCCTGCACTCGGTAAATTGGGGGTGGTCTTACTTGTAAAAAGAAAGGGTTACCTTGAAAGGGAAGGAAAACTGAGGTATAAGGCTATGTGCACACGTATTCTGGTCCACTGCGGATTTTTCCGCAGCGGATTTGATAAATCTGCAGGGCAAAAACGCTGCGTTTTTGCTGCAGATTTATCGCAGATTTACCGCGATTTTTCTGCAGTTTTCACTGCGGTTTTACAACTGCGGTTTTCCATAGGAGCAGCTGTAAAACCGCTGTGGAATCTGCAGAAAGAAGTGACATGCTGCGGAATGTAAACCGCTGCGTTTCCGCGCGTTTTTTTTTGCCGCAGCATGTGCACAGCGTTTTTTGTTTTCCATAGGCTTACATTGTATTGTAAACTCATGGGAAACTGCTGCAGACTGCTGCGATGTTTTCCGCATCGTGTGCACATACCCTTAGGGTCTAGTCCGCTGATGCCAATACCACGGACCATAGCAGAGGATTATCCCTGACTGCAGCGGGAACTCTATATTGTTGTAAATGGAGCAAGGTAGGAAGACTGATCGGTCCAAATATTGCTTCATCTAATGGGGTGTTAGTAAATTTAGTTTGGGCCCAAATCCAAAGAAGAGAATGTCTGAAAATGGCTGTAACGCTATGCAATCTTAAATTTGGAAAATTGAGGCCCCGCAAAGATTTAGCCTGTTGCAATTTAAAAATACTGATCCTAGATCTCCCCCTCGAACCCCATATAAATTGTCGAAAAATCTTTGTTAGGAGTTGATCATCAGCTTTAGATAATAGAATAGGTAGCGTTTGTAAAGGGAAGAGTATTTTAGGGAAGGGAACCATTTTAATAAGGTAAGCTTTACCCGCGAAAGATAATTTAAAAGATGTCCAAGATTGTATTTCCCGAGTAATGGCAGATATTAAGGGTCGGATATTAAGTTGGTAAATAGTATGTGGGTTGGAGGGTAGAGGAATATCAAGATATCGTAAAGAACCATGCCCCCACTGAAATGGAAAATGAAAGTCTTATTAAAGTCTTGTGTTGCTTTAATTATTGTATTGTTAACATTGTTACTTATGACTTTTGTATTTGAAGCTGTTAAACTGTAAAACGCTGCGGAATATGTTGGCGCTATATAAATAAAGATTATTATTATTATTATTATTAAAGGGCCACCTTTGTCGAGCATCCCTGAAGATCGCTAAAGCCTTGAATTTGTTAAAATTTATGCGGAATCCTGAGATTTCTCCAAACTCATGGAAAGCCTCCATTATGAAAGGAATGGATTCCTTAGGATTGGCTATCATGAGTAATATGTCGTCGGCGAATACCAAGGACTTGAGTGTAACGTCGCCTATCCCAATTCCCTCAAAGGAAGGAATCATCGGGCAAACGTTTTTCGACAACACTGTGTGTCTGACTGTGAAAGGCTGTGGTGTTCAAAGAAAAACTTAAAAAGCTGCTGAGACCAAGCCGCACAGGAGGCTAATCGGAAAGGTGGGTCCACGAAGACTTACACCCCCTTCCCCGCTACAAATGACTTAACAGGTCTCTCCCTATACATGCACACAGGGAGAGATTCATCACTTAAGGGAAATGGGCGGGAATAAGCCTCCGGGGACTAACCTGTCTGATCAGTTTCCCTGTGTCTTGGTCCTTGGTGGCTTTTAAAGTATGTTTTTTTCTGAAATGCAACAGTCTCTTTTTTTTTGTTTGTTGTTTTTTTTTTTTTTTTAAAAGCCAAGCATAACTCACATTAAGTAGAATCATTTCATGTATATTAACCTGTGACCCAAAGTTTTTTAATTAGAGTAATTTTTTCAGATGCTCTACTTAGGCACATTATCATCAAAACATTTTCTGTCCTTCTCAGGACCCCCCTCTAAATGGCAAAATGGCGAGCTGTTCTGGCAGACATGGCCAGCATACATTGCACCTGAAGCAGCAACTGCTGGGGTAGTATAAAGTCAGAAGTGACCCTCCCAGATGATAACTGATGATGTTTCAGGCAGTGTCTAGGTAAAAATAATGACCCTTATCTAAAGGCTACAAGAGGTTGTCTTTGATTATAAAAAGATAGCTGTTGTCTTTCAAAAACCGCACCATACCAGTCCATACGTTGTGAATGCAGCCGAGCTCCGTTATCATGCACAACCGGTAGGCAGATTTGGTGCTATTTCTGGAAGAAAAAGGCAGCCATGTTTTTACATTCATGGACATCCCCATAAAGGCCACGTTCAGATGCAGATTGTCAGTGTGGATAGCTCTAAGGCTTGGTTCACATTGCGTTCAGGGGCAACGTTAAACGGAGTACGTTACACCGCGGCATAACGCGGTGTAACGTACTCCGTTAACGCCGGTATTGAATGCAATGCCGGACGCATCGCCTAGCGCACGCCCAGAATGGGCGTGCGCTAGTGATGCACCGTCATTGAGTGACGGACCCGAGACGCTGGCTGCAGCGTTTCCGGGTGCGTCACTGCTAGCGCAGATGGAGCTAGTAGAAGCTCCATCTGCGCTAGCATGATGTAGCACCGGCACTTGCGTTAGCAGCAGCCCGTTAGCGTATGTGCTGAACGGGCTGTTGTTAACGCAATGTGACCCTAGCCTAACGCATGCATTAAACAGAAGAGCACAGAGTGAGATTTCTAACACCACGTACAAGGTATATAGAATAAATATCAATTGCACACTCCTTTTGAATGCAAACAAAACTAATTTTATTAAAGTTCAAGACATAAGAGCAACCTTTGAGGGTCAACATGTTTCGGCCAAACAGGCCTTCTTCACGACAGTTGCATTCAGTAGACTCTTCTAGACAGGGATTTGTCGTTCCCTGGCGGGGCAATTTGTTAAGTCTGGAGGGTATTGTTCAAGAGATATCCATGAGTAGCTTGATGAATATGAAGGGCCTGTATTTCACATGTCCCAGGCTGGGTGGTTGCTTTAGTGCAGGGGTCCCCAACTCCAGGCCTCGAGGGCCGCCAACAGTGCAGGTTTTCAGGATTTCTTTAGTATTGCATCGATGGTAATGTGATCATCTGCACAGGTGATGATTCCAACCCCTGTGCAATACTAAGGAAATCCTGAAAACCTGCACTGTTGGCGGCCCTCGAGGCCTGGAGTTGGGGACCACTGCTTTAGTGCCTCAATTGGCATGTCCATTAGTGAAATACCTCAGTGTGCACACCAATATCTATTTTTCATGATACCACGTACAAGGTAAACGGTGGGTGGATAGGACAATGGACTGGAACGCCGTGTGCCTTCCCTGCCTGCAGTTCCTGGCTCCAGAGCCAACATATCAGCACACAAGTATAATAAACAGGTTGTGCTTACTTCCTAAAACATTTATGCTTTTATCTTGGAATGTGCCTTGTGTTTATCTCTCCTCTTTGGCATTAATGTGAACTGCAGGAAGACTACAAACTTGTAATCACATTGGGCTTTGTTCACACATTGCTTTTGTGTCTTTGTTGTCTAGTTTGATGTGTTTTGTGCCTTTTTTGCACCATATTCATCTTTTCATTTACACTTTTTTTTAAAGTTAAGTTATGTGTTCCTCTTTTTTTGTTTTTTTTTCTTAAGATCTCCATTTTTAGGCGGTGTTTAGGCTTTCCAGATATTTTCGTCTACTTCATCAATTGCAAATTATAAAAAAGTTTCTACTCCAGTCCTCTCCTGCAGTGATTTTATGTATGCTGGAACATTTTTTTTGCACCATTTTTGCAACATTTTAGATCAAAAAGTCACAAAAAAGATCAGAATAAGTACGGTTTTAGACTTTTCCCTAAATGAATGATCTGTATACGCTATTTTGAATAATTTGTCACAAAACATGGAACAAATATTGCAAGACAAAAAGTGATTTTAAAAAATACCTGAAAATGGTGAATCAGGGCCAGTGGTTCTGTCAGTAACTTTAATTACAGTACATTTTGTGCCATACGTTCACAGGAGTTTGTTTCAGTTTAATTAACATTACATTAAAGGGGTTGTCTACTACTCGAACAACCCCTTCTTATGTTTCCCCCTTATAAAATAACAACACTTATAATCACCTCCGGTGTCAGCTCCATTGTAGCAGTGTCTGTATTGCTTCTCCCGGTGATCACATAACAGTGTAGCATCATGCGAAACCTGCAGCCATTAAGCCGCCACTTCATTCTTCCCACCTTCGGTCGCATTACATACATCCAGAAGAGGAGAAAGCAGCAGTCCTCACTTCTTTTTGATGTAAGTGATTTGTTCGGGGAGAGTGAAGTTACGACTGATGACGCCGCACTATTATGTGATCGCTGGGAGAGACAGTGCTGACACCATTGGAATGGCGCTGACACTGGAGGTGAGTATTAGCTTATGGTCTCATTCGAGAAAATTTGGCCTTAGCCAATAAAAAATCATATAGGGCTCGTCTGATGTATACGCTGGTGTGAGCGAGGCCTAAGAGTTGTTATTTTAAAATGGGAAACATACAGATTGAGAAGAGGTTGTCTGAGCTGCGTAGGGTGATATAACCAATGGAACAGATGGAAATACAAAAAGTGCTACCATTTGGACATATTGGGGTGAATTGGAAATAGAAAAAGTGTATTTTATACTAGATTGTAACCAGGGCTGTAAGCAATGCTTCTTGTGGGAGCAGATTTGGGCACGGTATTATTGCTCTGGATCATAGGAGCATCTCAAGAATGGCTGCCATAAGACCATTACTATTTGCTTACACAGTGACACCCTTTTGAACCACGGAAATATCTTTATCCAAGCTTAATCTGTAAATGGGAGCTAAAGATGACTATTCACAAATTAAGAATTATAAGTTTTTCTTCTGAAAATTGACTTTTATAAAAGTGCTTCGATATTTCTTGCTCTTGTTTTCAGAAAGTATTTCAGACAGTGGGAGTAACCTAAAAGTTAATTTGGCATGTAATGGCGTGGGTGATATAAACATACAACAGTCATTTTCAGGGAAACAACTTTCCTCGGATACTAAGCAGTCATTGTTTTTGGTAATTGCCGATATTTATTGTTAAAAGCAGACGGCTAACAAAATAATCTCTGCTTGTTCCCTGCAGGAACCCAGAGTTCAGGAAAGTAAAAAGTCCCCAGGTCACTTGGCGCTAGTATTTGCAGAAAAAATAATTACAGCATTCTCTTGGGAACCATCCAGTGAAATTACCATCACTGATGAATTGGTATTTCCAGAAATCTCCATTGGACTATATTGGGCAGTTTAACATGTTAATAGATCGCTGAGAAATTCCTCTGCAGATTTACTAATGTTACAGTTTGTGAAACACAAACATCAGGGAGCTATAAAGATTGATTAAAGGGCCGTTGTTGGAATTCTTCTATATATGATGATCTGTTCTCCAATAAAGGCAGTTTTTTAAGCATTAGCGCTGGATTCGCTGGAGACTGAAGATGTGCTCAGTCTTTGTTTGTTTTTTTATTTCAACATTTGCATGTTTTGCTTTTCACACAGTCGCTCAACCGCTTTAAATATAGGGAATAGTAGAAATGATATATTGGGGAGGAGTGAGTCACATGAATAGCAAATTTTGAGGTCAAGCACAAAGCACAGACTAAGGGTATGTGCACACGTTGCGGTTTTTACGGCGGATCCGCAGCTTTTTTGACAGCTGTTTTCATTGTGGTGTACAGTACCATGTTAACCTATGGAAAACAAAAACCACTGTGCACATGCTGCGGAAAAAAACGCACGGAAACACAGTGGTTTATTTTCCACAGCATGTCAATTCTTTGTGTGGAATCCGCAGTGGTTTTCCATCTGCTCCAATAGAAAACTGCAGATGGAAAACCACAGCAGAATCCGCATTAAAAACCGTGGTAAATCCGCAGTAAAAAACGCAGCGGTTTTTCACTGCGGATTTTGCAAATCCGCTACGGAAAATTCCGCAATGGAATCCGCAACGTGTGCACATACCCTTACAAGTGAAGCAGCTCATCTTCAGGATTGGGTCTCATGTAGCGCTCAGTATATAGTATACAGTTGTCAATTATGTGGCTCCAAAAACCTAATTTAAGGAAATTTACTAAATTATATTTGCTGTAATATTAAAGATTAATCTCTAATAGTTTACTCAAATGTTGTAAAACCATGCTTCCAATAACAACAAGCAAGCAATTTGCACTGCATTTCTAATTATACAGTGGAAAGACACTGCGATTTTAATCCCCCCATCCACTTCTCCCAGTTACTCCTGATCAGGGTCTTACTTGAGTGTCTGGGGCCCACAGGGGGAATTGACTCTAGGGGCCCACCCTACAGTTATATGCAAATCCCTGTTAGCCATTATACCCGTAATAGTGGAGCATCGACTGTAAAACACAGGATGCTCCTGCATATCTACTGTGCACATACTATAACTGGGATGTACAATTACGGTAGTTTGCAATAAAGGGCTTCTTTGGTTGAAACAAGTTGTCATTGAGCCATAGGCTCCACAGGATAGGTGATCGGTGGAGTACCCCCCATTATAATAAATCTTCTGATTATAATATCATGCCTATAATTAGAGATGGGAAGACCCTGGATGTTCGGGTCCGGCGGGTTCGGCCGAACAATTAAAAAAAATTTGGGTGTCAGAACAGTACCCGGACCCGAACGCGGACCCCATTCACTTGAATGGGGGGCCAGAACATCCAGTGTTTTCCACGCTATCATGTGCATGACAGTGCAGCAAACATTGCTTCTGATCGATGATAAAATAATTACTGCTGGTCAGACAGGCACAGTTCCCCCGCTGACATATGACAGCGTGAACCCACAGCTGTGATAAAAAGTTTACGTCTGGTCACTGTCGTCGGCTGAAGGGACTACTGCTGCCATCAGCCTATGCCTGCTGCTAATAACAGCGAGAGAAGACGGGAGTATTCCTCAGCTTGCACCTGCACTGTGAATACTTAATTAAAAAAGCAGCATGGGTTCCCCTGTATTTTTGATAACCAGCCAGGCAAAACTCATAGCTGTCTGCAATCCTCAGCTGTTGGGTTATCAAGAATAGAGGGGTCCCCACACCAATTTGTTTTAATTTTTAAATAATTAAAAAATATGGCGTGGGGTTCCCCCAGTTTTGACAACCAACCAAGCTAAAGCAGACAACTGGGGGCTGGTATTCTCAGGCTGGTAAGTGGCCATGGGCATTTCTCCCCCAGCCTAAAAATAACAGCCTGCAGCTGCCCAGAAAATGCGCATCTATTAGATGCACCAAATCTGGCGCTTTGCCCAGCTCTTCCCACTTGCCCTGTGGCGGTGGCAAGTGGGATTCATATTTGTGGGGTTGATGTCACCTTTGTCTTGTCTGGTGACATAACGCCCACAGCTTAGTAATGGAGAGGCGTCTATAAGACACCTATCCATTACTAATTCTATAGTTATATTGTAAATAAAGACACAGTCAGAATAAAGTCCTTTATATGAAATAAAACAAAACACACTTTTCCTTTGACGGCTGCCTTAGCGGTACTGTACTTCCTATTAAATTACCACAATCTGTTTGATGCCCTGCACCAGTTATGGATTATCATGCAGCCGCTGAAGAGGTACTGAGGTACAGTTATTAGGAGATCATTCCAGTAGCTCAGCCACCCCTGGTCATATCCACTTTTCCAATCATTCTACAACTTTTACTCCTCCTTCAGACAGGCGTATGGTCAGTCTATGTGTGCCATGGTTGCACATGGAGAGTACATGAATAGCCAGTGTGCCCGTGCATACAGCTGATTTTCCTCTAATGATTTTTTAGGAAAAAATGCAGTGTGCACTACTCAATCGATTTTTTAGATCAGAATTATGTATTCAATGAAAAAGGTAGCTCCTGCACCTATGCATTATGTAGACAAGCACACAGAGCTGCACACAGAACCAGTCACGTCTGCAGTCTTCAGTTGTGACTGGTCAGGTTTTCAATTCGGCCATCTGGACATGGTCTACATTTGTTCTCCACCTGGGTGGCCTTACATTTGTCTCAGGAACAGTTATGCATAACAGTTTTCCTAGGGCTCGTGCCTGTAGAACATGCCCTATTCATCACCGCTTCTACACTGTACTTGACAGTTTGTAGGAAGCATTTGTCACACTCCAATTTGGTCTTTTTCGAACCATTGCACTGTGCATCATGACCAAGCATTTTCAGAATGCTTTAGAACTTATCGTCATTTGTTCAGATGCAATATCCAAATGAAAAGTTAAATCTTCATTCAGGCATTTATTTTTCACACACTTTTTCCAGCCATGTTTTTTACAGATAAAGAACATACCCATTATATTTTATAAAAATCATAGAAAAAAGTTAGCTCACCATTTACTCGTGTCTTGACCTCCTGCCTTCTCACCGACACCTCACACGGGCCTGGGCGAAGCAACCGCAATGAATATAAAAAAACAGGTGTGTGCAGCGAGTGGTGAAGGTAAAAATTAACTTTTAATGAACATTAGTTAAAATAATCCATACATGTGGTCCAGCACTGTATAGACACATGGCTCATCTTGACTAAGACCCAAGGTCGAAACGCGTTGATCATTTCTAGGCTCTGAGTGTGGGTACAGTGCTGGACACCATATGTATGGATTATTTTAGCTAATGTTCATTAAAAGTTAATTTTTACCTTTACCACTCGCTGGACACACCTGTTTTTTTTTTGCATTATATTTTATGGGGCAGTTCAAGTGTCTGCTGTTTTTTTCAGACCAATTGGCCACAAAAAAGGGAGGAAATTAATTTTTTTCATTCAATTGCAAGTCCATCCAAGTGAATATGTCCATGAAAAAAAATCACTCAGATTCTTCCTTTCTGTCATGCTGTCCGTTTTTTATTGCTTAATGGATAGGAAAACCTTGGATTTTTTTATGCAAAAAAAAGATGTAGCACTAAGGGTAATAACAACATGCGGATCTAAAATTGATGTATGTTGGGTCTATCATGGTGATGAAAAACAGTCTATTCTTCTTGTCCGCAAAATAGCAGAAGTCTCAAAGAGGCCTCAGTAGTACCTGCTCTATATATGTGCTGCAAAGCATGACTATATCATTATAGAGGTAGTCAGGGTAAGCCCAGACTGTACGGTAGTAGCCTGGTTTTGATGCAGGTTACTGCGGGAAAGTTTTTGAATATAGAGACATGCTTTGGAAGTGTGTTTTTTTTACTACATGGCCATAACTTAATAGATTATGTTAAGCAATGTAGAACACCTGCAATAATGACCATGCTAAACAATAAGAAATAAAATAAAAAAAGCACTACTGAAGTATGCTGTTTTTTTATGGAACCGCCACTGCATCATTGCCTTACATTTAGAACATGTTCCAATGTGTGGAAATGCTGCCTTGTTTTCAATATGTTCTGCAGTTGTCTACAGCAATTCCTCAGTCTCGTCCATTTTTATTGCTTTTATATGCATTTTCTTTTTTGTATGTGTTTTTAGTGCAACAATTTTTGAAAAATATTTTTTTTAAATATAGGACTGCTGCAATTCCATATTTAAATTCCATTTCTAGAAGCCTCTTTTTTTTCTGGCGACGTGTAGAAGTCTATCGGGAAAAAATGACACATTAAGATCGTAAAGTGGCCTAGCCAGCCTCCAGACCTTAATTCCATAGAAAACTTATGGAGGTAGTTGTAGCTCCGAGTTGCCAAGTGACAGCCTTAAAATCTTAATGATTTAGAGATTATGTGCAAAGAGGAGTGGACCAAAATTCCTCCTGACATGTGCGCAAGCCTCATCATCAACTACAGAAAACATCTGACTGCTGTGCTTGCCAACAAGGGTTTTGCCACCAAGTATTAAGTCTTGTTTGCCAGAGGGAACAAATACTTATTTCTCACTGCAAAATGCAAATACATTTATATAATTTATACAATGTGATTTTCTGGATTTTATTTTTGATATTCTATCTCTCATTGTTAAAATTCCTACCCTTAAAATTATAGACTTTTCATGTCTTTGTCAGTGGGCAAACTTACAAAATCAGCAAGGGATAAAATACTTATTTCCCCCACTGTAATGGTACATCCATTGTTAGGTCCAGGCTAAGGAGTATACACTGTACCTGTGATACAGCTAGCATCTACCTTTAACTCCTTCCCGACCTTTGACGCCACGTAGGCGTCATGAAAGTCGGTGCCAATCCGACCCATGACGCCTATGTGGCGTCATGGAAAGATCGCGTCCCTGCAGATCCGGTGAAAGGGTTAACTCCCATTTCACCCGATCTGCAGGGACAGGGGGAGTGGTAGTTTAGCCCAGGGGGGGTGGCTTCACCCCCTCTTGGCTACGATCGCTCTGATTGGCTGTTGAAAGTGAAACTGCCAATCAGAGCGATTTGTAATATTTCACCTATTATAACGGGTGAAATATTACAATCCAGCCATGGCCGATGCTGCAATATCATCGGCCATGGCTGGAAATACTAATGTGCCCCCACCCCACCGATCGCCCCCCCAGCCCCCCGATCTGGCCGGTACAATGCTCCGGCTCCCCTCCATCCAGTGCTCTGCTCCCCCCCGTGCTCTTGTCCACTCCCCCCGTGCTCCAATCACCCCCCGTGCTCCAATCACCCCCCCTGCATTCCGATCCACCCCTCCCGTGCTCCGTTCCACCCCCCGTGCTCCGTTCCAGCCCCCCCGTGCTCCGTTCCACGCCTGCCGCGCTCCGATTCCCCCCCCGTGCTCCGATCCCCCCCCCGTGGTCCCCCCCCACCCCATCATACTTACCGATCCTGCCGGGGTCCCGTCCGTCTTCTCCCTGGGCGCCGCCATCTTCCAAAATGGCGGGCGCATACGCAGTGCGCCCGCCGAATCTGCCGGCCGGCAGATTCGTTCCAAAGTGCATTTTGATCACTGAGATAGATTATATCTCAGTGATCAAAATAAAAAAATAAAAAAATGACCCCCCCACTTTGTCACCCCCATAGGTAGGGACAATAAAAAAATAAAGAAATTTTTTTTTCCACTAATGTTAGAATAGGGTTAGGGGTAGGGTTAGGGTTAGGGGTAGGGTTAGGGTTAGGGGTAGGGTTAGGGCTAGGGTTAGGGGTAGGGTTAGGGGTAGGGTTAGGGTTAGGGGTAGGGCTAGGGTTAGGGTTAGGGCTAGGGTTAGGGTTAGGGGTAGGGTTAGGGTTAGGGCTAGGGTTAGGGTTTCGGTATGTGCACACGTATTCTGGTCCTCTGCGGATTTTTCCGCTGCGGATTTGATAAATCCGCAGTGCTAAACCGCTGCGGATTTATGGCGGATTTACCGTGTTTTTTTCTGCGCATTTCACTGCGGTTTTACAATTGCGATTTTCTATTTGAGCAGTTGTAAAACCGCTGCGGAATCCGCACAAAGAAGTGACATGCTGCAGAATGTAAACCGCTGTGTTTCCGTGCAGTTTTTCCGCAGCATGTGTACAGCGATTTTTGTTTCCCATAGGTCTACATTGAACTGTAAACTCATGGGAAACTGCTGCAGATCTGCAGCGTTTTCCGCAGTGTGCACTTACCTTTAGAATTAGGCTATGTGCACACGGTGCGGATTTGGCTGCGGATTGGCCGCTGCGGATTCGCAGCAGTATTCCATCAGGTTTACAGTACCATGTAAACATATGAAAAACCAAATCCGCTGTGCCCATGGTGCAGAAAATACCGCGCAGAAACGCTGCGTTGAATTTTCCGCAGCATGTCAATTCTTTGTGCGGATTCCGCGGCGTTTTACACCTGTTCCTCAATAGGAATCCGCAGGTGAAATCCGCACAAAAAACACTGGAAATCCGCGGAAAATCCGCAGGTAAAACGCAGTGCCTTTTACCCGCGGATTTTTCAAAAATGGTGCGGAAATATCTCACACGAATCCGCAACGTGGGCACATAACCTTAGGGTTAGGGTTGGAATTAGGGTTGTGGTTTGGGTTGTGATTAGGGTTATGGCTACAGTTGGGATTAGGGTTAGGGGTGTGTTGGGGTTAGTGTTGGAGGTAGAATTGAGGGGTTACCACTGTTTAGGCACATCAGGGGTCTCCAAACGCAACATGGCGCCACCATTGATTCCAGCCAATCTCGTATTCAAAAAGTCAAATGGTGCTCCCTCACTTCCGAGCCCCGACGTGTGCCCAAACAGTGGTTTACCCCCACATATGGGGTATCAGTGTACTCAGGATAAACTGCGCAACAATTACTGGGGTCCAATTTCTCCTGTTACCCTTGTGAATCTAAAAAAATGCTTGCTAAAACATCATTTTTGAGGAAAGAAAAATGATTTTTTATTTTCACGGCTCTGCGTTGTAAACGTCTGTGAAGCACTTGGGGGTTCAAAGTGCTCACCACATATCTAGATAAGTTCCTTGGGGGGTCTAGTTTCTAAAATGTGGTCACTTGTGGGGGGTTTCTACTGTTTAGGCACACCAGGGGCTCTGCAAACGCAATGTGACGCCCGCAGACCATTCCATCAAAGTCTGCATTTCAAAAGTCACTACTTCCCTTCTGAGCCCCGACGTGTGCCCAAACAGTGGTTTACCCCCACACATGGGGTATCAGCGTACTCAGGAGAAACTGGACAACAACTATCGGGGTCCAATTTCTCCTGTTACCCTTGGGAAAATAAAAAATTCTGGGCTAAATAATTATTTTTGAGGAAAGAAAACGTATTTATTATTTTCACGGCTCTGCATTATAAACTTCTATGAAGCACTTGGGGGTTCAAAGTGCTCACCACACATCTAGATAAGTTCCTTTCGGGGTCTAGTTTCCAAAATGGGGTCACTTGTGGGGGGTTTCTACTGTTAAGCCACATCAGGGGCTCTGCAAACGCAACGTGACGCCCACAGAGCATTCCATCAAAGTCTGCATTTCAAAACGTCACTACTTCACTTCCGAGCCTCGGCATGTGCCCAAACAGTGGTTTACCCCCACATATGGGGTATCAGTGTACTCAGGATAAACTGCGCAACAATTACTGGGGTCCAATTTCTCCTGTTACCCTTGTGAATCTAAAAAAATGCTTGCTAAAACATCATTTTTGAGGAAAGAAAAATGATTTTTTATTTTCACGGCTCTGCGTTGTAAACGTCTGTGAAGCACTTGGGGGTTCAAAGTGCTCACCACATATCTAGATAAGTTCCTTTCGGGGTCTAGTTTCCAAAATGGGGTCACTTGTGGGGGGTTTCTACTGTTAAGCCACATCAGGGGCTCTGCAAACGCAACGTGACGCCCACAGAGCATTCCATCAAAGTCTGCATTTCAAAACGTCACTACTTCACTTCCGAGCCTCGGCATGTGCCCAAACAGTGGTTTACCCCCACATATGGGGTATCAGCGTACTCAGGAGAAACTGGACAACAACTTATGGGGTCCAATTTCTCCTGTAACCTTTGGGAAAATAAAAAATTCTGGGCTAAATAATTATTTTTGAGGAAAGAAAACGTATTTATTATTTTCACGGCTCTGCATTATAAACTTCTATGAAGCACTTGGGGGTTCAAAGTGCTCACCACACATCTAGATAAGTTCCTTTGGGGGTCTAGTTTCCAAAATGGGGTCACTTGTGGGGGGTTTCTACTGTTAAGCCACATCAGGGGCTCTGCAAACGCAACGTGACGCCCACAGAGCATTCCATCAAAGTCTGCATTTCAAAACGTCACTACTTCACTTCCGAACCCCGGCATGTGCCCAAACAGTGATTTACCCCCACATATGGGGTATCAGCGTACTCAGGAGAAACTGGACAACGACTTTTGGGGTCAAATTTCTCCTGTTACCCTTGGGAAAATAAAAAATTGCAGGCTAAAAGATCATTTTTGAGAAAATAATTTTTTTATTTTATTTTCATGGCTCTGCGTTATAAACTTCTGTGAAGCACTTGGGGGTTCAAAGTCCTCACCACACATCTAGATTAGTTCCTTTGGGGGTCTAGTTTCCAAAATGGGGTCATTTCTGGGGGATCTCCAATGTTTAGGGACACAGGGGCTCTCCAAACGTGACATGGTGTCCGCTAATGATTGGAGCTAATTTTCCATTTATAAAGCCAAATGGCGTGCCATCCCTTCCGAGCCCTGCCGTGCGCCCAAACCGTGGTTTACCCCCACATATGGGGTATCAGCGTACTCAGGACAAACTGGACAACAATATTTGGGGTCCAATTTCTCCTATTATCCTTGGCAAAATAGGAAATTCCAGGCTAAAAAATCATTTTTGAGGAAAGAAAAATTATTTTTTATTTTCATGGCTCTGCGTTGTAAACTTCTGTGAAGCACCTGGGGGTTTAAAGTGCTCAATATGCATCTAGATAAGTTCCTTGAGGGGTCTAGTTTCCAAAATGGGGTCACTTGTGGGGGAGCTCCAATGTTTAGGCACACAGGGGCTCTCCAAACGCGACATGGTGTCCGCTAACAATTGGAGCTAATTTTCCATTCAAAAAGTCAAATGGCGCGCCTTCCCTTCCGAGCCCTGCTGAGTGCCCAAACAGTGGTTTACCCCCACATATGAGGTATCGGCGTACTCGGGAGAAATTGCCCAACAAATTTTATGATCCATTTTTTCCTACTGCCCATGTGAAAATGAAAAAATTGAGGCGAAAAGAATTTTTTTGTGAAAAAAAATTACTTTTTCATTTTTACAGATCAATTTGTGAAGCACCTGAGGGTTTAAAGTGCTCACTAGGCATCTAAATAAGTTCCTTGGGGGGTCTAGTTTCCAAAATGGGGTCACTTGTGGGGGAGCGCCAATGTTTAGGCACACAGGAGCTATCCAAACGCGACATGGTGTCCGCTAACGATGGAAATAATTTTTCATTCAAAAAGTCAAATGGCGCTCCTTCCCTTCCGAGCCTTACCATGTGCCCAAACAGTGGTTTACCCCCACATGTGAGGTATTGGTGTACTCAGGAGAAATTGCCCAACACATTTTAGGATCCATTTTATCCTGTTGCCCATGTGAAAATGAAAAAATTGAGGCTAAAAGAATTTTTGTGTGAAAAAAAAGTACTTTTTCATTTTTACGGATCAATTTGTGAAGCACCTGGGCGTTCAAAGTGCTCACTATGCATCTAGATAAGTTCCTTGGGGCGTCTAGTTTCCAAAATGGGGTCACTTGTGGGGGAGCTCCAATTTTTAGGCACACGGGTGCTCTCCAAACTTGACATGGTGTCCGCTAAAGAGTGGAGCCAATTTTTGATTCAAAAAGTCAAATGGCCCTCCTTCCCTTCCAAGCCCTGCCGTGCGCGCAAACAGTGGTTTACCCCCACATATGAGGTATCAGCGTACTCAGGACAAATTGGACAACAACTTTCGTGGTTCAGTTTCTCCTTTTACCATTGGGAAAATAAAAAAATTGTTGCTAAAAGAAAATTTTTGTGACTAAAAAGTTAAATGTTCATTTTTTCCTTCCATGTTGCTTCTGCTGCTGTGAAGCACCTGAAGGGTTAATAAACTTCTTGAATGTGGTTTTGAGTACCTTGAGGGGTGCCGTTTTTAGAATGGTGTCACTTTTGGGTATTTTCAGCCATATAGACCCCTCAAACTGACTTCAAATGTGAGGTGGTCCCTAAAAAAAATGGTTTTGTAAATTTCGTTGTAAAAATGACAAATCGCTGGTCAAATTTTAACCCTTATAACTTCCTAACAAAAAAAATTTTGTTTCCAAAATTGTGCTGATGTAAAGTAAACATGTGGGAAATGTTATTTATTAACTATTTTGTGTCACATATCTCTCTGGTTTAACAGAATAAAAATTCAAAATGTGAAAATTGCGAAATTTTCAAAATTTTCGCCAAATTTCCGTTTTTATCACAAATAAACGCAGAATTTATTGACCTAAATTTACCACTAACATGAAGCCCAATATGTCACGAAAAAACAATCTCAGAACCGCTAGGATCCGTTGAAGCGTTCCTGAGTTATTACCTTATAAAGGGACACTGCTCAGAATTGCAAAAACCGGCAAGGTCTTTAAGGTCAAAATAGGCTGGGTCATGAAGGGGTTAAAAGCGGCATTCGTCACCTGAAAATTGAATGGGTGAACTTATTTTTCCCCACTTGTTTAATGGAGGCAGATTTCTTCACTGAACTTTACTTGTATCATTCAGTAAGCAGAAATTCTATATAGAATCATGGTTGTACTTAGTATAAGATCTTTAATCTTGGATATCCCCGAGGCTTCCCAGGAGAGAAGATCTATGTCTTACATTCAGGGGTGGATTAAGGGTAGCCAGGGCTCCGGGCTGTTCAGACACTGTGGGCCACCCCGGTCATGTGATGGGGGTCATGTGACGGGTCATTTGACGGGGGTCATGTGACGGGGGTCATGATATACCTGAACCAGATTATTCCAGAAAAATGGCTGGGCCCTACTCTACTGTAACCTATTAAATATTTGTTAAAATATGCAATACAATTTAGGTATATTTTGATTTATTTTTCAATTTTTAAAATGACCAATATCACATACAAGGAACAAATACCACCGCACCATGACCAGACCACAAATTACAACCACAGTGATCGAATAATATCACATACAAGGAACAAATACCACCGATCCATGACCAGACCACAAATTACAACCGCAGTGATCGAATAATATCACATACAAGGAACAAATACCACCGCACCATGACCAGACCACAAATTACAACCACAGTGATCAAATAATATCACATACAAGGAACAAATACCACCGCACCATGCCAAGACCACATATTACCACTACTTGGTGATTAAATAGCACATACAAGGGACAAATACCGCAACACCATTTCCAGACCATATATTACCACCACATAGTGACTGAATACTACAATACTGATCAGTAATAATTAAAAAAACACAATACTATCACCATAAGTGCCAGTATTCACAGGAGATCTGTACTTAGTATGCAGTGTCTGTGTAGAGGTAATACAGAGATCACTGGTGGTATTATACACAGGAGCTCTGTATATAATATACAGTGTATAGTGTCAGTGTATAGGTAACACTGACTCACCAGTGACGTCTCTAGGTGAACTCCTTCATCTTTCATCCAGCACAGACCTCCATCATTTCTTCCAGCCAGGACTCGTTTCTGCAGGAAATAACACAGTTATCTCAAGCTCCGCTTGCAGAACACATTACTTAATTTTTCACAACTTCTACATTACACCACATGAAGAAAAAAAGGCGATATAGTGTCACTCTGCACAGTAACAGGACCGCCCCCCCATTTAAAACAGTATACTCAAAAAATAAAATAAATACATCACTGCAGTAATAATATCCCTTAATTAGCCCCTATGGTAATAATATTCCCCATCCTGGCCCCGTTTATCTCATTCCTGGCTCCAGCCATATGTTCTCGCATCCTGCCCTCATGAGTATCCATTCTACCCCATATGATCTCCCCATCCTGCCCCATCTGTCTCCATCGCATCCATCCTTCCCCATGATTCAATCCTGCCCCATGTCTTTCATTCTGCACCGTGTCTCCAATCATGCCCCGTATCTACATTCTGCCCATGCCTCCAGTCCTGCCCACAGTGTGTCCAGCAATCTGCCCCAGTGTGTCCAGCATATTACCCCCAATGTGTCCAGCATATTACCCCCAGTGTGTCCCGCAATCTGCCCCAGTATGTCCAGCATATTGCCCCAATGTCCAGCAATCTGTCCCAGTGTGTCCAGCATTGCCCCCAGACAGTGTGTCCAGCAATCTGCCCCAGTGTCTGACTCCAGCATATTGCCCCCAGTGTGTCCAGCAATCTGCCCAAGTGTGTCCAGCATTGCCCCAGACAGTTTGTCCAGCAATCTGCCCCAGTGTGTCCAGCATTGCCCCCAGTGTGTCCAGCAATCTGCCCCAGTGTGTTTAGCATATTACCCCCAGTGTGTCCAGCAATCTGCCCCAGTATGTCCAGCATATTGCCCCAGTGTCCAGCATATTACCCCCAGTGTGTCCTGCAATCTGCCCCAGTATGTCCAGCATTGCCCCCAGACAGTGTGTCCAGCAATCTGCCCCAGTGTGTCCAGCAGTTTGCCCCAGTGTGTCCAGCATTGCCCCCAGACAGTGTGTCCAGCAATCTGCCCCAGTGTCTGACTCCAGCATATTGCTCCCAGTGTGTCCAGCAGTCTGCCCCAGTGTGTCCAGCATTGCCCCCAGACAGTGTGTCCAGCAATCTGCCCCAGTGTGTCCAGCATTGCCCCCGGTGTGTTCAGCAATCTGCCCCAGTGTGTCCAGCATATTACACCCAGTGTGTCCAGCAATCTGCCCGAGTATGTCCAGCATATTGCCCCAGTGTCCAGCATATTACCCCCAGTGTGTCCAGCAATCTGCCCCAGTATGTCCAGCATTGCCCCCAGAGAGTGTGTCCAGCAATGTGCCCCAGTGTGTCCAGCATTGCCCCCAAACAGTGTGTCCAGCAATCTGCCCCAGTGTGTCCAGCAATCTGCCCCAGTGTGTCCAGCATTGCCCCCAGTGTGTCCAGCAATCTGCCCCAGTGTGTCCAGCATATTACCCCCAGTGTGTCCAGCATATTACCCCCAGTGTGTCCAGCAATCTGCCCCAGTATGTCCAGCATATTGTCCCAGTGTCCAGCATATTACCCCAGTGTGCCAACAATCTGCCCCAGTATGTCCAGCATTGCCCCCAGACAGTGTATCCAGCAATCTGCCCCAGTGTGTCCAGCATTGCCCCAGTGTGTCCAGCAATCTGCCCCATGACGTCCAGCATTGCCCCCAGGCAGTGTGTCCAGCAATCTGCCCCAGTGTGTCCAGCATATTGCCCCCAGTGTGTCCAGCATTGCCCCCAGACAGTGTGTCCAGCAATCTGCCCCAGTGTCTCCAGCATTGCCCCCAGACAGTGTGTCCACCAGCAATCTGCCCCAGTGTGTCCAGCATATTGCCCACAGACATGGTCCAGCATTCTGGCCCACCCAGGCCCCCTGGATTGCCGTTAGCAAAAAAAACCAAAAAACAGAGTTCTCCTCACGTGACCTGTGCGCTCCAGCGGCGAGCTCCCTCCAGCAGCGCGCACTCGCTAGCGACTGACAATGACGTCAGACGCCGGCGACTTCAGCTGCCAACCTCCAGTTGGCTGGCAGCTGTTGTTAACTGATGGCGTGCGGGTGCGCGCCCGCACGTCAATAGGTGAAACTGCCGCAGCGCCGGTAGGAGCCCGGTGAGCAGATGAGACGGGGCCCGGTGCGGGCCCTCTCTGCCCACCGGGCCAATATGCCAGTCAGGGCAGTAATGCTCTGATAGCGGCGGGAAATCTGAGTGGTAGCCCAGGGCCCCCCCACACCACTGGGCCCTGGGCTACCGCCCAGATAGACCCTATTATAATCCGCCACTGCTTACATCTCAGGTTGCAGGATATTTAGTCATAGAAATTCATGTGTTTGAGAGGTGTAAAGTAGATGCTTCTAGGTCCCCAAAGGGCTTTAAGAAACATTTTCATCCTCTGTGTTCCAGCTAATCAATATTTTAAGTACACTCAGCCTGACATCCTTACCTTCTCTGGCTATATACTTTCTGGAAATGTCCTCCATCTCACCCAATTTCTCATCTCATATCTCTCATGTTATTCTAGTAGCCAGATCTATATCATAGGAAGTGAATATGACCTTTACTCTTTCTGCATTAAAAATATTATAGTATGGAACATGATACACATAGCCTCCTGATCTGGGAATGTCAACATCCCAGATTATTGAAAAATGGGATTCCCAAGGGTCAGTATTTGAGACTTGGGAGAAACTGTTCAAATGTTGATGACTACACACAAATCGAGAGAAATTCAGACCCTCTTGTTTCATCACAAAGGGTAATACTTTTACTAGTACTGTAGATGAACAGTCCAAACTTTCAGAAATAGTGACTTTGCCAGCTACAGGACAATGGGTGTAATTTATCTGGCAAAACGCAAGTAAATTGGAAAAACAATAAGAGAATTCAGACGCCATATTTTGGACCATATAACAATCATTCATAAGGGTGAGAACTACGCTTTCTAGACATATGCTTGACGCACACAGTAAAAATCTGTAGAATATTTACTCTCAGGTTAAGGTACCATCGCACATAACGATATCGTTAACGATATCGTTGCTTTTTGTGACGTAGCAACGATATCGTTAACGAAATCGTTATGTGTGACAGCAACCAACGATCAGGCCCCTGCTGGGAAATCGTTGGTCGCTGGGGAAAGTCCAGGACTTTATTTCGTCGCTGGATCTCCCGCTGACATCGCTGAATCGGCGTGTGTGACGCCAATTCAGCGATGTCTTCACTGGTAACCAGGGTAAACATCGGGTTACTAAGCACAGGGCCGCGCTTAGTAACCCGATGTTTACCCTGGTTACCAATGTAAAAGTTAAAAAAAAAACACTACATACTTACATTCCTGTCACGTTCCTCAGCGTCAGCTTCCCTGCGTCCCCCAGTATCAGCACCGGCCGGCCGTAAAGCAAAGCACAACGGTGACGTCACCGCTCTGCTTTCCGGCCAGCGCGCTTACACAGTGCAGGGAAGCTGACGCTGGGGGACGCGACAGGAATGTAAGTATGTAGTGTTTGTTTTTTTACTTTTACATTGGTAACCAGGGTATACTTCGGGTTACTAAGCGCGGCCCTGCGCTTAGTAAGCCGATGTTTACCCTGGTTACCGGGGACTTCGGGATTGTTGGTCGCTGGAGAGCTGTCTGTATGACAGCTCTCCAGTGACCAAACAGCGACGCTGCAGCGATCGGCATCATTGTCTAGATCGCTGCAGCGTCGCTTAATGTGACGGTACCCTTAGAGCAGAGGAGATTGGAAGAAAGAACTCCGATGGGTTTATCATAAGTGCTCGCTATCAATTTGCTCGAAGATGTGTTTTTGTCTGTGTGTATTCGGTTGAACGAGAATATTTTGGACTCAGTGGATCCCTTCTTGATTATATCTTTGTCTTGATCTTCTTATTTGTGATATGCATTGCATTTACTTCCACCAACACCACTATGCGGCTAGGATTATGTATTTTATTTTAAATGCACTAATTTCATAATCCATTTAGATCTGTTTTGAGGCTTGGGATCCTTAATTCCCTTTGTTGCTTTTGAAAATTAGAGAAGCACTTGCACTAAGGATAGTATTCATTAACTGTGTGTATATGTCTTCCATTCTCATATACACTGTTCCCTTGTCTGTTACATCCAATGTACACAGGGGACTAGCTTAGCTAATAAATTGAGCAGTCAGGCAGCCCCTTCACACACTGCCAGTACAATGGTCTCCCGCTTGGCACTCACTTATGTTGTGAGCCCAAGACTAATCTATTCATAAAACAGTTCTTCTCCAGTTAAAAAAAAAACAACAATGTTCTCGTTGGCACTCTTTAGGCTACGTGCACACATTCAGGATTTTTAGCATTTTTTTTAGTGGTTTTTTCGGCCGTTTTCCGCTGAAAAAGTGCTTAAAGAAACCGCTTACATAACCATACCATAATTTTTCATGCATTCAGCATTTTTTGTGCACATGCTGCGTTTTTTTCCACATTCTAATCGCATTCCGGAAAAAAACGCAGCATGTTCATTCTTTGTGCGGAATCACGGTGATTCTGCACACATAGGAATGCATTGATCCGCTTACTTCCCGCATGGGGCTATGCCCCACCATGCGAAAAGTAAGCGGATCATGTGCGGTTGCTACCCAGGGTGGAGGAGAGGAGACTCTCCTCCAGGCCCTGGGAACCATATACCTGTAAAAAAAATTAAAATAAAAAATCCCGCGTTCCCAGTAATACTTTGCAGCAATGACCTGTGATGACGTGCGGTCTCGCGTGATGCTACGTCATCTGGGGTCATTGCCGCGAGGCATTACTGGGAACGGGAGCATTGCAAGGGACGGGAAAGCTGCGGGAGGTGAGAATATCACGATTTTTTATTTTTTTAATTATTTTTAACAACATATCTTTTTACTATTGATGCTGTATGGGCAGCATCAATAGTAAAAAGTTGGTCACACTTGTCAAACACTATGTTTGACAAGTGTGTCCAACCTGTCAATCAGTTTTCCAAGCGACACTACAGATCGCTTGGAAAACGCTGGCATTCTGCAAGCTAATTACACTTGCAAAACGCTAGTATTTAGCGGGAACACACATGCCAATTCTGCATGCGTATTTCCCAACGGCAGGGGTTGCAGAATTGCAGCGGAAATTTCCTCAGCAATTCTGCAACGTGTGCACATAGCCTTAATATGGCTTTTTTGCCTCCCCTTATATACAGTAGTGCTAGCTACCTGAATTTCACGTCGGATGTGTAATATTTAAGGAAGTCATCAACTCAGAATTTGTTTATTTTTTGTGCAGTTTAGCATCTGGCTCCAACACTTTTATTTTGTCCTGATTCAATTCAGTTTGTCTCCCACATGTATGGAGATTTCAGTCCCTTGGCACATGAAGCATCCTTGATTTCACAATATGTGATTTTAATGTTCAGTATTACACTGACATATGTCCAGTGAAAGTTCTGCAAGCCATGGAAACATAGCTTACTGTTAGTCAGGTCACGTCAACCCAAAGGTTTAAGGTGCCAATGACATTGCATTTGGCCTTCCATCTGGTGTTCTGTCGGAATTTCCGAAAGAGAAATTCTGAAGGACACCACTGGTGGCAAAAGGAGTCTGGAATCTGGACTGGAGTCTACTTGAACTGCGTTTGAACCATTGTATTTGGTGTTCCACTGAATCCTGTCTGAATCGCCCACAAAAAAGGGACAACTTGCTGAAAAAGACAAAACGCTGTAGGCCCCTTACACAACGCAAACTGAACCTGGCACCTTTCTGATGGGGACAGACTAATGAGAAGAATTAGCACTAGAACCCTACTTTGATATTTCTGTCTGCCCACTTTACACAATATTTGTAAATATCAATGTAAGTTAATTATCTCATTAAATAATGTGTCATAAGTGGAATAATTTGGACATGAACCCCTAAAAGTTGTAAGATAAATTTTACACAGTTATATATTAAAATCTAAAATCTATGTTAATGGGAATCTGTCACCAGTTTTTTGGGGCTACCAGGTAAAAATACCATTCAATTCAGTGCCCCCTATGCATTCAGTGCATGCGCAATACAGCTTTTCTGCTTTGCCCACTGTTGGGCAAGGCATACTGCACATTTGCGAGATGCCTTTGGAATGCGCATGCGCGAAACTATGCAATTGCCGAAATTCACCGCAAGGAATGTGTAGAAGCAAGCGGGGGGGAGGGGGAGAGACGGCCGCTAAGCCCCGCCCATCTCAGACTGGACCGACCATATTATCATACAGCGCGGGAGGAATAAAAGAGGTATTTATGGATCATATGCAGCTCCCCAGGTTCCTGGTCTTGCAGTAATATCATTCTCCTCTAGGGAGGGGGGTGATGTTACGTTTGGAGTCAATAAAGGAGATCTCTTTACGAGGTACCACTAACATACAACGCATTTCATACTCCAGTCTACCAGGGGGATTTATGCTCCTATTTATTAGAGCACTCTTCACAGATAGATAAAACTGGTGGCCTGGATAGGAAGTTAGGCAGATGCTGGCTGGGCTTCACTCAGACAGTTGCTAGCTGAGCTTCGCTCCGGTAGTTGGTCCCTGACAGGGGTGGGATCCTGTCAGAGGCCTAGACAGAAGGTCACGGAGCTGCGCCTGCCCCACCTGCGGCAGTTCCTAAGAAAGGACACGAAAGCGAACTGTATTGTAAAGAGTGAGAAAGAAGTCATAGCAAAAGGAGTGGAAACCAGAAGGAGTTCTGCCCTGCACAGGCTGCCTCCTTCTGAGGCGCAGGATCCGGTAGCCGGAACACCGAGGGAGCAACAGTCCTTTATGCCTTGTTCCAGAGACCGGCAGGACAGCTAATTGCAAGTTACTGATCCGCCCTATACTCAAGAGGCAAGGTGGCACCCACGAGAGGCCGGGGCGTGCTAGAGTCCCTGTAAAAATCCTCAGGCCACCTGTCACACAGGTTTGTCCTATCCATCTGGGGGACAGAGAGAAATAACATCTTGAACATCTACAGCGGTTGTGAGGACCTTATGAGAGGCTCAGCAGTAAGGTACTACAACACCCAGGCACTAGAGGAAGGCTACTGATTTCCACCTGGATAAGGGGACTCTGGATTTGCCTCCAAACCGGCCAGACTCTGCCTGCCCTGTGATCTGTGCTCTGGACTGTGGATGCTGAAGCCTTCAGTAAAAAGGTAAAAAGACTGCAACCTTGTGTCCTCGTTCTGCACTGAGCCTCACACCATCCACCATCTACACACTGGCAAGCCCTGAGGACATACTTCACCTGTGGGAAGGTATACCATCTAGCTGCCATAACATCACCACAGCGGACCCCTAAGCAGTGTTGGTCACCCTGACCGAATGCCACAGGTGGCGTCACGAACATTTCCCCTTTAAAAGACCTTTCCCCCTTTTATATCGGACGTCCCGAGGGCCACAGACCGGGTCAGCCACCGTGACATCCCCCTGAGAACCGAAGGACCCGGTACCGAGTACCCCACGGCCCTTTGGGGTGATCCACATACGTGGGGAGTCAGGGGGGATCAGAAGTACTTGTGTAATTCATAGGGGGCACTGAGTTGAATGGTATTTTTACCTGGTAGCTCAAAAAACTGGTGACAGATTCCCTTTAAAATCAGTTATGTTACAAATAGCCCATCTGACCACTGTTAGAGCTGGAAACCCATTTTGGTATATCCTTCCTTCAAGCATCCATGTTTATCCTGCTTATCAAAGTACTTAGCAGATCTCCTCGGTGTGTGACTATAAATGGAAACCATCAGTAATTCTAACCATTTGTTTTCTGCTTTGTAATTTCGAGGTTTGGCAGCTATGACTTCTCATAAAATCAGGGTATAACTACGGTAATTTCTTTGGCTCAGTAGCTGGAGGATCTTACACTTCAGCAGACATTTCCCTTTTGGTTCTGCGGGAAAACTGTGCAAACAGGACCACTGGCTTACGTGATACACGAATTATAGAGCAATGTGTGACAGGTCAGGCACGTCCTGCATCATGGCCTAATATATAATGTAATGCCCTGTTTTACTTAGCAAGCTCAACCTGCATAGAAAGAGAAACATTGGCACCGACTAATCATCCGGTCTGCCAAAGAAAATATTTTATCATACGTCAGAAATATGCGATATACTTTCAACAAGGTCACCCCTAGATAAGACATGTCCGGTGTTCACAGGTGTATTTGTGTCCCTACTACTGCGCAGACTGCTATATTCCGTATAGTTCATGCTTTATGATTACTTTCCTGGACTCCTATGTCCCAGTGTACAGGCGGACATGTCTGTCTTGTTGGTCCGCGTGCTGACAGGTACAACGTTGTTTCATTAGAACAAAGAGAGGCATGCTTCTGGGTAAGTCATCTGCCTGGAACAAAGGAGCAGTTTAATAAATTAATTGGGAACCAGTTGTAATGTGCAAGCGATGAAATATGAATTGTTCTTGCCTGCTAAGGTAAGCTTATTATGTATGAAAGGCCCAGAGACCAAACTTTTCCATCTAAGAGTTGTGCAAGTACTACTCACTCATTAACCCTTTGCTAGTAGAGGAACAAAAACTACCCTATAGTTTGGGGCTTGTTTTTACTGATATAGTGACATTTCATTTCATTGTCATTTTTAATCTTGTTCCTTGCTTTTTCAGTTGTCCCTAATTTTTCACATACACTTAAAATTGGTCTAAGTGTCTTCGGTGTTTTGGATCCAAGTTTCATATGTGTTTGGACAGTGTGTCAGTTTTTTCCAGTAGCGTTTCTTCAGTGATTTTCATGTACGGATAAATAAAGAAAATGCTAATTGCTACAGTTTCCATGCCCTGTGAATATTGGTAATCTGCATTCAGTTGGAGTAATTAGAGATTAAGCCAGCATCACACTTCTATGCTATTCCATTCGAGGTGATGACTGAGCCATTATCATTAGATGTGGGTCTCAGCTCAAAGACACCCTCTATTACCAACTATTGACATCTGTCAGAATTTAATAAAACTGGAGATACATATCATTGTGTCAGTATTCCCCTGGTATACTATATAAATAATATTAATAATAAATAATAATAGTATTCGTCTTTCAGTTATAGCATGGAATATGCCACCTGTACAGCATGCATGGCATGTTAAGAACCAAGTGCATGATCGTAATTATATGTTGCATGGAGCCCAGCTATGCTGTCTTCTACAATCTACTGCATAGTTCAAGATGGGCTCACGGTGATTTAAAGACGAGATTATGCTGACATGTGTGATTTGCTATAGGCTCATGGAGCCAGCTCACCGAGATGTCTGCATTTTTATTATTCATTTGTCTTCTACACATAAATCTACAAAGGAATTCATGAATTTCAACAAGTTAAAAACAGACACTTCAGAAAGTGTTTACTGACAGCATAATATCCATTGAAGTAGCTCTGAAAAGGGTTAAGGGCAGGCCATCAAAATGAGCAAGACGACAGTGTAGCATTCTCCTAGGCCTTGGTCACATTGAGGATGGATTTCATTGTAGTAATAATATAGCATTGACTAGGACTGCTGGTTAGTGGACCTGTTACCATAATATGCTGTGCTATTTAAAGCGGACCACCACAATATAACCTCAAGCATTATTTAAAGGGAACCTGTCACCCCCGAAATCAATAATGAGGTAAGCTCACCGTCATCAGGGGCTTATCTACAGCATTCTGTAATGCTGTAGATAAGCCCCCAATGTAACCTGAAAGAGGAGAAAAAGACATTGGATTATACTCACCCAGGGGCGGTCATGTTCCGATGGGTGTCTCAGGTCCGCTCCGGCGCCTCCCATCTTCATTCCATGACGTCCTCTTCTGGTCGTCATGCCGCGGCTCAGACGCAGGCATACTTTGTCCACCCTGTTGAGGGCAGAGCAAAGTACTGCAGTGCGCAGGCGCCGGGCCTCTCTGACCTTGCCGGCGCCTGCGCACTGCAGTACTTTCCCCTGCCCTCAACAGGGCAGACAAAGTACGCCTGCGTCTGAGCCGCGGCATGAAGACCAGAAGAGGACGTCATGGAATGAAGTTGAGAGGCGCCGGAGCGGACCTGAGACACCCATTTGACCATACCGCAGCGGGACCGCCCCGGGGTGAGTATAATCTAACGTCTTTTTCTCCTCTTTCAGGGTACATCCGGGGCTTATCTACAGCATTACAGAATGCTGTAGATAAGCCCCTGATGTCGGTGAGACTACCTCACCATCAATTTTGGGGGTGACAGGTTCCCTTTAATAGATGTGATAGTCCCAATGAGGCTGGTATACTTCTGTTTATAGCCCATGTCAGAATGGCTGTATAATGCCTCTTTATGTTTATAGAGATAAGCTAATGTTGTTTCACACTCCATTTATATGAACTGTCTGGTAGCACTAAGCAACCGCTGATCAGTAAACTTTTAGCTATCAGCGGTGGTTTAATAACCTGGTTATACAGGCAGATCTAAGTAAAACCCCTTGAAGAAGCATATTGCGAAACGTGTGTTGGGGCTCCTTTCCCACGCTTATTGTAGGTTGGATTTCTCTGTCATTTTATGCCACTACATTATAAGTCTGGTTCCTATACCAGGGTTGATGTGACATTTGGTTGTACTATGAACGACTCTATTTCAGTATGTGTACTATGCTATGACTTTGTATCATGAGATTGTATTCCTGATTAATGTCACTCCTGACTAATACATTTTAGGGTTGTTTACCCTCGCAATGGCACTAGGCACTATATAACACTAGTTATAATCTACCCCCTCCTGCAGCACTTCCTCAGCTGTTCTACCATAGGACTATGTACTATAGAGCCAATACCCTCGTATTCCTTTGGACATGGTTGAGGCGCATATATTGACTTTTTACTTTACCAACCTGTTTTTATTTGGGACCTAGGTGTCGCCACCCTTTCTGTATTGCATTTTATTATTATTGTGTGTATTGAACTTTGTTTACTCATAGTATTTTAGCCTTTTGTGAAGTATGAAATATATTTTGTAATAAAGTTATATATCTTTTGCAAGTAATGCCCGGGTGTCCATTTTATTTTGGTTATCTAGATTTAAGTAAACGCTGCGCTTTGAGCGATCTGTAATAGACGACTTTGAGCATAGGCTGCCATAGTTCTCGGCAGCACAAGTCCTGTTTACACGGAAGAACGATGATCTTTTGTGCGTTTTGGTCTACAGACTGTTAACACTGAAAGACTATCATGAAACAAGCATTCCCAAAGACGATAATCATTCAATGTAAATGCAGCTTTAGACTTTCCTAAGACAGTAATGCACAATGCAAGTCCTATTGTTTCCTATGGCAGAAATGCCCGCATTGAAGGGGTTGTCAAACAAGATAGGTTTCTTCCAGAAACATCGACAGGCGTGGTGCTGTTTTTCGGAAGAAAGCTGTTTTTCTTACCCTGAAATGTAATGGTGTCTGAGCTTTGTCATCTCAGCAGTGACGGGAGGATCTCTATGACATATCATAAAGCTGGAGCTACTGATCCCTTTTTAACTAACTTTGCTTTACTTGTAATCTCAGGCTGTATCTATCGGAATCTGTTTTGTGTGGAGCTATCTTAAGTGCGTGTGCGCTTTCACATGTAATTTGTTAAACATGAAAATATGAGTCGTGATTGAAGCCAGAAAATATATTAAGCGTGGCCGTGATCCCATAGCGTGATCAGAAGAGTACAGTTTTACTCAATCTTCTTGGTGAACGTTCACGCAATCGCTAAGACGAATGTTTCAAAGATAATCAGAAGGAGATGCCATGATTTCTTCCCTGCAGCGTTTTTACGACTCCAGCAAATGTTTAGACATTAAATGATAAAGGAGAGGGAGGTTTGCAACGTTGGGAACTAGCATTGTAGCGAGTGTGGTCAATTGTAGCCACTTATTACAGTAGATAACTAGGATACACTGTTTTGTAATACTAGCTCTACTTTTCATGCCATCATAGGGCTATATATTGGAATCTGGTAGCCCAGAAATCAGCTTCTATATACTGAAGCTGCCCAATGAAACGCTTGCCTTCCCATTCATTTTTTCATTGGTATCGATGACATGAAATAGGTTCATTCACTGAATACATTTAACACCTATCTACAGGACAGGTGATAAATGGATGATCATTGTGGAACTGACCCCAGGAACTTCCACCAGGAGAAATAACACAGGACCCCTAGTTTCTTGTGTAAATTGAGTGATATGCTCATATATGATCTTTTCTCTATTCACTTCTATGGAGCCAATGGTTAATCTAAGAAAACTATTTTGATATGCCTTAATATGAGACTTTTTTTCATATTGCATGTTTGGGTATAACCATGACTGCATCCTTAACACAGGGGCAATTTAATGGAAAAATGTATACTTTTCTTCATTTTTTATTTGTACTCATGACTTAAGTACTGATCAAATTTGTCTTGTGTGATTAGGCTTAAAGTAAAGCTGTTGTCATGACTTTGTAATGTAAGGTAAAGCAGTGGCTGCAATGACACGTTATCACTGATTAAATTGGCGGTTGATACAGATGATAAAATCTGATTTGTTGTTCTTATTTATTCAGCATTTGAAGTTTTTTGCTAATGAGGTTTTGGTGCACAGGGGCTAGACTGTACATGGGGTCTTCTCCTCCCTGTCCGTGATTCTCCGGCCCGTCTCTTGCCTCTGGTCTTTGAATGACAGGTCACTACTGAGATTTTGACAGAGGAGGCAGGTCATTTAAATATCGAAGGCAGACAGAGGGGCAGAGGAATCACAGGGAGACGACCCAGTGCACTGTCCAGACCCTGTGCAACGACATCTTATTAGCAGAAAAGCATCAAATGGTGAATGAAGAACCACAAAGCAGATTTCTCCTCCAAAGGTTGATACTATATTACAGCACCATTATAACCATGTTGTTGCTTTTTATTACAAAATCATGCTGACAGGTTCTCTTTAAAACAGACAACACGTTTATTTTTAGTGTTTAGCTAATCCTATATATTAGGGGATCACTGATGCAAATTGTTGGTACAAGATCTTTTGGGTATAATAAATACCTATGACTTGCTTCACTGTAAATTGAATAAATTGCTCTTCTGAGGTATATGTAATGCCAAATAGAGCTTTAAACAACTGATAGACCTATAATAACAAGTTTTCAAATGTAAGCATAAAGATAAAAGACAAAACCTACATTAAAAACAATGAGTATATAGAATCCCTGCAGTAAGTAAATAAATAGTAGTAGTAGAACATGATAATAATATAGGGTACTTATTTTACACTAATTTATCCAGCTCATGTCTTTGGTTTTGATAAAAATTAAACTTACAGCTGATATAGAGTCAAAAATGAAAAATTCTCTTGGTTGCTAAAGAGGTTGCCCCGGACTTTTACATTGATTAGTATAGGTCATCAATATGTGACACCCTCGCCACTCCGCTGTTCCTGGTGTCTTCAGCAGTCTTAAGTGCTCATTTGTGGAGCTGACCAGCTCCATCTACTATATGGTGGCTGCACCGGGGTACTGCACAATTGAATTAATAGGAACACATGTGCCGCCCTCATCCACGGCCACTATATACAGTGGGGAAAATAAGTATTTGATACACTGCTGATTTTGCAGGTTTTCCCACCTACAAATAATGGAGAGGTCTGTCATTTTTATCGTAGGTACACTTCAACTGTGATAGAATCTAAAAAAAAAAAATCCAGAAAATCACATTGTATGATTTTTAAATAATTTGCATTTTATTGCCGGAAATCAGTATTTGATACAATAGAAAAAGCTGAACTTAATATTTAGTAAAGAAACCTTTGTTTGCAACTACAGGGGTCAGACACTTTCTATAGTTCTTGACCAAGTTTGTGCACGCTGCAGCAGGGATTTTGGCCCACTCCTTCATACAGGTCTTCTTCAGATCTTTCAGGTTTCGGGGCTGTCGTTGGGCAACATTGAGTTGCAGCTCCCTCCAAAGATTTTCTATTGGGTTCAGAGCTGGAAACTGCATACGCCACTCCAGGAACTTGAAATACTTCTTATGGAGCCACTCCTTGGTTGTCCTGGCTGTGTGTTTTGGGTCATTGACATGCTGAAAGACCCAGCCACGACCCATCTTCAATGCTCTTACTGAGGGAAGGAGGTTGTTGGTCCACGTCTGACGATACATGACCCCTTCCATCCTCCCTTCAATACAGTGGAGTGGGAATGAACTCTTTACAGAAAAGTACCCTCCAAAGTATGATGTTTACCCCCACCATGCTTCACGGTTGGGATGGTGTTCTTGGGGTTGTACTCATCCTTCTTCCTCCAAACCAAAAAGTTCTATTTTAGTCTCATTTAACTACATGACCTTCTCCCATGCCTCCTCTGGATCATACAGATGGTTATTGGTGAATTTCAAATGGGCCTGGACATGTGCTAGCAAGAGCATGGGGGCCTTGTGTGCACTGCAGGATTTTAATCCATGGCGGCGTAGTGTATTACAAACAGTAATGTTTGAGACAGTGGTCCGAGCTGTCTTTAGATCACTGACCAGGTCCTCCTGTGTAGTTCTGGGCTGATTCCTGCGGGTGTCGCAATACCACCATAGATGACCCTTTTAATAGGATGTCCAAATTTTAAAAAGAAAAAAAAAATCTGCCTCTTTCCGCTGCAGATCCAGTGCTGGTTCTTCAGTTGCCCTCCTAGTCTTTATTTGCAAAGGACTGGTATCTAACTGTTACAGCCAATTAACAAATACTAAAATACTTGGCACTCAAAAAAAAGGAAAAGTTGAACAAATCATTCAGGTTTTTTATTGTAGGCAATATGAAAAGATGAAATAATATAACATTTCAATCCCAGAATATGGAAATTCAACAGATATGGATTGCTGTGAAATGTATGGAGCGCCCCCATGGGGCCGTGGGGTACTCAGTACGGGATCCTTCCTTTCTCAGGGGGATGTCACGGTGCCTGACCCAGTCTGTGGCCCTCGGGAGGTCCGTTATAAAAGGGGGAAAGGTCTTTAATGGGATATGTTCGTGACGCCATCTGTGGTATTCGGTCAGGGTGACCGATGCTGCTTTGAGGGGTCCGCTGGGGGTGATGTTATGGCAGCTAGATGATATACCTTCCCACAGGTGAAGTATGTCCCCAGGGCTTCCCATTGTATGGATGGTGGATGGTGTGAGGCACAGTAAAGAACGAGGACACAAAGTTGCAGTCTCTTTACATTTTTACTGAAGGCTTCAGCATCCACAGTCCAGAGCACCAGATCATAGGGCAGGCAGAGTCCGGATGGTTTGGAGGCAAATCCAGAGTCCCCTTATCCAGGTGGAAATCAGTAGCCTTCCTCTAGCGCCTGGTTGTTGTAGTACCTTATTGCTGAGCCTCTCATAAGGTCCTCACAACTGTTGAAGATGTTACAGATGTTATGTCTCTCTCTCTGTCCCCCTGAAGGATAGGACAAACCCGTATGACTGGTGGCGTGAGGCTTTTTACAGGGACTCTATCATGCCCCGGCCTCTCGTGGGTGCCACCTTGCCTCCTGGGTATAGGGCGGATCAGTAATTTGAAATTAGTTGTCATGCCGGGCTCTGGAGCAAGGCATAAAGGACTGTTGCTCCCTCGGTGTTCCGGCTACCGGGATCCTGCGCCTCAGAAGGAGGCAGCCTGTGCAGGGCAGAACTCCTTCTGGTTTCCACTCCTTTTGCTATGACTTCTTCTCACTCTCTACAATGCAGTTCTCTGTTCATGTCCTTCCTTAGGAACTGCCACACGTGGGGCAGGCGCAGCTCCTTGACCTTCTGTCTAGGCCTCTGACAGGATCCCACCCCTGTCAGGGACCAACTACCTGAGCCGAAGCTCAGCCAGCAACAGCCTAACTTCCTCTCCAGGCCACCAGTTTTACCTAATTTTGAAGAGTGCCCTAATAAATAGCATAGCTCCCCCTGGTGGACTGGAGTATGAAATGTGTTGTATGTTTGTGGTACTTGGTAAAGAGATCTCCTTTATTGCCTCCAAACGTAACATCACTCCCCCCTAGAGGAGAATGATATTACTGCAAAGACCAGGACCCTGGGGCTCTGCACGTACAGAAACAGAGATTGAGATTGAGAAAAGTGCCTAACATACAGCAACAGAGGTCACATTTCTCCTGGTCCTTAATACTTGGGGCACATTCAGAGAGTTATATGTGACAAATGCTGATCACACAATCGTCTGTAGCTTTCCTCTCCCATCGCTGTCATCTCAGTCATTACATTATGAATGTCAGCATCGGGAGAGGAGAGCTGATTCTGGGAGCAGTGATGAAGATGATTGTAGAAGCTGCTTTTGCTACATACAATGCTATGAGTTTGTTAAAGTTATTGGGGCATACTTCCCTAATCCTGTGATAGACCCAGAGCATTGTATGTAATGACAATACAGCGCAGCTCTTCTCTCCCAAAGATGTAAGGTCAGTAAATGCTGGGAGTGAATAGATCTAAGTGTGATAAAGTTTAGACACATGAAGTCTCCTCAGATGAAACTGAAAAGCCGGTTTTGGCCTTCTCTTGCGGAGTTTACTATTTTTCCCCTGTATGATGCTTCCTTCTTATGATTGACCAGTTTCATACAGGGGAAAAGTACATAGCCACAGAGAAAATTCTGTCTTGGTTGAAAGCCATATTAGTATATTAGGCACCATAAACTTTAGAAGCCAATATCTCTGGAATGGAGAGGAGAAATAAAAGGAAAACTATGTTTTATTGAACTCTTCAACCATTATATCGTGAGATAACCAGATTGACATGCTAAAAATATTAGTATTGTGAGGAAAGAGGGAGACACAAGAGCAAAATAGGGTCTTATCCCACGAATAAGCGGTTTGACAAAAAATTGCTCACCTGGTATTAGGTATTCAAAGCATGTGTAGATAAGGGCTGCTGCAGATCCACAAGTCGGTCACCGACTGCATGAATCAGAACTCTGCAAAGGAATACGTGGATTTCATCTGCTCTGCCCAAATGATGAGATTCCAGAAAGTTATTAAAGTTTGACAGTGGTTTATTCTAAATAATAAACTACTCTCAAACTTTAATAACTTTCTGAAATCTCATCATTTGGGCAGCGAGGAAGAAATCCACGTATAACTTTGCAGAGTTCTGTTTCATGGTAAAAATGTTGAAATATTTAATTTCCCATAAAATTACAATTTAGTAGCTTTGTTTTTTAGAATTTAATTTGGGCTGATTGGACTTTGCTCTGTCAAACACTTGCACTGAGCAGTTAAAACATGGGATTTGGTTGCGCTCTGCTTTTTCTACATTTAGATAGTTTGAGAATAGATAGCTTAAGCCAGAAAAATAATAAACAAAAATATTTATAACATCAAATAAGTAACTAGAGGATTCTACTAATTGGTAAATCTTCTCTCATTCAGTTGGATCCAGTCTTAGGTCTCATTCAGACATCAGTGATTGTTCTTGTACTTAAAAACATGGACCCTTTTTCATCAGTGTTTTGATCAGATTTTCAGCAGTGTTTGATCAGTATGTCAGTTTTTACCATTAATTTTTTTTTCCGGGGATTTTCTTAGATGAAAAACAAAACTGAAAAGGTTTTCCTGCCCATTACAATATTAGAAACAGACAGCACACAGTCTTCGGACCGATGACAATGTGTGTTGTGAGTGACTCTTGTAAAATCCATAAACCTGTAATTTTAAATTATGACTTGGATCAAAAATGGATGTGTCTTAGAGATTTTTTCCTGAGCTCGCATTCTGCATAAAAAAAACAAAAAAAAAAACACGGGCATATGAACAGCTTGTACATTGCAATGGGTATTTTAACCTAGAATAGAAATAATATATCCCAATATATAACCATGTAGATAAGTGCATTCCAAGACACTACTCAAGCAGACAAAACATGATGTAACCAAAATACACTACTTGGAGTATGAAAAAGTAAAAAACATAATCTAATAGTAATCAACTCATAATTTAATAATGACACCAACATGACAAACCAATTAAAAAACATTCGGTCTCGACGTCAGTGTCCTTAATAAATTATGAATTGATTACTATTAGATTTTGTTTTTTACTTTTTCATACTCCATGTAGTTTATTTTGGTTATATATTGTAATGGGTATATATGTGTATATGAAAAATAGACATCTGAATGAGGCCTTACAGGTTGGGGGTAAAAGAGATAAGCTACTTATAACTTTCATAATTGTCAATCCATCACATGCTAAAATAAAGCAAAATTTTGCTGCACAGCCCAGGAGCAGTATGAAAAGAAATTGGGGAAAAAAAGAAAGACATTAAAAAAAAAAAAAAAAAAAACAAGGCGGGAAAAACTCAGCTGCTGGAAAATATTATTCAGTCTGTAAAATAAGGAATTTTTGCTGGGGAGTGAATGGAAAGATTGCTTCAATGGCTTTGGATAGACAACCTGTGTTTGCATGCTGCCCAACCTTTGTTTAGTCTGAGCTAGGCCCAAGGGAACATGGGGAATTCTCTGGGCATCAGATCCTGTTCCTTTTCATTTTGTTACATATAATGTACGTGTCAGTTGTGAACATCTGTATCCTGAATCAAGTGACATATGGAGCATGACACAGCCTGTTCCCTCTAGGAAAATCCAGCAGAAAAGTGACAGCTAACTCATGGAAAAGAGATGAGGCCACAAAACCAGGTGTAATAAGGACAAGTAAGGTAGCATTATTCACACACACACAGCAGTCTATGGAGAGAGGCCCTGTCACACACACAGCAGTATATGGAGAGAGGCCCTGTCACACACAGCAGTCTATGGAGAGTGGCACTGTCACACACAGCAGTCTATGGAGAGTGGCCCTGTCACACACACAGCAGTCTATGGAGAGTGGCCCTGTCACACACAGCAGTCTATGGAGAGAGGCCCTGTCACACACAGCAGTCTATGGAGAGAGGCACTGTCACACACAGCAGTCTATAGAGAGTGGCCCTGTCACACAAACAGCAGTCTATGGAGAGAGGCACTGTCACACACAGCAGTCTATAGAGAGTGGCCCTGTCACACACACAGCAGTCTATGGAGAGTGGCCCTGTCACACACAGCAGTCTATGGAGAGAGGCCCTGTCACACACAGCAGTCTATGGAGAGTGGCCTGTTGTGAATTCTGTTATCGAACTCCCTCCTGTGGTCATGAATGGTACTTCGGCGAGTTCTGTCCATGGACTCCCTCTGGTGGCTGTGAGTGGAGCTGCTGCTTCTGAGGTTCCTTCCACAGGTGACGTAGTTTATTCTTTGGCTGGCTGCTCTATTTAACTCCACTCAGATCGTTACTCCATGCCAGCTGTCAATGTTCTTGTACTGGTTCAGTTCGCTCTTGGATCTTTCGGGTGACCTGTCTACTCCAGCAGAAGCTAAGTCCCTGCTAGTTTATTATTTGTTCTTTGTTTTCTTGTCCAGCTGGCTATCATGATTTTGCCTTGCTAGCTGGAAGCTCTGGGATGCAGAGTGGCACCTCCGCACCGTGAGTCGGTGCGGAGGTCTTTTTGCACACTCTGTGTGGTCTTTTGTAGTTTTTTGTGCTGACCGCAAATATACCTTTCCTATCCTCAGTCTGTTTAGTTAGTCTGGCCTCCCTTTGCTGAAACTTGTTTCATTACTGTGTTTGTGACTTTCATCTTAACTCACAGTCAATATATGTGGGGGGCTGCCTTTTCCTTTGGGGAATTTCTCTGAGGCAAGGTAGGCTTTATTTTCTATCTCTAGGGCTAGTTAGCTCTTAGGCTGTGAAGAGGCGTCTAGGCCTAGTTAGGTACGCTCCACGGCTATTTCTAGTGTTTGTGATAGGATTAGGGGTTGCGGTCAGCAGAGCTCCCACTTCCCAGAGCTTGTTCTGTGTTAGTTTAACCATCAGGTCGTTCCAGGTGCTCCTAACCACCAGGTCCATAACAGTGGCCCTGTCACACACAGCAGTCTATGGAGAGTTGCCCTGTCACACACAGCAGTCTATGGAGAGTTGCCCAGTCATACACAGCAGTCTATGGAGAGTGGCCCTGTCACACATAGCAGTCTATGGAGAGTTGTCCTGTCACACACAGCAGTCTATGGAGAGTGGCCCTGTCACACACAGCAGTCTATGGAGTGTGGCCCTGTCACACACAGCAGTCTATGGAGAGTGGCCCTGTCACACACACAGCAGTCTATGGAGAGTGGCCCTGTCACACACAGCAGTCTATGGAGTGTGGCTCTGTCACACACACAGTAGTCTATGGAGAGTGGCCCTGTCACACACACAGCAGTCTATGGAGAGTGGCACTGTCACACACAGCAGTCTATGGAGAGTTGTCCTGTCACACAAAGCAGCCTATGGAGAGTGGCCCTGTCACACACAGCAGTCTATGGAGTGTGGCCCTGTCACACACACAGCAGTCTATGGAGAGTGGCCCTGTCAAACACGCAGCAGTCTGTGGAGAGTGGCACTGTCACACACACAGCAGTCTATGGAGAGTGGCCCTGTCACACACAGTCTATGGAGAGTGGCACTGTCACACACAGTCTATGGAGAGTGGCACTGTCACACACAGCAGTCTATGGGTGTGGCCCTGTCTCACACAGCAGTTTATGGAGAGAGGCCCTGTCACACACAGCAGTCTATGGAGAGTGGCCCTGTCACACACAGTCTATGGAGAGTGGCACTGTCACACACTGCAGTCTATGGAGAGTGGCACTGTCACACACAGCAGTTTATGGAGAGAGGCCCTGTCACACACAGCAGTCTATGGAGAGTGGCCCTGTCACACACAGCAGTTTATGGAGAGAGGCCCTGTCACACACAGCAGTCTATGGAGAGTGGCCCTGTCACACTCAGCAGTCTATGGAGAGTGGCACTGTCACACACAGCAGTCTATGGAGAGTAGCACTGTCACACACTGCAGTCTATGGAGAGTGGCCCTGTCACACTCAGCAGTCTATGGAGAGTGGCACTGTCACACACAGCAGTCTATGGAGAGTGGCCCTGTCACACTCAGCAGTCTATGGAGAGTGGCACTGTCACACACAGCAGTCTATGGAGAGTGGCCCTGTCACACTCAGCAGTCTATGGAGAGTGGCACTGTCACACACAGCAGTCTATGGAGAGTGGCACTGTCACACACAGCAGTCTATGGAGAGTGGCACTGTCACACACAGCAGTCTATGGGGAGTGGCACTGTCACACACTGCAGTCTATGGAGAGTGGCCCTGTCACACTCAGCAGTCTATGGAGAGTGGCACTGTCACACACAGCAGTCTATGGAGAGTGGCCCTGTCACACACAGCAGTCTATGGAGAGTGGCACTGTCACACACAGCAGTCTATGGAGAGTGGCACTGTCACACACAGCAGTCTATGGGGAGTGGCACTGTCACACACTTCAGTCTATGGAGAGTGGCCCTGTCACACTCAGCAGTCTATGGAGAGTGGCACTGTCACACACAGCAGTCTATGGAGAGTGGCCCTGTCACACACAGCAGTCTATGGAGAGTGGCCCTGTCACACACAGCAGTCTATGGAGAGTGGCCCTGTCACACTCAGCAGTCTATGGAGAGTGGCACTGTCACACACAGCAGTCTATGGAGAGGGGCACTGTCACACACAGCAGTCTATGGGGAGTAGCACTGTCACACACTGCAGTCTATGGAGAGTGGCCCTTTCACACACAGCAGTCTATGGAGAGTGGCCCTGTCACACACAGCAGTCTATGGAGAGTGGCACTGTCACACACAGCAGTCTATGGAGAGTTGCCCTGTCACACACAGCAGTCTATGGAGAGTGGCCCTGTCACACTCAGCAGTCTATGGAGAGTGGCACTGTCACACACAGCAGTCTATGGAGAGTGGCACTGTCACACACAGCAGTCTATGGAGAGTGGCCCTGTCACACACTGCAGTCTATGGAGAGTGGCCCTGTCACACTCAGCAGTCTATGAAGAGTGGCACTGTCACACACAGCAGTCTATGGAGAGGGGCACTGTCACACACAGCAGTCTATGGGGAGTAGCACTGTCACACACTGCAGTCTATGGAGAGTGGCCCTTTCACACACAGCAGTCTATGGAGAGTGGCCCTGTCACACACAGCAGTCTATGGAGAGTGGCACTGTCACACACAGCAGTCTATGGAGAGTTGCCCTGTCACACACAGCAGTCTATGGAGAGTGGCCCTGTCACACTCAGCAGTCTATGGAGAGTGGCACTGTCACACACAGCAGTCTATGGAGAGTGGCCCTGTCACACACAGCAGTCTATGGAGAGTGGCCCTGTCACACTCAGCAGTCTATGGAGAGTGGCACTGTCACACACAGCAGTCTATGGAGAGGGGCACTGTCACACACAGCAGTCTATGGGGAGTAGCACTGTCACACACTGCAGTCTATGGAGAGTGGCCCTTTCACACACAGCAGTCTATGGAGAGTGGCCCTGTCACACACAGCAGTCTATGGAGAGTGGCACTGTCACACACAGCAGTCTATGGAGAGTGGCCCTGTCACACACAGCAGTCTATGGAGAGTGGCCCTGTCACACTCAGCAGTCTATGGAGAGTGGCACTGTCACACACAGCAGTCTATGGAGAGTGGCACTGTCACACACAGCAGTCTATGGAGAGTTGCCCTGTCACACACAGCAGTCTATGGAGAGTGGCCCTGTCACACTCAGCAGTCTATGGAGAGTGGCACTGTCACACACAGCAGTCTATGGAGAGTGGCACTGTCACACACAGCAGTCTATGGAGAGTGGCACTGTCACACACAGCAGTCTATGGAGAGTTGCCCTGTCACACACAGCAGTCTATGGAGAGTGGCCCTGTCACACTCAGCAGTCTATGGAGAGTGGCACTGTCACACACAGCAGTCTATGGAGAGTGGCACTGTCACACACAGCAGTCTATGGAGAGTGGCCCTGTCACACACTGCAGTCTATGGAGAGTGGCCCTGTCACACTCAGCAGTCTATGGAGAGTGGCACTGTCACACACAGCAGTCTATGGAGAGGGGCACTGTCACACACAGCAGTCTATGGGGAGTAGCACTGTCACACACTGCAGTCTATGGAGAGTGGCCCTTTCACACACAGCAGTCTATGGAGAGTGGCCCTGTCACACACAGCAGTCTATGGAGAGTGGCACTGTCACACACAGCAGTCTATGGAGAGTTGCCCTGTCACACACAGCAGTCTATGGAGAGTGGCCCTGTCACACTCAGCAGTCTATGGAGAGTGGCACTGTCACACACAGCAGTCTATGGAGAGTGGCCCTGTCACACACAGCAGTCTATGGAGAGTGGCCCTGTCACACTCAGCAGTCTATGGAGAGTGGCACTGTCACACACAGCAGTCTATGGAGAGGGGCACTGTCACACACAGCAGTCTATGGGGAGTAGCACTGTCACACACTGCAGTCTATGGAGAGTGGCCCTGTCACACACACAGCAGTCTATGGAGAGTGGCACTGTCACACACAGCAGTCTATGGAGAGTTGCCCTGTCACACACAGCAGTCTATGGAGAGTGGCCCTGTCACACTCAGCAGTCTATGGAGAGTGGCCCTGTCACACACAGCAGTCTATTGAGAGTGGTACTGTCACACACAGCAGTCTATGGAGAGTGGCCCTGTCACACACAGCAGTCTATGGAGAGTGGCACTGTCACACACAGCAGTCTATGGAGAGTGGCCCTGTCACACACAGCAGTCTATGGAGAGTGGCCCTGTCACACTCAGCAGTCTATGGAGAGTGGCCCTGTCACACACAGCAGTCTATGGAGAGTGGCACTGTCACACACAGCAGTCTATGGAGAGTGGCCCTGTCACACACAGCAGTCTATGGAGAGTGGCACTGTCACACACAGCAGTCTATGGAGAGTGGCACTGTCACACACAGCAGTCTATGGAGAGTTGCCCTGTCACACACAGCAGTCTATGGAGAGTTGCCCTGTCACACACTGCAGTCTATGGAGAGTGGCCCTTTCACACACAGCAGTCTATGGAGAGTGGCCCTGTCACACACAGCAGTCTATGGAGAGTGGCACTGTCACACACTGCAGTCTATGGAGAGTGGCCCTTTCACACACAGCAGTCTATGGAGAGTGGCCCTGTCACACACAGCAGTCTATGGAGAGTGGCCCTGTCACACACAGCAGTCTATGGAGAGTGGCCCTGTCACACACACAGCAGTCTATGGAGAGTGGCACTGTCACACACAGCAGTCTATGGAGAGTTGCCCTGTCACACACAGCAGTCTATGGAGAGTGGCCCTGTCACACTCAGCAGTCTATGGAGAGTGGCCCTGTCACACACAGCAGTCTATTGAGAGTGGTACTGTCACACACAGCAGTCTATGGAGAGTGGCACTGTCACACACAGCAGTCTATGGAGAGGGGCACTGTCACACACAGCAGTCTATGGGGAGTAGCACTGTCACACACTGCAGTCTATGGAGAGTGGCCCTTTCACACACAGCAGTCTATGGAGAGTGGCCCTGTCACACACAGCAGTCTATGGAGAGTGGCACTGTCACACACAGCAGTCTATGGAGAGTTGCCCTGTCACACACAGCAGTCTATGGAGAGTGGCCCTGTCACACTCAGCAGTCTATGGAGAGTGGCACTGTCACACACAGCAGTCTATGGAGAGTGGCACTGTCACACACAGCAGTCTATGGAGAGTGGCACTGTCACACACAGCAGTCTATGGAGAGTTGCCCTGTCACACACAGCAGTCTATGGAGAGTGGCCCTGTCACACTCAGCAGTCTATGGAGAGTGGCACTGTCACACACAGCAGTCTATGGAGAGTGGCACTGTCACACACAGCAGTCTATGGAGAGTGGCCCTGTCACACACTGCAGTCTATGGAGAGTGGCCCTGTCACACTCAGCAGTCTATGGAGAGTGGCACTGTCACACACAGCAGTCTATGGAGAGGGGCACTGTCACACACAGCAGTCTATGGGGAGTAGCACTGTCACACACTGCAGTCTATGGAGAGTGGCCCTTTCACACACAGCAGTCTATGGAGAGTGGCCCTGTCACACACAGCAGTCTATGGAGAGTGGCACTGTCACACACAGCAGTCTATGGAGAGTTGCCCTGTCACACACAGCAGTCTATGGAGAGTGGCCCTGTCACACTCAGCAGTCTATGGAGAGTGGCACTGTCACACACAGCAGTCTATGGAGAGTGGCCCTGTCACACACAGCAGTCTATGGAGAGTGGCCCTGTCACACTCAGCAGTCTATGGAGAGTGGCACTGTCACACACAGCAGTCTATGGAGAGGGGCACTGTCACACACAGCAGTCTATGGGGAGTAGCACTGTCACACACTGCAGTCTATGGAGAGTGGCCCTTTCACACACAGCAGTCTATGGAGAGTGGCCCTGTCACACACAGCAGTCTATGGAGAGTGGCACTGTCACACACTGCAGTCTATGGAGAGTGGCCCTTTCACACACAGCAGTCTATGGAGAGTGGCCCTGTCACACACAGCAGTCTATGGAGAGTGGCCCTGTCACACACAGCAGTCTATGGAGAGTGGCCCTGTCACACACACAGCAGTCTATGGAGAGTGGCACTGTCACACACAGCAGTCTATGGAGAGTTGCCCTGTCACACACAGCAGTCTATGGAGAGTGGCCCTGTCACACTCAGCAGTCTATGGAGAGTGGCCCTGTCACACACAGCAGTCTATTGAGAGTGGTACTGTCACACACAGCAGTCTATGGAGAGTGGCCCTGTCACACACAGCAGTCTATGGAGAGTGGCACTGTCACACACAGCAGTCTATGGAGAGTGGCCCTGTCACACACAGCAGTCTATGGAGAGTGGCCCTGTCACACTCAGCAGTCTATGGAGAGTGGCCCTGTCACACACAGCAGTCTATGGAGAGTGGCACTGTCACACACAGCAGTCTATGGAGAGTGGCCCTGTCACACACAGCAGTCTATGGAGAGTGGCACTGTCACACACAGCAGTCTATGGAGAGTGGCACTGTCACACACAGCAGTCTATGGAGAGTTGCCCTGTCACACACAGCAGTCTATGGAGAGTTGCCCTGTCACACACTGCAGTCTATGGAGAGTGGCCCTTTCACACACAGCAGTCTATGGAGAGTGGCCCTGTCACACACAGCAGTCTATGGAGAGTGGCACTGTCACACACTGCAGTCTATGGAGAGTGGCCCTTTCACACACAGCAGTCTATGGAGAGTGGCCCTGTCACACACAGCAGTCTATGGAGAGTGGCCCTGTCACACACAGCAGTCTATGGAGAGTGGCCCTGTCACACACACAGCAGTCTATGGAGAGTGGCACTGTCACACACAGCAGTCTATGGAGAGTTGCCCTGTCACACACAGCAGTCTATGGAGAGTGGCCCTGTCACACTCAGCAGTCTATGGAGAGTGGCCCTGTCACACACAGCAGTCTATTGAGAGTGGTACTGTCACACACAGCAGTCTATGGAGAGTGGCCCTGTCACACACAGCAGTCTATGGAGAGTGGCACTGTCACACACAGCAGTCTATGGAGAGTGGCCCTGTCACACACAGCAGTCTATGGAGAGTGGCCCTGTCACACTCAGCAGTCTATGGAGAGTGGCCCTGTCACACACAGCAGTCTATGGAGAGTGGCACTGTCACACACAGCAGTCTATGGAGAGTGGCACTGTCACACACAGCAGTCTATGGAGAGTTGCCCTGTCACACACAGCAGTCTATGGAGAGTGGCCCTGTCACACACAGCAGTCTATGGAGAGTGGCCCTGTCACACACAGCAGTCTATGGAGAGTGGCCCTGTCACACACAGCAGTCTATGGAGAGTGGCACTGTCACACACAGCAGTCTATGGAGAGTGGCCCTGTCACACACAGCAGTCTATGGAGAGTGGCCCTGTCACACACACAGCAGTCTATGGAGAGTTGCCCTGTCACACACAGCAGTCTATGGAGAGTGGCCCTGTCACACACAGCAGTCTATGGAGAGTGGCCCTGTCACACACAGCAGTCTATGGAGAGTAGCCCTGTCACACACAGCAGTCTATGGGGAGTAGCCCTGTCACACACAGCAGTCTATGGAGAGTAGCCCTGTCACACACAGCAGTCTATGGAGAGTGGCCCTGTCACACACAGCAGTCTATGGGGAGTGTCTTTGTCACTCACACATCAGTACCTACCTATTACATGCTGGGATAGGATCTTGGAGATGGGAAAACCCCTTTAATTTTAAAAGGTGCATGTTTCACACTTCATACCATTTCCATTATTCTTTTGATATTCATTCTGTAACCTCCTACTTACAGTTTAGTTACAGATTTTTCACGTGGTTAGGTCCTTACCAGTGGAACATGCTGGATGTTACACATGTGTCCATGATGATCTTGTCTTCATTAGCTTTCATCTGTCAGCACCACTTCATTCGTGTACTGCTTTATACCGCTACAACCCATGATGGATCTTCTCTCCCTTGGCCTGACACTGATTCCTAAGAGTGTGCGTCTTCCCCCTCCACCAGTAGAGTGTGTACCCTGCCTATGTCTATTCTTTGATGTCTGTGCACGATTGGATGCATTTTCTCCTCTTTGCAAAGGTTCTTTCCATGCCATTCTCCTTTTCCCCCCTAATTGGTATTAATGACACTGATGGAACGGAGTATTACAGCAAAGAGCGCCAATAGCTATTAGCAGTGCTCCAGCCTACCTATGAGAAGCAGCAGCATTCCCAGCTATGTGAAGGAGTTACACATGTAGCGCAGCAAAACAGAAGTCAATTTTAAATTGAGACTACACAAATGAACAATAAGAAGAAATAATCAATAAAAACAATAGAAATAAATATGTTCAACAGTATCGACAGCTATCAAGCATGCTCTATATGGAGACACCAACATTCAGACATGCGTGGTCTATCCTATGGCTACATCAAAATGTTGGTCAGTTTGTTAGAGGTATGCAAATTGTAAGTAAAGCTAGATACATGCAGGGCTGTTTTTCTTACATCAGTATTTGTAAGCCATAACCAGGAGTGGGTGAAAAGTCCAGAAGTGGTGACATGTTTCTATTATACTTTTCCTCTGATTGTTCCACTCCTGGTTTTGGCCAAACACTGAACGTGGCCTTAGGACCCAATTGTAGTGTTCTCATGCCAGTACTAAGTCTAGGGGGTCATTCAGACGTCAGTAATTTTCTCACAACACAATCGGTTTGAGTTTCATCAGTGTTTTTGATCAGTGTCATCAGAGTTTGGTAAATGTGTGAGAGTATGGTGAGAGTTTCTTCAGTTTTTCTCGGATGAAAAAAGAAAAAAAAAAAAAAAACAACTGATGTAGGCTTCTCAGGTTTCTATAAAACATTCCAGATGGAGTCAGAGTGCTGTCCAGTATTTTTCATCCATAGACTTGCATTGGCAAGTTTTTTTCCAACTCTCGGATCACTATCGGACATGTGTCTATGATTTTTTACTGACCACCTTGTCCGTGAAAAACACCGGTAGCACTCGTTCAGTATGAGAAAAGCTGGTGACTGAATGAGCCCTAACGTCTCTTTCACATCAGCTTATTAGTCATTCATATTTCACCCGTTTAATAAGGATTGAAATGCGCTTCCAATGTAAACCAATAGGGCTATTAGTTTTTATCTGTTTTCAAAACAACTTGTGCTATTTTGATCTATTCTTAAAATCAGGTGGCATCAGTTTTTGATGTCTTTCATCTATGCTTTAATTTATTGCTGTTTTTTCTTTTGTTGAGCATGCATACTATTTCATTATATGTAAGTATTGTATATCTGTATTATAGACTTAGTAAATACGCTCGGGTGACAGAGAATGTTACCTTAGGCTAGTATCAGATTGCATGGCATACACAGAGTTTTAGGCTGATTTTCTGAAAAATCTGTGGAAGGGTTATTGGTAAGGATGGCTGAGATCTGGCACCTGTTATTAGTAAGGATGGCTGAGATCTGGCACCGTTATGTAAGAGTGTGACAGAGATAAAATACAGTATTTATGCGGGTTTTTTTGCTATTAGATTTGCATAATTGAAGAAATGCTTCTGTACTAGACAACAAGATTGTTGTTTGTCTGGAGAAGCTTCTATAAGATTGATCTGCTGCCGAGGCTCCTCGCATTTCATGCTCCAGGAATCTTGTACTATGGTAATCTCCAGTCCAGCTGATGTTGGGCCAGGGAATGTACAATGAGATGCTGTGTCTGCCCACATAGTCAGCTGCACATATCTGAGGACCAGTGTAAGAATGTCATCCATGGCTAACAGGACTGGTAAATAGCAGAGCTTCATGGTGTTACAGACGTTAAATATTATTTCCCATCTAGCCCTTCATACACACAGAATACCACATACAGCGCTGTTTACTTTCCAGCCATTCATCATCTAGATTTGCCAAAGACTGACAGCCCTTATGCACTGAAGTAGACTGAATTTTATTACTGTCTACTGTGAAATCTATATTGTATCATTCATCCAGGTTAGCTTTGTCTTTTGAAAAGTGCTGATATATATTATTAACACCATTGATGGGCATTTAATGGAGAAAACGGGTCACAGGCAAATATTAGCACCACCTTCGGAGTATACAGAGAGCGTGGGGCTGATTGTACTCAGTCGTGGTAAAAAAACGGAGTAGTCAAACAACATCGGAAAAAATATATATTAAGTAACTACATTATCCTCGTGATTAAGACAAGGAGGACTTGGGGTCATAAAGCTATTTAAAAAATGTATGTATATGTATAAATGATTTAAACAGTATAAAAAATTCCAAGGTTTGATTAACGACATGACCATCGGATAAAGTGACATTAGAGATTGAGCAAGAAGTACCGGTACTGTTTTTTTAAGGGCATCCTAAAAATGCTTATCAGATCACAGGAACTACAAGTGTATCCTACTAATGTAAGAATGCACAATATTAATATAAAGGTATTAAGAGAATAACGTCAGTTCCAAGTACCGGTATTTTATTCCCATTCAGCAATGCATATAAGGTAAAAGGCATGAACTAAGAAATATGTTGTACAAGCGGAAAAGTGTTAGGCAGGATATAATTTATAAGGGTATCATGCCAGTAATTTGAATAACTTTACTCATTTTGTGTCTGCCTAATTCTCGCCTGTCATAGGCCACGATACGCATCTCCATAGCCATTTACGTGAAATGTAAATTAGGCTGGAGGCAGGCAAGAATTTGGCAGGCACATAATGGGTAAAGCTATCCAAGTTATTGGCATACCCTTATAAATTACAGTGGCTTCTCAAAGTATTCACCCCTTGGCAGTTTTCGTGTTTTTCTACCTCACGACCTGGTATCTCACTTATTTTTTCCAGGGTTTGCATCAGTTCATGTAAGGAACATGTCTACAACTGTGAATATTTAGTTTTATTTTTAATGTGCCAAAAACAAAAATAGGACAAAATAACTTAAAACTTCAGTGTGCTTTAGTATTTACCCCCCTAAAGTCAGTACTTTGTGGAACCTCCTTTTGTGACCCTTACAGCAAATCACTTTGGATAAGTCTCAATGAGCTTTCCACATCTTGCCACTGGGATTTTTGCCCATTTCTTAAGACAAAACTGCTCCAGCTCCTTCAAGTCAGACCACAGATTCTCAATTGAATTAAGGTCTGGGCTTTGACTAGGCCACTGCAAATCATTTACACTTTTGCCCTTAAACCACTCAAGTGTTGCTTTAGCTTTGGGTCTTTGTTTTGTTGGAAGGTGAACCTCAGTTCCAGTCTCAAATCACTGACAGACTGAAACAGGTTTTGCTCAAGAGTATCCCTTTGTTTCACATCATCTGTCTTCCCCTCGACTCAGATCATTTTCCTTGTCTCTGCTGCCAAAAAACATCCCCACAGCATGATGCTGCTGCCACCATGTTTCACTGTGGGGATGATGTTCCCAGTGTGATGAGCTGTGTTGGTTTTAGCGCCAGATGCAGTGTTTGCCTTGGTCAACAAAAAGTTCAAATTTGGTCTCATCTGACCCCAGCACCTTCCTTCATATATTAGGTGAGTCTCCCACATGTCTTTTGGAAAACTCAAAATGAGTCTTGCAGTTTTTGTGCCCACTCTTCCATAAAGTTCACCTCATGCCAACTGTAAAGCTTCCTGAAACCATTCATGTGTGGGGTTGCTTCTCAGCCAAGGGAATCGGCTCACTCACAGTCTTGCCTAAAAACACAGCCATCAATAAAGAATGGTACCAGAATGTCCTCCAAGAGCAACTTCTCCCAACCGTCCAAGAGCAGTTTGGCGCCCAACAATGCCTTTTCCAGCATGATGGAGCACCTTGCCATAAAGCAAAGGTGATAACTAAATGGCTCATGGAACAAAACATAGAGATTTTGGGTCCATGGCCTGGAAACACCCCAGATCTTAATCCCATTGAGAACTTGTGGTCAATCATCAAGAGATGGGTGGACAAACAAAAACCAACAAATTCTGGCAAAATGCAAGCATTGATTATGCAAGAATGGACTGCTATCAGTCAGGATTTGGTCCAGAAGTTGATTGAGAGCATGCCAGGGAGAATTGCAGAGGTCTTGAAGAAGAAGGGTCAACACTGCAAATATTGACTTGCTGCATTAACTCATTCTAACTGTCAATATAACCTATGATTGCAATTATATTTCTGTACTAGCTGAAGAGCCCGGCGTTGCCTGGGCATAGTAAATATCTGTGGTTAGTTATAGCACCTCACTTCTCTTATTTTCCCATCATGCCTCTCATTTTCTCAATCACATCTTTCATTTTCCCCCTCACATCTCTCATTTTCTCCCTCACACCTTTCATTTTCTCCCTCACTCCTCTCATTCCCCCCAACACTTGTCATTTCAACCTCACATCTGTCATTTTCTGATCACTCCACTATTTTTCCTCACTCCTCTCATTTTGCACTCACACCTTTTCATTTTCACCTCACACCTCTCATTTTCACCTCATCACCTCAGTATATACATGTTTGTCATCTCCCTTATATATAGTATACATCTGTATGTCATCTCCTGTATATAGTATATACCTGTATGTCATCTCCCCTGTATATAGTATTTACCTGCTGTGTGTCATCTCCCCTATATATAGTATATACCTGAATGTCATCTGGTTCTATATATAGACCAAAAAGAGAGAGAGAGCGGCACAGCCCTGGAAAATAGAGAAAAAAACCGGTGGCAAACCAACGAGGTGTGTAGCAGTCTAAGAAATGAACCAGAAGGTGCAATCTGCAGAAAAATAGTCCATGACAATTCAGCAAAAAAAGAAGAAAGCAGATGCACTCACCAGATGCAGTTACAAAGCGTGCTTTATTTCAGTGCCAGCCGGCACATAATTCACGGCACGGGGGAGAGGGAAGTGGACAGGGAGAGTGCGACAGGTAAGACGACGGCCATTTCGCGCTGCCTGAAAGCGCTCTCAGGCAGCGCGAAACGGCCGTCGTCTTACCTGTCGCACTCTCCCTGTCCACTTCGCTCTCCCCTGTGCCGTGAATTATGTGCTGGCTGGCACTGAAATAAAGGACGCTTTGTAACTGCATCTGGTGAGTGCATCTGCTTTTTTCTTTTTTTGCTGGACTTCTATATATAGTATATACCTGTATGTCATTTCCTCCTGTATATATTATATACCTGTGTGTCATCTCCCCTGTATATAGTAGATATCTGTGTGTCATCTCCTCCTGTATATAGTATATACCGGCATGTCATCTTCTATATATAGCATATACCTGTATGTCATCTCCTCCTGTATATAGTATATACCTGTGTGTCATCTCCCTTGTATATAGTATATATCTGTGTGTCATCTCCTCCTGTATATAGTATATACCTGCATGTCATCTTCTATATATAGCATATACCTGTATGTCATCTCCTCCTGTATATAGTATATACCTGTATGTCATCTCCTCCTGTATATATATGTACCTGTATGTCATCTCCTCCACTATATAGTATATACCTGTGTGTCATCTCTCCTGTATATAGTATATATCTGTGTGTCATCTCCCCTGTATATAGTATATACCTGTGTGTCATCTCCTCCTGTATTAGACCTCGTTCACACGTTATTTGCTCAGTATTTTTACCTCAGTATTTGTAAGCTAAATTGGCAGCCTGATATATCCCCAGCCAACAGGAAGCCCTCCCCCTGGCAGTATATATTAGCTCACACATACACATAATAGACATGTCATGTGACTGACAGCTGCCGTATTTCCTATATGGTACATTTGTTGTAGTTTGTCTACTTATTAATCAGATTTTTATTTTTGAAGGATAATACCAGACTTGTGTGTGTTTTAGGGCGAGTTTCGTTTGTCAAGTTGTGTGTGTTGAGTTGCGTGTGACGACATGCATGTAGCGACTTTTGTGAGATGAGTTTTGTGTGGCAACATGCGTGTACCAACTTTTTGTGTGTCGAGTTGCATGTGACAGGTTAGTGTAGCAAGTTGTGTGCAGCAAGTTTTGCGCATGGCGAGTTTTGCGCGTGGCGAGTTTTATGTGTGGTGCCTTTTGAGTATGTGCAAGTTTTATGTGAGGCAACTTTTGCATGTGTTGCAACTTTTGTTCATGTGGCAATTTTTCCACGTGTGCAAGTTTTTCGTGTGGCGAGTTTTCCATGAGGTGAGTTTTGCACTTCTGGCAAGTTTTGCAATTGCCTAGTTTTTGCATGTGGCGAGTTCTGCGCGTGGCGAGTTTTGAGTGGCGACTTTTGTGTTTCGACTTTTATGTGGCGAGGTTGGTGTATTTGTGGTGAAATGTGTGCTGAGGGTAATATGTGTTCAAGCATGTGGTAGTGTGTGGCGCATTTTGTGTGTGTTCATATCCCCGTGTGTGGTGAGTATCCCATGTCGGGGCCCCACCTTAGCAACTGTACGGTATATACTCTTTGGCGCCATCGCTCTCATTCTTTAAGTCCCCCTTGTTCACATCTGGCAGCTGCCAATTTGCCTCCTACACTTTTCCTTTCATTTTTCCCCATTATGTAGATAGGGGCAAAATTGTTTGGTGAATTAGAAAGCGCGGGGTTAAAATTTCACCTCACAACATAGCCTATGACGCTCTCAGGGTCCAGACGTGTGACTGTGCAAAATTTTATGGCTGTAGCTGCGACGCCTCCAACACTTTTCCTTTCACTTTTTTCCCCATTATGTAGATAGGGGCAAAATTGTTTGGTGAATTGGAATGCGCGGGGTTAAAATTTCGCCTCACAACATAGCCTATGACGCTCTCGGGGTCCAGACGTGTGACTGTGCAAAATTTTGTGGCCGTAGCTGCGACGGTGCAGAGGCCAATCCCGGACATACACACATACACACACACACACACATTCAGCTTTATATATTAGACTAGCTGAAGAGCCCGGCGTTGCCTGGGCATAGTAAATATCTGTGGTTAGTTATAGCACGTCACTTCTCTTATTTTCCCATCACGCCTCTCATTTTCCCAATCACATCTTTAATTTTCCCCCTCACATCTCTCATTTTCTCCCTCACACCTCTCATTTTCTCGCTCACTCCTCTCATTCCCGCCTAACACTTGTCATTTCGACCTCACATCTGTCATTTTCCGATCACTACACTATTTTCCCTCACTCCTCTCATTTTGCACTCACACCTTTTCATTTTCACCTCCCACCTCTCATTTTCACCTCAGTATATACATGTTTGTCATCTCCCTTATATATAGTATACACCTTTATGTCATCTCCTGTATATAGTATATACCTGTATGTCATCTCCCCTGTATATAGTATATACCTGCTGTGTGTCATCTCCCCTGTATATAGTATATACCTGTATGTCATCTCCTCCTATATATAGTATATACCTGTATGTCATCTCCTCCTATATATAGTATATACCTGTATGTCATCTCCTTCTATATATAGTATATACCTGTATGTCATCTCCTCCTGTATATAGTATATACCTGTGTGTCATCTCCCCTGTATATAGTATATATCTGTGTGTCATCTCCTCCTGTATATAGTATATACCTGTATGTCATCTCCTCCTGTATATAGTATGTACCTGTATGTCATCTCCTCCTCTATATAGTATATACCTGTGTGTCATCTCTCCTGTATATAGTATATATCTGTGTGTCATCTCCCCTGTATATAGTATATACCTGTGTGATCTTTTATATATAGCATATGCCTGTATGTCATCTCCTCCTGTATATAGTATATACCTGTAGGTCATCTGCTCCTGTATATAGTATATACCTGTGTGTCATCTCCTCCTGTATATAGTATATACCTGTATGTCATCTCCTCCTGTATATAGTATGTACCTGTATGTCATCTCCTCCTCTATATAGTATATACCTGTGTGTCATCTCTCCTGTATATAGTATATATCTGTGTGTCATCTCCCCTGTATATAGTATATACCTGTGTGATCTCCTGTATTAGACCTCGTTAACATGTTATTTCCTCAGTATTTTTACCTCAGTATTTGTAAGATAAATTGGCAGCCTGATAAATCCCCAGCCAACAGGAAGCCCTCCCCCTGGCAGTATATATTAGCTCACACATACACATAATAGACAGGTCATGTGACTGACAACTGCCGTATTTCCTATATGGTACATTTGTTGCTCTTGTAGTTTGTCTGCTTATTAATCAGATTTTTATTTTTGAAGGCTAATACCAGACTTGTGTGTGTTTTGGGGCGAGTTTCGTCTGTCAAGTTGTGTATGTTGAGTTGTGTGTGGCGACATGCATGTAGCGACTTTTGTGAGATGAGTTTTGTGTGGCGACATGCGTGTAGCAACTTTTTGTGTGTCGAGTTGCATGTGACAGGTTAGTGTAGCAAGTTGTGTGCCGGAAGTTTTGCGCATTGCGAGTTTTGCGCGTGGCAAGTTTTATGTGTGGTGCCTTTTGAGTATGTGCAAGTTTTGTGTGAGGCAACTTTTGCATGTGTTGCAAATTTTGTGCATGTGGCAATTTTTCCGCGTGTGCAAGTTTTGCGTGTGGCGAGTTTTCCATGAGGTGAGTTTTGCACTTGTGGCGAGTTTTGCGTGAGCCTAGTTTTTGCATGTGGCGAGTTTTGCGCGTGGTGAGTTTTGAGCGGCGACTTTTGTGTTTCAACTTTTATGTGGCGAGGTTGGTGTATGTGTGGTGAAATGTGTGCTGAGGGTGGTATATGTGTTCAAGCACGTGGTAGTGTGTGGCGCATTTTGTGTGTGTGTTCATATCCCCATGTGTGGTGAGTATCTCATGTCAGGGCCCCACCTTAGCAACTGATCGTTATATACTCTTTGGCGCCATCTGTTATGGCTGGCAATCAGGCAACACAGCGTGCAGTAATCAGCGCACATACAGAGATCTGGCAATAACCAAAAACAATAGGACGAGCTCTGAGACGTGGAATCTCTGTAGACTGCAGTACCTGATCTATCCTCACACAACTATAAGCAGCAGTGGATTGCGCCTATCAACTACCTATGCAACTCGGCACTGCCTGAGGAGCTGACTAGCCTGAAGATAGAAATACAAGCCTGACTTACCTCAGAGAAATACCCCAAAGGAATAGGCAGCCCCCCACATATAATGACTGTTAGCAAGATGAAAAGACAAACGTAGGAATGAAATAGATTCAGCAAAGTGAGGCCCGATATTCTAGACAGAGCGAGGATAGCAAAGAGAACTATGCAGTCTACAAAAAACCCTAAAACGAAAACCACGCAAAGGGGCAAAAAACCCACCGTGCCGAACTAACAGCACGGCGGTGCACCCCTTTGCTTCTCAGAGCTTCCAGCAAAAGTTAATAGCAAGCTGGACAGAAAAAACAGAAAACAAACTAGAAGCACTTATCTAGCAGAGCAGCAGGCCCAAGGAAAGATGCAGTAGCTCAGATCCAACACTGGAACATTGACAAGGAGCAAGGAAGACAGACTCAGGTGGAGCTAAATAGCAAGGCAGCCAACGAGCTCACCAAAACACCTGAGGGAGGAAGCCCAGAGACTGCAATACCACTTGTGACCACAGAAGTGAACTCGGCCACAGAATTCACAACAGTACCCCCCCCTTGAGGAGGGGTCACCGAACCCTCACCAGAACCCCCAGGCCGACCAGGATGAGCCACATGAAAGGCACGAACAAGATCTGGGGCATGGACATCAGAGGCAAAAACCCAGGAATTATCTTCCTGAGCATAACCCTTCCATTTGACCAAATACTGGAGTTTCCGTCTAGAGACACGAGAATCCAAAATCTTCTCCACAATATACTCCAATTCCCCCTCCACCAAAACAGGGGCAGGAGGCTCCACAGATGGAACCATAGGTGCCACGTATCTCCTCAACAACGACCTATGGAATACATTATGTATGGAAAAGGAGTCTGGGAGGGTCAGACGAAAAGACACCGGATTGAGAATCTCAGAAATCCTATACGGACCAATAAAACGAGGTTTAAATTTAGGAGAGGAAACCTTCATAGGAATATGACGAGAAGATAACCAAACCAGATCCCCAACACGAAGTCGGGGTCCCACACGGCGTCTGCGATTAGCGAAAAGCTGAGCCTTCTCCTGGGACAAGGTCAAATTGTCCACTACCTGAGTCCAGATCTGCAACCTGTCCACCACATAATCCACACCAGGACAGTCCGAAGACTCAACCTGTCCTGAAGAGAAACGAGGATGGAACCCAGAATTGCAGAAAAATGGAGAGACCAAGGTAGCCGAGCTGGCCCGATTATTAAGGGCGAACTCAGCCAACGGCAAAAATGACACCCAATCATCCTGGTCAGCGGAAACAAAACATCTCAGATATGTTTCCAAGGTCTGATTGGTTCGTTCGGTCTGGCCATTAGTCTGAGGATGGAAGGCCGAGGAAAAAGATAGGTCAATGCCCATCCTACCACAAAAGGCTCGCCAGAACCTCGAGACAAACTGGGAACCTCTGTCAGAAACAATATTCTCAGGAATGCCATGTAAACGAACCACATGCTGGAAGAACAAAGGCACCAAATCAGAGGAGGAAGGCAATTTAACCAAGGGCACCAGATGGACCATTTTAGAAAAGCGATCACAGACCACCCAAATGACCGACATTTTTTGAGAAACGGGAAGGTCAGAAATGAAATCCATCGAAATATGTGTCCAAGGCCTCTTCGGGACCGGCAAGGGCAAAAGCAACCCACTGGCACGTGAACAGCAGGGCTTAGCCCTAGCACAAATTCCACAGGACTGCACAAAAGCACGCACATCCCGTGACAGAGATGGCCACCAGAAGGATCTAGCAACCAACTCCCTGGTACCAAAGATTCCTGGATGACCGGCCAGCACCGAACAATGAAGTTCAGAGATAACTTTACTAGTCCACCTATCAGGGACGAACAGTTTCTCGGCCGGACAACGATCAGGTTTATTAGCCTGAAATTTCTGCAACACTCTCCGCAAATCAGGGGAGATGGCAGACACAATGACTCCTTCCTTGAGGATACTCGCCGGCTCAGATAACCCCGGAGAGTCGGGCACAAAACTCCTAGACAGAGCATCCGCCTTCACATTTTTAGAGCCCGGAAGGTATGAAATCACAAAATCAAAACGAGCAAAAAATAACGACCAATGGGCCTGTCTAGGATTCAAGCGCTTGGCAGACTCAAGATAAGTAAGGTTCTTATGATCAGTCAAAACCACCACGCGATGCTTAGCACCCTCAAGCCAATGACGCCACTCCTCGAATGCCCACTTCATGGCCAGCAACTCTCGGTTGCCCACATCATAATTACGCTCAGCAGCAGAAAATTTCCTGGAAAAGAAAGCACATGGTTTGAACACTGAGCAACCAGAACCTCTCTGTGACAAAACCGCCCCTGCACCAATCTCAGAAGCATCAACCTCGACCTGGAACGGAAGAGAAACATCAGGTTGACACAACACAGGGGCACAGCAAAAACGACGCTTCAACTCCTGAAAAGCTTCCACGGCAGCAGAAGACCAATTAACCAAATCAGCACCCTTCTTGGTCAAATCGGTCAATGGTCTGGCAATGCTAGAAAAATTACAGATGAAGCGACGATAAAAATTAGCAAAGCCCAGGAATTTCTGCAGACTTTTTAGAGATGTCGGCTGAGTCCAATCCTGGATGGCCTGAACCTTAACCGGATCCATCTCGATAGTAGAAGGGGAAAAGATGAACCCCAAAAATGAAACTTTCTGCACACCGAAGAGACACTTTGATCCCTTCACGAACAAGGAATTAGCACGCAGTACCTGGAAAACCATTCTGACTTGCTTCACATGAGACTCCCAATCATCTGAGAAGATCAAAATGTCATCCAAGTAAACAATCAAGAATTTATCCAGATACTCACGGAAAATGTCATGCATAAAAGACTGAAAAACAGATGGAGCATTGGCAAGTCCGAACGGCATCACCAGATACTCAAAATGACCCTCGGGCGTATTAAATGCCGTTTTCCATTCATCTCCCTGCCTGATTCTCACCAGATTATACGCACCACGAAGATCAATCTTAGTAAACCAACTAGCCCCCTTAATCCGAGCAAACAAGTCAGAAATCAATGGCAAGGGATACTGAAACTTAACAGTGATCTTATTAAGAAGGCGGTAATCAATACACGGTCTTAGCGAACCATCCTTCTTGGCTACAAAAAAGAACCCTGCTCCCAATGGTGACGACGATGGGCGAATATGTCCCTTCTCCAGGGACTCCTTCACATAACTGCGCATAGCGGTGTGTTCAGGTACGGACAAATTAAATAAACGACCCTTAGGGAATTTACTACCAGGAATCAAATCGATAGCACAATCACAATTCCTATGCGGAGGTAGGGCATCAGACTTGGACTCTTCAAATACATCCTGAAAGTCCGACAAGAACTCTGGGATGTCAGAAGGAATGGATGACGAAATAGACAAAAATGGAACATCACCATGTACTCCCTGACAACCCCAGCTGGTTACCGACATAGAGTTCCAATCCAATACTGGATTATGGGTTTGTAGCCATGGCAACCCCAACACGACCACATCATGCAAATTATGCAGTACCAAAAAGCGAATAACTTCCTGATGTGCAGGAGCCATGCACATGGTCAGCTGGGCCCAGTACTGAGGCTTATTCTTGGCCAAAGGTGTAGCATCAATTCCTCTCAACGGAATAGGACACCGCAAAGGCTCCAAGAAAAATCCACAACGTTTAGCATAATCCAAATCCATCAGATTCAGGGCAGCGCCTGAATCCACAAACGCCATGACAGAATATGATGACAAAGAGCACATTAAGGTAATGGACAAAAGGAATTTGGACTGTACAGTACCAATAACGGCAGAGCTATCGAACCGCCTAGTGCGTTTAGGACAATTAGAAATAGCATGAGTAGAATCACCACAATAAAAACACAGTCTGTTCAGACGTCTGTGTTCGTGCCGTTCTACTTTAGTCATAGTCCTGTCGCACTGCATAGGCTCAGGCTTACTCTCAGACAATACTGCCAGATGGTGCACAGATTTACGCTCGCGCAAGCGACGACCGATCTGAATGGCCAAGGACATAGACTCATTCAAACCAGCAGGCATAGGAAATCCCACCATTACATCCTTAAGAGCTTCAGAGAGACCCTTTCTGAACAAAGCCGCTAGTGCAGATTCATTCCACAGAGTGAGTACTGACCATTTCCTAAATTTCTGACAATATACTTCTACATCATCCTGACCCTGGCATAAAGCCAGCAGATTTTTCTCAGCTTGATCCACTGAATTAGGCTCATCGTAAAGCAATCCCAGCGCCTGGAAAAATGCATCAACATTACTCAATGCAGAATCTCCTGGTGCAAGAGAAAACGCCCAGTCCTGTGGGTCGCCGCGCAAAAAAGAAATAATAATCAAAACCTGTTGAATAGGATTACCAGAAGAATGAGGTTTCAAGGCCAAAAATAGCTTACAATTATTTCTGAAGCTCAAGAACTTAGTTCTGTCACCAAAAAACAAATCAGGAATCGGAATTCTTGGTTCTAGCATCGATTTCTGATCAATAGTATCTTGAATCTTTTGTACATTTACAACGAGATTATCAATTGAGGAGCACAGAGCCTGAATATCCATGTCCACAGCTGTGTCCTGAAGCACTCTAATGTCTAGGGGAAAAAAAAGACTGAAGACAGAGCTAAGGAAAAAAAATGATGTCAGGATTTCTTTTTTCCCTCTATTGGAAATCATTGGAGGGCTCCTTGTACTGTTATGGCTGGCAATCAGGCAACACAGCGTGCAGTAATCAGCGCACATACAGAGATCTGGCAATAACCAAAAACAATAGGACGAGCTCTGAGACGTGGAATCTCTGTAGACTGCAGTACCTGATCTATCCTCACACAACTATAAGCAGCAGTGGATTGCGCCTATCAACTACCTATGCAACTCGGCACTGCCTGAGGAGCTGACTAGCCTGAAGATAGAAATACAAGCCTGACTTACCTCAGAGAAATACCCCAAAGGAATAGGCAGCCCCCCACATATAATGACTGTTAGCAAGATGAAAAGACAAACGTAGGAATGAAATAGATTCAGCAAAGTGAGGCCCGATATTCTAGACAGAGCGAGGATAGCAAAGAGAACTATGCAGTCTACAAAAAACCCTAAAACGAAAACCACGCAAAGGGGCAAAAAGACCCACCGTGCCGAACTAACAGCACGGCGGTGCACCCCTTTGCTTCTCAGAGCTTCCAGCAAAAGTTAATAGCAAGCTGGACAGAAAAAACAGAAAACAAACTAGAAGCACTTATCTAGCAGAGCAGCAGGCCCAAGGAAAGATGCAGTAGCTCAGATCCAACACTGGAACATTGACAAGGAGCAAGGAAGACAGACTCAGGTGGAGCTAAATAGCAAGGCAGCCAACGAGCTCACCAAAACACCTGAGGGAGGAAGCCCAGAGACTGCAATACCACTTGTGACCACAGAAGTGAACTCGGCCACAGAATTCACAACAGCCATCGCTCTCACTCTTTAAGTCCCCCTTGTTCACATCTGGCAGCTGTCAATTTGCATCCAACACTTTTCCTTTCACTTTTTCCCCATTATGTAGATAGGGGCAAAATTGTTTGGTGAATTGGAAAGCGCGGGGTTAAAATTTCACCTCACAACGTAGCCTATGACGCTCTCAGGGTCCAGACGTGTGACTGTGCAAAATTTTGTTTCTGTAGCTGCGACGCCTCCAACACTTTTCCTTTCACTTTTTTCCCCATTATGTAGATAGGGGCAAAATTGTTTGGTGAATTGGAAAGCGCGGGGTTAAAATTTCGCCTCACAATATAGCCTATGACGCTCTCGGGGTCCAGACGTGTGACTGTGCAAAATTTTGGGGCTGTAGCTGCGACTCCTCCAACACTTTTCCTTTCACTTTTTCCCCATTATGTAGATAGTGGCAAAATTGTTTGGTGAATTGGAACGCGCGGGGTTAAAATTTCACCTCACAACGTAGCCTATGGTGCTCTCAGGGTCCAGACGTGTGACTGTGCAAAATTTTGTTTCTGTAGCTGCGATGCCTCCAACACTTTTCCTTTCACTTTTTTCCCCATTATGTAGATAGGGGCAAAATTGTTTGGTGAATTGGAAAGCGCGGGGTTAATATTTCACCTCACAACGTAGCCTATGACGCTCTCAGGGTCCAGACGTGTGACCGTGCAAAATTTTGTTGCTGTAGCTGCGACGCTTCCAACACTTTTCCTTTCACTTTTTTCCCCATTATGTAGATAGGGGCAAAATTGTTTGGTGAATTGGAACGCGCGGGGTTAAAATTTCGCCTCACAATATAGCCTATGACGCTCTCGGGGTCCAGACGTGTGACTGTGCAAAATTTTGTGGCTGTAGCTGCGACGGTGCAGATGCCAATCCCGGACATACACACATACACACACACACATTCAGCTTTATATAGTAGATGTGATATAAACATCAGACAAACACTAATAAAAATCAGAGGGCAGCAGATCATGTGAAAATATAATTTTGGCGTCATTCTCAAAAATTTTGGCCATGACTGTATAGTGCTGATGCATCACACACAAATCGGATTACAAAATATTTAAACACAGGTTGTAATGTAACAAAATAGGTAAAATGCCAAGGAGTTGAATACTTTTCCAATCCACTCTATATTCTACCTTCTCCACTTGTTTAACATATTTTGCAGTTTATGAAAAATATGTTAATGTAATTCATGTAATTTATTGAATACATATGTTTCTGGATGCTCTTATAAATGTATACGTCTTGCTAAATCTCTGAAATCACTTTGATGGTCCTATCATAAATGTTACTGCATTTGGAATTGTTTTATATAGTTTTAATTAAGTGAAGAGTGGGAACATTTTATGGGTTTCTCATTGGCAACCTTGCTTTCTTCTTGCTTCAGAAAGAATTAAGGCTACTTTCACATTAGCGTTTTTTGCAATACGTCGCAATGCATCGTTTATGGGAAAAAACGCATCCTGCAAAGTTGTTTGCAGGATGCGTTTTTGCCCCATAGATTAACATTAGCGACGCATTGCGACGCATTGACACACGTTGCAACCATCGTGAGACGGTTGCGCCGTGTTGTGGCGGACCGCCGGGAGCAAAAAACGTTACATGTAACGACTCCGCCCCCACCTCCCCGCACCTTACAATGGGGCAGCGGATGCGCAGGAAAAATGCATCCGGTGCCTCCGTTGTGCGGCGCATTCACTGCTAGCGTCGGAACCTCGGCCCGACGCACTGCGACGGGCCGAGTCCGACGCTAGTGTGAAAGGAGCCTAACTGTTGTTGATTTTTGTATTTGTGCAAAGTTGTGTGGACATCTCACAATTGCACCTACATGTTGAGTCATTGGGTATTGTTGTCCATTGAGCCAAAAGGAGCATTTGTAGGTCAGGCCATAATGGATGAGACTGTCTGGTTTGCAGTCATTGTTCCGATTTATCCCATAATTTCTCAGTGGAGAAGTCAAGGCTCTGTGTGAGTGCCTACATTTTTCCCATGCCAAATTCATGCAACCATGCCTTTATAGACTTTGATTTTGCACTGAGGTACAGTAAATCTGATAGAGGAAAAAGCCTTTGCCAAATGTTCCCACATACAGTGGGGCAAAAAAGTATTTAGTCAGTCAGCAATAGTGCGAGTTCCACCACTTAAAAAGATGAGAGGCGTCTGTAATTTACATCATAGGTAGACCTCAACTATGGGAGGCAAACTGAGAAAAAAAAAAAAAAGTATTTGGTCAGAAACAAAATTTCATCTCAATACTTTGTAATATATCCTTTGTTGGCAATGACAGAGGTCAAACGTTTTCTGTAAGTCTTCACAAGGTTGCCACACACTGTTGTTGGTATGTTGGCCCATTCCTCCATGCAGATCTCCTCTAGAGCAGTGATGTTTTTGGCTTTTCGCTTGGCAACACGGACTTTCAACTCCCTCCAAAGGTTTTCTATAGGGTTGAGATCTGGAGACTGGCTAGGCCACTCCAGGACCTTAAAAAACGCTTCTTACGAAGCCACTCCTTCGTTGCCCTGGTGGTGTGCTTTGGATCACTGTCATGTTGAATGACCCAGCCATGTTTCATCTTCAATGCCCTTGCTGATGGAAGGAGGTTTGCACTCAAAATCTCACGATACATGGCCCCATTCATTCTTTCATGTACCCGGATCAGTCGTCCTGGCCCCTTTGCAGAGAAACAGCCCCAAAGCATGATGTTTCCACCACCATGCTTTACAGTAGGTATGGTGTTTGATGGATGCAACTCAGTATTCTTTTTCCTCCAAACACGACAAGTTGTGTTTCTACCAAACAGTTCCAGTTTGGTTTCATCAGACCATAGGACATTCTCCCAAAACTCCTCTGGATCATCCAAATGCTCTCTAGCAAACTTCAGATGGGCCCGGACATGTACTGGCTTAAGCAGTGGGACACGTCTGGCACTGCAGGATCTGAGTCCATGGTGGCGTAGTGTGTTACTTATGGTAGGCCTTGTTACATTGGTCCTAGCTCTCTGCAGTTCATTCACTAGGTCCCCCCGCGTGGTTCTGGGATTTTTGCTCACCGTTCTTGTGATCATTCCGACCCCACGGGGTGGGATTTTGCGTGGAGCCCCAGATCGAGGGAGATTATCAGTGGTCTTGTATGTCTTCCATTTTCTAATTATTGCTCCCACTGTTGATTTCTTCACTCCAAGCTGGTTGGCTATTGCAGATTCAGTCTTCCCAGCCTGGTGCAGGGCTACAGTTTTGTTTCTGGTGTCCTTTGACAGCTCTTTGGTCTTCACCATAGTGGAGTTTGGAGTCAGACTGTTTGAGGGTGTGCACAGGTGTCTTTTTATACTGATAACAAGTTTAAACAGGTGCCATTACTACAGGTAATGAGTGGAGGAAAGAGTAGACTCTTAAAGAAGAAGTTACAGGTCTGTGAGAGCCAGAAATCTTGATTGTTTGTTTCTGACCAAATACTTATTTTCCACCATAATATGCAAAAAAAATGATAAAAAAACAGACAATGGGATTTTCTGGATTTTTTTTTCTCAGTTTGTCTCCCATAGTTGAGGGCTACCTATGATGTAAATTACAGACGCCTCTCATCTTTTTAAGTGGTGGAACTTGCACTATTGCTGACTGACTAAATACTTTTTTGCCCCACTGTAGCTATAAGCAACCAATGGTCTAAGATATATTTGTATGTTGTAGTATTAACATTAACCTTTACTTCAACTCTTGTATTGAACAATTTGTCATTTTTGTCTTGGAGTTGAGTGTTGTTATTCCATGGTCACCAATGTCATTAATGGCAATTTGTTCATTAACGGCACCATTAAAATATCATGTTGAGGCTACACTTATGTTGATTTTATTAAAAAATAAGCTGGCTTATAGAAAGCAAAAATGCACCTAATTTATGAAGATCACATACCTGTCGATACTTTAGGTAGATTTCTTGCTCTGCATGTGCCAGATTCCACTTTCTGGTATAAATGATATTAAATTTGTCAGGCCATTTACTCTTGCCCCTTCTGTTAAGCAGAAAAAATGGTGTAAGTATGACATGTACCATAGTTTATGATGTCTTCACCATAAAACTGGCCTAAACTCTATATTAAATCCCCGTCGATATCTACTTTTCAGACTAGACTATAATATGCACAGCTGTGCATGAGGACCATATGAAGTCATTCATTATTCATCAAAGACAGATATGAGTCCATGAAGCATCCTAGAAGAATTACTTCTCAATAATCATACCCATAGTATTTCATCTGTGATTCTGATCTCTCCGAGAAATGACTTCATAATCCTAAGTCTTTGTCAATGCAACAGTCATTCTCATATGGAAATATTTTCCTCTTTTGTTAGGATCGTATATATGTGCTTCACAGGTCGAGGCTCCAGTGGTCAATAAAGTCTATATACAGCGGATCCTCTTCACGTGCAGCTTTTACTGTTAGGCCGGGACCACACATGCGAGAAACACGTCCGTGTCTCGCATGTGAAATCCAAGCTCTGGTGCCGGCACTGTGGAGCGGAGAGTGCGGCCGCATAGCAACACATGGAGCCGCACGCTCTGCTCCCAAGTGCCGGCGCCAGAGGTTGGATTTCACATGCGAGACACAGACGTGTTTCTCGCATGTGTGATCCCAGCCTTATTGTTGGAACATCTCATTAGTTAAGGAATGTCCCAAAATGTTTGTATAAAAAGACACATGTGTGGTACCACATGTAAAATCTCCTTATACATTTATTTTATACCTTTTTTAAGCACCCTTTCCTCACTGAAGTCAGTGGGGGAAAATAGCAGATATATAACATGCTGTGTCCACAAGTACTACAATTGTGTAGAGTCTAGAGTTCATCATGAATGGACTGTTATATTCTGAGCAGTGTAGTAAAGAAAATGTACAAAGTACACTGTATGCCAAACATTACTGGTCTGAGACCTCATCCACTTGGATAAAATACATCCAATGATAAATGCCCATCATAGGAATGATGAAGCAGTGGTCTGATATCTAAAATGTCCTTTGTAAATATCTAGTTTTTACCCTCAGCACTTCTGAAATTAGCTTTATTATAATATACCCTACAATGCTCCCTAGCCTGCTGTTCCCAAAATGTGTTTTTTACTTCACTTATTGTGACGTTTCATTTGAGAGGAGTCTCAAACTAGGCTTCATCAGGAGACTGGGGCTGCACTTACTTCTCCGCAACATTTTCATGGCCGTCCTCTAAAGATGTCCTGAATCCAGATAGAAGCTATGGGAGGTGTGACAGAAGTGGTGGCATTCTGCTTCTCTAGCCACAGCCACAGCTTCTGATTGTGAAACAAGATGTCATCACAGTGGGGTAATAGAAGCAGGGTGACAGGAGCACCACCCTCAAACTAGTCATCATCATTGGGTGCTTTTAGAAGCAGGGTGAGTGACATTATTAAAGGGAATATGTCATTAGGTTTTTTTTACCTCAAACTAATGCCATCTATGTAAAAGCACTGTAATGCTGATTACATTCATACCATTATTTTAGAAATATGAGTTTCCATTTTGGAGAATTTCTTTGTTGAATTGTTATACAAATCTGCTTACAGGTGCAATGGGTGTGCACTGTACTTACAGCCCTGCTGCATCTCTTGCCTATTCCCTGCCTGTCAGTTATTGACAGGTCACTTGTGACGCGAGTCACTATAGTAATAAGTCCTCAAAATGGAGCGAAAAACTACAATAACAGATAGTAATATAATACTAGTTACTGGATTAATAAAAGGAGGTCAAGTGATCCGAGGTCAGGTCCAGGAAAAGGCGCAGTACAACAGGGGGTAGTCAGAGACTAAATCCAATTCACTAGCCGGGGTCAGGAAAATCCAAAAAAGCAAATATAGTATACAGGGAGCAGGCGAAAAAGAAATCAGGTCACAAGCAAAGAGTCAAGTACAGGAAGGGAATAAAGTCAGGCTGGGTCAGGCGCAGAGCACAGAGGGATCAGACTTAACCTTTGTCAGGCTGCATAATTTTACAACGTTAACAGGCTGCAGAGGTACAATTGTACCTTCATATATACCTCCACTGTGATATTTGGCCAATATATTCTGGACGAAAACTGCAGAGATGTCACGAAATTTCAGCCCTCTACGGCTTTTTGAAAAAAAAGTTATTGCAATTTTAAAACGAAATAGTTACAATTGTACCTAGTCAGCTGGACGAAGGTTAAACAGGTAGAAGCTAGTGTACGATTGACACAGAGTGAAGGAGCCAACATGCTTAAGTAGAAGACTAATCAAGGAAAGTGAACACAGATGACGAAGCACCAAACCCAGCACAACCCTTACAGAATGTAACATATCAGACAGGAACAGAGTGGAGGTCATGACAGTACCCCCTCTTCATGGGGGAGGGGGGGGGGCAACCGGACCCAGGTTTCCCGGGAAAACCTCCAATGAAATGCCTGGACCAACCGATCAGCCCTTACAGAATGAGCTGGAACCCAAGACCTTTCCACAGGTCCATACCCCTTCCAATGTACCAGATATTGAAGGGAATTTCGGACCATTCAGGAATCAATGATCCTTTGTACCTCATATCCCAAGCTTCCCTCAATACACACTGGAAGAGGCGGGGGCGAGGAAGATAACGGGGAATAAACTCCTTCAACAATGACTTGTGGAACACATTAGGAATGAGATTTATAGCACAATCATAGGGGCGGTGAGGAGGTAATATCTCAGACTCTTTTTCCAAAAAAACATCTTCAAAGTCTATCAGGTATTCCAGAAGACCCTCCAGACTAACAGAGCAAACATGCACAGGTTTCAGACATTTTTCAATAAAATAAGGACCCCATTTGACAATATCTTTCCAGTTCCAGTCAATAATCGGATTATGCATACGCAACCAAGGAATACCAAACACAATTCCAGCAGGTAAATTGTCCAAAACATAACAGGAGATTAATTTCGAATGAAGAGACCCCACCTTGAGAGTGAAATCCACCATAACTAACCAAACCAGATTTTTGAGCAACAGCGTTCTATCAATGGCCACAATTTGAATAGGGCTTTCTGGCTTAACTGTCCCAAATCCTAACTTCAGAACAAGTCCCACATCAATGAAATTACCAGCAGAACCGCAGACAATAAAGGCAAATGTCAACAGATACTGATCTTGAAAAAGAAGTTCAGCATTCAACAACACTTTATCGGAAGAGTAAAAGGGTACATCTAAGTCTGATTGAGCTCCTCCACAATCACCCAGACTTAGGCATTTCCTGACGGCATGTTTGCTGCAGGTTGTGCCAAACAATCCTTTAACAAATGTCCAGCTTGGCCACAATAGAGACAAAGTCCAAGTTCCCGACAACGTCTCGTCTCCTTAATCCTTGAGCTGGCAGCATCAACCTCCATAGGTTCCATCTCAGGTGAATGAAGCGGGCCAGTAGAACAAAATGGAACCTCTTGTTGCACCTCGTGTCTCTCCCTCATCCTCCGATCCATGCAGATTGCCTGAGTCATGGCCTCCACCAAACAACCAGGTGGAACATGTAGAGCCAGAGTGTCCTTAAGAGACTCCGAAAGACCCCTGAGGAATTGACATCTGAGAGCTGCGTCATTCCACAGGACCTCAGAAGACCACTGCCAAAACTCAGTACAATAGTCTTCTGCTGTGCGGTTTCCCTGTGACAGGTTCATGATCCTTGTCTCTGCCACCTTGACCCTTGTCTCTGCCACCTAGACCCTTTCAGGTTTGTCATAGATCTGTCCTAAAGCATCAAAAAAGGCATCCACCGAAAGACGCTCAGGAGCAAGAGAGGGTAGGGAGAAAGCCCAGGTCTGAGGACCCTCCCGCAAAAGTGACATTATAATTCCCACCTGTTGTCACTAATTCCCTGATGACCGAGGGCGTAAGTAACCAATAATTTACAACTCTCCTTAAAAATTCTGAACTGATCTTTTTCTCCCGAAAATTTGTCAGGGAGTGCCATAACAGGTTAAGGGGGACTCAAAGATATGTCAGATGGTTCACAAGTCATAACAGCGGTCAGAGGAGAGAGATTCTGAGGGTCAGTAAGAGTACCAGAAATCTGACCCTGTAACTGAGCATGTGAGGATGCCAGTTTGTGTTGCTCCAAGGCCAGATATCTGAGACAGGTTCACCACCTGATCACACAGAGTGTCAGTTAAGTCATATGTACAGGTCCTTCTCAAAAAATTAGCATATAGTGTTAAATTTCATTATTTACCATAATGTAATGATTACAATTAAACTTTCATATATTATAGATTCATTATCCACCAACTGAAATTTGTCAGGTCTTTTATTGTTTTAATACTGATGATTTTGGCATACAACTCCTGATAACCCAAAAAACCTGTCTCAATAAATTAGCATATCAAGAAAAGGTTCTCTAAACGACCTATTACCCTAATCTTCTGAATCAACTAATTAACTCTAAACACATGCAAAAGATACCTGAGGCTTTTATAAACTCCCTGCCTGGTTCATTACTCAAAACCCCCATCATGGGTAAGACTAGCGACCTGACAGATGTCAAGAAGGCCATCATTGACACCCTCAAGCAGGAGGGTAAGACCCAGAAAGAAATTTCTCAACAAATAGGCTGTTCCCAGAGTGCTGTATCAAGGCACTTCAATGGTAAGTCTGTTGGAAGGAAACAATGTGGCAGAAAACGCTGTACAACGAGAAGAGGAGACCGGACCCTGAGGAAGATTGTGGAGAAGGACCGATTCCAGACCTTGGGGAACCTGAGGAAGCAGTGGACTGAGTCTGGTGTGGAAACATCCAGAGCCACCGTGCACAGGCGTGTGCAGGAAATGGGCTACAGGTGCCGCATTCCCCAGGTAAAGCCACTTTTGAACCATAAACAGCGGCAGAGGCGCCTGACCTGTGCTACAGAGAAGCAGCACTGGACTGTTGCTAAGTGGTCCCAAGTACTTTTTTCTGATGAAAGCAAATTTTGCATGTCATTCGGAAATCAAGGTGCCAGAGTCTGGAGGAAGACTGGGGAGAAGGAAATGCTAAAATGCCTGAAGTCCAGTGTCAAGTACCCACAGTCAGTGATGGTGTGGGGTGCCATGTCAGCTGCTGGTGTTGGTCCACTGTGTTTCATCAAGGGCAGGGTCAATGCAGCTAGCTATCAGGAGATTTTGGAGCACTTCATGCTTCCATCGGCTGAAATGCTTTATGGAGATGAAGATTTCATTTTTCAGCACGACCTGGCACCTGCTCACAGTGCCAAAACCACTGGTAAATGGTTTACTGACCATGGTATTACTGTGCTCAATTGGCCTGCCAACTCTCCTGACCTGAACCCCATAGAGAATCTGTGGGATATTGTGAAGAGAAAGTTGAGAGACGCAAGACCCAACACTCTGGATGAGCTTAAGGCCGCTATTGAAGCATCCTGGGCCTCCATAACATGATCTCAGCAGTGTCACAGGCTGATTGCCTCCATGCCACGCCGCATTGAAGCAGTCATTTCTGCCAAAGGATTCCCGACCAAGTATTGAGTGCATAACTGAACATTATTATTTGTTGGTTTTTTTGTTTGTTATTAAAAAACACTTTTATTTGATTGGATGGGTGAAATATGCTAATTTATTGAGACAGGTTTTTTGGGTTATCAGGAGTTGTATTTCAAAATCATCAGTATTAAAACAATAAAAGACCTGACAAATTTCAGTTGGTGGATAATGAATCTATAATATATGAAAGTTTAATTGTAATCATTACATTATGGTAAATAATGAAATTTAACACTATATGCTAATTTTTTGAGAAGGACCTGTATGTTATAATGAAGTCCCTACTTAGGATCCCACCTATGCGCCAGAGAGCTGTTGAGTTCTCTCTGGATGGCTCAGTGCACTTGTACTACTTACAGTAGTTCGCTCATTCGTTTCTCTGGGAACCACTTAATTCACATTTCAAATTTTGTGCCTAAATTCACACATCTGCACAATGCACCTAAAATTTTTATCTTCCTTGTCTGCTCTACTTAAAGGGAATCTGTCCGTAGGATCATCCCTCCTAAGCCATCTATATGGGCATGTAGGTCATAGAAAGATGAATAAAGTGATACCTTCATATCTGTGATCCGATGATTTATTTCAGAGAAATCTACAGTTTTTAATATGTAAATGAGCTGTTAAGATCTATGGGCCGGACACAGATCTCCCCGAGAATCTGCCTTCAGAGCTTATTTTAGAAATCTCATTTATTTTACTTCCACTGTAAAACACGGCATTTTTTATGCATTTAAAAACCATAAAAAAATAGATTTGTGTGAAGAAGCCTTACATTCACAAACCATGATGTATGGACCACTTGTGGGTCTCCTGTCATGCAGCATATGAGGCTGTCGGGAGACCCGTGACCAGTTTGTGCATCTCAGGCCATAGTTATGCGATGTGTTCATTTGGCGTTATGTACAATGTTATGGTTTTGTCCCTTTTCTTTATGTGAACCTTGTAAAGCTGAAATTACTGTATAAAACAACTAGACAGAGCAAACACCTGCAGAACATTATAGACAAATATAATAAGTTGGATTTATAGGAAGGTGTACCATTAAAGAGCATCCACCATTAACCAAAAACACTGCACTGCCTGTGCATTATATCAAGGCAATATTAGGTAAAGCAAATGGCAACCCATAAAATAAGTATTAGTATAGCCCAGAAATATGAAACTATCAATATAGCTTCGTGCTGCAAGGAGATGGTGCCGGCCATCAGTACTTATGTCCAGCAGACCTCTAGGATCTCATGTCTATAGGCTTAGGGATTATGGTTGCAATTGTTTTAATGAAGGTGTTGAATGCTTTAATTCTATTCATCTTAATTTATTGTGCGATGATATCTGAAAACTTGGCTAGTAATGGAGAGGAACCAAGTGCACGGATTGTAGGGTTTTCTGCCATCATGAGCCCGGAGTCCTATGCTTGCTATGATGTGAAATGGGGCAGCCTCCTCCATTGATTACTGACAGTATGATGACCTTCTGCATTACTTAGGGGCATTTGTGGTTATAAAGAGGACAGAATGCACAGACAGTACATCCTATATCTAGACGTAGAGTGTATATTTATCCATTGCTCAGGAATGTATATTAGAATCCAAGAGCCCTAGCAATCCTCAAATTAAAATGAGTTCACCTTAATATTAGGCAGGGTGACTTTCAGAAATGTTGTACAATCATTTTTAAAATAAGTACAGCAGCCCTACCAGGTTTAAGAGATCTCTTTAATAATATATGCAGTTTATATTGAGAAGTTTGGTGACAGTCCTAAGCTGTCCTGGATTTGCCATACAGAGTAGCCACTGCCATCTGCTTATTTCTGGAGTATTAATGTGACAAGACATGGAATCAGTGTGGGTCTAATAGTAGTTTAGCGTGTCAGGCATAGTTCCTGTACCACTTCAGCTATGCAGACAGCAATGTCATACAGATACTCCAAAGGCGGAAATGACAGCAGACCAACGGATGGTGCTTGTTTAACAGACAGAGTTCATGTCGGGGTTAAAAGTTGAAATCTTACAAAATACTGGGAATCTGTAGGCAGGATGTTATAGAGCCGGAGTAGCTGATCAGACTGATGTACATTATAGTGGGAAGATGTTCAGTAAAATTTGTATTTTTTTCAGTGAAAATCTTGTTTAAATAGATATGAGTCCAGTGGGTGGTCCTTCTCAGTGATTGACACCACTCCCTGTATGATTGTGCATGAAGAGATATCTGTCAATCGCTAGTAGGATGGCCCACTGGACTGATATACATACAAACTACAATGATTTAATTGGATAATATTACAAGCTAAACTGAATTAATCCCTACAAATGTAGATATCATTCTGCTCATCTTTTCCTTCTCTGTACCACGGTGTCCACAAATCATTCAGCATGTACAAAGTGACAAGTTCTCATTAACATATGTACCGTATACATACTCTTTATAGGGCAGAGGAAACTGGAGGATCCAACTTGAGATGACTGCAGGCACTTAGCAGGAAGGACCTAACCCTCGTATTTTGGCAAGGATATTTAGTATTAATCATTGTCTGGTATTCAACATTCATAAATGTAGTGACCTTCAATCCCATATACAAGTTTTTCATTCCATTACCTATGCACCCAGCATGGGCAACATTCGAAAATCCTGCGGCATCAACTAGCCTCTCGCCAACTTGTTGACTGCATGATGAGAGAACCATAGAGATATAGAAAAGAGAAAAAGTAAGTACACCATCTTGGAGTTCAATGATTTTGACTTACCAGCACATTAAAAACATCTGCTCCAAATAAGTTATTAAAATTAGGTAAATACAACTTCAGATGAACAACAACATATGAGAAATTACACCGTACCATTATAAAGTTACCAAAAACTAGGCCAAAATGTAGAAGGTGTGTGAGAAAAATGAAGTATACCCCATTAATCAATAGCTTGTAGAACTACTTTCAGCAGCAATAACTTGGAAATAATGGTTTTCTTTATAACGTTAGCATTCTCCCACATCATTGCGGAGGAATTATGGCTCACTTTTGTTTACCAGCTCACTGATATTTATGGACACTTGTTTATGTGCAGTTTTCTCTGCGTCCTGCCATGTTATTTCAGTTGGGTTGAGGTCTGGACTTTGAATTGGCCATTGCAACATTTTGATTCTTTTCTATTTTTCAGCCATTCTGATGTAGATTTCCTGCTGTGCTTGGTATTATTGTCCTGTTGCATGATCCAGTTTAGCCAAGCTTTTAATAGGGCTGGCGGAACGCACCGAGTAAATAAGGAGATAGTATAGGTGTGTTCGCAGCCCGGGGTCCACCGTGCAGGAGTGGAACCTGCTGCTAGTAGATGGCGGCACTGTATGGTGGTACTATGCCTGAATAAACACGGGTTCAGACACCCGGTCTGTAAAGGAGCGAACCCTGTTGCTTCACAGAGTCGCCGGAATAAAAGGTGACGCTGTTCTCTGTTAACCTCACAGAGGATCACAGCTCTCTAATGGAGCAGGTAGCATACAGTGGTCATTCAGTCAGCAACAGCACACAAACAACTCCTCTCCAGAGGTGCCGGAATTCTAGTGGCTATACTCCAGCCCTAAATTCACACACACAAACTCCTCTCCGGAGGTGCCGGAATTCTAGTGGCTTTACAGCCAAACCTGAGCACATGCTGACACAGACCACAAAGTAGCTAAGCTCATAAACATAAGTTGATACTAGCGCATGGCCATGCGGCCATGCAAACCTTTTATAAAGAAAGCTCTCCAGAACCTTCCTAGTGGTAACCACAAAAAGAGGAAAAAATCCTCCAATATTCAAGAAAAAAACAAAAACAGGCAGATATGCTTACCTGTCTAAATGGGCCTAAATACAATTGCACTACCAGGGTGCAGTGGACCCAAGTAAAATGGGAACTGCAAAGGTGCAATACCAAATGAAAGAGCCAGCCTTCAATCAGGGATTGGCCGTGTGGTACACCAATGCAAAAAAATATACTCTGTATGTGGCAATGTTCACACAAGGAATGCAGTGCATCTAGTTCTCAGCCTATTAATGACGTGCTATGGCGGGCTGCCCAGTGCTAAGTATTATGCATCCTGTGTGCACAGAGGCCACAGTTTACAGAACCATTTGGGCCCAACTGCACCCTGACAAAAATATAAAGTGCAAAAAAACATCAATATATGTAAGGTATTGGTTGATATTCTGGCCATAATATGTAAGCTGGCAACCCGCATCAAGGGTCCTTACGTTTGCCAGTCCTACTCTAACATGAAAACCGCAAAAAGAGGAAAAAATCCTACAATATTCAAGAAAACAATTGCAATTTTTTGAGGCCCATTTAGACAGGTAAGCATCTCTGCCTGATTTTGTTTTTTTCCTTCCTAGTGGTCCAATAGGAACTGCTTCAGGACCTGAGCATGTGTCTCCCGACCTCCAATGAGAAGTCGACCCTTGGGCATGCTCTGTAGCGGAAAAGCAAGACTTAGTCCCAGGAGCGTCTGCTCGCCGCTGAACAGTGGAAGATCAGCAGTAACCAAGCGCACAGTATCTGACTGAGCCAGACACTGGGACCAACGTCTCCGCTGAGCAGGCTCTACTGCGGCTGGAGAAGAATGGGAGACTGCAGCGGAGGTGGCTGGAGATTCCTCCTGTGCAGCGGTGGGAACTCGATGCCTAACAGCTTTAACTCTTATATCGATGATCTCTCATTTGACTCTAAAATACTTTGTTATACAGACAAGTTCATGATTGGCTTGGTGACTGCAAGTGCCCAGGTCCTATGGTTGTAACCCAAGTCCGAATCTTCACAATTCCACCACCATGTTCAAAGGCTTTGTCCAGAAATATCTCAAACCAACTATTAACTTAAGGGGTTGGCCACTTTCCCTTATTAGTGCAGCTTTCCTCACAAACTTTCCAGCATTTCTACCATATAATGGCTGCTGGTGGAGTAGCATGTGACCAGACCTGTCCACCAGCCTCCTCCAATAGAAAAACAGCTTTGCTATGTGAGTTTTTTTATAATTGCATGGGGCTGATGGGCTGTTCTAGTCAAATTCTCATGCATCGGTAGCCATCGTATGGACAGAAGTGCTGTTAAGTGTATGAGGAAATCTGCACTAACAAATTGGTATGAGCTATTTGTACTGGCATGCCGTATTTGCTTGCAGGCACAGGACATTCTGGCCAAACATCTCCACTTTGGTACGGTCTGTCCAAAGGACTTTGTTACAGAAAGGTTGTGCTTTGCTCAGATGCCTCCTTACTGTTGCCATAATGCAATGTTTATTTTTTTTTTATATAAAGAAGGCACTGTTTTGGCAATTCTTATAAACAAGCCATATTATACTAATATAAACTTGAACAGTTAAAATGCTGAGGCCTTTAGAGTCTGAACTGTAACTCTTGGGTTTTTTGCAATCTCTCTGAGGATTGCATGGTCTGACCTTCGAGTGAATTCACTGCAACTTCCACTCCTGGGAACATGTTTAACACTTGTGAATAATCTTTCACCATTAACCAATTTTGTTAAATAAATAATGCCATGGTGTGATTTGTCATGTCTTGTTGTTCCTCGGAGTTTTCAATTACGGAACTTTAAGACTTTTCTCAAATGTTTTTTTTTTTAATGATCTGATGCGTAAAACCATTGAATTAATCCGATTTCTGTTATCTCTGTAAAATAAGAGGAGGTGGATTTGATACATGTTAATAAGATCTGGATCTTCCTTAAATTCATTCTCATTCAATTTCATTTGTTCTTTGAAATCAAACATGATTTTCATTGATACGAGACTTTTATGCAGTTTTATTCCATTCTTGTGCTGCATTTATACTTTGTGCTGCTCAATTCAGTTGAACTCATCTGCATTCAGAAAATTGTTATCAGAATTTTACTTTCGGAAACCACCTTAAATTGTAACTGTACTTTCAGGTAACTTTTCAAAGTACTATGTCCTGTGTAAATATGAGGAATATTAATATTTCTGGCCATTATATGACATATCCTGCATTTTTAGCCATTTATCCCCAAGCTTTAGAAACCTAAGTATTTTCTCTTTCTTTGAATTTTCTCCTTCTTTGCTTTTTTCTCCCCGAAGCTTTTTTCCCACTTCCATCCCATCTGTGTTTATAGGCATTGCAGACAAATGTGTTGTCAGATTTAGAGGGAACCTGACAGTAGATCCATGCTGCCCAAACCCCGAGCAGCATGAATTAAAGACTAATTGTGTTCTTACAGCCCTGCATGTTTTACTCTGAAATGCTCAGTACACACATACAAATAGTAGGAGTCCTGTCAGTCAAGAGAAGTAGTGCAGGAAGAAACCGCTGAGACCTGCCACTTAAACTAGTCATCCAAGTTCCTTTGTCTACAGTTGGCTTTTAAAAGTATAGTTTCTCTGAAACCCCACAGTGTTTCATATTAAAACGCGAACAGCTATTGTTAGGTCAGAAGTAATTACTATTTAAAGGCAATTGGCTTCTGACAGACACTGACAGGATGGTATTTTAAAGGGAATCTGTCACCAGTTTTATACTTTATAAACCATGCCCATCACCTTTTAAAGCATGTAAACAGGGTTCCTACAACCTCATTACACCGTCATTGGTGCCCCTGCATACCTTTGAAAAATTGGTTTATTCGTGTCCCACATAGCATGCAAATTGCGCAGTCCTGTCTGATGAGCAAATCAAGATTGCGCTCAGCGCAGCCCCAGTTTCTTCGAACGCCACCTCTTCTATCTTGATGGAAATTAATGATGTCACCTTCGTCATCCTTACAATGCTTAAAGTCTCACGCCTGCACAGTTGAATCGCTGACGTGTACAGGTGAACTTCGCTCTGCCCTAGGGTCATGTAATGTGCTGGTGTTGGCTTCAATTCTACGTCACCAGCTCCATGGCTGTTCAGTAGGGCCGAGTAAGGCGCGCATGCACAGGTCTCTGATTCCACTATGCAGGCGGGACACTTCCATCAATATAGATGAAGCATCATTTGAAGAGTCTGGGGCGGAGCTGTGTGCAATCTGCTGACATCCCTCAGACCGGAGAGCGTGATTTGCAAGCAGCACGGGACATGAATAAAACACTTTTTTAATGGAATGCAGTTGCACTTAGGAATAGGTATAAAGGGGTTAGTGGTAACACCATTTACATGCGTTAAAAGGTTGACATGTCAAAGATTGACATGGTTTATAAGCTATAAAACTGGTGACAGGTTCCCTCTAAAGGGAACCTGTCACGTAGTTTTTTGCTATTAAACTAACCCCAGTGTGTTGTTAGTGATGCAATGTGCATCACTAACATATTGTTTTCAAGCAAAACTGCGCAGTATGTATGCCAAAGAATCACTTTGTATAGTTATACTTTATCTTGTCTTTCAGTCATAGGAGTGGGCTTCTGTTGTTTTCAGTCATTGTCTTGTCATCTTATCCACGCCCACGCAATTTGATTGATCTTCAGTAGTGTCCCAACGTTACAAGAATCTTTTCTGTAATTCCATGCGTGTGCATTGATGAGCCACTCCCCGAGCATGCGCACTGAAGTACACATGCTCTGGAGCCACTGCGAGTCGTTGGCTTTGTGACATCACTACACTGACTGCGTCTCCGCATGTGGGCCGAATAATTTTGATTGCAACTCTAGCTGTCGAATGATCGCCAATATGGGCTCCATTCATCAAAGCTTTTACTCCAGTCAAATGCTCTGAAAAGTCTCAGTTTTCAACTCCGGGTGCGTTTGTTACACCTCAAATCTTCCTCCCAACAGGATCTGGAGCAGGATTTGTGGCAAGACACACACAGAAGTGTTCGCCACTTGTCTGATGCTCCTGATACATGAAGAGGCATATGCCCCCATGAACCATGAGCCTCTGACTCCAGCACATCTCTTGAACAACACTGACCTTGATGTATCTGGCCATATGACCTAAATTTAAAAATATTGATCGGAAAGTTGTGTGAGAATCGTCAGTGATTTTAAACTGGATCTTCTCATGACAATCTAACGTCTAGTGGCAGCTGTAGGGACACAGTGGTACTACCATCCAACAGTACGGTGTGGGAAAATATTCAATCCTGAGAACCAGTTTTCTTTTCCCAAGGTCAGGATATATGGTGACTTGTGTCACAATTCCCTGGAGAACAGTCATATGTATTTGTCATGCATTATAATCCTGCTCCTTTTAGGGAAAACAATTGCAGTCCCATGCAAAAAGCAATGGTGCGAGGCTAATAGGATAGCAAAGAGCTATGTGTGTTATGTATTTCTTAGCCCCAGTCATAAAAATTGTGCTAGACCAGTGCAAGAGGAGGTGATGAGTGTGGAGAAAGCAACAGCAGGGGGTGTAGAAGTCTGGAGGGAGCAGATACTTCCTCCATCACTCTGACGTACTTTTAGCCTTTATGGTGACGGGCTTAGGATCCATAGGAATTTGTAAAGTGTACATGTTGATTGCTTCTTTTCATGATTGTTTTCTTCCTTTTCAAAGCTTCCTACTTGTACAATGTTTCATTCTTTGTAGATAAGTGATGGATGGCTTTTCCATATGACTCTTGACATTTGTTCTGTGCCACAGAAGAGTACGTAATAAGAGGCATCTGGATTGAATGTCACCCCAAGTTCTTTCTTCTAAGAGAACTTTCAGCTCTTTCATAAATACGTTGTTGAAATGTATTTCTCATCAAAAGCACGTTATCTACATGTGAAAAAGCCATTGTCATGTCTCAGACAGAAAATCTTTTACTATTACTCTACCCGTACAATCTGGAAAACACTATTACGACATCTCCAACATAGATCAGATGACAGTATGATTAAATGTCTCGCTCTTGCTTGACCAAAAGTAAAGTGATACATTGAAAAGTTAATAAAATGAACATTTTGAAGCTGTAAGTGTTGGAATTGGTATTCACATTGAAAACAGAATAAAGTAAACTTGCATACTTTTTTTAGGATATGAATAGAGTATGGAAGCACCTACGACCTTAGTCTAGATCTCACTTACTTTAGATGCTGCCGATCCTGTTATGTTGTCTTTTCTGATTTCATAATGTTCAAACCTTGTATTTAGCTACTCTCATCTTCTAGGGTAAAATTTCACTTGTTTGCAAGTACTGAGAACTGAAAGGATAAGTTTGCAGCTCACCAGATGTTTTCTTCTATGCTGAATGCATGGTGAAGTGCCCAATTTCTCTGAATTCTCGAGTTAGTCAATTGTAGTTGATTGGTCCTGATTATTAGAATATAAATGAGCAAATCTGATGATAATAATAGCATGACAGTAATGCTATCTGTTTATAACATATACTCTTGTATGTTTTGTGTGATTTGTCAGAATGTCCCGGTAACACATATATTCCTGGCTATTCTTTGGATAGTTCATAAATGTGTGAACAGTACATGCTGGGGTTCCAATGCTGGAATAAAGAAACTGTACCGTTCTATATGTAGTACACTATGTACTTATTTAGAAAGTTCATTCAAGGGCTTTTCTGGGTTTTATCAATATTAGATCAGATGCCTAGTTACCCCCATTGATCAGCTGGGTAAATGGGAGCGGCACTTCACCAATCAAGCTGATTAGCAGGTTTCACCGGAAGTCAAAAACCCACCAATCAGATATTGATGGCCATCAACACTAGTCTGAAAACGCATGAATGAGTATTGTTAATTCTTCATCTAAGTCAATTTTACTTTTTACTATCATGACAATTATTCACATATGGAAGTGGATATTAGACATAACTTTTACCATTGTTGGAATAAAACTTATGAAAACCAAATTATTGAAAAATAAATGTAAACCTACGTCTAGAAAAGTACATGGGGATCAATAAGGCAACTTTACCCAATTGCTCCACTGCAGGCACTTGCTCTTCACTGACACCATCACTACACTACTGATTGTGAACAATCTTCCACACAAGCAGAAAACACTACTTTGCCCATCCTGCCTTCGTTCTATTAGTGTTAGATTGGCTTTTTGCTACATTTAGCCAGCACATATAGGTTCCTTCATTATTTATAACAGAAAGAGGACCTTTCACCAGATCAAAAGTGGCCAGCTTTTGCTCCTAATTTATTCCCATTGCTATCCTGAACATTCTGTATTATTTTTTACATCGGCTTTGATTCAAAGATATGGACCTCTTTATTTAGGTCTGCTTTTCATGGTCTTTACCAATGGAAGTTGCTTACAAGACTCAAAACACATCCCCAGAGAATTCTGTGAGAACCGCCTCCTTCTAAAGACCATAAAAATGTAGTACAAAATAAAAGGATCCATATCACAGGAACCATATCGTGAATTCACCTAATTCAGTCTGCCCAAACCGTGGTTAGCATGAACTTCAGCCTGAATTCACAAGTGCAGCCCGGTGTATAGTCCAAAACACTCCAGTGTTTCAGGCAAAATACACTTTAAAGAGTTCAACGAACAAGTGGAACAAGCTGGCTGGTGATGGAGCCAGACTAGTCTCGTTTTCCCACTTGGTGAAAATATCTTTTGTTTTGCCCTAAAGATCAGCGTTCATGGCAGCACATCCTAATCAGAACCCGCATTGCCAAGAACAGTGGTATCCTTCGAGCACTGAAAGATTTATTACAGATCAGAAACACAGTCGGCCTGTGTAGATACATAATAGTTCAATTCATAGTACAATGTAGAATATAATAGTTCAATTGAAAGGGTAAAGGATGATTTTCAGATTGCTTTTGTCAAGGCTCTGGGTGCTCCCCACCCCTTTTTATTACAGGGCCAAATCATTGCAGATAAAGATCATACAGCAAAACCACAGTAAGAGGAATGTCATTTTTTTTTTAGAACTTGTTGCACATTTTTTAGGTTTTCAACTAACAAGGTTTTTTTTAATGCACTTCCATATGTCAATAATAGCACCAACATTATATTCTTGGAAGAAAACAATCTTGTATGAAAAGCTACTAAACTTCATGATTTTATGCTTTTATGCTAAGATTTTTTATGTTTTTTTGTTGTATTTTTATTCAGGATATTTTCCCAACAGAAAGTGCTAACAACAGGAGATCCACTCCAGTTTCTCCGCGAGGCAGTCCAAGTGATGTCCGACCAATGCTCAACAGTCAGTACAACAATCCATCCAGGCTTTACACAAACAACAACAACAATTCTATAGAATCACATCTATCTTCACATATGGGCAGGATCAATATCTCTCCTCCCCAAAGGTATGCCGACTCAATGATTTTTACTGATCAGTGTGATTAATTGTCAAAATATAGCACCCATACCCATTAGTATGCCTGTTAATGATTCAGCCAGACCATGACTGTGAGCCCCATCGGGGACAGCGATGGTAATGTGTGCAAAACTGTAAAGCGCTGTGGAATATGTTAGCGCTATATAAAAATAAAGATTATTATTTGTCATATGTGTAGGTCATCAGTAGCAAAGTACAGATAGATCCCTTCAATGTGGCCAAGGTGGGGAGAAAGTAAAAATAAAGATACCTATCGCCAAAATGCCACTACTCCTCATTCAGTACTGTGGTCTCCAGATGCAAATTTAGCAGGGCAATGTCACATGAATGCTGCAGCCAATCAATGGCCGCTGATTAGCTGCAGCCTTCACATTCAATCTGAGTGGAAGAAGCCTCAATCCTCTGGTAGCCACTCCAGAGATGGTTGGCGTCTGTTTATTGTGGCTAATGTTCATGTATTGTTTCCTGATGGGACATTAAAGGCTAAAAAAAAAGCCCCAGTAGCCAGTGGGACAATTGCCAGATTTCTAATTTTTTTTTTCTAATATCATGAAATGAAAAAAAAAGACCACATATAAAAATAAATGTAACACAAAAGCCGGATTTAAACAAAAGGTCGTATTCTGATAATAACAGCTTCTAATTAAGTGGCCAGCCACCTTGTCTGTCATGCCCAATGCATAGATAAAAAGAGGGGTTCTATTGCTTTTGGGTCATATCCTGACACTAGAAGCTCCATTTCTATAACAGTGAGGACACAACTTCTGACAGTGCAGACACATACATGCATCAGCGTATACCAGAGCACCAGTGGCCTCCAGCCAGCACCACTCGGGAAATGTCGGGGCCACTGAAGAAGAATAGGAACACATAGCTAGAGAAGTTAGTATCAACAAGAATGACGTGAGAGATGAAAACATAAGCCCAGGTCTGTACTATGTGACATACCACGCATTACTGTGACTGTGACATGAAATCAACCATGGACAGAAAGTTTGGAAGCCGACCCCACTCCAGCTGTGCTGAATCATATGGATGTATACATTGACACTGAAGGGAAATCTTTCTGTATACAATAATACTGCCAAATATGGCTTACTAAATGGAATTTCTACAAGCTTGCGCTATGCATTTATCAGCGGAGATTTGCCCTGTGTTATAATATAAGGTTGTAGGCTACGTGTCAGCGCAGGATATTTCTGCAAAATGTCATTTTTAGTAGCAAATTTATTGAAGACTGTCAACCACAACACCAGGTTTTCTTAAACATTTCTCATGAAATGTAACGGCAGGATTCAGCAAACTCAGATGACTGCCTAGTGGAAAAACTTCTTTTTTTTTTTGGAGTATTTCCCTAGTAGATTGCTGTGTATCACAGAAAAGAAATGTATATTTTATTTCTTTTTCCTCCATTTTTTTAAAAGGCATCATTTTTTGTGTATAATAAAGTAATAACGTGTAAAGGGAGCCTATAACATTCACAATTTGCAATTGAAAGACGGTTTTCCCTGGCTTATTAACTGGCATGGTTTTGGGAATAATTCTGTTTGGGGACTATACCTGCCCTTCTGTCCTTTCACAGGTAAAGAACCATTGCACAATGCATATATGGCGAGAAGTGTTATCTGAGATGGCAGATGTCCACATCCTTATGCTGCTGCATTCTTTTCCCGTCTTGTAAATAATGGTGAATGTGGGAGATTAGATCTACAGTGGGTACGGAAAGTATTCCGACCCCTTTAAATTTTTCACTCGTTGTTTCGTTGCAGCCATTTGGTAAATTCAAAAAAGTTCATTTTTTTCACATTAGTGTACACTCTGCGCCCCATCTTGACTGAAAAAAAAACAGAAATGTAGTAATTTTTGCAAATTTATTAAAAAAGAAAAACTGAAATATCACATGGTTATAAGTATTCAGACCCTTTGCTCAGTATTGAGTAGAAGCACCCTTTTGAGCTAGTACAGCTATGAGTCTTGGGAATGATGCAACAAGTTTTTCACACCTTGATTTGGGGATCCTCTGCCATTCTTCCTTGCAGTTATCCTCTCCAGTTCCATCAGGTTGGATGGTGAACGTTGGTGGACAGCCATTTTCAGGTCTCTCCATAGATGCTCAATTGGGTTTAGGTCAGGGCTCTAGCTGGGCCAGTCAAGAATGGTCATAGAGTTGTTCTTAAGCCACTCCTTTGTTATTTTAGCTGTGTGCTTAGGGTCATTGTCTTGTTGGAAGGTGAACCCTAGGCCACGTATGAGGTCTAGAGCACTCTGGAATAGGTTTTCATATCTCTGTACTTGGCCCCATTCATGTTTCCTTCAATGACAACCAGTCATCCTGTCCCTGCAGCTGAAAAACACTCCAATATCATGATGCTGCCACCACCATGTTTCACTGTTGGGATTGTATTGGGCAGGTGATGAGTAGTGCCTGGTTTTCTCCACACATACCGCTTAAAATTATCACCAAAAAGGTCTATCTTCGTCTCATCAGACTAGAGAATCTTATTTCTTATAGTCTGGGAGTCCTTTATGTGTTTTTTTTTTAGCACTGAGGAGTGGCTTCCGTCAGGCCACTCTGCCATAAAGGCCCAATTGGTGGAGGGCTGCAGTGATAGTTGACTTTGTGGAACTTTCTCCCATCTCCCTAATGCATCTCTGGAGCTCAGCCACAGTGATCTTGGGGTTCTTTACCTCTCTCACCAAGGATCTTCTCCCACGATTGCTCAGTTTGGCTAGATGGCCAGGTCTAGTAAGAGATCTGGTGGTCCCAAACTTCTTCCATTTAAGGATTATGGAGGCCACTCTGCTCTTAGGAACCTTGAGTACTGCAGAAATTCTGTTGTAACCTTGGCTAGATCTGCGCCTTGCCGCAATTCTGTCTCTGAGCTCCTTGGCCAGTTCCTTTGACCTCATGATTCTCATTTGGTCTGACATGCACTGTGAGCTGTGAGGTCCTTATATAGACAGGTGTGTGCCTTTCCAAATCAAGTCTTATCAGTTTAATTAAACAGAGCTGGCCTCCATTGAATTAGTAGAACCATCTCAAGGAGGATCACAAGGAAATGGACAGCATGTGACTTAAATATGAGTGTCTGAGCAAAGGGTCTGACTCTGAATTCTTATGACCAGGGGTGTCAAACTGCATTCCTCAAGGGCTGCAAACAGGTCATGTTTTCAGGATTTCCTTGTACTGCACAGGTGATAATTTAATCACCTACACACATAATGATTACAGCACCTTGTGCAAAGCTAAGGAAATCTTGAAAATACGCATGGTTTGCGGCCCTCGAGGAATGCAGTTTGACACCCCTGCTTATGACCATGTGAAATTTCAGTTTTTCTTTTTTATTAAATTTGCAAAAATGTCTACATTTCTGTTTCTTTTCAGTCAAGATGGGGTGCAGAGTGAACATTAATATGAAAAAAATGAACTTTTTTGACTTTACCAAATGGCTGCCATGAAACAAAGAGTGAAAGAGTTAAAGGGGTCTGAATACTTTCCGTACCCACTGTATACATGAAGCTTCAAGATTCAGAAGCTATTTTAACATATAGTTGTGTGAAAAAGTTTTTGCCTGATTCCAAATTTCCTATTCTTTTACATGTTTGTCACACTTAAATGTTTCAGATCTCCAAACAAATTTAAATATTAGATAAAGATAACACAAAAAATTAAGGTCTTTTTTATTAAGGGAAAAATAAATCTCATCCTACAGTGCCCTGTGTGAAAAAGTGATTGCCCTCCCATAAAACATAAACTAGCTGTGGTTTATCTTATCTGTGGGAAGCAAAGTTCAAATTCCCTAGCCACATCCAGGCTCAATTACTGCCAGAACGGTTCTCAATCTAGAAATCGCTTAAATAGGACCTGCCTGACAAAGTGAAGTAGACCAAAAGTTCCTCAAAAGATAGACATCATGTCGGGATCCAAAGAAATTCTGGAACAAATGAGAAACAAAGTCATTGAGATCTATAAGTCTGGAAAAGGTTACAAAGCCATTTCTAAAGCTTTGGGACTCGAGGGAACCACAGTGAGAGCCATTATCCACAAATGGCGAAAACATGGAACAATGGTGAACCTTCCCAGGAAATGCTGACCAGCCAAAATGTCCCCAAGAGCCCAGAAGTGACTCATCCAAGAGGTCACAAAAGACCCCACAACAACGTCCAAAGTAATCCAGGCCTCATTTGCCTCAGTTAAGGTCCGTGTTCATGACTCCAACATAAGATAGACACTTGGGAAAAATGGCCTGCATGACAGAGCTCCAAGATGAAAACCACTGCTGAGCATTAAGAACATAAAGGCTCCTCTCAGTTTTACCAGAAAATATATTGATGATACCCAAGACGTTTGGGAGAATACTTTGTGGACTTTAAAATATTGTGGTGGTATTGTGATGTTCTGGGGCTGTTTTGCTACTTCAAGACGTAGAAGACTTCCTGTGGTAAATGGAACCATGAATTCTGCTGTCTACCAAAAAATTTTGAAGGAGAATTTCCGGCAATCTGTTCGTGACCTCAAGCAGAAGCCCCCTGAAGTTATTCAGCAGGACAATGATTCAAAACACACAAGCATGTCCACCTCTGAATGGCTTAAGAAAAACAAAATTAAGACTTTGGAGTGGTCTAGTCAAAATTCTGACCTTAATATGACTGGGATGCTGTGGCGTGAACTTAAAAAGGCGGTTCATGCTCTGGAACTCTCTAATATGGCTGAATTACAACAATTGTACAAAGTTGAGTGGGTCAGTATTCCTCTAGAGTGTTGTAAAAGACTCATTGCCAGTTGTCACAAACGCATGATTGCAGTTGTTGCTGCTAAGGGTAGCCCAACCAGCTATTAGATTTAGGGGCCAGTCACTTTTTCACACAGGGCCCTGTAGGTTTGGATTTCTTTATCCCTTAATAATAAAGACCTTTATGCATTTTGTGTTTACTTATATCTTTGTCTAATATTTAAATTTGTTTGGTGATCTGAAACATTTAAGTGTGGCAGACATGCAAAATAATAGGAAATCAGGAAGAGGGCAAACACATTTTCACACAACTGTATATACCTATATACTATGGATGCTGAGACATTTTCTCTATTGAATTCAATGAAACCAGTTAATTGAACTGCTTTTTAAAATTTGCTTTCCTGGTTGTTTTGTACCCAATCACTAGGAAATGTAGGGTCAGCAGAGAATTATTAGAATATTTTGGTTTCTTTGGACTTACATGGTTAATATTTTTCTGTGTGGATTCAAAGCGGTTTAGCTTGCGCTGTTGGCAGACTCACAGGATGAATTCAGGAGATGAAGGAGTTCAGGACACAATTTGTATTAAATGGTTATAAAGTCAACACGTTTCAAAGTTATCCAAGCAAACTTATGTCCTGAAGAAGAAGTTGGATAACTTCAAAATGTGTTGACTTTATAACCATTTAATTCAAATTGTGTCCTGAACTCCTTGATTTCCTGAGTCCACCAGCAGCGCAAGGAAAACCGCTTTGAATCTGCATAGCATTTCTTTGGTCTGTTGACCCGTGGCCGGCAGCAGCTGGTATATGCTTAAAGATTGTTGCAAATGCTCCATTACCAGGTGAGCAAGCATATAGTATTCTTTATCTGTTGTTAACCGGTTAAGGCCCTATTTGCGCTCTCTTTGCTTCCCAGTCCCTCCTCATCAGGGTTAATATTTTGGCATCTAAACTAGTTTACCACATATGACTCCATTTTCAAAAACCCTTACAAGTCTGAAATAACTATTGACACACACCACACATATTATACTGTCACATAGTGTACAAACAACCATCTCAAACAGTACCTCATTGAAAGTGCCATATAGTACGGTGCACAGATAAATGTCAAAAGGGCCGTCACTTGCAATAAACATGTATGTTTTACCTGATGTAAATCCTACAGTTTTCCTGTTTTTCGATTGTTACAGTGCCTCTTGGTTCCTAAGATATAGCCGTCCCTTCTCCATGTGTTAATTTAGTCTTTTCTTCCAAGGGGGAGTGGTGTTTAAAGTAATGTCCATAGAGAAGCACTCCCATATGGCTAACAAGACTTATACAGCGAAGTGGGGCCATATTACAGGAATGGAAAGGCATTAGAATAAAAGTAAAACCACCCCAGATCTTAATGTTTCTTGTGTCTCTACCTGTTCACTGTTTGCAAGATTTTCTGTCCCCAGCATAAATAAATACAATGTACATTGAATTACATTTTTCTCCAAATTACGCAGCCCAGGGTTTGAGTCATTATTGAAGACTATTCCATTATATAGCACCTCGACAAACTATTGTGCTTTAGACCGTTAGACATATACGGTCGTTATCACTACTGAGGGCCATTGTTAGTTTATTGTTGTTGATTTGTCATTAACAGTGTTGACCTGCAAAGAACAGTGCCAAGAAGCCGAAATGGCATAGATATTGATTCGGATGTGTACAAAATGCTCCAGGATTATGATGAACCCGTGTCACAGCCCAAGCAGTCCGGATCATTCAAATACTTGCAAGACATGCTAGAAGCTGGAGAGAATGGTTAGTATAGCCTTGTATGAAACTCCTCTTACCTGGCTTATATGGTATATTATTCCTGCTGCAACTATCTGTAAAAACCTTCTCTCTCTTCTTCTTTGTGTAAGACTGAAGTCCCTTAATCGTCAGCCTTAGGCAATGCAGAAATTCGGAAGAATTCTGATGTCCAGGTGTAGGCACAAAAGCACCTTGGTAAGAAGCTGGTGGGCAAAGGCACCAGCGCCATTCTCTGAGGGCCATACACTGGACAAACTGAGACAGTTTTTAATACCCGATGAATGTAACATTTGCTAGTAGAACCTCTTGTGTTTAGGAATAATTGGCAAAAAAAAACTCTAAGAAACCAACCGTACAACAGCGCCGTATGCTTCCTGAGCAATCAAGTTATAAAGTGTCCAACTCAGTCTACTATATAATTGTATAAGGGTCACTTCCGTCTTTCTGTCTGTCTGTCGCGGATATTCATTGGTCGCGGCCTCTGTCTTTCATGGAAATCCAAGTCGCTGATTGGTCGTGGCAAAACGCTCATGACCATTGCCACGACCAATCAGCGACGGCCATAGTCTGGCAGCGAAATGGCCGCTGCTTTACTGCCCTGCAGTCAGCGCTGAGCGGTCACACAGGGTTAATGCCAGCGTTACCGGACCGCTGTGTAACGCACTCCGTTAACGCAGCTATTAACCCTGTGTGACCAACTTTTTACTATTGATGTTGCATATGCAACATCAATAGTAAAAAGATCTAATGTTACAAATAATAATAATTTAAAAAAAAGGTTATTCTCACCTTCTGACATGGCGCGCTGTCCTCGTGCAAGCGGCAGGTTCCGGTACCAAGGATGCTATGCGAGAAGGACCTGCCATGACGTTACGGTCATGTGACCGCGACGTCATCACAAGTCCTGCGCTCATACCAACCCTGGGACCGGAAGCTGCCGCGTGCACCGCACACAAGCACCAGGACTTCAAGGGGCCTTCGGAAGGTGACTATATGTTTATTTTTATTTTAAGTCTTTTTTAACCACGCATATAGTGCCCACATTGCTAAATACTACGTGGGTTGTGTTACATACTGCATGGGCTCTGTTATATACTACATCTCTGTGCTATATACTATGCAGCTGGGCAATATACAACGTGACTGAGCAATATACAACGTGACTGTCCAATATACTACGTGGCTGTGCAATATACTACGTGCTCTGTGTTATATACTACATAGCTGTGCAATATACTATGTGGCTGTGTCGGTTCTGTTATATACTACGTTGACTGTGCAATATACTACGTGGCTCTGTTATATACTACGTGGCTGTGCAATATACTACGTAGCTATGCAATATACTACGTGCCTCTACAATATACTACGTGGCTATGTTATATACTACGTGGCTCTGCTATATACTACGTCGCTGACCAATATACTACATAGCTGTACAATACACTACGTAGCTGTGCAATTCACTATGTGACTGTGTTATATACTATGTGCCTGTGCAATATACTACGTGGCTCTACAATATACTACGTGGCTATGTTATATGCTACGTTTCTCTGCAATATACTACGTGGCTGACCAATATACTACATACCTGTGCAATACACTACGTGGCTATGTTATATACTACGTGACTATGTTATATACTACATAGCTCTGCTATATACTACGTACGCTGTGTCACATACTACGTAGCTATGTTACGTACTACGTCAGTTGTGTTATATACTGCATCACTGTGCAATATAGTATGGAGCCTGTGCTATATACTACCTACATATTCTAGAATACCCGATACGTTAGAATCGGGCCACCATCTAGTATCTATATAATACTGTCATACACTACAATATAATCCTGTGGTTTAAAATGTAAGACCTGGGCTAGAAAGCCACATGCAATTCAAAGTGTTTCCCTAGACAAAGTCTCCATGTAGCCCTTTCAGTGAACATACAGTACTCAATAATAAAACCATATGGCCCTATTAAAGTCTCTGGCACAGTAACTATATTGGTGTGTGCTACAGTATGCCTGCCTTGCAATGTAATGGAATGTCACTTATTAAATGGCTGTAATCATGGCACTCCTGAAGATGTTGCCTAAGGGTACCGTCACACTGAGCAACTTTAGAACGATAACGATAGCGATCCGTGACGTTGCAGCGTCCTGGATAGTGATATCATTGTGTTTGACACGCAGCAGCGATCAGGATCCTGCTGTGACATCGCTGGTCGTTGCTGAAAGTCTGGAACTTTATTTTGTCGCTGGATCACCCGCTGACATCGCTGAATCGGCGTGTGTGACGCCGATCCAGCGATGTGTTCACTGGTAACCAGGGTAAACATCGGGTTACTAAGCGCAGGGCCGCTTTTAGTAACCCGATGTTTACCCTGGTTACCATTGTAAATGTAAAAAAAAAAAAAACACTACATACTTACATTTCGGTGTCTGTCGCGTCCCCCGGCCTCAGCTTCCCTGCACTGTGTAAGCGCCGGCCGTAAAGCAGAGCTGTGACGTCACCACTGTGCTCTGCTTTACGGCCGGCCGGCGCTCACAGTCAGTGCGGGAAGCTGACGCTGGGGGATGCGACAGACACTGGAATGTAAGTATGCAGTGTTTTTTTTTTTACATTTACAATGGTAACCAGGGTAAACATCGGGTTACTAAGCACGGCCCTGCGCTTAGTAACCCGATGTTTACCCTGGTAACTCGGGGACTTCGGCATCGTTGGTCGCTGGAGAGCTGTCTGTGTGACAGCTCTCCAGCGACCAAACAGCGACGCTGCAGCGATCGGCATCGTTGTCTATATCGCTGCAGCGTCGCTTAATGTGACGGTACCTTAAAGGGAAGGTGCCATCAAAAAAAAATTTTTTTCAGAAATTGTAAAAATGTAAAGAATTAATGATTACATTTTCTTAAAAAATATTATCATTTGTTTATAATTTAGTAAAATATGAAAAATAATTTGAAAAGTTTTGGAATTTCCACTTTTCAACACTAGGGGGAGCAGCTGCTGAAATTTCAGAAAAACCTAGTGTAGAAATAGCTCACATTACTGCACTACAGTAATTATGGGCGGAGTCTGCTGACTTGTGTGATGTCTCCTCTCCTCTCCTTCTGGGTGTTTGCTAAGGGATTAGAGAGGATGATATTCAGGAACCCAGTGAGCAGCCATTTTGTTGGTGACTGCAGAGTATGGCTGCCGTCACACTATCAGTATTTGGTCAGTATTTTACCTCAGTATTTGTAAGCCAAAACCAGGAGTGTAACAATTAGAGGAAAAGTATAATAGAAACATATCACCACTTCTGCATTTATCACCCACTCCTGGTTTTGGCTTACAAATACTGAGGTAAAATACTGACCAAATACTGATAGTGGACGGCAGCCTTAGGCTACTTTCACACTAGCGTTGTTGGCTGTACGTTGCAATGCGTCATTCAGGAGAAAAAACGCATCCTGCAAAGTTGTCTGCAGGATGCGTTTTTTCCCCATAGACTAACATTACCGACGCATTGCGACGTATTGCCACACGTCATAACTGTCGTGCGACGGTTGCATCATGTTTTGGTGGACCGCCGCCACAAAAAAAGTTACATGTAACGTTTGTGCGTCGAGTCCACCATTTTCGACCGCGTATGCACGGCCGAAACTCCGCCCCCTCATGCCCAGACCTAACAATGGGGCAGCGGAAGCGTCGTAAGACTGCTTCTGCTGCCCACGTCGGGCACTTCTTTCACAGCATACGTCGGTACGACGCACTGCGAAAGGCTCGTACCGACGCTAGTGTGAAAGCAGCCTTATACTGACAAGTAGACAGTCACCGAGGATGGCAGGCAGCAAGGATTCTGGGAGATATGTGGTGGAGGGAGCAGGGTGACAGCAGCACAGAGTATTTCAGGAGAGCAGTGTGCTGGTCTATGGGGGCCCCCTGTTTGGTGCGCGGAGCAGCCAGGGATTGTACATAGAGCGCTGTCTTTTATACACATGGATAGACCGTCTGCTTGTTTGCTCCACAGAAATCCAGGAAACATTTCTGCGGATTGATGGCCTGGTCTGATCCAGACTTTGCATGCAGACCCCATTCCCCTCCTCAGATCCTGTCTTCCCCATCCTGTCCTGGCGATGTGTGAAAGCGAGGTGACAGGCGCAGTCTGGGGTGACGCTGGGAAGGAAATGTAGCCATATAGTAACGATAAAAATGAGACCCCTCTCTTCAGCTGCCTCACCAGCCTTCACCTGACTACACCTAACTGGAGGTCATGCTGCCCCCTCTATTACCCCAGACCCGCGTGCAGGTGCTCAGCCAGAACCACCATAGAATGGGTCCGCTTTCTGAAGATAATACTGCCATAGTGTTCTCACATAATACCGCCATATAGATCACACATACCGCCAGTGTTCTCACATACCACCATATAGATCACACATAATACTGCCAGTGTTCTCACATACCACCATATAGATCACACATAATACTGCCAGTGTTCTCACATAATACCGCCATATAGATCACACATAATGCTGCCAGTGTTCTCACATAATACCGCCATATAGATCACACACAATACCACCATATAATTCTCACAATACTGATCAAGCATAATACCACCATACAGATCACATAATACCGTCATATAGATCTCACATAATGCCATAATACAGCATGACGCTCGCAGCTCCTGTTATCGTACACATTGAGTTGCGTGTGCAATGGGGAAAGATATGCAGGGGGGAGAGGAGTGCATAGAAGTGGATTAGATACACAGTTCACCAGACAGTATCACACAGGAGAGGATTAGATACACGGCTCAGCAGTCAGTATTTCACAGGATTAGGCTATGTGCACACGTCAGGATTTTTTCCTGACATAATCCTGAGAATTCTGCCAGAAATCCGCGTGCTTTTTTTGCACGGATTTCTTGCGGAATTTGCGCGTTTTTTGCGCGGATTTTTTGCGTTTTTTTTTGCTTTTTTATTTTATTTTCCGGAATGTCCTTTTTGATAGGAAATCCGCAAAAAGATAGAGCATGTCCGGATCTTTTGCGGTATGCGTTTTTTTTGCGGAAAAAAACGCTAACATCTGCACAAAAAATGCGGAATGCATTCTAAATGATAGGATGCATAATGTTAGCGTTTTTTTAGTGGATTTATAGCGTTTTTATGGCGAAATTCCGCAAAAAAAAAACGCTAAAAATCCGGACGTGTGCACATAGCCTTAGATACACAGGTCAGCACAGGATAGGATTAGATACACGGTTCACCAGACAGTATCACACAGGAGAGGATTAGATACACGGCTCAGCAGACAGTATCACACTGGAGAGGATTAGATACACGGCTCAGCAGACAGTATCACACTGGAGAGGATTAGATACACGGCTCAGCAGTCAGTATTCCACAGGAGGATTAGATACACAGGTCAGCACAGGATAGGATTAGATACACGGCTCAGCAGACAGTATTACACAGGAGAGGATTAGATACACGGCTCAGCAGACAGTATCACACAGGAGGATTAGATACACAGGTCAGCACAGGATAGGATTAGATACACGGCTCAGCAGACAGTATCACACAGGAGAGGATTAGATACACGGCTCAGCAGTCAGTATTCCACAGGAGGATTAGATACACAGGTCAGCACAGGATAGGATTAGATACACGGCTCAGCAGACAGTATTACACAGGAGATGATTAGATACACGGCTCAGCAGACTGTATCACACAGGATAGGATTAGATACACGGCTCAGCAGACAGTATCACACAGGAGAGGATTAGATACACGGCTCAACAGTCAGTATTCCACAGGATTAGATACACAGGTCAGCACAGGATAGGATTAGATACACGGTTCACCAGACAGTATCACACAGGAGAGGATTAGATACACGGTTCACCAGATAGTATCACACAGGAGAGGATTAGATACACGGCTCAGCAGACACTATCACACAGGAGAGGATTAGATACACGGCTCAGCAGACAGTATAGGATTAGATACACGGCTCAGCAGACACTATCACACAGGAGAGGATTAGATACACGGCTCAGCAGACAGTATAGGATTAGATACACGGCTCAGCAGACAGTATCACACAGGAGAGGATTAGATACACGGCTCAGCAGACAGTATCACACAGGAGAGGATTAGATACACGGCTCAGCACACAGTATAGGATTAGATACATGGCTCAGCAGACAGTATCACACAGGAGAGGATTAGATACACGGCTCAGCAGACAGTATAGGATTAGATACACGGCTCAGCAGACAGTATCACACAGGAGAGGATTAGATACACGGCTCAGCAGACAGTATAGGATTAGATACACGGCTCAGCAGACAGTATCACACAGGAGAGGATTAGATACACGGCTCAGCAGACAGTATCACACGAGAGGATTAGATACACAGCTCAGCAGACAGTATCACACAGGAGAGGATTAGATACACAGGTCAGCACAGGAGAGGATTAGATACATGGCTCAGCACAGTATAGTGATAGATGCACGGTCTGATGTCCTGTGAGGAGCTATAGTGAGACAGGGTCGGAGCAGCACAGAGATTCTCCCCCATCCCCCTCTGTTACCTCTCTCCAGCTCCTGATAAGAGGACATCAGACCACAGCACTTCACCCTCTCTAGCGATTCTAGAGATTACAGGCAGCAGAGGACAGGGAATGGCCGCTGAGTGTGAGAGGAGACAGATGTAGCTGCTCCTCCAACAGCACGGCTCTACAGTGGAGCTCACAGGTACACTCCACTGTGGGCTAAAGCAAGATGGCGCCGATCTCCTGCCTCTGCTGTGATGTGGAGACCGCCCAGGGGGCGTGGCCACATCAGAGCAGAGAGAAGCTTATAATGCATTACTAGCTATGGGGTCGGACGCCGACTGCTGAGTCCTATGTCCAGGGCTGCCGTATGTGAAGACTGTAAGTGTCGTGCAGCTACACTTACAGTCCTGCAAATGAAAATGGCGGCGCCCAGTGGCAGAAAAAAAAATGAATAAAAAAAAAAACAATAAATACTATGCACTTGAAAATAACTTATGAAAATAAGGAATTAAAGAGGTTTTTTTTTTTTTTTTACAATATTAAAACGCGGCACCTTCCCTTTAAGTAGGATCCTATCCCATAGAAATCTTGGAGAAAACAACACTCAGGTTGACGATGAAAATCAGATAATTTTTTTTTTTTTTTTGTGTAGGCAACCCAAAACAAAAAAGACGTTTCGGTCATACAATGACCTTCATCAGTAAACGAATGCTCATAATAAGCAGGGTCGTCCACCGCTGCAGATTCTTTGTTTTGAATTTCCTAAACAAAATAAAATTATCTGATTTTCACGTCATCACGATTGCCAAGTTTTTTCCACTGATTAAATGGCTAACGGTCTCTTTGCATCAAGCAGTCAGGTGAAACACGGAAGACAGAACAAGCGGCAGCACAGACTGTTCAGTTGCTAAAGATTGATTAACCCCTTCCCGACATACCAATTTCCATTTTTGTCTTTTCACTTTTTCCTCCCCTTCTTCCAAGGACCAAAACTTATGTCCACAAAGATGTATAACAACCTGTTTTTTGTGGGACAAGTTCTACTTTTAAATGGCATTATTCATTTTACCATACAATGTACTGGAAAACAAACAAAAAATTGTGTGGCGAAATTGCATAAGAACACAATTCTGACATTGCTTTCAACAAGATACATTGTGTGATAAAAATTACCTCACCATTTGATTCTCTTCAGTAGTACAGTTATGAAGATAACAACTTGTCCATTTTTTTTTATTTTAGTGGTGAAAAAAAACTCGAAAATTTGTAAAAAAAAAAAATTTTTTCCAGGAGTCATAATGTATTCATTTTCTAGTCGATGGAGCTGTGTGCCAACTTATTTTATGCGGGGCGAGACAGTGTTTTTATTAATACCATAATGGGTAGATTTTCCATTTTTAGAGCTTCTTACAGCATTTTTTGTCAGTGTTGTGACCTTTTATACCATCTGTGTTGCACTGTCTTTTGCTAGCCGTAGAGCTTATTCTGCCTGGGAGTTACTAACTCTTATCTGGCTTTTTCTAAACTCTTCTAAGCTGTGCTCATTTATGACCATGCCAAAATTCAGTTGAACTTTAATGTAGTCATAGATAATGTTACGTGTTACGGAACCACTCAGCACCCAGAATATGTTGTGCAGTTATATGTATGTATAATAGGTTCCATGTGAGATGCATGTCCCTAATGCATCAGCCTACAGTCTGCGCCCCTGGGCAGAGGGGACACGATATTCCCCTTTTGTCCGCCCCCCACCTTTGTAATTCCCACAGTAAATATCGGCAGGCTCCGGCCACCTGCGGCTATTGTAATCTATGTCTGGCCTGCCGCTTTTCTATTGACCTGACCTCTGTATCTGTGTGATATATTCTGTGTCCTGTGAGTAAAGTGTTGTCAGACTGGAAATACGTGGAGAAGCAATGATCTTTTATATGCGCCCATGTAACCAAGCAATTTCAGCCAGCGTCCTTCATTCAGACTCCAGCCAAAGCAGAGTGGACCTCCTGAAACACGGGGTGGTACTGAAAGAGGTACCCCAGCTTGGTAGACCCCGTTACAGATAAGATATAACATGTTAGAACAAGACAGCTATTTGTGTTAAAAAATAATTTAAAGAGTAACCTTGTTTTTTTTGGTTGTTGTTTTTTATATATAAATCTACTAGCTGAAGAGCCTGGCGTTGCCTGGGCATAGTAAATATCTGTGGTTAGTTATAGCACCTCACTTCTCTTATTTTCCCATCACGCCTCTCATTTTCCCCCTCACATCTTTCATTTTCCCCCTCACATCTCTCATTTTCTCCCTCACACCTCTCATTTTCCCCCTCACTCCTCTTATTTTCCCCTCACTCCTCTCATTCCCCCCTAACACTTGTCATTTCGACCTCACATCTGTCATTTTCCGATCACTCCACTATTTTCCCTCACTCCTCTCATTTTGCACTCACATCTTTTCATTTTCACCTCACACCTCTCATTTTCCCCTCAGTATATACATGTTTCTCATCTCCCTTATATATAGTATACACCTCTATGTCATCTACTGTATCTGTATATAGTACAGGTCCTTCTCAAAAAATTAGCATATAGTGTTACATTTCATTATTTACCATAATGTAATGATTACAATTAAACTTTCATATATTATAGATTCATTATCCACCAACTGAAATTTGTCAGGTCTTTTATTGTTTTAATACTGATGATTTTGGCATACAACTCCTGATAACCCCAAAAACCTGTCTCAATAAATTAGCATATTTCACCCATCCAATCAAATAAAAGTGTTTTGTCTGCTTATTAATCAGATTTTTATTTTTGAAGGATAATACCAGACTTGTGTGTGTTTTAGGGCGAGTTTCATGTGTCAAGTTGTGTGTGTTGAGTTGTGTGTTGCAACATGCATGTAGCGACTTTTGTGAGATGAGTTTTGTGTGGCGACATGCGTGTTGCAACTTTTTGTGTGTCGAGTTGCATGTGACAGGTTAGTGTAGCAAGTTGTGTGCAGCAAGTTTTGTGCATGGCGAGTTTTGCAGGTGGTGAGTTTTATGTGTGGTGCGTTTTGAGCATGTGCAAGTTTTGTGTGAGGCAACTTTTGCATGTGTTGCAACTTTTGTGCATGTGGCAATTTTTCCGTGTGTGCAAGTTTTGCGTGTGGCGAGTTTTCCATGAGGTGAGTTGCACGTGTGGCGAGTTTTGCGTGAGCCTAGTTTTGCATCTGGCGAATTTTGCGCATGGCGAGTTTTGAGCGGTGACTTTTGTGTTTCGACTTTTATGTGGCGAGGTTGGTGTATGTGTGGTGAAATGTGTACTGAGGGTGGTATATGTGTTCAAGCACGTGGTAGTGTGTGGCGCATTTTGTGTGTGTGTTCATATCCTCGTGCAGGGTCGGCGTCAGCACCCGGCATACCTGGGCAAGTACCAGGGCCCTGGCGAGGATGGGGGGCCCATTTATGGTAGTAACGGTACGACACACACACTGATGCGCTCCTGGGGGGCCCCCGCAGCCGGACTACATCCCTGTGCTGTGTGTGTGTGTATTACATTTACACTACAGTCAACTCCCAGCCAGGACTCGGAGACTGAGCACATTCCTGGCAGCAGGCAGCACAGAGCTCTCTGGGACTGAGTTTCGCTGGCGCTGCGCAGCTGCAGGAATACTAACTGTCGTCACCATGGATACGAAGAGTCACTTCCGGGCCGGCGATCGTCTGTGTTGTCACTTCCGGCCGGGTGAGAGCTCGTTATCCTAAGAGCTCAGAGATCGTCCACCGTCCAGGTCCAGCTGCCCGACTAATTAATCTCTTTCTTCGCTACGCTCCTGCTTCCCCTCTTTGTAAATCCCTTCACTGGCTCCCAATTTCCCAGCGTATCCAGTTTAAACTACTAACACTGACCTACAAAGCCATCCATAACCTTTCTCCTAATATTTCCGAACTAATCTCTCAATATCTTCCCTCACGTAATGTCCGGTCCTCCCAAGACCTCCTTCTCTCCTCCACACTTATTCGCTCCTCACTCAATCGCCTCCAAGACTTCTCCCGAATATCCCAAATCCTCTGGAATTCTGTGCCCCAACATGTCCGGTTATCTACCTCATTTGGATCCTTCAAAAGAAACCTGAAAACCCATTTCTTCAAGAAAGTCTGCAACCTGTAATGACCACACGGCCACCTCAACACCATCGGAGCTACTGCAACCCCCGACCTACTGTCTCCTTCCCTATAATCCTGTAGAATGTAAGCCCGCAAGGGCAGGGTCCTCCTCCCTCTGTACCAGTCTGTCATTGTTAGTTTGTTTATTGTAAGTGATATTTGTATTTTAATGTAACCCCTTCTCATGTACAGCACCATGGAATTAATGGTGCTATATAAATAAATAATAATAATGGTATAAATGTGCCCCTGCTGTGTAATGGCTGTGTCTGACCGTGCAGGAACATGGTCTGATCATAACACAGCCCGTAGGCAGGAAAGGATGCAAAAGAGTATACAGATATTACAGCAGTAGATCACAACTTATTGTTTTTGTAAGGTAAAACATCTCTGTGAATGTTTTATTTCCTATGTTGTAGCTCTAGGGCATTATGGGGAAGCCCACGCGGCCATGCCTAATGTCATTAGTCAATTCTCTCAGTTTTCAGAAGTGTGTGAAAGGGCGCCAGGCTTTGTTTTATTTTTTACAATCCTCGTATATTGAATCACAGGTTCTTATTAACAGAAAACAAGACATTTTACCAGCTAGCTCAAATATATTAAAAAAATGTAAAAAAAAAAAAAAACTAATTAAGTACAAAAAGCTGAAAAGAAAGAGAGGACACAGCCTGCCAATCAAAATCACATAAAGTGAAAAAAAAAGGATTGAAGGACACACAGCGGTCACAGGCCCGCTCTTGTTGGTGATTCAGCTGCCTTTCCTGACATCACGTCGACAGAGCAGCTGATCTTTTATCACTCTGTTCTGTTGACCGTGTGGGACTTCCAACATCATTTTGGTTGACAGATGGATTCCTGCTGCCTAACAGGGGGTGCTGGCTGTCAATCGGAATGATGCCGGAAGTCACATCCCATCGATAGAGCAGGGCGGAAAATAAGCCGCAGCTCTGTAGACGTCAGCAGAGGCGGCCTGTGACCACTCTGTGCCAGGGAAGAACAGCATCGTGCATACCAGGCAGGTAAGTAGCAACTACCTGCCTATTAGTGCTCAGTCACAGTTTTTGTTTTTCACAAAATCCCAGATATCCCCTTTTAGGATTTGCACCCAATAAGCTTCAAGTAATGTCTTTTCTGGAAACCCCTAATATTATACCTTTAAATAATACATTCATAATTTTGAACCTTCAATTTGAACATTACAGATAAAAAAAGAATAACATTCATTATAATATGAGTGGAAATCCGAAAGAAATCAGAGGGATAAAACTGTTCCAACAATAGCAAGGTAGTCTGCACGTGGGAAAGTGCAGGTATGCTAATTCAGTTGTGCTCCGAGAGTTGAGAATGGGTTATGTAAATACAGCTCCAAAAGTAGTTATCCATTACAGGAACGGGCAATTTGCCTTATTTCCAGTGTGAATTAATACAGAAGAAACATCATCTTAATATGAGGAAATATGTGCTTAAAGCATGATTATGTTCTTAACCGTTTTAACCAGGATGAGTTTAGTAAAAAAAAAAAAAAAAAAAGTCGGGTGTTTGTTGAATTGGACAGATTTCCCAATAAACCTAATAGATCAGGAAAATCCACATATTTTATTGTAACTGTTCTAGATAGTAATAATAAGATCCCTGCCAACATTAACAGTCTGTACATCTTTCTGCCAGTATCCAGTAAAGAACCCTACTGCTTGAAGAAAGGTTCTGTGTTATCTTACTTCAGAGACAAATGCCAAGTTCTCCAAAAACAATAGACAAGAACGCATAGGAGGGTTTGATGGTTTCAATTGTAAATGCCTAATTGCATGCTTTCTTCAAGTCTTGCTTAGCAACAGATGGATTGGCTGGTTCATTTCCAACCATTATCTCATCAAATACCTTCAGCTTGACAAAGTACAGGCAAAGGTCAATAGTAAGCAAACCAACATTTCTAACACAATATTAATGTATATAAGGCCTTTAGGAAGGTGTCCCTTTAACTAGATGGTATTTATCTAGAAGAAAAAAAGAGACTGAGCTATATATATATATATATATATATATATATATATATATATATATATATATATATATATATATATATATATATATATTATTGTTCCAAAGTCGTAGGCAGGTGTGGAAAACAATCATTTACAAGATGCAGAGTGAGTGATCAAAAAAGAAAGCAAAATCAAATCAATATTAGGTGCGATCACGCTTTGTTCACAAAACAGTATCAATTCTTCTAGGCTCATTTGCACACATAGTTTCTGAAGGAACTATGATGAGAGCGGAATAATAACGATTGTGCTGCAAGCAATAGTGAAGCATGGTAGAGGTTTCTTGTAAGTTTGGGATTGCATTTCAGAAAATATAGTTGGGGATTTGGTCAGGATTAAAGGAGTTTTCAATGCCGAGAAATACAGATACCGTATATACTCATGTATAAGCCGAGTTTTTCAGCACATTTTTGTGCTGAAAACGCCCACCTCGGATTATACATGAGTCATTGTCCCAGAAGATGGCAGGGGAGGGGGAGCAGCGGGTCACTGGAGGCAGGAGCTGGCTGCTGCGCTTAAAGCCAGTGCCCGTTGTACTAAATAGAAATTAATATTCACTGCACTAGCAGAGAATATTCATTTCTCTTATAGCGCGCACAGTGTCAGCCACAGCTGCCGGCTTCCAGCAGCTGCCGGGCTAGCACGGGTGCCCGCTCATTAAGGTAATGGATATTCACCTCTTTCCACTGCCATAGGCATAGTGATAGGTGAATATTCATTCCCTTAATGAGTGGGGATATGTGATCGCTCGGCTGCAGGAGCTGCTGGCATCGGAACAAGGCGCTGCGAGGGCACACAGGGAAGATAAGTAGGATGTTGGTTTCTTTATAATTTTCTCATGGGGGCCATTCATACAAGGATAGGGATGAGGGGCCATGCATACAAGGATAGGGACGAGGAGCTAAGGATATGATGAGGATCCATGCATACCAGAACAGGAATGAAGAGCCATGCAGGTAAGAATGGGGATGAAGAGCCATGTATATAAGAATAGAGATGAGGAGCCATGTGTACGAGAATAGGGATCGAGAGCCCTGCATACCATAACAGGAATGAGGAGCCATGCATACAAGGATGGGGATAAGGATCCATGTACACCAGAACAGGAATAAGGAGCCATGCAGATAAGGATGGGGATGAGGAGCCATGCATACAAGGATGGGGATGAGGAGTCATGCATACAAGGATCAGGATGAGGAGCCATGCATACAAGGATGGGGATGAGGAACCATGCATAGCTATGCATGCCAGGATAGGGATGAAGGGACAAAGCATACCCGGCTTATACTTGAGTCAATAAGTTTTCCCAGTTTTTCATAGCAAAATTAGGTGCCTCGTCTTATACTTGGGTTGACTTATACAAGAGTATATATGGTAGATATGTGGTGCTCCAGGGTCCTGGTCGTCTGTAGGGAAAGTTAGTCAGTTCCAGGAAGGTCCAGTCAGAAGACGGACTGGACCAGTCTGAGGCAGCAGAAGGTTTACGGAGCTGTGCCACCGCAGTGCATCAGCTCCTGGAAAGAGACATTGAGAAAGCCGAATACATTGCAGAGAGTGTGCAGGAGAGCACAGCACAGGAGAGAATACCAGGGGGAGACCAGCCCCGAGCAGGCTGCCTCCTTCTGAGGCGCAGAGACCGGTAGCCGAAACACCGAGGTTGTAAGGACCTCTATGGCTTACATCAGAGACCAGCAGGACAGCTGAACTCTACGTTACCTGTCCGACCTATGCGCAGGAGGCATGGTGGCACCCCTCAGAGGCCAGGGTGTGCTAGAGTCCCTATAAACAGCCTCAAGCCACCAGTCATAGGGGTTATGTCCTATCCTACCCGGGGGACAGAGAGAGAGATAACATCTGTGAGGACCCTATGTGGAGCTTTAAGCCTTAAGGGACTACACCACCACGGTGCTAGAGGAAGGCTTTTGATTTCCACCTAAGGGGACTCCTAACTTGCCTTCAAGCCTGCCAGACCCTGCCTGCCCTGTGATCTGGTGCTTTGTACCACGGATGCTGAAGTCTTCAGTAAACCAAGGTAAAGAGACTGCAAACCTGTGTCCTCATTCTATACTGCACTCCTCACTATCTTCCATCTACACACCGGGAGCCCAGGGGACATACTTCACCTGTGGAAAGTTATACCATCTATCTGCCATAACATCACCCCAGAGGACCCCTTAAAGCAGCGTCGGTCCCCACTGACTGAATACCACAGGTGGCGTCACGAACACAAACTTTATTCCCTTTAAAGACTTTTCCCCTTTTACATGAGCACTCAGGGCCACGGACCGGGTCGCAGCCACCGTGACATCCCCCTGTGAACACCACCGGACCTGGTACCGAGTACCCCACAGCCCTGGCAGGCGACTCAGATACTTATCCATCATAAAATATTATTCGGGAGGCGTCTGGTTCCAAATTTATTCTGCAGCAGGAAAACTACCCCAAACCATGCAGAACTATCTGTATCATAAATAACAAGGAGTCCTGGAAATGATGTGGCCCCAACAGAGCCCTGGTCTCAACATTGAGTTTGTATGGGATTACATGAAGAAAAAGAAAGATTTGCGCAAGTGACAACCACAGAAGATCTATTGTCAGTTCTCCAACAACATCCCTGCCAAGTTCCTTCAAAAACTGTACAATTGATGCTTTGATGCTGTTTTGAAGGTAAAGACTGTTCACACTAAATATTGATTTGATTTAGATTTCTATAGGAAATATATTTAAAAATGGTGGCGCAAAGTGTCACAGCTATTAACAGTTCCAGCAGCAATACCAACAAACTTCCATCATAAGTTTGTCCAAAAATGAGTACAAAGCAAGTAAATATATATATATATATATATATATATATATATATATATATATATATATATATATATATATATATACGAGTTATATATACAGGTATGCGCTAGGAAAATAACGGGAATAATGGGGAGAAATAAAATATTATAAAACCAAAGTCACCCTATTTCAGGAGATGTCCCACTGTGAATAGTCTGATAACCAAATCACCGCTGGTAAGGTGGCAGTGTGTTCGCTTTGCAGAGCAAAAAAAAGTTTAATAGCACTTAGGAGCACTTAGGAATAGTTCCTACCTCCGTTGCAGGCTGAAGATCTTGAGCGTTCCTCCTATTAGAAAGATTTTTCGGCAGGTAGAGATGATCTGGACGAGTGGCTGCCCCGACCGGCGGCAAGCCACCACCAACTGATCTCCGGGTGGAGACGGAATCCTGCAGAGCCGACGCCGCGTGTGATAGCGGCGGTACGTACAAACGGTGTGCAGGACCTGGGTGACGTAGTAAGTCACGTGACCGTAACCCCCGGTGATTGAGTGAGTACGAAGTGCAGCTAGGGCCGTACAAACGGTGCGCAGGATTTGGGTGACGTAGTAAGTCACGTGACTGTAACCCCCGGTGATTGAGTGAGTACGAAGTGCAGCTAGGGCCGTACAAACGGTGCGCAGGACCTGGGTGACGTAGTAAGTCACGTGACCGTAACTCCCGGTGATTGAGTACGAAGTGCAGCTAGGGCCGTACAAACGGTGCGCAGGACCTGGGTGACGTAGTAAGTCACGTGACCGTAACTCCCGGTGATTGAGTACGAAGTGCAGCTAGGGCCGTACAAACGGTGCGCAGGACCTGGGTGACGTAGTAAGTCACGTGACCGTAACTCCTGGTGATTGAGTACGAAGTGCAGCTAGGGCCGTACAAACGGTGCGCAGGACCTGGGTGACGTAGTAAGTCACGTGACCGTAACTCCCGGTGATTGAGTACGAAGTGCAGCTAGGGCCGTACAAACGGTGCGCAGGACCTGGGTGACGTAGTAAGTCACATGACCGTAACCCCCGGTGATTGAGTGAGTACGAAGTGCAGCTAGGGCAAACTTTTTGGCTTCTAACAAACTGGTTCACAGGATAACTTTTTGGCTTCTAACAAACTGGTTCACAGGATAAGCAGCTATATAAGGACTATGAGTACGGTGCAGGGACCAACCCTGAGGAAGGAGACAGGCGTCTCCGAAACGCGTCGGTTGTTTGGCCCTAGCTGCACTTCGTACTCACTCAATCACCGGGGGTTACGGTCACGTGACTTACTACGTCACCCAGGTCCTGCGCACCGTTTGTACGGCCCTAGCTGCACTTCGTACTCACTCAATCACCGGGGGTTACGGTCACGTGACTTACTACGGCACCCAGGTCCTGCGCACCGTTTGTACGTACCGCCGCTATCACACGCGGCGTTGGCTCTGCAGGATCCCGTCTCCACCCGGAGATCAGTTGGTGGTGGCTTGCCGCCGGCCGGGGCAGCCACTCGTCCAGATCATCTCTACCTGCCGAAAAATCTTTCTAATAGGAGGAACGCTCAAGATCTTCAGCCTGCAACGGAGGTAGGAACTATTCCTAAGTGCTCCTAAGTGCTATTAAACTTTTTTTTGCTCTGCAAAGCGAACACACTGCCACCTTACCAGCGGTGATTTGGTTATCAGACTATTCACAGTGGGACATCTCCTGAAATAGGGTGACTTTGGTTTTATAATATTTTATTTTATTTCTCCCCATTATTCCCGTTATTTTCCTAGCGCATACCTGTATATATAACTCGTGTGTATATATATATATATATATATATATATATATATATATATATATATATATATATATATATATACTTGATTTAGATTTCTCTTTGGGTCTTTCACTTTGCATTTAGTTAATTGTTAAAAAATCAACAACTACTAACACTCCTGTTTTTAAAAGCTTAATAACAGCATTGTCACTAAGTTGTTCTATTCACTAGCACAAAATGTTGTGTCTGTAGCAGTGACTTCATTGGTCCTTACTAATATGAATAATTATTTTTTCATTTTGGAAACATGTAACCCTTGTACAGAGCCTTGCCTTTGTTTAGAGAGTGCTCGAGGCATGCATATCTGTTCATATGTTACTGTAACTAAGCCGTCTCCTAGTTTTCCTGCCAGTAAATTAATATGAACTGAACTATGATTAAAGCCAAATATATCTCAAGCAGTATACAGATGATATGCTGGGTCCAGGTGAGCAAATGTTGATTTATTTCACTGGCACAAGGAAGCATTCATATTGTTCTTAATAGGAATAGAAACGATTAATCAGACCTGTAACGAAGTTCATAGCACATTCTACATAATCCTTAATAGGAAACGTCGGGCACAGAAACCGTGCTTCCTCTTGATAAAAATATGTTATTATGCAATCCAGAGATCTACTGTGTGTCCACATCTGTACAAATATGGAGTGATGTCTTCTTACATTCTGGCTTTTCAAATTGAAGAGACCTGCACTAATTTTCATTAATGACTCCCATGCACTATATGAATAAAGAGTACAGAGCTAAAATTGTGCATCAGCCCAGCCAGGCTTCTTAAATATGCACAGTCCTCTCTCCACATGCGGCTGTAACCTCTATATGGAGTGCAGGGGGATAGCGATCCCCTCACCGGCCCCAGACATCAGGGGTGCTTCATTAAAGAGACTCAACAGCTTTCTGATGCCGAAGATAAAAGCTGCATAATACCGAGAGACCCTGATTTTAACACTGGGTGACTTACTTGGTTTCTTGCTGTAACTTTGAAAAAGTACTGTTTTCTCAGTTTCAACTCTTTCAGACTCCTTTTAACTCTTTACTGGCCTAGACCAACAGGAATGCTAACGTTATCTCATCACCTAGAAAAACAGATACCAATTTTAAAACCTTCACTATCCTAGATCCAAAAGATGTTATAAAATCCCAGTCGCAATTTTAGAACACTCGGGATGTTGGCATGAACCACGGGAGACCACCAAGACAGTCTGCACTTCACTAGACCGCCAGGAAAGCTAGCTTGAGACCCATCCGTGCTTTCAACCATTGCGGATGTTTGTATTTGCTCCCTTAGACTCTTAAAGGGACCCAGTCAGCAGGTTTTGACTTATGGCAGTCGTAAAGGCCGGATAAAAATAATTCCAGTTTTTGTATAGATCTGAAGTGCCAGTTATGAGAAATCTGGATTATTTAGAAGTTATATGCAAATCAAGCTAGAGGCTAACTGACACAGTCTAGCACACGTCCTAGAGAACTTCAGTATGATTTCTACATGACTTCTATGTTAGATTTCCCATGACTGGCACATTGGATTTATACAAAAAAAGATGTAATTTGTATTGGGTGATTACAGCCATACAATTACTTCTATATGTATAAACATGCTTACAGGTTCCCTTTACCTACCCTAGACTTGAGATATAGGTATAATTTCAATCTGATAGACAATGAGAAAGCAACATTTTGTCTTGTAATGGAGGACTAGAAATGTTGTCGTTTGCACTGCAATCTCTGAATACAGTTTTGGTTCCCTTTGCATAGATGAAACAATGGCCAGGTTCCTAACTCTCTCCCCAACTAGTTGCACAGCTATAAGCAGGGCCAGACTGGGACTAAAATTCAGCCCTGGCATTTGAAGTTACACAGGCCCACTTGTCACATGGTGACTGTATAATATCTTTGTACACTTGTACTTTAGGCAAAGTGGGGCCCTAGGCAAAGTTTAAAATGGGGCCCCAAATGCTAACATATCGCACATCACACAAAAGCATTTTGGTTGTATTTAATAGCGCTGAGTTCAGGCCGCTAAATGAGTTTGCTCGACAATATTGGAGTTGTTCAACGCTTGTTTCCCGGCCTCTTTCCACCAGCTGAGGAATAATGATGGGACAGAACGAGCACTAATAGATCACTAATAGAACACCATACAGTATCATGTTATCAGCAGCATATCTACAGTTTACACCGGCGATGTGCTGCTGAGAACAATGATTTTTGTTCCATCAAAAACAATCTGAATATGCAGCATATTACTTGTTTAGTAAAATACACCCCATAGTCCTCCATATATTATAATGTGCACCACAGTCCTCCATATAGTATAATACACTCCCTATAGTCCTCCATATATTAAAATATACTGCTCTGTCCTCCATATAGCATAATACACTCCTCATAGTGCTGTTTATAGTATAATGCACTGCCATAGTCATCCATGTAGTACAATTCACTTCCCTTAGTATAATGCACCCCATAGTTCTTCATATAGTATAACGCATTCCCCATAGTCCTCGATACAGTATAATGCAGCCCACATCTATATACATAATTGTCTAAGGGGTACTTCCATCTGTCTGTCTGTCCTTCTGTCACAGTTATTCGTTCGCTGATTGGTCTCGGCAGCTGCCTGTCATGGCTGCCGCGACCAATCAGCGACGGCCACAGTCCGATTAGTCCCTTCCCTACTCCCCTGCACTCACTGCCCGGCGCCCGCTCCATAATCCCCTCCACTCACCGCTCACACAGGGTTAATGGCAGCGGTAACGGCCCGTGGTGTAACGCGCTCTGTTACCGCTGCTATTAACCCTGTGTGTCCCCAACTATTTACTATTGATGCTGCCTATGCGGCATCAATAATAAAAATATGTCATGTTAAAAATAATTTAAAAAAAACAAAAAGCCTGTTATACTCACCCTCCGCCGCCTTTCTCGCTCTTCTCCATGCTCCCGGGACAGCTCCATTGCAAGCGGCAGCTTCTGCTCCCGTCCCAGGGCTGGTGTGGGACAAGGACCTGCCGTGACGTCACAGTCATGTGACCGCGACGTCATCATAGGTCCTGTGCTCACACCAGCCCTGGGACGGGACCGCAAGCTGCCGCTTGCAATGGAGGGGTCCCGGGAGCGTGGAGAGGAGCGAGAAAGGCGGCGGATGGTAAGTATAGCACGACTTCAACGGGCTATAGGTAAGTATATGTTTTTTTTTTTTTTTTTTAAGTCTCTATATTACGTGGCTCTGTGCTGGGCAATATACTACTTGATTGGGCAATATACTACGTGGCTCTGCTATATACTATGTGGCTGGGCAATATACCGTACTACGTGGGCTGTGCCATATACTATGTGGCTGGGCAATACGTGACTGGACAATATACTACGTGGCTGGGCGATATACTACGTGGCTGGGCAATATACTATGTGGCTGGGCAATATACTACGTGGCTCTGCTATATACTAAGTGGCTGGCCAATATACCGTACTACGTGGGCTGTGCTATATACTATGTGGCTGGGCAATACGTGACTGGGCAATATACTACGTGACTGGGCAATATACTACGTGGCTGGGCAATATACTACGTGACTGGGCAATATACTACGTGGCTGAGCAATATACTACGTGACTGGGCAATATACTACGTGGCTGGGCAATATACTACGTGGCTGGGCAATATACTACGTGGCTGGGCAATATACTACGTTGCTGGGCAATATACTATGTGGCTGGGCAATATACTACGTGGCTGGGCAATATACTACGTAGCTGGGCAATATACTACGTGGGCTGTGCAATATACCAAGTGGCTGGGCAATATACTACGTGGCTGGGAAATATACTACGTGGCTGGGCAATATACTACGTGGACATGCATATTCTAGAATACCCGATGCGTTAGAATCGGGCCACCATCTAGTATAGTATAATACAGCCACCACCCTACAGAATATAATGCAGCCACCCCAGAGTATAATGCAGCCACCCCAGCGTATAATGCAACCACCCCATAGAATATAATGCAGCCCCCTCATAATTTAATGCAGCCCCCTTATAGACTATGATGCAATCACTCCTCAAAGAATATAAATATAATACAGCCCACGAGCTGTGATAAAGATCGTGACAGATCGAAACGCGTTGCTGGACTATTGGCATGCTAAGCGCACCGTCACAGGATGAGGAATGAACCGCTCTTGTAATTTTAAAATGTGTCTTCAATAAAGAAACTCGTTTAAGGAGCTGGGACAACATTATCTTTTCTTCAATAATACAGCCCCCCATAGAATATAATGTAGCCCCAAATAGAATAGAATACAGCCCACCTCCCCACAGAATATAATGCAGCCTCATCAAAAAGTATGATGCAATCATCCCTCATAAAATCTAATGCAGCCCCCCATGGAATATAATACAGCCCACCTCCCCATAATGAATAATGTAGCCCCCATAGAATATAACGCAGCCTCCCCCATAGAATATAATATACCCCCATAGTATATAACATGGCCTCCCCCATAGAATATAATATACCCCCATAGTATATAGCAAAGCCCGCGTAGTATATAGCACAACCCGCATAGCAGATAACACATGTAGTAGTATACAGCACAGCCCACACAGTAGTATACAGCACAGCCCACACAGTAGTATACAGCACAGCCCACACAGTAGTATACAGCACAGCCCACACAGTAGTATACAGTACTGCCCACGTAGCAGTATACAGCACAGCCCTTTTAGCAGTATACAGCACAGCCCACGTAGCAGTATATAGCACAGCCCATGTAGCAGTATACAGCACAACCCATGCAGCAGTATACAGAACAGGCCACGTAGCAGTATACAGCACAGCCCACGTAGCGATATATAGCATGCCCACGTAGAAGTATACAGCACGCTCACATAGCAGTATACAGCACAGCCCACGTAGCAGTATACAGCACAGCCCACATAGCAGTATATAGCACGCCCACATAGCAGTATACCTCACAGCCCACGTAGCAGTATACAGCACAGCCCACCTAGCAGTATACAGCACAGCCCACGTAGCAGTATACAGCACAGCCCACGTAGCAGTATACAGCACAGCCCACGTAGCAGTATACAGCACAGCCCACGTAGCAGTGTACAGCACAGCCCACGTAGCAGTATACAGCACAGCCCACGTAGCAGTATACAGCACAGCCCACGTAGCAGTATACAGCACAGCCCACTTAGCAGTATACAGTACAGCCCACTTAGCAGTATACAGCACAGCCCACTTCGCAGTATACAGAACAGCCCACATATTAGTATACAGCACAGCCCACATAGTAGTATACAGCACAGCCCGCATCTCTCCTCCCCCCAGAGAATAGCTCCACAGTCCAGTAAAAAAAAACAAAAAAAACACAGTCCTCACCTCTCCTCGTGCCCGTTTTGCTCCCTGCTCCTGTCTCGGCGGCGGCTGCTGCTGCACTGCCTGGCACACAGTGAGTGCGTGCGCACCCGCAGTGTCAGAGGCAGAGCGGGGAATGATGGGAGAGGGGGTGTCAGCAGACGCTCTCTCCTCCATCATTGCATTCAACTATACCGGTATGATATCGCCACAGCCCTAAAATACCCCTCATACTCACCATATCCAGGATCCCCTTCCACCACAGTGGCCATCCCTTCTTCAACCCTGCATTGCAGTGGACACGAGCTGCACAATACAGTGACGCCATCATGAAGACCAATGTACCCTGCGTGGTGACAGTTTTGGTAAATGGTGACCATTGACATGCCAGCTCCGTACTATAGCACAATTGATAACAGTACCCATGTCCTGATGATGCTGATACTGTTAACAATTAGGAAATAACCACGGCACTTCTGTACATAAGGTGCTCAAGCTGGATCATATCCCGTAACTTCAAATACCAGACACTTTTCAAATGATGAAGATGAATGATTTTAATGTAGAATAGCAATCCAAATAAAATATAAACATTTCGGTTAATGGGAGACCTTCATCTGTGTGCGGATTGCCCAGGAAGATGAACTTTACCCAGGAGATGAGCGCGCTGTAAGAATCACAGTATCCACCGCTGGTAGCAGCAGAGAGGAGCCTCTGTCCTACAACCAGCAGTGGATACCGTGGTCCTCACCGTGCGCGTAAAGTTCATCTTCCTGGGCAATCCGCACACAGATGAAGGTCTCCTGTTGATAGAAACAATACTGTTAACAGTATCGCAGTCGATGTTGCACATGGCCCTGCTTGTGGGATGTATTTCCGTGGTAAATCTGAATGCCTCAGCCGATAAATAAATCCTAAGGCTGCCTGCATAATGTGACATTTTAGTGCAGTCTTTTACCTGATATAAAAAAACACTGGAAAAACTGGGAATAGATCTAAAAAAGAGATGAAGTATAAATTCATGCACTCCCTTTTCAGGGGTCCCCAACCTGTAGCTCGGGAGCCACATGTGGCTCGCGGGCCCATGAATTGTGGCTCGCGGCTGTCTGTCAGCTTGGTGCATTAGCTCCAGTTCTAGCAAACAGGTATGAAGAGCAAATCTGAAAATGGTGAATTTTGTGAGCAGCCCTGCACAGAAGAGCAGATCTGGATGCACATATACTGGTCTTAGGGGTTTTGAGATTATTTAAGTATGGTACGCAGGGGACAAGATACCACCACCTGTCAAAGGAGATGTTTGAAGCTGGATGTGACAGTGTCTTGGAAGTGCTTTATAGGAGAATACTGAATGGGAGGTATTTTGGGAACCAGTGGATCTTAAAATACTGCTTTGGCGTGATTTTTGTGAAAAAGCTTTGGTTAACCATTATGCCTGTAATGGGGGCTTTGGTTGCCACTATTGTTAGGGAGACGGGAGCTGAATGTGGCTCACGACCCTTTCTCAGAGCTGAATGTGGCTCTCAAGGTCAGAAACGTTGGGGACCTCTGAAATAAAGCAACACATACCAAAGCTACAATGTGTCAATGCAAAGATCAGTAAAGCAAGAGGACTGTAATGTATGAGCTAGATGTAATATACCTCATGTGCAGTCTATACACCACCGTAAGTGTGCCCTATAGATTACTCACTCTTGGAGGAAATTCAGATTCTGCTTCTTCTGGCCGTGGTCATTTCAATATATCAGAGAAGTAGTGTATCTCTTTGCCTGGCATATATCATACATTATCATTATATCCCGTCTGTGTGCCAAAGTTTAATAACCCAAACACATTTTTTGGATCTCTCATGTTTTCATTCAACTCGCTAAATTTTACAGACAAGAAAAGCTAATCCAGGAAAGAAAAATCTTCCAAATTTCTGTTAGGAACCCAGGGCAAACCTTCAAGAGGTGGTTTCAGATACGATGTGCCGCCATGTTCCAGTCAGTCTCAGTCTGTTCATTAGAATTCTATACACAAATTTGATATACTATTTTTATACTTGGCAGGTGAAAAGCCAGAGAAGCCGGCCAGCGCCAGGAATGTCAAGTCTCCTGTGTCTAAGCTGAACAGTCCGCTCACTGGCTTACAGATGCTTCCAGAATGCACCAGATGTGGGAACGGGATTGTGTAAGTAACAAAAATAAACTTTAAGGCAAATTTTATACTTACCAAAGAGATTCTTTACAGTGCTGTTTTGTATTTTCCATGTATAAATGTTTTAAAGCTCATATATAAATGTATTAGACTATTGTATTAGTGAACGGTATCTGATGATAGGAGTTGACTGAAGAATACGCCTTGATTAAATGGCACAAACAAATACTAAACTAAAAATAGTAACCTGGTAAAATCTTGCAATGTTTTATACATAATTTATGGTTTTCTCAAAGTCAGAAAGGTGTCATTTGCTTTTGTACTGTATATGCATCTCCTGTTTTCTTGACAGAACAATACAAAAGTGGTACTGGTTCTTTACTGGTTCTCTAATTAAGACAATTAAACTCAAGATACAGAAATCACTTTTCATGTATAAAAAAATGAAACTAGCTATACTCTTTAGATAGCCGAATTTGCTCACTCAGCCAGCAGCAATACTGCCCCTTTTAGTTATATGTGCCAAGGGTACATAAGTTTTCAGTTGGAAGATGAATTAGCTGCTGCCAGATACTTCTGGCAGTGGCTTAGCTCCCTTAAGAAATAATCCATCGACATGTTAAAATTCAACATGCCTGGGAGTCAGGATAATTTGGATAATTTGGATAATTGGCTAGTCTCACTGAAATCGGAAAGTTTAGCCAACAGTTATCTCATTTGTATGGGGGGCAAGTTTCACCAAGGCAGGCAATACTAAAGAGGGGCACAGGCTAGTCTGTCTCCTTTATTATGTCTTTCCTTACCTACAGTCACAATGAGCAAGCTAGTTGAGGGGAGAAATGGCTAAGGAAGTATGTCACGATTCTCTCCTATGAGGAATGGGAAGGTGGAGGAGGACTATGTCAGAACAAGCAACAGCTTGGAGGGCTCTTTTTTTTTTAGCAATGATGCTCTTGCTTTTCAATCAGCAAACCATTTTAACACTTGTAGCTGTTTATACAGTTATGTTTGTATGATTATATGGTGAGACAATGCTTTTTCTCCCTTATTCTACAGAGGTACTATAGTCAAAGCAAGAGACAAGCTCTATCATCCTGAATGCTTCATGTGTGATGACTGTGGCCTCAACCTGAAACAGAGAGGCTATTTCTTTATCGAGGAGCAGCTGTACTGCGAAACTCACGCCAAGGAGAGAGTCAAGCCTCCAGAGGGATATGATGTTGTGGCTGTTTATCCCAATGCCAAAGTTGAACTTGTCTAACCATTAAAGCGAGGCAAGCTTGCTGGAGAAGTCTACAGTCTTACACAGCCATACTCCCATAGCCCTTCCTACAACAATCAAGGATTTTACATTCCCTTGACAAGACATCTCCATCCTAACATTGTATCCAAGAAATCAATGCAGAAACACAATGAAAATGCTTCAGTATATCCATTTCCTTCCTCAATCAATTACACTGAACATAATACTTATAGGGAGCCATGTCGGAACCGTTTTTAACACTTTTGCATTAACTATCCATATATTTTACGTTGCTGTTGTGTTTAATATGCAGGCTACATGTGTGCAGGCTACGGTTTGTCTACTTTTGGTACCGACAGAATCTTCTGTAAATACTAAATAAAATTCATCCTCTGCTCTAATAAAATATATTGTTTTTAGTATTTATGCTGTGTCTTTTCTTAGTTCTCACAGTTTTCTAATAATGGACAGATGAGTGACATTAGTGAAGTCATTTGTTCACCAATATATCATATTATAACCACTTCTCTTGGTAATCCTGCTGTACTGGGTGCATCTTCTCCGCACTCTTGGGCCACACTTAGTATCAGGGCTCATAGCTATTGCCCTATGTATACAAATTTCCCACGTCGTGTACCTTGTATGGAGTTTTATGGCTATGGAAATACGTTACACTTGCTTGAGATTCATGTTTGTATTTGATCTATTTTTTTTTTATGGATCATAAGCTCTGTGCCTCAATCTCTTAACAGGGTATTCTTATGTTATTAAATTGCTTTAGTTTGACAGCATGGAAAGAATCAAATTTGCAATTAACTTGCTTTTTCAATCTGCTATCATTCTCCTACAATGAGAGCTTTTATCTTACATAGTGTACAGCTTGTTTCAATAAAGCTGAGTCACTTGTGTCTGGTCAAGTGTGTGCATTAGTTACATTCTAGGAGAGGATTTAGCTCTTAACATACCAGTCAGCTCTCTCCATCTTATTGATTTCTATGCAGTAGTTAGATACTCACCTCCCTCCCACTCACTCTCAGTCTTGTGGAATCACAATCCCTGGGCACCAACATTGGCAGTTTCTAGAGCAAATCATTCACGTATCCAGCTCATGCAAATATTGAATGGAGGAGATGAAAATAGAATAAAAATCTTGTCCTTTATTAGTGCATTATAAAAACAAGCTGACGCATTTTAGGCAATACTGCCCTTAGTCATAGCATAATAAAAACATATTACGACACAATATATAAAGGCACATAACAAAAGGCTACAACCAATCACAATGCACGTCAATTAACCATATATCAAACACCTGAGTACCCATTGAACGAAGTCACACACCCTGCCCAACCTGAGTGTTAGGCTGCTGTCACACTGGCAGTATTTGGTCAGTATTTTACATCAGTATTTGTAAGCCAAAACCAGGAGTGGAACAAATAGAGGAAAAGTATAATAGAAACATATGCACCACTTCTGCATTTATCACCCACTCCTGGTTTTGGCTGAGAAATACTGATGTAAAATACTGACCAAATACTGCTAGTGTGACGGCAGCCTTATTCAAATGTTATAGCCACTAAGTCTATGTACAATATCGCAAATATAAATTGTAAAAATGCCAATATATGTAAATACACATAAATACCCCCACATATATACATAAACCACATATCTTCATTACATTTATGCATGAAAGCATTACTTAATAAAAATACATCAGATCTGTTTTATAATTCATTCCTTTGAGGAAACAAGTATCTAGTTTTAAGATCCAAGCTGCCTCTCTGGCTCGTAGAGTAGATACAGTATCCCCTCCTCTGATTGCCCTCTTTACTTGTTCATTGGTCGTTACTCTCATGTAAGTCATATTGCCAGAATGAAAATTGCAATTAGCAAAAAAATTTGATAGTATAATCATGCTGTGCATCTTTTGCTCTAAATTTGGTGTTTTTTTGCATATATTGACACAATCCACATCTACTCATGCCGCACTTGTAGTTACCCGCACTTTCTAATCAGGAATACGCTCTTTTTTCTAAATTATTTGATCTCACATATAAACTGGGTGACAACATGTTGGCTAAAGTCTTGGATTTTTTAGCTACAAATCGCTCTCCATTTTCTAAAATTGTGTTAGTTTTTTTATCCTGCCTCAAAACTGGAAGATGCCATTTTATTGTATTAGCTATTTGTGGATATTCAATGGAAAAGGGTGTAGAAAAAAAGACTTGTGATTGAGAATCACGTATACTGCGATACATTAAATATTGTTCTCTGTTTCTACTGCATGCTATATTTCTGGCCCTGTTCACACAAGCCTGTGAATAACCTCGCTGCTTGAATCTTGTAGCAATTACTCTGCACTCCTGATTGAATTGAACATCATTAGAGCAAGCACGCCTCTCCCCAAAAAAAATTCTCCTATGGGCAGATTCTTTATAGTGTGAACAGGGTGTGCACTGGACGCATGCAAAACTCCATTACCCATAGTTGGCTTAGGGTATGTGCACACGTCCGGATTTCTTGCAGAAATTTCCTGAAGAAAAACGGAAATTTTCTGCAAGAAATCCGCCAATTTTTTTTGCGTTTTTTTCCAGTTTTTTTAGCATTTTGCAAGCGAAATTAGCTTGCAGAATGCTAACATTTTCCAAGCGATCTGTAGCATCGCTTGGAAAACTGATGACAGGTTGGTCACACTTGTCAAACATAGTGTTTGACAAGTGTGACCAACTTTTTACTATAGATGCTGCCTATACAGCATCAATAGTAAAGGATAGAATGTTTAAAAATAATTAAATAAAATAAAAAAATGGTTATACTTACCTGCAGACAGCCGATCTCCTCAGCGGTCACGTGAGCGGTCACGTGAGCGGTCACATGAGCGGTCACGCGACCAATCACAAGACGGCGACGTCATCACAGGTCCTTCACACAGAGCATCTACAGGAACGGAAGCGGCAGCATGCACCGCTGAGAGGCAGGAAGACATCGAAGGTGAGTATATCACTATTTTTTATTTTAATTCTTTTTTTTTTTACCAATTATATGGTGCCCAGTCCGTGGAGTCCTCTCCTCCACCCTGGGTATCAACCGCACATTATCTGCTTACTTCCTGCATGGTGTGCACAGCCCCATGCGGAAAGTAAGCAGGTCAATGCATTCCTAGGTGTGCGGAATCCCCGCAATTCCGCAAATTTAATGAACATGTTGCTTTTTTTTCCGCAATGCGATTTTTTCGCTGAAAAAAAAGCAACATTTGCACAAGAAATGCGGAATAGACTGTAAATAATAGGAGGCATATGTAAGCGTTTTTTTCCGCGTTTTTATAGCGAAAAAACGCGGGGGAAAAAACGCGAAAAATACTGAACGTGTGCACATGGCCTCACAGTATAATCTGCTACAGATTTTACCACTGTCCACTTGTCCTTCAACAAATACATCTAGAAAAGGGGAACTTTTATGATATATGGTTAATATTGGTTGTAGCCTTTTGTTATGTGCCTTTATGTTTGTGTTGTGATGTGTTTTTATTATGCTATGACTAAGGGCAGTATTGCCTGAAACGCATCAGCTTGTTTTTATGATGCACTAATAAAGGACAAGATCTTTATTCTATTTTCATCTCCTCCATTCAATATTTGCATGAGCTGGACAAGTGAGTGATTTGCATTTTCACCTGGGAGTCGGCCGGCAGGAACTTGGTGGTGATCCGTGCTCTGCACATGTCTACTGAGAATTGGATTTAAATACGTCTGGTTGGGTGAGCTGATGAAATCCTAGTATTTGCAAGTTTCTTGAGCAGTTCTATAATTTTATTGAGCCTTGTGCTTATTCAAATGCACTGTTATCTCAAAATGTAAATATAACGATAACAGTGTGGAGTCAGAACATACATTGACAGATCATTAATGTAGCAGAATGAAGCTATCCACCAGAAGTGTCACTCAAGGAGGAGCATCTGCCCCTAAGCAACCTGGAAGTAAGGAGACTGCAGAGCTATGAACTGCTCTACAGACGGATTGTGATATCCCTTCAAGCAAACTGTTAGTGCAGTTTCTCTTTGTATGTGTTGCCTATATGTTATGGTTTTACATAAGACTGCTACAAACTGCATATTGATATTGCAAACTAAAGCAACTACCTTTTATGTAGAAAACACATTCTAAATTGGGGTTCACTGATATTAGTCTAGAAATCTGCAGCCAGATTTTACTGCAAATCCATAGCAATATTTATATTTGTAACATGCAGATTTTGCTTTACATTCACTTTAGAATTGAAACATTTGAAATGCACTGAGAAAAACCTACAATAGAAATTGACACGCTTGGAATTGATCTACAATTCATAATATAAAATATAACACTTTATGAATCTTCTTCATTTTAATATCGGGCTGTAAAACTTTAACAATAGATTTTACAGCCATTCTGATATGGATTGTCAATGTAAGTACACCAGTCCTTTCCGGTCTAAAAGATTTTGTTTTTAAATTTGCAGCGCCCCAGAGACCTGGTCGTTGCAGTATGGCACTCTGCCGCTAAGGGGAGTAGCGGTACGACTGATGGCACTAAGGAGTTCTCCTGATCAGGTATCACCAGAACACATTACACTTCACACTCCGGCCACTAGGGGGAGAAAAAGGCTTTATTTATTGGGCCACTCCTCACACCGGTAAAACTAGGGGCTGGGGAGGAAGTTAGTCAGAAGCTGACTGGGTTGGAACCAGACAACATCCCGTGGCAGGGGTGTTGCAGGGAGAAGGCACAGGGGGGCCCCTGTCGGGCGTGGGAACCTGGCAGGTGCCTAGCGAACAGAACAGAATGTAACGGAACCGCGCCTGCACACCCTGCGGCGGTATCCTAAGAAAGAGACACGAAGGGAAGGATATTGTGAAACCGTGTAAACGAGATCAAGCACAAAGGAGAGCCAGTAAGAGTCGTGCCGAGAGAGAGAGAGGCAACATCTTACTGAGGCGCGTAGTCGGTGGCCGGAACACCTTAGGAGTAACTGACTTCAGGCCTTACTTTAAACTCCGCTGGACAGCTAGTCATAGGTTGGCTGTCTACCTTACTACACCTACGAAGACATAGGGGGCAACATTGGGAGAGGGGCGTCTCTAGGGTCCCGGAAGACCTCCAAGCCTTCCTGTCATACGGGTGGTGTCCTAGCCATAACATACCTGGGGGACGTTAGAAACTAGTAACATCTGGAACCAAAGAACGAGAGAGAGCTGTAGAGAACGGAACGAACAAGAACAGCAGTTGTGAGGACTATTCCGAATGCTCAGCAGGATAGGACTACAACACACAGGCGCTATTGGAAGGCAACGATTTCCATCTGTGAAGGAAACTCTGGATGTGCCCATCGGACCGGCCGGTCTCTGAGAGCCCTGTTAAACGTACTCTGGATAGAGGATCCTGAAGCCTTCAGTAAAGAGGTAAAGAGACTGCAACCTTGTGTCCTCATTATTGACTGTACCTCACACCATCACCATCCACTTAGCTGGGAAGCCCTGGGGACATACTTCACCTGTGGGAAGGTATACCATCCAGCTGCCATTCCATCACCCCAGTGGACCCCATAGCAGCGTCGGTCACCCTGACCGAACACCACAGGTGGCGTCACAAACCCCTGACTGTTTACTGCTTTCTTTGGACACCCCTTAGCAGGGTCGTGGACCGGGTCTAGCCACCGTGACAGCCTCAGAACCGAACCAGAGAGGCCCGGTACCGAAACGCGTGACCCTGTGTCTTGGGGCGATCCAACTTGGCGTCACGAACAGGATCGTACTTAAGCCTGAAGAATTGGGTCATGTGTGCCTTGGAACTGTGATTGAAACGTGTTGGACTGTGATTTATTGCAAGGACTGTGTATTGCTATCTGCCGCATGATTCCCGCCAAAACCGCCACCATTGCCGCGCCACGAGGAGAGCAGGAGAAGAAGGAGGGCGTGTCATGGGAGGAGATCGAGAAAACGGCGCGAACAGCAGGACCCGCCCACTCCAACTATGGCTGCAGAAGGAGCTCCACCCCCAGGAAATGGAGGAGCAGCGTGTGAGTGCCATTGCAGATCCCGGAGAGGGGATGACGACCAACGGGTACCCGAACGATGAAGGAGTGATCCTGGCTTGTCCCTGTCAGCCGGAGGTGGACCCGGACTCGAATTTGCCACGGCTGGAAGACTCGGACTTCTTGGGGTCGCAGGCGGAGGAGCCGAGTCAGCCTATCCCGAGCACGGAGCCAGCCGATGCGAAGCTATGGAGACCGGGAGCCGCGTCGGGAGAACCGCAGTTCGAGCCGCAGCCGACTCCAGTGTCCTCATCAACGGAACCGATCGGCATCGGTGGAACCACATCGGACGGAGGTATGAAAAACGCCCCTGCCCTCCTGACCGATTTGGCTCCTGCGACCGCCCTCCGTCCTGACGGTGACCGATTCCCTGCCCCTGAACTGGTGGTTATAGCCCCCGGCACCATGGAGAAGCTGGTGCCTCCGCTACCGACAACTATGGGGACACCACTGTGCGTAAGCTCTGAGGGGGTGATCTTCCAATGGGATAACCCGAGGATAGAGCCAGACGGGACTAGACAAGAGGGCCTCAGCATCGCTGCGCTAACCTGGGAACAATATAAACAATGTCTAATTTTGCACTGGAAAGACCGAAAAGAGACAGAACAAAGCAACCCACCGAAAGTACAAGGACCAAAGACAGGACGCAATAAAGGAAGTCCGGTAAAGCGGGGAACTGTGCTAGCCTTTCACCCGAAGCGAGGTTGGGGCTATATACAGGAACCGGGGCTACCGACGGAAATCTTCTTTACTAGCTACAATGTGAAAGAGCCGCGCCGCGATCGAGGTGACGGACAGCTGTTACACAGAGGGGACCAGGTGACGTACACCCGCCATCGGAGTGCGCAAGGGTGGTGCGCTCGAAATGTCTACCGATGCGAGCTGGTGATGACACCACCTGCTGCCCCGACTACGACTAACCCTGATTTGACGAACTCCACCCCTATCACCACAGTGTGCATTATCGCCACTACTGAACTTGCAACCAAAGCTGACATTCGGATCCAGACACCAGGTGACCTGGCCGCACCTGAGAGACGAACCCACGACACTGACACCGTATCAGGCGAGAACACGGAACCAGAGCTTCCACGGCCGGGAAGTGTTCATTACTGATGGATGCCTTGCAACCTATTATAGAAATAAACCTCGAAACCCCGAAATGTACATAGTTAACTATTTCCTACTGTTGCTGCTACTTTAAACCCGTCCAGGGTTAACTCCTAGGGATCCCTTTGTTTACCCGGGATCCCTAATGTTTTCTATTTCTTTCCTACGTTTGCACAAGTTCATCACTGTTTAAAAGACTGCCGGATCATGGACGGTGAATGATTCAAAACTGTTTTTGTATATAGTTTGCACCTTCTTAAAGGTGCTCCCTACTGGTTTTACAAGCGAGAGAAGACTTTGCGAAGATGATGCTTCCAGATATGACGCAGAAGGTCTTGCTTTCGGTGGACTGGCAGACAGAGAGAGAATCTGCACTAGAGACTTGGGTCCCTCTTAAAGGGAATGATTACATGATGGCTTTAATAAAAGTTGAAACGTTAATAATGTTAAAATTTAGAAAGTTTGATAATGTTAATAAAGATTAAGGACAGGAAAGCTTGAAGTGAACCCATAGGGGTTAGAGAGAGAGTCCTCCTGAGAGATGTAGAAAGATGGTGGGCACAATGGCAGTAGGCCCAGCCAAGGAGCTAGGCGGTCCTGCATTGGTGAAGTTGGAACGGAAAGAGAAGTTGAGTTATTTAGTATTTTATGGTAGGCCTTTAGTGGGTTCAGAGTATACGACTTAAAGGAAAAGTTAACTTATTGTTCAGAGTTTGCACTTAGTAGAATACCCGGCTGGGAACTGAGAGTTATTTATAGTCAAAATGTTATTTAAAAATATTTAACCTTTTTTTTGTTTGTAACATTCAAGTGTCCTTACCTCCCATAAAGGGAAGCACCTTTTCTATTTACTTGTTCTAAGCATCCCAAAAATTTGTATGTCTTTTGCTGTATTATATTGTTGTTCTTCTTCTCAGTCCAGGAGTACTGGATTTAACTGGGGGGGAGTGCAGCGCCCCAGAGACCTGGTCGTTGCAGTATGGCACTCTGCCGCTAAGGGGAGTAGCGGTACGTCTGATGGCACTAAGGAGTTCTCCTGACCAGGTATCACCAGAACACATTACACTTCACACTCAGGCCACAAGGGGGAGAAAAAGGCTTTATTTATTGGGCCACTCCTCACACTGGTAAAACTAGGGGCTGGGGAGGAAGTTAGGCTACGTTCACATTAGCGTTGCGCCGCCGTGCGTCGGCGACGCAACGCGCGACGCACGCTAAAACGCGCGCAAACGCGCGCAAAAACGCGCGCGTTTTGCGACGCGTGCGTCGTTTTCCGACGAAAATCGGACGCACAGAAAATGCTACAAGTAGCGTTTTCTTGCGTCCGACGCTAGCGTCGGAAACGACGCACATGGCGAAAAACGCCACCAAAACGACGCACGCGTCCCCTATGTTAAACATAGGGGCGCGTCGCCGCTGCGTCGCCGCTGCGTCGCCGGCGCGTCGCCGGCGCAACAGCGACGCACATTGGCGGAACGCCAATGTGAACGTAGCCTTAGTCAGAAGCTGACTGGGTTGGAACCAGGCAACATCCCGTGGCAGGGGGTGTTGCAGGGAGAAGGCACAGGGGGGCCTGTTTTGGACCTGGTGGTTAGGAGCACCCGGAACGACCTGATGGTTAAACTCACATAGGACAAGCTCTGGGAAATGGGAGCTCTGCTGACCGCAACCCCTAATCCTATCACACAACTAGAAATAGCCATGGAGCGTACCTAACACGACCTAGACGCCTCGTCACAGCCTAAGAGCTAACTAGCCCTTAAGATAGAAAATAAAGCCTACCTTGCCTCAGAGAAATTCCCCAAAGGAAAAGGCAGCCCCCCACATATATTGACTGTGAGTTAAAGTGAAAGTCACAAACACAGAAATGAAACAGGTTTTAGCAAAGGGAGGCCAGACTTACTAAACAGACTGAGGATAGGAAAGGTATCTTTGCTGTCAGCACAAAACCCTACAAAAAGACCACGCAGAGTGTGCAAAAAGACCTCCGCACCAACTCACGGTGCGGAGGTGCCACTCTGCATCCCAGAGCTTCCAGCTAGCAGGGCAAGATCATGATAGCCAGCTGGACAAGGGAACAATGAACAAGTAAATAACTAGCACGGACTTAGTTACTGCTGGAGTAGACAGGTCACCAGAAAGATCCAAGAGCGAACTGAACCAGTACAAGAACATTGACAGCTGGCATGGAGCAACGATCCGAGTGGAGCCAAACAGAACAGCCAGCCAAAGAACAAACTACGTCACCTGTGGAAGGAACCTCAGAAGCAGCAGCTCCACTCACAGCCACCAGAGGGAGTCCATGGACAGAACTCGCCGAAGTACGATTCATGACCACAGGAGGGAGTTCGATAACAGAATTCACAACAGGGGCCCCTGTCGGGCGAGGGAACCTGGCAGGTGCCTACAGAACAGAACGGAACGGAACCGCGCCTGCACACCCTGCGGCGGTATCCTAAGAAAGAGACACGAAGGGAAGGATATTGTGGAACCGTGTAAACGAGATCAAGCACAAAGGAGAGCCAGTAAGAGTCGTGCCGAGAGAGAGAGAGAGGCAACATCTTACTGAGGCGCATAGTCGGTGGCCGGAACACCATAGGAGTAACTGACTTCAGGCCTTACTTCAAACTCCGCTGGACAGCTAGTCATAGGTTGGCTGTCTACCTTACTACATCTACGAAGACATAGGGGGCAACATTGGGAGAGGGGCGTCTCTAGGGTCCCGGAAGACCTCCAAGCCTTCCCATCATACGGGTGGCGTCCTAGCCATAACATACCTGGGGGACGTTAGAAACTAGTAACATCTGGAACCAAAGAACGAGAGAGAGAGCTGTAGAGAACGAACGAACGAGAACAGCAGTTGTGAGGACTATTCCGAATGCTCAGCAGGATAGGACTACAACACACAGGCGCTATTGGTAGGCAACGATTTCTATCTGAGAAGGAAACTCTGGATGTGCCCATCGGACCGGCCGGTCTCTGAGAGCCCTGTTAAACGTACTCTGGATAGAGGATCCTGAAGCCTTCAGTAAAGAGGTAAAGAGACTGCAACCTTGTGTCCTCATTATTGACTGTACCTCACACCATCACCATCCACTTAGCTGGGAAGCCCTTGGGACATACTTCACCTGTGGGAAGGTATACCATCCAGCTGCCATTCCATCACCCCAGTGGACCCCATAGCAGCGTTGGTCACCCTGACCGAACACCACAGGTGGCGTCACAAACCCCTGACAGACTGTTTACTGCTTTCTTTGGACACCCCTTAGCAGGGTCGCGGACTGGGTCTAGCCACCGTGACAGCCTCAGAACCGAACCAGAGAGGCCCGGTACCGAAACGCGTGACCATGTGTCTGGGGGCGATCCAACTTGATGCTTATATTGTCACAAGGTAATTTCCATGCAGAAAAAGAGAAAGTGAAAATCTAATTCTCTTGCTACTGCTATATACCTTCATATTTTAGATGTGCAAATCTGAAGGTAGAATTTGCAGTTTTTGCATTACATATGGACCCTTATTGTGGTTCTTCTTCACCTATGTCTGATCGAGGTTTAATAAAGTATTACCTTAAAAGAAGACTAAAACTGAAGAGCCAGTGGAGTTGCTTTTGGGATGACTCTGTTCTTTCGGTGCTCCTTGGCAGCGGTGAGTAATCTCATTCCACACCTCTTACACTGTCAATTGCCTGTGAACAAATTTAATTGTGAACTTACTGATAGTCTTTAACCCCTTCATGACCCAGCCTATTTTGACCTTAAAGACCTTGCCGTTTTTTGCAATTCTGACCAGTGTCCCTTTATGAGGTAATAACTCAGGAACGCTTCAACGGATCCTAGCGGTTCTGAGATTGTTTTTTCGTGACATATTGGGCTTCATGTTAGTGGTAAATTTAGGTCAATAAATTCTGCGTTTATTTGTGATAAAAACGGAAATTTGGCGAAAATTTTGAAAATTTCGCAATTTTCACATTTTGAATTTTTATTCTATTAAACCAGAGAGATATGTGACACAAAATAGTTAATAAATAACATTTCCCACATGTTTACTTTACATCAGCACAATTTTGGAAACAAAATTTTTTTTTGTTAGGAAGTTATAAGGGTTAAAATTTGACCAGCGATTTGTCATTTTTACAACGAAATTTACAAAACCATTTTTTTTAGGGACCACCTCACATTTGAAGTCAGTTTGAGGGGTCTATATGGCTGAAAATACCCAAAAGTGACACCATTCTAAAAACTGCACCCCTCAAGGTACTCAAAACCACATTCAAGAAGTTTATTAACCCTTCAGGTGCTTCACAGCAGCAGAAGCAACATGGAAGGAAAAAATGAACATTTAACTTTTTAGTCACAAAAATTATCTTTTAGCAACAATTTTTTTATTTTCCCAATGGTAAAAGGAGAAACTGAACCACGAAAGTTGTTGTCCAATTTGTCCTGAGTACGCTGATACCTCATATGTGGGGGTAAACCACTGTTTGGGCGCACGGCAGGGCTTGGAAGGGAAGGAGCGCCATTTGACTTTTTGAATCAAAAATTGGCTCCACTCTTTAGCGGACACCATGTCACGTTTGGAGAGCCCCCGTGTGCCTAAAAATTGGAGCTCCCCCACAAGTGACCCCATTTTGGAAACTAGACGCCCCAAGGAACTTATCTAGATGCATAGTGAGCACTTTGAACCCCCAGGTGCTTCACAAATTAATCCGTAAAAATGAAAAAGTACTTTTTTTTCACAAAAAAATTCTTTTAGCCTTAATTTTTTCATTTTCACATGGGCAACAGGATAAAATGGATCCTAAAATGTGTTGGGCAATTTCTCCTGAGTACACCAATACCTCACATGTGGGGGTAAACCACTGTTTGGGCACATGGTAAGGCTCGGAAGGGAAGGAGCGCCATTTGACTTTTTGAATGAAAAATTATTTCCATCGTTAGCGGACACCATGTCGCGTTTGGAGAGCTCCTGTGTGCCTAAACATTGGCGCTCCCCCACAAGTGACCCCATTTTGGAAACTAGACCCCCCAAGGAACTTATTTAGATGCCTAGTGAGCACTTTAAACCCTCAGGTGCTTCACAAATTGATCTGTAAAAATGAAAAAGTACTTTTTTTTCACAAAAAAATTCTTTTCGCCTCAATTTTTTCATTTTCCCTTGGGCAGTAGGGTAAAATGGATCATAAAATTTGTTGGGCAATTTCTCCCGAGTACGTCGATACCTCATATGTGGGGGTAAACCACTGTTTGGGCACTCGGCAGGGCTCGGAAGGGAAGGCGCGCCATTTGACTTTTTGAATGGAAAATTAGCTCCAATTGTTAGCGGACACCATGTCGCGTTTGGAGAGCCCCTGTGTGCCTAAACATTGGAGCTCCCCCACAAGTGACCCCATTTTGGAAACTAGACCCCCCAAGGAACTTATCTAGATGCATATTGAGCACTTTAAACCCCCAGGTGCTTCACAGAAGTTTATAACGCAGAGCCATGAAAATAAAAAATAATTTTTCTTTCCTCAAAAATGATTTTTTAGCCTGGAATTTCCTATTTTGCCAAGGATAATAGGAGAAATTGGACCCCAAATATTGTTGTCCTGTTTGTCCTGAGTACGCAGATACCCAATATGTGGGGGTAAACCACTGTTTGAGCGCACGGCAGGGCTCGGAAGGGATGGCACGCCATTTGGCTTTTTAAATGGAAAATTAGCTCCAATCATTAGCGGACACCATGTCACGTTTGGAGAGCCCCTGTGTGCCTAAACATTGGAGATCCCCCAGAAATGACACCATTTTGGAAACTAGACCCCCAAAGGAACTAATCTAGATGTGTGGTGAGGACTTTGAACCCCCAAGTGCTTCACAGAAGTTTATAACGCAGAGCCATGAAAAAAAAAAAAAAATTATTTTCTCAAAAATGATCTTTTAGCCTGCAATTTTTTATTTTCCCAAGGGTAACAGGAGAAATTTGACCCCAAAAGTTGTTGTCCAGTTTCTCCTGAGTACGCTGATACCCCATATGTGGGGGTAAATCACTGTTTGGGCACATGCCGGGGCTCGGAAGTGAAGTAGTGACGTTTTGAAATGCAGACTTTGATGGAATGCTCTGTGGGCGTCACGTTGCGTTTGCAGAGCCCCTGATGTGGCTTAACAGTAGAAACCCCCCACAAGTGACCCCATTTTGGAAACTAGACCCCGAAAGGAACTTATCTAGATGTGTGGTGAGCACTTTGAACCCCCAAGTGCTTCATAGAAGTTTATAATGCAGAGCCGTGAAAATAATAAATACGTTTTCTTTCCTCAAAAATAATTATTTAGCCCAGAATTTTTTATTTTCCCAAGGGTTACAGAAGAAACTGGACCCCAAAAGTTGTTGTCCAGTTTCTCCTGAGTACGCTGATACCCCATATGTGGGGGTAAACCACTGTTTGGGCACATGCCGAGGCTCGGAAGTGAAGTAGTGACGTTTTGAAATGCAGACTTTGATGGAATGCTCTGTGGGCGTCACGTTGCGTTTGCAGAGCCCCTGATGTGGCTTACCAGTAGAAACCCCCCACAAGTGACCGCATTTTGGAAACTAGACCCCGAAAGGAACTTATCTAGATGTGTGGTGAGCATTTTGAACCCCCAAGCGCTTCATAGAAGTTTATAATGCAGAGCCGTGAAAATAATAAATACATTTTCTTTCCTCAAAAATAATTATTTAGCCCAGAATTTTTTAATTTTCCCAAGGGTAACAGGAGAAATTTGACCCCAATATTTGTTGTCCAGTTTCTCCTGAGTACGGTGATACCCCATATGTGGGGGTAAACTACTGTTTGGGCACATGCCGGGGCTTGGAATTGAAGTAGTGACGTTTTGAAATGCAGACTTTGATGGAATGCTCTGCGGGCGTCACGTTGCGTTTGCAGAGCCCCTGATGTGCCTAAACAGTAGAAACCCCCCACAAGTGACCCCATTTTGGAAACTAGACCCCGAAAGGAACTTATCTAGATGTGTGGTGAGCACTTTGAACCCCCAAGTGCTTCATAGAAGTTTATAATGCAGAGCCGTGAAAATAATAAATACGTTTTCTTTCCTCAAAAATAATTATTTAGCCCAGAATTTTTTGTTTTCCCAAGGGTTACAGGAGAAATTGGACCCCAAAAGTTGTTGTCCAGTTTCTCCTGAGTACGCTGATACCCCATGAGTGGGGGTAAACCACTGTTTGGGCACACGTCGGGGCTCAGAAGGGAAGTAGTGACTTTTGAAATGCAGACTTTGATGGAATGGTCTGCGGGTGTCACGTTGCATTTGCAGAGCCCCTGGTGTGCCTAAACAGTAGAAACCCCCACAAGTGACCCCATTTTAGAAATTAGACCCCCCAAGGAACTTATCTAGATATGTGGTGAGCACTTTGAACCCCCAAGTGCTTCACAGACGTTTACAACGCAGAGCCGTGAAAATAAAAAATCATTTTTCTTTCCTCAAAAATTATGTTTTAGCAAGCATTTTTTTTGATTCACAAGGGTAACAGGAGAAATTGGACCCCAGTAATTGTTGCGCAGTTTGTCCTGAGTATGCTGGTACCCCATATGTGGGGGTAAACCACTGTTTGGGCACACGTCAGGTCTCGGAAGTGAGGGAGCACCATTTGACTTTTTGAATACGAGATTGGCTGGAATCAATGGTGGCGCCATGTTGCGTTTGGAGACCCCTGATGTGCCTAAACAGTGGTAACCCCTCAATTCTACCTCCAACACTAACCCCAACACACCCCTAACCCTAATCCCAACTGTAGCCATAACCCTAAACACAACCCTAACCGCAACACACCCCTAACCACAACCCTAACCCCAACACACCCCTAACCATAACCACAACCCTAATTCCAACCCTAACCCTAAGGCTATGTGCCCACGTTGCGGATTCGTGTGAGATATTTTCGCACCATTTTTGAAAAATCCGCGGGTAAAAGGCACTGCGTTTTACCTGCGGATTTTCCGCGGATTTCCAGTGTTTTTTGTGCGGATTTCACCTGCGGATTCCTATTGAGGAACAGGTGTAAAACGCTGCGGAATCCGCACAAAGAATTGACATGCTGCGGAAAATACAACGCAGCGTTTCCGCGTGGTATTTTCTGCACCATGGGCACAGCGGATTTGGTTTCCATATGTTTACATGGTACTGTAAACCTGATGGAACACTGCTGCGAATCCGCAGCCAAATCCGCACCGTGTGCACATAGCCTAATTCTAAAGGTATGTGCACACGCTGCGGAAAACGCTGCGGATCCGCAGCAGTTTCCCATGAGTTTACAGTTCAATGTAAACCTACGGGAAACAAAAATCGCTGTGCCCATGCTGCGGAAAAACTGCACGGAAACGCAGCGGTTTACATTCCGCAGCATGTCACTTCTTTGTGCGGATTCCGCAGCGGTTTTACAACTGCTCAAATAGAAAATCGCAGTTGTAAAACCGCAGTCAAATGCGCAGAAAAACCGCGGTAAATCCGCCATAAATCCGCAGCGGTTTAGCACTGCGGATTTATCAAATCCGCAGCGGAAAAATCCGCAGAGGACCAGAATACGTGTGCACATACCGAAACCCTAACCCTAGCCCTAACCCTACCCCTAGCCCTAACCCTACCCCTACCCCTACCCCTAGCCCTAACCCTAACCCTACCCCTAACCCTAACCCTACCCCTAACCCTACCCCTAACCCTAACCCTAACCCTATTCTAACATTAGTGGAAAAAAAAAATTTCTTTATTTTTTTATTGTCCCTACCTATGGGGGTGACAAAGGGGGGGGGGTCATTTATTATTTTTTTTATTTTGATCACTGAGATAGATTATATCTCAGTGATCAAAATGCACTTTGGAACGAATCTGCCGGCCGGCAGATTCGGCGGGCGCACTGCGCATGCGCCCGCCATTTTGGAAGATGGCGGCGCCCAGGGAGGAGACGGACGGGACCCCGGCTGGATCGGTAAGTATGATGGGGTGGGGGGGGACCACGGGGGGGGGGATCGGAGCACGGGGGGGGAATCGGAGTGCGGGAGGGGTGGAACGGAGCACGGGGGCGTGGAACGGAGCACGGGGGGGCTGGAATGGAGCACGGGGGGGTGGAACGGAGCACCGGGGGGGTGGATCGGAGTGCAGGGGGGGTGATTGGAGCACGGGGGGGTGATTGGAGCACGGGGGGAGCGGACAAGAGCACGGGGGGGAGCGGAGCACTGGACGGAGGGGAGCCGGAGCAGTGTACCGGCCAGATCGGAGGGCTGGGGGGGCGATCGGAGGGGTGGGGTGGGGGCACACTAGTATTTCCAGCCATGGCCGATGATATTTCAGCATCGGCCATGGCTGGATTGTAATATTTCACCCGTTATAATGGGTGAAATATTACAAATCGCTCTGATTGGCAGTTTCACTTTCAACAGCCAATCAGAGCGATCGTAGCCACGAGGGGGTGAAGCCACCCCCCCTGGGCTAAACTACCACTCCCCCTGTCCCTGCAGATCGGGTGAAATGGGAGTTAACCCTTTCACCCGATCTGCAGGGACGCGATCTTTCCATGACGCCGCATAGGCGTCATGGGTCGGAATGGCACCGACTTTCATGACGCCTACGTGGCGTCAAAGGTCGGGAAGGGGTTAAGGATAAAATTCCAGCAAGCATTAGCTTTAGAAATCATTTCCTTTATGATGGGCTCTCCCAAGCTTGTCAGATTGACTACAACTCTTACACAACACTTGACAAGCTTGCTTGTGGGGTTTTACACTAAAATGACTTCAAAGTCTTTGCATTTCCGCTTTTTTTCTCTCTGCATTTTCCTAATCTCATTTATGCTCTATACAGTTTGGGTTCTTATAATAGGTACTAGATGGTGGCCCGATTCTAACGCATCGGGTATTCTAGAATATGCATGTCCACGTAGTATATTGCACAGCCATTTAGTATACTGCACAGCCATGTAGTATATTGCACAGCCACGTAGTATATTGAACAGCCACGTAGTATATTGAAAAGCCACGTAGTATATAGCACAGCCACGTAGTATATAGCATAGCCACAGAGTATATAGCACAGCCACAGAGTATATAGCACAGCCACAGAGTAGCACATCCCAAGTAGTATATACTCACCTTCCGTCCACAGCTGTCACCGCCGCATGTGCTGCGCTGTTTGCTGCTGTCGCAGCCATCATCAATAACCGCGGCCATCATCACTGACTGCGGCCACAAATTTAGTCCCCGCCTTTTGGCAGCGGTAGGCCCAAAAGCGCCCATGGTCCAGGCCGGCTCCGCCTTCCTCACGGCGACTCCGCCTCCTTTGCAGTGCTTCTGGCCGGGCCTGTACTGGCTTGCCGCGACTCGCGGCCGGTAATTTAGTCCCCGGCTTTTTGGCGAGGTAGGCCCAACAGCATCCATGGTCCCGGCCGCCTCCACCCTCCTCATGGCGACTCTGCCCCCTTTGCAGCGCTTCTGGCCGGCTCTGCATACTTCCTGGCCTCCCCTGCCCTTTTGTGTACGCCCACTGGCTGGCCGCGACCAATGAATATCCGGGACAGACAGACAGACGGAAGTGACCCTTAGACAATTATATAGTAGATTCTGTTTAGAAAATTGTTGTGTAGCCTTTGGCCAGTGCTGGATTAAACCCTGTGGAGGCTCCTAGGCTGTTGAAGTCGTGGGGCCCCTTCAGCTAAATATTTCCTAATAATTTTTAAAATTAACAATAACAATTTTAATACACCAATTACATTTTATTGAACATAACAAAAATGAGGGTAATCAAACTTCATTATAACCCAGAAAAGATAATTAACTAATGTGAACCTTGGGTGTTTGCTTATATATAATCGTCTGATATTTTTATATTATTTTTCATCCCTTGTGCTGGGCCCCCAAAAGAAAGGAGTCCCATAGGACAGTGACTATTATGCCAAATTGTATAGAACAAAGACAAAGAGCCACAAGCCATGTACTCGGGGATCACCTAAAATAATCAAATATTTTATTTGGTACAAAAGAAAACTGAAAGCGCACATATAAAAACATTTAAAAAGTCATAGAATGACATAGATGTTATACAAAGATGCTCGCAATAGAGCCACAGCCCTCAATCAAGTGACAAAACCAGTATTGTTGGTGCAAGTATAAATATACAAACATGCAATGATATCAATTAAAATATATATGGTCAGCACACCGACCACAGGACCTAACAGAATGTATGTTGAGGTCATTGATAGTAAAAGTGACATTTGTAAATGTGAGAATATACTGATGCTTTAAGACAATCAGGGAGACAGAAAAGGCACCAAAATAAAATGAATCTGCAAAAAAGATAATAGACTAGTCCAACCAAGATGTCTATATAATAAAATATTGACAAATTTCACATAAACTGCGCAAAAAGTGCAAATGAAAAGACACAGTGGAGGTGACCAAACAAATCACGGTAATATGTAAAGCACTGTCGACATACACTAAAATAGTGTTGTACAGACAACTTGAAGGGGATGCAGGAATGGAATATAAAGTGCATTAGAGGATAAATATTCCAAACAACTAAAATGAACATATAGTCCCACCTGAGTCAAAGGATAAAGTGCATCAGAGATAAAGTTTCTTACCAAACAAGAATGAGAACATGGTCCTACCTAAATAGAAAGGCACATGTGAAGGGCTGAGAAGCGTGCCCGCTTTATTCTTTGACTCAGGTGGGACTAAATGTTCATTTTAGTTGTTTGGAACATACACTGCTCAAGAAAAATAAAGGAAACACTTAAACAACAGAGTATATCTCGAAGTAAATCAAACTTCTTTGAAATCAAACTGTCCACTAAAGGTACCGTCACACTAAGCGACGCTGCAGCGATACCGACAACGATCCGGATCGCTGCAGCGTCGCTGTTTGGTCGCTGGAGAGCTGTCACACAGACAACTCTCCAGCGACCAACGATGCCGGTAACCAGGGTAAACATTGGGTTACTAAGCGCAGGGCCGCGCTTAGTAACCCGATGTTTACCCTGGTTACCATCCCAAAGGTAAAAAAAACAAACGCTTCATACTTACCTTCCGCTGTCTGTCCTCGGCGCTCTGCTTCTCTACTGGCTGTGAGCACAGCGGCCGGAAAGCAGAGCGGTGACGTCACCGCTCTGCTTTCCGGCCGCTGTGCTCACAGTGAGTGCAGGAAAGCACAGCGCCGGAGGACAGACAGCGGAAGGTAAGTATGAAGCGTTTGTTTTTTTTACCTTTGGGATGGTAACCAGGGTAAACATCGGGTTACTAAGCGCAGCCCTGCGCTTAGTAACCCGATGTTTACCCTGGTTACCAGCGAAGACATTGCTGAATCGGCGTCACACACGGCGATTCAGCGATGTCAGCAGGAAGTCCAGCGACGAAATAAAGTGCTGGACTTTCTGCAGCGACCAACGACAGCACAGCAGGATTCTGATCGCTGCTGTGTGTCAAACTGAACGATATCGCTAGCCAGGACGCTGCAACGTCACAGATCGCTAGCGATATCGTTTAGTGTGACGGTACCTTTAGGAAGCATCACTGTTTGACAATCAATTTCACATGCTGTTGTGCAAATGGAATAGACAACAGATGGAAATTATTGGCAATTATCAAGACACACTCAATAAAGGAGTGGTTCTGCAGGTGGGGACCACAGACCACATCTCAGTACCAATGCTTTCTGGCTGATGTTTTGGTCACTGTTGAATGTTGGTTGTGCTTTCATACTCGTGGAAGCATGAGATGGACTCTACAACCCAGAGAAGTGGCTCAGGTAGTGCAGCTCATCCAGGATGTGCCTCTCAGCGTAGTGTCCAGGGGCTGGAGGTGCTACCAGGACATAGGCCAGTACACCAGGAGATGTGGAGGGGGCCGTAGGAAGGCAACAACCCAGCAGCAGGACTTCTACCTCAGCCATTGTGCAAGGAGGAACAGGAGGAGCACTGCCAAAGCCCTGCAAAATGACCTCCAGCAGTCCACAAATGTGCATGTGTCTGCACAAATGGTTAGAAACTGACTCCATGAGGATGGTCTGAGTGCCCAATGTGCACAGATGGGGGTTGTGCTCACAGCCCAACACCGTGCAGGACACTTAGAGTTTGCTACAAAACACCAGGATTGGCAAATTCGCCACTGGCGTCCTGTGCTTTTCACAGATGGAAGCAGGTTCACGCTGAGCACATATGACAGACATGACAGAATCTGGAGACGCCGTAGAGAGCGATCTGCCTGCAACATCCTTCAGCATGACCGGTTTGGCAGTGGATCAGTAACGGTGTGGGGTGACCAAAGCCCTCCATGTGCTCACCAGAGTTAGCCTGATTGCCATTAGGTACCGAGATGAGATCCTCAGACCCCTTGTGAGACCATGTGCTGGGGTGGTTGGCCCTGGGTTCCTCCTAATGCAGGACAATGCCAGACCTCATGAGGCTGGAATGTGACAGCAGTTCCTGCAAGATGAAGGCATTGAAGCTACGGACTGGCCTGCCCGTTTCCAGACCTGAATCAGATTGAACACATCTGGGACATCATGTCTCGCACTATCCACCAACGTCACATTGCACCACAATGTCCATGAGTTGACCGATGCCTTAATCCAGGTCTGGGAGGAGATCCCTCAGGATAGCATCCACCGCCTCATTAGGACAATGCCCAGGCATTGTAGGGAGGTCATACAAGCACGTGAAGGCCACACACACTACTGAGCATAATTTCCTTGTCTTGAGGCATTTCCACTGAAGTTGGATAAGCCTGTAATTTGATTTTCCACTTTGATTTTGAGCATCATTCCAACTCCAGACCTCTATGGGATATTAGTTGTGATTTACATTCATCATTTTAAGATTTTATTGTTCTCAACACATTCCACTATATAATGAATAAAGATTTGCAACCAAAATATTTCATTCAGTGATATCTTGGATGTGGGATTTTAGTGTTCCCTTTATTTATTTTTTTGAGCAGTATATATATTTGTGTCACTGAGATTATATATATAGACTAAAAGTTTGGACTCACCTTCATTTAAAGATTTTTCTGTATTTTCATGACTATGAAAATTGTACATTCACACTGAAGGCATCAAAACTATGAATTAGCACATGTGGAATTACAGTTAGGGCCAGAAATATTTGGACAGTGACACAATTTTCGCGAGTTGGGCTCTGCATGCCACCACATTGGATTTGAAATGAAACCTCTACAACAGAATTCAAGTGCAGATTGTAACGTTTAATTTGAAGGGTTGAACAAAAATATCTGATAGAAAATGTAGGAATTGTACACATTTCTTTACAAACACTCCACATTTTAGGAGGTCAAAAGTAATTGGACAAATAAACATAACCCAAACAAAATATTTTTATTTTCAATATTTTGTTGCAAATCCTTTGGAGGCAATCACTGCCTTAAGTCTGGAACCCATGGACATCACCAAACGCTGGGTTTCCTCCTTCTTAATGCTTTGCCAGGCCTTTACAGCCGCAGCCTTCAGGTCTTGCTTGTTTGTGGGTCTTTCCGTCTTAAGTCTGGATTTGAGCAAGTGAAATGCATGCTCAATTGGGTTTAGATCTGGAGATTGACTTGGCCATTGCAGAATGTTCCACTTTTTGGCACTCATGAACTCCTGGGTAGCTTTGGCTGTATGCTTGGGGTCATTGTCCATCTGTACTATGAAGCGCCGTCCAATCAACTTTGCAGCATTTGGCTGAATCTGGGCTGAAAGTATATCCTGGTACACTTCAGAATTCATCCGGCTACTCTTGTCTGCTCTTATGTCATCAATAAACACAAGTGACCCAGTGCCATTGAAAGCCATGCATGCCCATGCCATCACGTTGCCTCCACCATGTTTTACAGAGGATGTGGTGTGCCTTGGATCATGTGCCGTTCCCTTTCTTCTCCAAACTTTTTTCTTCCCATCATTCTGGTACAGGTTGATCTTTGTCTCATCTGTCCATAGAATACTTTTCCAGAACTGAGCTGGCTTCTTGAGGTGTTTTTCTGCAAATTTAACTCTGGCCTGTCTATTTTTGGTATTGATGAATGGTTTGCATCTAGATGTGAACCCTTTGTATTTACTGTCATGGAGTTTTCTCTTTACTGTTGACTTAGAAACAGATACACCTACTTCACTGAGAGTGTTCTGGACTTCAGTTGATGTTGTGAACGGGTTCTTCTTCACCAAATTAAGTATGCGGCTATCATCCACCACTGTTGTCATCCGTGGACGCCCAAGCCTTTTTGAGTTCCCAAGCTCACCAGTCAATTCCTATTTTCTCAGAATGTACCCAACTGTTGATTTTGCTACTCCAAGCATGTCTACTATCTCTCTGATGGATTTTTTCTTTTTTTTCAGCCTCAGGATGTTCTGCTTCACCTCAATTGAGAGTTCCTTTGACCGCATGTTGTCTGCTCACAGCAACAGCTTCCAAATGCAAAACCACACACCTGGAATCCACCCCTGACCTTTTAACTACTTCATTGATTACAGGTTAATGAGGGAGACGCCTTCAGAGTTAATTGCAGCCCTTAGAGTCCATTGTCCAATTACTTTTGGTCCCTTGAAAAAGAGGACGCTATGCATTACAGAGCTATGATTCCTAAACCCTTTCTCCGATTTGGATGTGGAAACTATCATATTGCAGCTGGGAGTGTGCACTTTCAGCCCATATTATATATATAATTGTATTTCTGAACATGTTTTTGTAAACAGCTAAAATAACAAAACTTGTGTCACTGTCCAAATATTTCTGGCCCTAACTGTATATACTTAACAAAAAAGTGTAACACGACTGAAAATATGTCTTATATTCCCTCACCTACTGTATTCTCACCCATCCCTTGTAGATTGTGAGCCTTCGCGGGCAGGGTCCTCATTCCTCCTGTACCAGTTATGACTTGTATTGTTTAAGATTATTGTACTTGTTTTCATTATGTATACCCCTCCTCACATGTAAAGCGCCATGGAACAAATGGCGCTATAACAATAAATAATAATAATAATAATAATAATATTCTAGGTTCTTCAAAGTGGCCACCTTTTGCTTTGATGACTGCTTTTTTTTTTCAGAAAAGGAGAAATGGTAAAAATTTAAAAAAAAAAGCCCAGTGCTTTCAGACCTCAAATAATACAAAGAAAACAAGTCCATAATCATTTAGAAACAACAATACAATTATTTTAACTCAGGAAGAGTTCAGAAATCAATATTTTGTGGCATATCAATGATTTTTAATCACAGCTTTCATGCCTCTTGGCATACTTTCCACCAGTCTTTCACACTGCTCCTGGGGCACAAATGTAAGCAGTTCTTCTTTGTTTGATGGCTTGTGTCTGTCCATCACCCTCTTGGTTACATTCCAGAGGTTTTCAATGGTGTTCAGGTCTGGAGATTGGGCTGTCCATGACAGGTTTCGATGCGGTGTTCTCTAAATTTTGCTAGAGCTGTATAAATTTCTAAATTTATTGCAGCCTTTATTTATTTTAATTATATATATATATACATATATATATATATATATATATTTATTTGATTCATATTTATCTTGTGTTTATGTGTGTTTCATTATATTATTTTATTTAGCTTATATTGTGAGTTAACTAGAAAAAAAATACAAAATGTATTGCTTAGAACTTCGGAGACATGTTGTCAGTAGATTATAGAATACTAGATGGTGGCCCGATTCTAACGCATCGAGTATTCTAGAATGTGTATGTAGTTTATTTATGAAGATTTCAGAATAATGCAATGAATACACAGGATTCGGCCAGCCGGGCGCGACTAGTGGTTCAGATCCCTAGTCAATTCACGGCGAGACTGCGTCTGTCGCTGATTGGTTGCGCCCGGCCGGCTGTGAACAATTAGTGAAGCCAGGGCTAGATGCAGGTTTTTGAGGGCCGTGGGCGGAAGAGTCTCACAGCGCACGTAGTATATAACACCGCCCACGTAGTATATAGCACAGTCACGTAGTACATAGCACAGCCATGTAGTATATAGCACAGGCACGTAGTATATAACATAGCCACGTAGTATATAGCACAGCCACGTAGTATATTGCACAGCCACGTAGTATACTGCACAGCCACGTAGTATACAGCACAGTTACGTAGTATATAGCACAGCCACGTAGTATATTGCACAGCCACGTAGTATATAGCACAGCCACGTAGTATATAGCACAGCCAACATAGTATATAGCACAGCCCACATAGTATATAGCACAGCCCACATAGTATATAGCACAGCCCACGTAGTATATAACAGCCCACACAGTATATAATACAGCCCACATAGTATGCAGCACAGGCACATAGTATATCGCACAGCCCGCGTAGTATATAGCACAGCTCACGTAGTATGTAGCACAGCCTATGTAGTATATTGCACAGCCACGTAGTATAGAGCACAGCCCACGAAGTATATAACACAGCCCATGTAGTATATAACACAGTCATGTAGTATATTGCACACCCACGTAGTATATAACACAGCCCAAGTAGTATATAACATAGCCCACGCAGTATATAACAGCCCACGCAGTATATAACAGCCCACGTAGTATATAGCAATGTGGGCACCATATCCCTGTTAAAGAAAGAATTAAAATAAAAAATAGTTATATACTCACCTTCCGGCGGCCCCTGAATCCAGCCCAGGTGTTTAGCGATGCTCCTCCATTCCCAGTAATGCCTTGCGGCAATAATACGTGCTGATGTAGCGGTCTCGTGGGACCACTACATCATCTCCTGTCATTGCGGGAGCGGGAAAGGCTGGCGCGGACGGCGGAAGATGAGAAAATAATTATTTTTTTATTATTATTTTTAACATTATATCTTTTTACTATTGATGCTGCATAGGCAGCATCAATAGTAAAAAGTTGGGCTCACTTACACGGTTAACGGCAGCATTAACGGACTGTGTTACACCGCGTTATGCCGCGGTGTAATGCAGTCCTAAAACGCTATGTGGGGGCTGACTGGAGGGGAGTATGGAGGGAGCACTGACTGGACGGAAGTAGGGAGGGGCCAATTCGCAGCCGAACTGTGCCTGTCACCAATCAGCGACCCAGGATTTCCGTTACAGAGAAAGAGACAGACAGACAAACAGACGGAAGTACCCCTTAGACAATTATATATATAGAAAATAACAATTTACATTTTACATATAAAGAGAAAAATCAGACAAACTGAACATTTTGCAGTGGTCTCTTAATTTTTGTCAGAGCTGTATATAATGATAAGTCAAATCGTGTTTAATATTCATCCCTAAAGGTGCTCTCGTTTGCAACATATAGATCCACCACAATTCCGTATTTAAAAGTTTTCTATGATGGTCACCTCGTCTACAGGGTTTAGAAACTTTTTCTATTCCAATAACTCTTCACATAGTGGTATCCCCATTATGGTGTAATTAAAAATGTCTTCAAGCCGCTGAGCATTTTACCATCTTAACATTAGCTGCATCTGATAGATGGCGTCTAATCCTGACTTTCAATTGATTAGTGGTACATCCTGCATATTGGATTTTACAAATGAAAGAAATTATTAATAATAATAATAATCTTTATTTATATAGCACCAACATATTCCGCAGCGCTTTACAGTTTAACAGTATCAAACACAACAGTCATAAGTAACAACGTTAACAATACAATAATTAAAGCAAAATAAGACGACTCTGCTCGTGAGAGCTTACAATCTACAATGAGGTGGGGGAGATACAAGTACAGGTGTGTATTTACAATGATGTATTTACAATGATGGTCCAGCCATCTTCAGAAGGTGGGGGATAGATGGGGATAGTGAATGGGCTACACACGCACACAAAACATAAAATGACTGATTAGGGAACGTGATAGGCCGCTCTGAACAAATCTGTTTTGAGGGAGTGCGTAAAACTATGTAAATGGGGATGGTCCTTAATATCTTGGGGTAGAGCATTCCAGAGGGAGAAGTCTTGGAGTCGGGAGTGGGAGGTGCGAATTAGTGCAGAGGTTAGTCGAAAGTCATTTGCAGAGCGCAGAGGTCGGTTAGGCCGATAGACAGAAATGAGGCAGGAGATGTAAGGGGGTTCCGCACTGTGGAGAGCTTTGTGGGTGAGAAAAAGTACTTTGAATTGGATTCTATAATGAATGGGCAGCCAGTGTAACGACTGGCAAAGAGCGGACACGTCTGAATACCGATTAGCTAGATGGACAACCCTGGTGTTAGGGCTAGTGGAACGCACCGAGTATAGATAGCTACCGTATTTTCCGGCGTATAAGATGACTGGGCGTATAAGACGACCCCCCCAACTTTTCCAGTTAAAATATAAAATCTTCTTAAAAGTCGGGGGTCTTCTTATATGCCATGTGTCGTCTTATAGGGCCGGTGACTAATATGCCTTTTGGGGGGGGAGTGGTCCCGATGACGAAGAAGGGGCGTTTCACAGGAAAGTGTGAGTGGAGTATCCCCCTATTATCTCATTGTAGCTGCAGCGTGGGGTCTCTGGGCTGGGGAGCGGCGACGGCTGCTCCTCTTTGTGCCGCGTGGGTGCTGTGCTGTGGGGCAGCGGCTCCTCTTCGTGCAGCGTCGGGGCTCTGTGCTGTGGGGCGGCGTATCTTAGGGCAGAGTCGGGGCTCCTCCGGCATTTCCTTAAAGCCCGGAAGCCTCGGCAGCTCCATTGCTGCGATGCGGTGGCCTCCAGGAAAATGGCCGCTGGGGGTGGCGCATGCTCAGGTTCAGATCTCGTCCCGAGATCTCGGGAGACGAGATCTGAGTTAATTTATTGTTTGACCAAATATACAGTGACATGCAAACGTTTGGGGACCCCTAGTCAAAATTACTGTTATTGCGAACAGTTAGGCAAGTTGAAGATGAAATTATCTCTAGAAGGGCTAAAGTTAAAGATGACACATTTTGTTAGTAAGTTAGGCAAAAAATAAATAAAATACATTTTTTTTACATTTTAAAAATTACCAAAAGTAAAATGGGCCAATGCAAAAGTTTGGGCACCCTTGGAGATTTATATGCTCAGATAACTTAGCCCAAGGTTTCAGGCCTTGATTAGCCTGCTAGGGTTATGGCTTGTTCTCTATCATCGTTAGTAAAGGCCAGGTGATGCAGATTTCCCAACTTTATAAAATCCAGGATTCTTCTAACCTTGTGCCTTTTTCTAAGCAGCTGCCTAGCACTCTGAAAATGAAAATGGTGGAGGCTCACAAATCAGGAGAAGGCTAAACGAAGCTATCAAAACGTTTTCAAGATATCCTTTCCTTTTATTAATTAATAAATGGTAGTTAACAGTAACAGTGGAGGTCAAGATAAGGTCTGGAAGACCAAACAAAATTTCAGTGAGAGCTGCTCATAGCATTTCTAGAGAGGCAAATCAGACCCCCAACTTGACTGCAAAAGACCTTCACAAAGATTTAGCAGATTCTGTAGTTGTGGTACACTATTCTACCATTCAGAAACACCTGCACAAACATGGCATTCATTGAAGAGTGATCAGAAGAAAACTTCTCCTCCATCCTCACCCTAAAATTCAGCTTCAGTAGTATGCAAAAGAACATCTAAACAAGCCTGATGAATTTTGGAAACAAGTCCTGTGGACCAATGAAGTTAAAGTAGAGCTCTTTGGCCACAAGGGTGAAAGGTATGTGTCGAGAAAAAGGGCACAGAATTCTAGGAAAAGATCATCTCCCCTTTTCCCTCCATGCAGGCATGCTGGATTACTCACCGCCCCTGCCTGCAGCATCTTCCTGCTCCTGCCTCATCTCTCATTTCTGCGTGCTCCCCTGTTCTTAAAGGGGCAATGCGCGCACATGGTAAATGCTCCCAGCAACTGCTGTGAGGTATTTTGTTAAATGTGTGTTTACCTACAATTAAATTAAAATTCCCAATTAAATGTCACCTGCTTAACCCAGCAGGAAGTGAGGCGGCGTCTAAAAATCACTAAAATTGACAAATCTCCGGGCCCGGATGGGATACACCCCCGAGTACTGCAGGAATTAAGTACAGTCATTGATAGACCATTATTTTTAATCTTTAATGACTCCATAATAACAGGGTCTGTACCACAGAACTGGCGTATAGCAAATGTGGTGCCAATATTCAAAAAGGGGACAAAAACTGAACTCAGTAATTATAGGCCAGTAAGCTTAACCTCTACTGTGGGTAAAATCCTGGAGGGCATTCTAAGGGATGCTATACTGGAGTATCTGAAGAGGAATAACCTCATGACCCAGTATCAGCATGGGTTTACTAGGGACCGTTCATGTCAGACTAATCTGATCAGCTTCTATGAAGAGGTATGTTCCGGACTGGACCAAGGGAACCCAGTGGACATAGTGTATATGGACTTTTCAAAAGCTTTTGATACGGTGCCACACAAAAGGTTGATACATAAAATGAGAATAATGGGGATAGGGGAAAATATGTGCAAGTGGGTTGAGAGCTGGCTCAGGGATAGGAAACAAAGGGTGGTTATTAATGGAGCACACTCGGAGTGGGTTGCGGTTAGCAGTGGGGTACCACAGGGGTCAGTATTGGGCCCTCTTTTTAACATATTTATTAATGACCTTGTAGGGGGCATACAGAGCAGAATTTCAATATTTGCAGATGACACTAAACTCTGCAGGGTAATCAATACAGAGGAGGACAATTTTATATTACAGGATGATTTATGTAAACTAGAAGTTTGGGATAATAAATGGCAAATGAGCTTTAATGGGGATAAATGTAATGTCATGCACTTGGGTAGAAGTAATAAGATGTATAACTATGCGCTTAATTCTAAAACTCTGGGCAAAACCGTCAATGAAAAAGACAAGGGTGTATGCGTGGATGACAAACTCATGTTCAGTGGCCAGTGTCAGGCAGCTTCTACAAAGGCAAATAAAATAATGGGATGCATTAAAAGATGCATAGATGCTCATGAGGAGAATATAATTTTACGTCTATACAAGTCACTAGTTCGACCACACTTAGAATACTGTGCACAGTTCTGGTCTCCGGTGTATAAGAAAGACATAGCTGAACTAGAGCGGGTGCAGAGAAGAGCGACCAAGGTTATCAGAGGACTGGGGGGTCTGCAATACCAAGATAGGTTGTTACACTTGGGGCTATTTAGTTTGGAAAAACGAAGACTAAGGGGTGATCTTATTTTAATGTATAAATATATGAGGGGACAGTACAAAGACCTTTCTGATGATCTTTTTAATCATAGACCTGAAACAGGGACAAGGGGGCATCCTCTGCGTTTGGAGGAAAAAAGGTTTAAGCATAATAACAGATGCGGATTCTTTACTGTAAGAGCAGTGAGACTATGGAACTCTCTGCCGTATGATGTTGTAATGAGTGATTCATTACTTAAATTTAAGAGGGGACTGGATACCTTTCTGGAAAAGTATAATGTTACAGGGTATATACACTAGATTCCTTGATAGGGCGTTGATCCAGCGAACTAGTCTGATTGCCGAATGTGGAGTCGGGAAGGAATTTTTTTCCCCAATGTGGAGCTTACTCTTTGCCACTTGGGTTTTTTTTTTGCCTTCCTCTGGATCAACATGTTAGGGCATGTTAGGTTAGGCTATGGGTTGAACTAGATGGACTTATAGTCTTCCTTCAACCTTAATAACTATGTAACTACAAGGAAACATCTTGTATAAAAGGCACCCTCCCCTATTGGGAGGTGCCTGAGCAATCCCTATAGTTCTGTGCTAGGTGGTTGGTGTGTATGCAACTGTATGTAGCCAGGTCCCCTGTCCCTTGTTGGTTAGTACAGTATCCCGTATCCTGTGTTCCCATTAGTCTGCCATATTTTGTCCTTGTTTCCTGTGACCGCTTCGGCGGTGTCCGAATCCGGAAACTGCTTCTGTGGTACTTGTACCCCGTGGTTGCATTGGTGGTACCTGTCTGTCACCCTGGGGGCTGAATATCCAGGCCAGACCTGCCCAAGTGGCCATCCTGTCAGAATTTGTCCCAAGAAGCCGTGCTGTCTGAACTTGTTCCAAGAGGGCGTCCTGCGTTGCCTGAGAATCTGAAGTAACGTCTCTGCTCCTGGGGTAAGCAACTAATGCAGGATGTCGCCCTGGAGTGGCACCTGGCAGCTATCTGCCGCACTAGTCTCACTACTAAAGGCTCCAGCGAACACCAAGGTAGCTGCTTAGTTATGCCCCGCCAGGGTAAGTCCGGTGTGTGGCATAGTGGTGTCCCCGAACCACATGCACTACCCAGCAGCGTAACCCATATACATGCAACAGAATATAAGCCTAAATAAACATGGAGCATACTGTTTTTTCGTTTGCAGATATCTCTGCTACAGATTTACATTACCGTCAACTATATGTGCAATGAAATGTTATATGTGTAGCTGTCAGCCTGTGCAATTGTTGAATTAGGGTGAAGCCTCTGCAATAGAACAGCTTTATTTTTACACTGGAGTCCTGGCTGGAGAATTGTGTGAGGTGTGATGTCATACTTAACAAGGATGTAGACTGGGAGGCTGATGTATAGCATGGGGCATAAGTCATGACTCTACGTGGCTTCCCTCCCTTACGTCTCTACTATTGCTAGTGTAACCACAGCTGATATATCACCAGACTGCAGACAGACTTGGGACCAGAAGGACATGTCATAATGTAAAAAAGCAATAAAACACTGCTGCTGTAAATAGGCTTTGCTGCTGTGCAGGATGTTGTACAGTATGTAACCATATAACACTTTTTTCCACAAAGGAAATATCAAGATACCTGTTGTTAAGGACTGGCGGAACGCACCAAGAATAAGATGTTATGGAATTAGGTGCGTTCGTAGTCCGAGGTCCACCGTGCAGGTAAAAACCCTGCTGCTAGCAGAGACGGACTATATGGCGGTACTATAAAAATACACTCATGGGTTAACTTCACCCTGAATGCTGGAAGCGAACCCTGTTGAGTCACAGGACTGCGGTACCACACATAGAGCGCAAGCAAGGAGTCTCTAATCTCAATCCCAAGACTGAGGATTTGAGTTCAAAGACCTAATGCGCTCGACACCGCAACTGGGGTGTCAGAGAAACAGAAATAATAATATACAAAGGCACGAGAGTGCGTGCGGTGCCGCACCGACGGACGCCACTAACCACCCAGGCTTGGGTCAGGAAAGCGCAGAGAAAGCGCACGGCGCCGTACTGGCGGACACAGCAACTGGACGCTGTAATGTGTGTTACGTGCTGATCGCTAGTCGGGCGCTAGATAGCTACCACCATCCACAAACAGACAACAACACTAGGAATGGGATATTTAAGAGCTTTCATCCTTCAACGTGCGGCCATGCGAACCTTAAATAGCTGCAGCACATTCAGGACCTGTGAAAGAAGGACCAATGGAATTGCTGCAGCACCTGAGCACGTGACCCCAGACCTCCACTGAGAGATCCTACCCTGGGCATGCTCAGTGCGCAAAGCAGAACTAGTCCTAGTACCTGCAGGACCTTCCATGAGAAGGACCAATGGGAGTCGCTGCAGTACCTGAGCGTGTGACCCTAGACCTCCACTGAGAGATCTTTCACTGTGTGAAAATAAGAACTTTGTCCCCGAGAAGCCTGCTCGCTGCAGATCAGTGCAGGGTACAATGGGGGAGCCAGAAAAGGCAGTAGTAACCCTTTGCACAGAATCAGCCCCAGCGAGACGCTGGGAGCGACGCCTCCGCTGAGCAGACCCCACTGCGGCCGATGCAGAATGGGAGACCGCAGCAGACACGGATCGAGATTCCCCCTGTGCAGCAGAGGAAACTCGACTCCTAACATTACCCCCCCCCTAGGGCCCCCCTCCTTGGGCCTCGCTACGCCCGAAGGCAGCAATGAGCTGCGGAGCCCGAATGTGCTCAGCAGGCTCCCAAGACCTGTCCTCAGGACCATAACCCTTCCAGTCCCCCAAATAAATTTTTTTGCCACGTACCACCTTGCACCCCAAAATAGCGTTCACCTCATAATCGTCCGTAGACGAACCCGATGTCCCAGCAGATGACTCAGAAAACTGGGACATGTACACGGGTTTCAGGAGGGACACATGAAAGGTGTCGGTGATACCCAGGTGTGGCGGAAGGGCCAAACGATAGACCACAGGATTAACCTGTTCGAGGACCT